>NC_058081.1:536149297-536749297 GCF_014858855.1 Bufo gargarizans
TTGAAGTCACTGTTAAGGGAGCGGGGTACTATGGCAGTCACTGTTAAAGGAGCAGTCTCTGTGAAGATCTCTGTTAAGGGGGCCGGGAATGGTGGAGGTCACAGTTAAGGGGACTGTAACCTATGGTCAGTGTTAGCGTACGGGTGCTGTAGAGGTTACTGTTAATGGGGCGGGCTGCTGTGGAGGTCACTGTGGGGTGCTGTGAACTCCCGGTTAAAGGGGCAGGCTGCTGTGAAGGTCAAAGTTAAGGAAGTGGGCTGCTGTGGAGGTACCATTTTAAGGAGGTGGGGCACCGTGGGGGGCTCAGTGTTAAGGGGTGGGGGGCTGTGTAGGTCAATGTTAAGGGGGTGGGGTACTGTCGATATATTTTAACAACACACGTTAATTAAATAAAATATGCGAAGCCAGGTCCTTCTGTTAGTAATATATATAATCTTATATAACGTATCTATATATGTTAATGCCTTATATTGCACCTACATGGATCAGTTGGGGTTAATGATCCTGACTCAAACCCAGAGGGAAGTTAGGTTTGGGACTTAGGACCGCCCCTAGCTCAGTCTAATGCATTGTGAGTTAGCAGAGAAAGTGAAAGCTGTGACGTGCTGAACTCCTCGCAGGATTAGGCCAACAATCCAGAGAATCACCATCTTTGAGACTTATCTATTGAAAGAAAGACCTCGCTACTTCTACAGTACTCCAAGAAAAGAGAATTAGCCAGAAGGTCCAGAACCTGCATGGTCAAGCACTGGAGTCAGTCAGTAAGATACTTGCTGTTTAAGGGTGATAGAGACTTTACTGCAGTGAGAGGGACATTGTTAAGACACCCTTAACACTTGGACACAGTCTGGCCCACCATATTTTAATCCTGTACCCCTCAGTCAGGAATTCCAGCCACCATTGCAAAAGTAATATTGCCAGCCTTAGCTTCTGCAGAGAGAGAAGCTAAGGAAAGATGGAGAGGAAATAATACTACAATTCCCAATCTTGCTCAAAACCATATATTGCTATCTGGGAACATCTGCACTGTGAATTGTTTGAAACTGTGTTTTGATACTCTTGGATTTACTACAACTCCCATTCTGAACTTTAGTAAAGGAGGATGTTTATTTTCTACAGGTGGCCTGGTTACTGACCCCAGCATCATACGACAGCCACTGCACCTAAATCTCCTGCCTTACACCCACAATAAATGCACAACACCAAGGGCACCCCAACTACCTTCAAGCTGGAGCCCCAACATCAGGGTGCGCCCTACTATCACTGCCCTGGCCCTAGGGAGCATCGGTGCAAGGATTGCCACTGTGACTAACCACTGTAGCCAGTGTCTACCACTCCCATCCTACGCTCTCTGCTCTTTCCAGGCTTGCAGCACATGCCTCGATAACTCAGAGCTTTCTATGGCTACTTTTAAGAATCAGGCATTACCAAAGACCCTTGCTTGGTATGCACATTCAACTCCATCCAGATGTCTCCACTCTTTCCTCACACAGCGCTCGTTATTGCATCACAGCACTGTACATCCGTGTTGGCTCAGAGTCTGGCTGGATCACTGGTTCTTCCAGCTTTATTCATATTCCTCCTGTTAATCCACAGGGTCGGTCTCCTGGACACATTTAGCACATGTACCTATTGTGTCACTCCTCCCACCACAGTTACTTTGTAAGCTCTTATGGGCAGGTACCTCTCCTGTTAACTCATTGTTCCTATTGTATCTACCCATAGCTGGAATATGTCGGCGCTATATAAAATATTATTAGTTCCAAACCGTTGAGCCCTTTATATGTTTGGAATCTGCCTGCCAGGTGCCAGCTTTTGTACCTAGTTCCTTGCCAAGTTTGGAATAATTGTGTCATATATAGATGGTTTATAACAGGTTTTTTTTAAAGAAAATTTACAAGAACAGACACCTGTACTCTACTTTGCGGAAAGCAGGAGAGTGCACTTTGAACTACAGGCACTGTGACAGAGATAAGGGAGCAAATAATAAGCCATGACTATACACCGGCTAAAAATAAAACACAGTCAACCGCTTTAAGACGACCATGCATAATTTTATTGAAAAGTGGTCTTCTAGTGGGTGGTCTTCTCAAAAAAGATGGACCGTATGCATGATATTTGATGGAACTGAATATGTCGCAAGACTGACCAGTAAGTAGCGGCATGACATAGGACGTAGGACGTGCTGCGCCCCGCCCCCACGCCTCGCTCCTGCTCTGACGCTCCAGCGATCCACTGCTCCGCCACTAGTCTCTGTGGGACGCCGGATGTCCGGATGATGTCAAGCGGCCACCTTCTTCAGTGTGTGTACCGCGTGTACCACTCCATCACCGCCTCAATCCCCGCTGCAGCGCGCTAATGTCCAGGCCCGGCTGGCAGTTTTTATGCTGTCCTTTCGTTGAGAAAACCAAGAGAAAAGGGCTGAAGATTGGTGTGACTTGAAGGGGCCACCCTGCTGTACTGTGGGACGCCCAACCCCCTTCTTTAACTATCTAACCTTAAATATATTATGTGCACTAAGAGAGACTAACCTGGACTAACTTGGACTGAATGGAGTGTTTATATATATCTATCTTATAACAACATTTAAGTTCCAACTTGCTTCAATCTTTACTCTGTCTCTAATAGGCGGTTTACCATTATGCTTTGAAAATACGGATATGGTTGTATGCCTTTGATCTATTTTGCATGAAGTGAACCTCTTTTTTCTCCCTAGGTTTTCCCTCTGTAAATGTATACTCTGGTTACGCTTTATGATATAGTGTGGTAAAATACTCAGTTATAATGCCCCCTAAGTTCCGGAAATCGAAAGGAGGCCCCTGGACTAGCCCCCAAGCACGTCTTGATAAATTTTTGCAGTCTCCAACGCCAAAAACCAGGGGGGTTCCCAAAAAGCCGGAGGCCATCCTGAATCGGGAGGAAATAAGCCTATTGTTACGACGCCGGCTTCCATGGAGGTTAAGGAACCTGATAGGGAAGGCCTAGATAGTGTTAATAACAAATTAGCTGAAATTCTGGGGGCAGTGAATATGACTAATAACACCGTAACTCAATTAACAACTACAATGGCGGCGTTACAAGGGGATATCACCATAATTAGGGATGAATTTACAAAACTAAGAGCAAAGGTGAAAGATTTGGAGTTAGAGACAGTGGTCCTGAAAAAGGAGCTGGGTTTAACAAAAAAATCCCTTGAGGGTGTGGAGCAAGAATGTCTTGGTTTAAAAAACAAATTGATAGATCTGGAGGATAGATCTCGGAGGAATAACATAAGACTGATGGGGTTCCCTGAGGGGGCAGAATAAGAGAACCCAGCGGACTTTGTGAAAAAGTGGCTGGTGCAAACATTGGGGCCGGACTATGATCTATCTACGTTTTGTGTAGAGCGTGCTCATAGAATCCCTCTGAGAAAGCCCACCCCAGGTGCACCCCCGAGGGCTTTATTAGCTAGATTAGTCTGCTCCAATGATCGTGATTTTGTACTCAGACACAAAAGAGAACTCCTTAAAACTGTCTTTGAAGGGAACAACATTCAAATATACCCTGATTTTTGTTGTGAGACACAAAATAGAAGGCGTTCTTTTTATGATGTCATATGCTGTGAAGATACGAGATGTGCAGCACCTGAAACTACGGATACTTGAAGCCTGTGCTAGCATTTCTCCTGCGGTGTTGCTATCAGTGTGTGAAGAGTGGGAGAAGAGGGTTGCATTGACAATCAAACACAATGGGCAGCACATTTTATAAGTGGTCAGAAACGTGTAAATAACTCATGAAAGAATAAAGTTACGTTAAAACCAAGCACACCATTGTTTTTCTTGTGTAATTCCCAATAAGGTTGATGTGTTACATGACCCTCTTCCTATTGAAAAAACAAAAGTTGGATTCAAAATGGCCAACTTCAAAATGGCTGTCATGGTCACCACCCATATCTAAAAGTTTACCCCCCTCACATATACTAATGTGCCACAAACAGGAAGTTAATATCACCAACCATTCCCATTTTATTAAGGTGTATCCATATAAATGGGGGGGGGGGCCCGGACCACTCCATCCTGTCTTTGGACGCTGCTAAGGCGTTCGACAGGGTGAAGTGGTCCTTCCTGTGGCGGACCATGGCACATTTTCGATTGGGGAATGCTTTTATTGCAATGACTCAATTGTTATACACTCAACCAATTGCCCGAGTTAATATTGATGGGGTTAACTCCTCTATGATTGAGCTCCAACGTGGCACGGGACCGGGATGTCCCCTCTGCCCCTTATTATTTGCATTATTTCTGGAGCCGCTGGCATGTAGGATTCGCTTGGATGGTCAGATTCGGGGGTTCAGGGTAGCGGGAGAGAGTGACAAAATCAGGCTCTATGCCGACGATATTATACTTTTTTTGGATCAGGGCTGGAATGCTGTCCCCTATGTTATGCAGGTGATAGAGGAGTTTAGTCAATTGTCTGGTTATTCAATTAATTGGGCTAAGTCCTCACTCCTCACGCTAAATCGAAATGTCCCCGACGGTGGCTCCCGGATCCGGATACTATTGTTGGATGATTCTCTGGACTATCTGGGGATAAAAATGTAAAAACACAAAATGCAATTGCACACTGCAACCAGCACTTTGCCCTGCCTTTATGCTGGATGTTGAATAAGGCATTGGTGTACATTTTGGCCAAAGCGTAATAAGCCACTCACCACGTCAAGGTCGCCTTCATGAGTGGTCCCTAACACTAGTTCCTACCTTTTATGGGCCATGACAGCCACATAAAGTCCAGGGAGCGCAGGCACAGCATGCACGCCAAGCACATTCTGCTTTTAACCCCGTCCGGTGCCATTACAGCTTTCATCGGATCCAGGGATGCAAGTACTCACATGCATGCTGAGCCCACTATATACTTCTCCTGGAGCCTAATGGCTACTGGTAGGTGCTGTATAAGCAGACTCAGTTTTATACTGACTTTAAAACCAGCCTCCAGGGGGCAGATTAACTGGACAGGTGTGCTTGACTGCTTGGAGATCGCCACGCCTCCAATACGTACTACAAAGAGAAAAATATGGAAATTTCAGCCCGCACAACCCCTAGCAGGTGCAGATTGCTATGGCGAAATAGAGATATAAATGTAAAAACACAAAATGCAATCGCACACTGCAACCAGCACTATGCCCTGCCTTTATGCTGGATGTTGAATAAGGCATTGGTGTACATTTTGGCCAAAGCGTAATAAGCCACTCACCACGTCAAGGTGTCCCTATAAGTAGATTCTATAAGTAGATTCTATGAATGAAATCTTTCCCCGGTAATGGACAAAGTAAAGGGGAAAATTAGAGCATGGCAAAAATTGCTAATATCGCAATCTGATCGACTGGCACTAGTAAAAATGATCATACTACCTCTGGTTTTATATCCGATCTGTGCCTCCCCCATTTGGATAGAGGACGCCTTTGTTTTATAGATTGGAAGCTTTAATAAATGATCTAATTTGGGGGAGGAACAGTGGCGTATCCAGAGTCTGGTCTCGGGAGGGGCACTTTCAGATTATTTTCTGTCCGCCGCCACAAAACAATGGTGCTTATAGAACAGACTCAACAGTGTAGGCTATATGTGTATAACAAACATATTTCACATAAAAAATATCCAGTTACTTGGCTTGGCCCTTGGGGATCTCGGACGCCACTTCCACACTTTGGCCGGGGGCTCGGCGGAGCTGATGTTGTGTTTTATCCTAATGAGAAAGATTTCATAATAAGGATTTGGAGAAGGGGCAGAGGGATAGCAGAGCAGGGAGAGGCCGGTGCTGCTACTAGGGGGTCATACCATGGGGGAGTAATAAAGCCCACCATAATGCCCCCCCCAGTAGTAATAATTCTCCTTATAATGTGACAGTGCAAAAAATACCCCCTTGTAATGCCCCCAGTTGAGCTAATGTCCCCATAGTGCCCCCATAATGTGCCAGTATAAAATACCCCTATATAGTGCCCCTAGTAAATGACCCCATAGTGCTCCACACCCTCCTTCCTCCTAGTGCCCCCCATAATGTACCAGTATAAAATACTCCAGTAGATGCCCTCAGTGTCCCCCATAATTTGCAAGTATAAAATACCCCTTCTTAGTGCCCCCCGTAGATGACCCCATAGTACTCCTCTCCCCCCTTCCCCATAGTACCCACCATAATGTGTCCCAGTATAAAATTGTACTGTACAGAGAGCCCATATAAAATACCCCTTCTTTGTGGCCTCAGTAGATGCCCCTATAGTGCCCCCAATCATGTGCCAGTATTAACAGCCCCCCCGTGCCAGTAATAATAGCCCCCTATGCCAGTAATAGCAGCCCCCTTGTGCCAGTAATAGCAGCTCCCAGTAATAACAGCCCCCCTGTGCCAGTAATAACAGCCCCCAGTAATAACAGCCCCTCTGTGCCAGTAATAACAGCCCCCCTTTGCCAGTAATAACAGCCCCCAGTAATAAGAGCCCTTCTGTGCCAGGAATAACAGACCCCCTTTGCCAGTAATAACAGCCCCCGCCAGTAATAACAGCCCCCAGGTGCCAGTAATAACAGCCCCCGCCAGTAAAAGTATTGTATATAATAAAAAAATAAAAAAACAAACATACTTATCTCCATGTCAGCGATGCGATGCAGGCCTCTTCTGGCCTGTGTCCCACGCTGTATGGCTCAGGCAGCGTGATGACGTCATCGCGCTGCCTGCGCCGGCCTCTGATAGGCTGCTGGCCTAGTGCCTACAGCCTATCAGAGGAAGGGAAAGGGACACGCCTATCCCTCCCCTACCGCAGCACAGGCAGGCATCTGTATCGCTGTCCTGAGGACGGCGATACAGATGACTGGAGATGAGCGCCGCCGCCGCCAGCTCGGGGGGGGGGGGGGGGCAATTGCCTCATTGCCCCCCCCCCCCCCCCCCGGATCCGCCACTGGGGAGGAAGAGGGTCCAAATAAAGCAGAGGTATCTATGGCTGGCTGAGTCAGAAGGGGGACTGTCACTCCCTTTTTTTCAAGGGTACTTTTTTTTTTCTGCGCAGGTACAAAGATGTTGTTATTCTGGAGAGAATGCACTAGGGCAGTATTTAACTAGGGTAACAGGTAGGTCAATTGAGAATATTTTTATGTACTTAGAAACGGCACAATTTGGTGCTTTGGACACTAGATGTTTAATCCCTAGAACTCTACAGAGGATCTGGGATACATTGAAAACGAGTTTGCAGGTGTCACATGCTTTTGATTTCACCCCATTGTGGGACAATCAGAATTTATTGGAATTTTTGTAAATAACTGATTACACTTATTGGAGTTGTAAGGGTATTACTAGAGTGGCACACTTGTTTGTTGCAGATAACTTTAAAGTTTTAGGGGACTTTAATTTCACAAACACTTTTTTAGATCGATTTATGTACGCACGTTTAAAACATGCACACAAAGCCACACTTAATAAAACATACATCATCAGCCAACAACATTCATTCTTTGATTATTGCATTTGAGAAGTGGAGACAGATTATGTCCCAAATAAAGATCTATGAGGAGGCGGAGAAGGTTGGGCATGCGTCTCTTTTCTGTTTTGTAGAGGCGAGATGGACTGACTATGTTGGTTTGACGGGCGGACCATCAGGACAGGTACAGGGGGGGTGGGTATGGGGTTCGGGCTACCAGCGACAGCAACTAAGGGAAGGGTAGGGGGGGAATAGATGGGCTCAAAGGTACTAGGTTTTAGTCTATATAGATGGATTTAATGGTATTGTTTTTAATGAGATGAAACTATAGTAATATGTTTTTTATATGTGTATAAGCCTTTTTTGGCATCTTTGTGTTTCCGGTTCTGTTGAAAAGTTTTTATAGTCACCATTGAAGAAAATAAAATATTTAATAATAAAAAAAAAAAAGAATATGTCACAAGAAATCTGGTCTTGATAAGGGCTCATTCAGTATATTGCGGATCCGCAATATACTGGCTCTGTGTACTCCATTGACTTGAATGGGTCAGAGATCCGCAAGATACGGTGAAAGATAGGACACCGCGCTTCCGTGGGCTTTGGGGCCTGTGCTTCCGCACCACAAAGGAAAGGACATGTCCTATCTTCTGCAGATCGCATATGGCTTCATTGACTTGAATGGGTCCCCACTACAATATGGTATTCACACGAGAGGTCCCCAGGCATTGTGGACCACGAAACAGGTACAGAGTCCTTACGTTCATCCGAATGAGCCCTTAGAGTGGTCCTCTTAAAAAGGTGGTCTTTTGAAGAGGTTTCACTGCAGTCTTTAAATTTGAAAACCATGCTAAATGGATTAAAATCTGTGCAACAACAGGACTTCTCTCTAGCTGCCCCTTGTAATGGTACTGTTGGAAATTACCTTTTTAGCAATTGCACTTCCACAGTCAAGCTTGCCTGCAGTGGCTTCACCCTAGATAGTGATCTGGTCTCCACTGCTAGGAGTTTCTGGTTGGGTCTGTAGAGTAGTCGCTGACTGGTGGAGCAGTGGGGAATCCAAATGCAGAGTCAGCATCACGGCCAGGTCTAATAATCTGGAAGGACTACAAGTACTAGTGTCAAAATAGCAGGTCAGTCCAGGGTAAAATCCAGAAGATTCCCACCCAAATCTTCAAATTATCCAGCATATTATGAAACATTAGAGCTGTAGCTAAAGATTGGTAACAGATTCTGTTCTGCTTCTATTACCATTTCAGATGTTGCATTTTTTCTGTTTTGCTGTGGAGGCCAAAGGCAAATCCTGTGGTGGCATAACGGTCCCAACTTTTCATGACATATCCGTTTTATTTTTCTAAAATCTTTTTAATACCATGTTTTTAGAAAGATATTTTATAGTAATTTGTGAAAAAGGACAAACAAGTTAAACATTTTTTTTATCTAAGTGTAATTTTGACATTCTATATAAAAAATTCTGAAATGAGGAATATATATTAATATGTGATCCCCTTGGCGTCCATGATCTTTTACTTAGAGCATCTTATAGATACAAATAAATTGCACTCTCTAGTAACAAGTTTTTTTTTAAAGTCCTTTCATTACAAAGTAAATATTCTAAAAATAGTCAAAAAAATTACAAAAAACTGCCCTATGCTCAGGCTGATTCTACATCTCCTTAACATCTTTCCTGCCACCCCCAGTTTATAATGGAAATCACAATGCCATATCCCATGACAGATTCCACTGGCTCCCCATATACCTAACTAATTAATAACCTAATTATTCACACATTCACACTTAAAGGGGTTCTGCAGTTTGTTGTAACTGATGATCTATCCTCTGGATAGATCATCAGCATCTGAACAGCCAGGGTCCGACACCCCCGCCGATCAGCTGTTTAAGGAGGCAGTGGAGCTGGCAGTAGTGCCGCGGCCTTCTCGCTGTTTACTGCAGGCCCAGTGACGTCACGACTAGTATCACTGGCCTGGGCGCTGCTAAGCTCTGTTCACTTGAATGGAGCTTAGCCCCACCCAGGCCAATGATACTAGTCATGACGTCACTGGGCCTGCGATAAACAGCGAGAAGGCAGGGGCGCTACTGCCCACACCGCTGCCATTTTTAAACAGCTGTTCGGCGGAGTCCCGGGTGTCGGACCCCCGCCGATCAGATGCTGTATGTCTTTCGTATCCGTTCAGTTTTTGCGGAATCATCTACTGAAAATGTTATGCCCAGCCCAATTTTTTTATGTACTTACTGTTTAACCCCTTAGGGACACAGCCTTATTACACCTTAGGACCAGGCCATTTTTTGCAAATCTGACCACTGTCACTTTAAGTGGTGATAACTTTAAAACGCTTTGACTTATCCAGGCCATTCTGAGATTGTTTTTTCGTCACATATTGTACTTCATGACACTGGTAAAATAAAGTAAAAAAATATATTTTTTTTTGCATAAAAAAATGTCAAATTTACCAAAAATTTGGAAAAATTAGCAAATTTCAAAGTTTCAGTTTCTCTACTTCTGTAATACATAGTAATACCCCTAAAAATTGTGATGACTGTACATTCCCCATATGTCTACTTCATGTTTGAATTATTTTGGGAATGATATTTTATTTTTTGGGGATGTTACAAGGCTTAGAAGTTTAGAAGCAAATCTTGAAATTTTTCAGAAATTTACAAAAACCCAATTTTTAGGGACCACTACAGCTCTGAAGTCACTTTGCGAGGCTTAAATAATAGAAACCACCCAAAAATGACCCCATTCTATAAACTACACCCCTCAAGGTATTCAAAACTGATTTTACAAACTTTGTTAACCCTTTAGGTGTTGCACAAGAGTTATTGGCAAATGGGGATGAAATTTGAGAATTTCATTTTATTGCCTAATTTTCCATTTTAACCAATTTTTTCCACTAACAAAGCAAGGGTTAACAGCCAAACAAGACTGTATCTTTATTGCCCTGACTCTGCCGTTTACAGAAACACCCCATATGTGGCCGTAAACTACTGTACGGCCACACAGCGGGGCGTAGAGTGAAAGGTGCGCCGTTTGGTTTTTGGAAGGCAGGTTTTGCTGGACTGGTTTTTTGACACCATGTCCCATTTGAAGCCCCCTGATGCACCCCTAGAGTAGAAACTCCATAAAAGTGACCCCATCTAAGAAACTACACCCCTCGAGGTATTCAAAACTGATTTTACAAACTTTGTTAACCCTTTAGGTGTTGCACAAGAGTTATTGGCAAATGGGGATGAAATTTGAGAATTTCATTTTTTTGCCTAATTTTCCATTTTAACCCATTTTTTCCACTAACAAAGCAAGGGTTAACAGCCAAACAAGACTGTATCTTTATTGCCCTGACTCTGCCGTTTACAGAAACACCTCATATGTGGCCATAAACTACTGTACGGCCACACAGCGGGGCGTAGAGTGAAAGGTGCGCCGTTTGGTTTTTGGAAGGCATGTTTTGCTGGACTGGTTTTTTGACACCATGTCCCATTTGAAGCCCCCCTGATGCACCCCTAGAGTAGAAACTCCATAAAAGTTACCCCATCTAAGAAACTACACCCCTCAAGGTATTCAAAACTGATTTTACAAACTTTGTTAACCCTTTAGGTGTTGCACAAGATTTAATGGAAAATAGAGATACAATTTCAAAATTTCACTTTTTTGGCAGATTTTCCATTTTAATATTTTTTTTTCCAGTTACAAAGCAAGGGTTAACAGCCAAACAAAACTCATTATTTATGGCCCTGATTCTGTAGTTTACAGAAACACCCCATATGTGGTCATAAACTGCTGTATGGGCACACGGCAGGGCGCAGAAGGAAAGGAATGCCATACGGTCTTTGGAAGGCAGATTTTGCTGGACTGGTTTTTTTGACACCATGTCCCATTTGAAGCCCCCCTGATGCACCCCTAGAGTAGAAACTCCAAAAAAGTGACCCCATGTTAGAAAGTACGGAATAGGGTGGCAGCTTTGTTGGTACAAGTTTAGGGTACATATGATTTTTGGTTGCTCTATATTACACTTTTTGTGCGGCAAGGTAACAAGAAATTGCTTTTTTGGCACCGTTTTTTTTTTTTGTTATTTACACCATTCATCTGACAGGTTAGATCATGTGCTAATTTTATAGAGCAGGTTGTCACGGACGCGGTGATACCCAATATGTATACAATTTTTTTTATTTATGTAAGTTTTACACAATAATTTCATTTTTAAAACAAAAAAATGTTTTAGTGTCTCCATAGTCTAAGAGCCATAGTTTTTTTCAATTTTTGGGCGATTATCTTAAGTAGGGTCTCATTTTTTGTGGGATGAGATGACGATTTGATTGGCACTATTTTGGGGTGCACATGACTTTTTGATTGCTTGCTATTACACTTTTTGTGACGGAAGATGACAAAAAATGGCTTTTTTTACACCGTTTTTATTTTTATTTTTTTATGGTGGTCATCTGAGGGGTTAGGTCATGTGATATTTTTATAGAGCCGGTCAATACGGACGCGGCGATACCTAATATGTATACTTTTTTTTATTTATGTAAGTTTTACACAATGATTTCATTTTTGAAACAAAAGAAATCATGTTTTAGTGTTTCCATAGTCTAAGAGCCATAACTTTTTCAGTTTTTGGGCGATTATCTTGGGTAGGGTATGATTTTTGCGGGATGAGATAACGGTTTGATTGTTACAATTTTGGCGTACATGCGACTTTTTTGATCACTTTTATTACCTTTTTTGGGAAGTAAGGTGGGCAAAATTCCAATTTCATCATAGTTTTTAATTTTTTATTTTTATGGCGTTCACCGTTCGGGTAAAGTAACATTACCGTTTTATAGATCAGGTCGTTACGGACGCGGCGATACCAAACATGTGTAGGGAATTTTATTTTTTTTCATTTTTAATCAGTGATAAATGTGTTTTTTGATTTTTACTTTATTTTCACTTTTTCCACTTTTTTTTTTTACCCAGACCCACTTGGTTCTTGAAGATCCAGTGGGTCGGATGTCTGCATAATACAGTACAGTACAATATATATTGTACTGTACTGTATTTTACTTACACTTTGTCTGAACAGATCTATGCTTTCAGCACAGATCTGTTCAGAACCATGGACAGCAGGATGCCTGAGAAGGCGTCCTGTTGCCATGGGAACCTTCCCCGTCTGCTCAGTAGTTGCCAGAACTGCGCAGACGGGGAAGGGTAAGGACGGGGCTTGGGGGGGCTGCCTGGAAGCTCTCTCCCTCTCCATTCGGGGGGCTGCAAAGGCACAGCAGCCCCCCGATGGGAGAGGGAGGGAGCTCCCTGAGCTGTTAACCTTTTCCATACAGCGGTCCGTACGGACCGCTGTATAGAAAGGGTTAAACGGCTGACATCGCATCACCGATGTCAGCCGTTTATACCAGGGTGCCAGCAATGTGCTGGCACCCTGGTATACCCACTAGACGCCAACGATTATGCAATGGGAGGCGGGCGGGGGATCGCGATCCCGCCTACCGCACCGCCCGCCTCCCGCACCGCCCACAACCCTCCCCCTGCACCTCCCACCGTGTGAAAAATAACTCAGGGGTGCAGGGGGGAGGGATACTGGAAAAAAAAATTAATCCTAAAGTTTCTGATCCCGCGGTCAGGGACCGCGGGGATCAGAAACTGCAGAAATCGCAGCAAACCGCAGGTCTGAATTGACCTGCGGTTTGCCGCGATCGCCGACATGGGGGGGTCATGGGACCCCCCCGCGCATTTAGCCTAGGTGCCTGCTCATGTACGCCCTGTGTCCTTAAGTACCAGGGCACAAGGGCGTACCTGTACGCCCTGTGTCCTTAAGGGGTTAAACATTATTGTATGCTTCCGTTTTCCGTTCTGAAAAAAAAACTGATCACAAATGGAAACAAAACGGAATGGAAGCAGAAACACAAAAAAAAAACGGATTGCAAAATACTGAAAAAGCCATACGGTCGTGTGCAAGAGGCCTTAAGGCCTCTTTCACACGGGCGTCAGTTTTTTTGCCCGGATAAGAGGCGGGTGCGTTGCGGGAAAATGCGCGATTTTTCCACGCGAGTGCAAAGAAGTTCGGATTTGGGATCAGTGTTCTGTAGATTGTATTATTTTCCCTTATAACATGGTTATAAGGGAAAATAATAGCATTCTGAATACAGAATGCATAGTAAAAGAGCGCTAGAAGGGTTAAAAATTTTTTTTTAACTCACCGTAGTCCACTTGATCGCGAAGCCCGGCATCTCCTTGTGTCTCCTTTGTTGAATAGGACCTGTGGTGAGAATTAAATACAAGTAAAGGACCTTTGATGACGTCACTCCGGTCATCACATGGTACGTCACATGATCTTTTACCATGGTGATTCACCATGGTAAAAGACCATGTGATGACCGGAGTGACGTCATCAAAGGTCCTTTACCTGTATTTAATGCTCACCACAGGTCCTATTCAACAAAGGAGACACAAGGAGATGCCGGGCTTCGCGATCAAGTGGACTAAGGTGAGTTAAAAAAAATTTTAACCCCTCCAGCGCTGTTTTACTATGCATTCTGTATTCAGAATGCTATTATTTTCCCTTATAACCATGTTATAAGGGAAAATAATAATGATCGGGTCTCCATCCCGATCGTCTCCTAGCAACCGTGCGTGAAAATCGCACCGCATCCGCAATTGCTTGCGGATGCTATGCGATTTTCACGCTTCCCATTCACTTCTATGGGGCCTGCGTCGCGTGAAAATCGGACAATATAGAGCATGCTGCGATTTTCACTCAACGCACAAGTGATGCGTGAAAATCACCGCTCATGTGCACAGCCCCATAGAAATGAATGGGTCCGGATTCAGTGCGGGTGCAATGCGTTCAACTCACGCATCGCATCCGCACGGAATACTCGCCCGTGTGAAAGGGGCCTTAAGGGAAAGATCTGCTCCTGTTCTGTGTTTAGAGCCGCACCTGGTTTTGGCTCTAAATCACTGATGGAAATCACTGACCGAACACTGATGTGTGAATGAGGCATTAGAGCCCGTATACACATAAATCTAGCTCTGGCGTTTATTTTTACCAGAATTTACTATTGTAAATCCTTTATGTTAAAATTCAGTCCTTGTACCAACCTATAAGTTTTTTGTAGTGTTACTTAAAAAAATTGCCTAAATTTTGGAAGCCAGGCAGACAGGCTTTTACACACATACTTCTATGCAGGCAGGCAGGCTTTTACAGGGAGTGCAGAATTATTAGGCAAGTTGTATTTTTGAGGATTCATTTTATTATTGAACAACAACCATGTTCTCAATGAACCCAAAAAACTCATTAATATCAAAGCTGAATATTTTTGGAAGTAGTTTTTAGTTTTAGCTATTTTAGGGGGATATCTGTGTGTGCAGGTGACTATTAATGTGCATAATAATTAGGCAACTTAACAAAAAACAAATATATACCCATTTCAATTATTTATTTTTACCAGTGAAACCAATATAACATCTCAACATTCACAAATATACATTTCTGACATTCAAAAACAAAACAAAAACAAATCAGTGACCAATATAGCCACCTTTCTTTGCAAGGACACTCAAAAGCCTGCCATCCATGGATTCTGTCAGTGTTTTGATCTGTTCACCATCAACATTGCGTGCAGCAGCAACCACAGCCTCCCAGACACTGTTCAGAGAGGTGTACTGTTTTCCCTCCTTGTAAATCTCACATTTGATGATGGACCACAGGTTCTCAATGGGGTTCAGATCAGGTGAACAAGGAGGCCATGTCATTAGATTTTCTTCTTTTATACCCTTTCTTGCCAGCCACGTTGTGGAGTACTTGGACGCGTGTGATGGAGCATTGTTCTGCATGAAAATCATGTTTTTCTTACCTTGCAGACTTCTTCCTGTACCACTGCTTGAAGAAGGTGTCTTCCAGAAACTGGCAGTAGGACTGGGAGTTGAGCTTGACTCCATCCTCAACCCGAAAAGGCCCCACAAGCTCATCTTTGATGATACCAGCCCAAACCAGTACTCCACCTCCACCTTGCTGGCGTCTGAGTCGGACTGGAGCTCTCTGCCCTTTACCAATCCAGCCACGGGCCCATCAAGACTCACTCTCATTTCATCAGTCCATAAAACCTTAGAAAAATTAGTCTTGAGATATTTCTTGGCCCAGTCTTGACGTTTCAGCTTGTGTGTCTTGTTCAGTGGTGGTCGTCTTTCAGCCTTTCTTACCTTGGCCATGTCTCTGAGTATTGCACACCTTGTGCTTTTGGGCACTCCAGTGATGTTGCAGCTCTGAAATATGGCCAAACTGGTGGCAAGTGGCATCTTGGCAGCTGCACGCTTGACTTTTCTCAGTTCATGGGCAGTTATTTTGCGCCTTGGTTTTTCCACACGCTTCTTGCGACCCTGTTGACTATTTTGAATGAAACGCTTGATTGTTCGATGATCACGCTTCAGAAGCTTTGCAATTTTAAGAGTGCTGCATCCCTCTGCAAGATATCTCACTATTTTTGACTTTTCTGAGCCTGTCAAGTCCTTCTTTTGACCCATTTTGCCAAAGGAAAGGAAGTTGCCTAATAATTATGCACACCTGATATAGGGTGTTGATGTCATTAGACCACACCCCTTCTCATTACAGAGATGCACATCACCTAATATGCTTAATTGGTAGTAGGCTTTCGAGCCTATACAGCTTGGTGTAAGACAACATGCATAAAGAGGATGATGTGGTCAAAATACTCATTTGCCTAATAATTATGCACTCCCTGTATACACATACTTCTATACAGGCAGGTAGACAGGATTTTACACACTTCTATACATGCAGGCAGTCTTTTACACACATACTTCTGTACAAGCAGACAGACTTTTACACACACACACTTCTATACATACAGGGAAGTTTTTACACACACACACTTCTATACATACAGGGAAGCTTTTACACACACACACACACACACACACTTCTATACATACAGGGAAGCTTTTACACACACACACACACACTTCTATACATACAGGGAAGCTTTTACACACACACACACACACACACACACACACTTCTATACATACAGGGAAGCTTTTACACACACACACACACTTCTATACATACAGGGAAGCTTTTACACACACACACACACACTTCTATACATACAGGGAAGCTTTTACACACACACACACACACACTTCTATACATACAGGGAAGCTTTTACACACACACACACACACACACACTTCTATACATACAGGGAAGCTTTTACACACATACTTCTATACAGGCAGGCATGTTTTTATACATATAATACTTCTATGGAGGCTTTTACTAACATACTTCTATACAGGCAGGCAGGCTTTTAGGCCTCCTGCACACAAACGTGTGCTTCCCATTGCCGTATTGCGGATCCACAATACACGTGCGCCGTTCCGTGGCCATTCACTTCAATGGGTTCGCAAATCTGGAGATACGGAATGGTGCGGAACAGAAGCATGGAACGAAAACCTACGGGAGCACTACGGAGTGCTTCCGTGGGGTTTCGTCCCGTACTTCCATTCCGCAAAAAGATAGAACATGTCTTATCTTTTTGCGGAACGGCCGGATCGAGGACCCATTGAAGTGAATGGCTCTGCGATCCACTGCCCCACGTACGATGTTCGTGCATTGCGGCCCACATTTTGCGGGCCGTAGCACGACCACGGGGCGCACACGTTCGTGTGCAGAAGGCCTTACACACATACTTCTATGCAGGCTTTTACACACATATTTCTAAACAGGCAGGCTTTTACTCACAAGGATTGGATTGCAAGTGAGTATGAAGATACTCTGTGTCACTTACACTTTACACCACTTGCTTTAACTTGGGGGTAAAGATTCAGAGCAGATTCCCTTTAATGGGTCAACCCTTTTAACCCATTAAAGGGGTATTGCCTTCTGAGACCATGGGGGCATATTGTTAGGATATGTCCCCATTGTCTGATAGGTGCGGGTCCCAGCGAGAACGTAGCGGGGAAGGTGGTGGCTAGAGGACCATGGGTTTCCCCGGGTCCAGCCATCAACAATCGCTCTCTCCATAGAAGTGAACGGGAGCACACCACGCTTGCGTAGCCACCACTCCCATTCATTTCTATGGGGTCGACGGAAATAGCCGAGCTAGTGCTTGGCTATTTTCAGTGGCCCCATAAAAATGAATGGAGGGCAGCTGGCTGCACCTATGAGACAGTGGAGGCATATCCTAGTGATATGCCCCCATTGTCTGAGATGGGAATACCCCTTTCATGACCAGTAAATTCTCAATTTTTTTCATTTTTGTTTTTTACTCCCAGCCTTCCCCAAGCAATAACTTTTATATTTTTCCATTCACATAGCCATATGAGGGCTTGTTTTTTGCAAGACAAGTTTTACTTTCTAATGGAACCATTTACGGTTGCATACAGTGTAGTGGGAAGCGGGGGAAAATTGGCGTGGAATTATAAAAAACACAATTCTGCCACAGTTTTATGGGTTTTGTTTTTACAGTGTTTCCTACGCAGTAACACTGACTAAACAATACTTTATTCTCTGGGTCAGTACAATTAGAAATGATACCACACGTGTATAGTTTTTCTTGTGTTTTAATACTGAAAAAAAAAAAAGAAAAACTTTGGATAAAACTATTTTTTCTTTCCATCACCATATTCTTACCCCCATCACTTTTTTAATTTCATGTGTACGAAGCTATGTCGGGCCTTATTTTTGCAGAGCGATCTCTACTTTTTATTGATACAAAAAATTTAGTAAAAAGTAATCAAAATGTCATACACCGCCCACAATGGTGAGAGCTGAAGCGACCCAAAAATTGGCGAATCACCATTTTGACTTTTCCGTTTTGCCATTTGCTATATGTAATAAATATTTTCATATTTTAATAATACAGGAGAATTACATTAAGGTGGTAATTTATTATGAGCAGTGAGATGTTGGTCTTAATAACTCCTGCGGTGGATCCGCCAAAGTTATATGGAGGTACCGGCGTCTACATAACTTCGGCACATCCACCGCTGGTTTAAATGTAAGACCGCTTCCTTGATGGCTTAAATGTAGACCGTTTTCTATGCCTAAGGGTACTTTCACACTTGCGGCAGAGTGATCCGGCAAGCAGTTCCGTCGCCAGAATAGCCTGCCGGATCCGGCAATCTGCATACAAATGGACAGCATTTGTAAACGTATCCGTCTTACAAATGCATTGCAAGAACGGATCCGTCTCATCGGATGTCATCGCAGACCTGAAGGACGATTCCGGCCTTGCAGTATTTTTAATGCCGGATCCGGCACTAATACATTTCAATATAAATTAATGCCAGATTCGGCAACTAATCCGAAATTGTGGACTGAGATAATACCGCAGCATGCTGCGGTATTTCCTCCATCCAAAACGCCGTTCAGTGACTGCACTGAAGACATCCTGATGCATCCTGAACGGATTTCTCTCTATTCAGAATGCATGGGGATAAAACTGATCAGTTCTTTTCCGGTATTGAGCCCCTATGACGGAACTCTATGCCGGAAAAGAAAAACGCAAGTGTGAAAGTACCCTAAAACGGGTGTAGAAAATTATAAATGGGAGGGGCCTTCCGGTCCGTCTCCTTCCCCGCGCACACCATGCCACCATTTTTAGACCTGGCGTGAGTGGGGAAAAGTCGCAGATTGGGGCGCAAATCAACTTTGCGCTGCAATCTGCAACAGATATACACCAGAAAACTAAGTACCCCTACTGAGTACAGGGGCTGCCGTACACTACATCCGGCTTCCCCGATCTCTGTTGGGGGGAGCCGGAACACACCTCATGGTGCCATGGTCACATTTAGTCATGTTTCAAACAGCAGGCACCCCGTGGCTATAGCGTCCCTGTATGCGTGAGTCCCGACCGCTGACACATGAGATGTGTCTTTCGACATGGTTGCTTAAGGGCTGTTTCACACGAGCGAGTCCATTGTGGGAATCCCGCTCCATGTGTGAGTGAGATCCTCCGCTGTGGACTTGCAGGTGCGCACGGCACTATCATGATTTATAATGCTATGTGTCTCTGCATGGCCTTTTTTCCACAGAATCATACTGACATAAAGCTGTCAGTATGATTCTGTAGAAATAAGGTCAAGCAGAGGCACATAGCATTATAAATCATGATAGTGCCGTGCGCACCTGCAAGTCCACAGCAGAGGATCTCACTCACACATGGAGCGGGATTCCTGCAATGGACTCGCTCATGTGAAACAGCCCTTAAAGGGAGTCTGTCACCACATTTTAGCATGTTAGACCGTTAAAATAGGGTTATGTGATCCAGCCAGAACATAAAAACTGTACCTTTGTGGTAGAAAACGAACTTTTAAATTTGCAGAAAACGAACTTATAAGATTATCTTCTGAGCCCTCTCAAGTGCCCAGGGCGGTCTCTCAATCCTCGGAGCCCCAGGCAGGCACCTCCTAAACGGCTGATAACTCCGCCCTCCGTGCGCCTCTGCCCGCCTGTTTACTCCCCTCCCCTGTCCCTTTCCACTGCGGCTGTGCGGTACAAATCGTAGCGGGCGCATGCGCAATGCGATGCCCGCTCCTGGCAGGGCATCGCAATACCTATTGCGCATGCGCCCGCTACGATTTGTACCGCACAGCCGCAGTGGAAAGGGACAGGGGAGGGGAGTAAACAGGCGGGCAGAGGCGCACGGAGGGCGGAGTTATCAGCCGTTTAGGAGGTGCCTGCCTGGGGCTCCGAGGATTGAGAGACCGCCCTGGGCACTTGAGAGGGCTCAGAAGATAATCTTATAAGTTCGTTTTCTGCAAATTGAAAAGTCCGTTTTCTACCACAAAGGTACCGTTTTTATGTTCTGGCTGGATCACATAACCCTATTTTAACGGTCTAACATGCTAAAATGTGGTGACAGACTCCCTTTAAGCAACCATGTCGAAAGACACATCTCGTGGTTGTGGAAAAGATGTTAGTCTGTTTGAGAAGGGTCAAATCATTGGCATGCATCAAGAAGAGGAAACATCTAAGGAGATTGCAGAAACTACTAAAATTGGGTTAAGAACTGTCCAACGCATTATTAAAGGATAACTGTCGTATTATTTTTTTTTGAGTATTGCATTGTGGTGATTAATATCTCCTTGGTGGCCTTATTTCAACTTTTCACTGTGTACTCAATTACCCCTTAATTCCACAGTTTTGTTCCCTGTACTGCCTACTTTTACCTCTGCTTAAAATCAGGTTGCTATGCAGGGTCCGTCTATCTGTTGAAGGACGGAGGACGCAGAAGCAGGCAGCGTGCAGGGTCACATTACTGACAGCCAGGGACTGTAAGTAAGGCTGAGTTCACACAGGCGAGATTTCCGCGTGGGTGCAATGCGGGAGGTGAACGCGTTGCACCCGCACTGAATCCGGACCCATTCACTTCTATGGGGCTGTGCACACGAGCGGTGATTTTCACCATCACTTGTGCGTTGCGTTAAAATCGCAGCATGCTCTATATTGTGCGTTTATCACGCAACGCAGGCCCCATAGAAGTGAATGGGGCTGAGTGAAAATCGCAAGCATCTGCAAGTGCGGATGCGGTGCAATTTTCACGCACGGTTGCTAGGTGACAGTCTATTCACTGGATTATTTTCCCTTATAACATGGTTATAAGGGAAAATAATAGCATTCTGAATACAGAATGCTTAGTAGGTGATCAATTGAGGGTTAAAAAAAATTAAAAAATTAACTCACCTTCTCCTCTTGATCGTGTAGTTCCTGGTCTCTTCTTTAATGATGAACTACCGGCTAGGACCTGTGGTGACGTCAGATCACGTGATCTGACGTCACCACAGGTCCTTTAGCCGGTTCTTCCATCAATGGATTTTTTCTTCCCTGATGGCACGGGCATATTCCAAGATGACAATGCCAGGATTTATCGGTCTCAAATTGTGAAAGAGTGGTTCAGGGAGTATGAGACATCATTTTCACACATGGATTGGCCACCACAGAGTCCAGACCTTAACCCCATTGAGAATCTTTGGGATGTGCTGGAGAAGGCTTGGCGCAGCGGTCAGACTCTACCATCATCAATGCAAGATCTTGGTGAAAAATGAATGCAACACTGGATGGAAATAAATCTTGTGACATTGCAGAAGCTCATTGAAACAATGCCACAGCGAATACGTGCTACTTCTCCACACATTTGTCGGGTTGCGGCTGAACCTCCACTGATCGGCATTATAGTGAATGGGGCTGGACGGCAATGCGGTTGCTTCCGGCAAAGCCGAAATTCAGCAGGCTGTTCCCTTCCGGGACAGCCTGCTTGATCTCTTTATCACAAGTGTGAAACTGGCATTATGACCACCCTGCAATCCAGCAGCAGTAGTCGTGCTTGTGTACTATAGAAAAAAGTGCTGCCTCTCTGGTGGCCGGAACCATGGGAGCTCACATAGGCACACATGCTCAGTCTCCCTTCCCGGCCATCTCGTATCTGCTCTGCAGTGGTGACCATAACCCCTGGATATGAGCAGTGGATAATGTGATGGAAAAATGAATCCAGCCAGCAAAGGAGGCAATATGGACAATCAGGATACATTAGTAAGTGGCTTGTATTAACTTTCTCTACATGTTAAATGCCATTTGCTGAAGTGACACAGCCCCTTTAAATTCATCTGAGCTCAACAATTTTGCCAGATTCTACCCACCATGGGCTTCATTTATCAAAACTGTCTAATAGGAAAACTTGGTTTCCCATAGCAGCCTATTACAGCTCACCTTTTATTTCTTAAAATGATCTGAAAAAAATAAAAGGTGAGCTGATTGGTTGCTATGGGCAACAAAGACAGTTTTCCAGTTTTGATAAATGAGGCAGAGGAATGTGAACATGCCCAGTTCTTACGGCCACCAGAGGTGACTGACACACATGTAAATGACCGTACATGGGTCTGGGGGGATAGTTATCCCACAGGTTATAAGGCCCACTGCAGACAGGGGCTGCCAATCTTTGTACTGCGCTGCAGAATGGTGGCGCTACTTCTGCTATCAGGCACGTTTAGCCCTTTCTAATAGCGTCCAAGAGAATCCATGTGATCATTCCAGTGGCGTAGTTATGACTAAGGTTACTTTCACACTCGCGTTTGGTGCGGATCCAACATGAATCTGCACAAACGCTTCTGTTCAGATAATACAACCGCATGCATCCGTTCAAAGCGGATCAGTCTTGAACACCATTAATAGTTAATGGGGGACGGATCCGTTTTCTATTGTGCCATATTGTGTCAGTGAAAACTGATCCGTCCCCATTGTGTGCCAGGACGGATCCGTTTGGCTCAGTTTCGTCAGACGGACACCAAAACGCTGCAGGCAGCGTTTTGGTGTCGGCCTCCAAAGCAGAACGGAGACTGATCGGAGGCAAACTGCTGCATTCTGAGCGGATCCTTATCCATTCAGAATGCAATAAGGGCAAAACTGATCGGATCTCACAAACGGAAACCAAAACGCCAGTGTGAAAGTAGCCTTATGGGGTTAGAGGTTGCTCTCCAGGCTGTAACTGCAGACATTGCACTTATGAGACATTCCATTAGCATTTCCTTTCAGGAGCTCCTTGGATTCCCCGCCCTTACCAACCTCTATTTGGCTTAGCTACGCTTGTATCCGTAGATTTTATTGGTTGATGTACGGCGTTGTCCCGCCTTTACCAGACAGTCTTGGCTTAGGATTGGCCAAATAGCTTGTCAATCAAGAAGGAATGCACGTCCTCGAGACAAAGAGGCCGTAAGCTTCCGCCCTCCTAAATCCCCGACCCTGATTACAATCGCGATGTGATTGGCTGCCTGCGCTGTCGGTTACCGAAGTGGGCGGTGACTGCGGGTGGCTGCTATGGAGGCAGTAGGTGGGCTTTAGAGGCGACGGGTGTTGGGGGGTGGTGAGCCCGATGAAGGCGAGCCGGTTACAGAGCGGTGGGAACGGAGCTTCATAGGAACCGTTCGTTTAGAATATTATTCTGGGTCCGTGGACATTTCTGACGTGAAGTCGTGATTTCCGGTCAAGCGAGTCCTCGGACTTGTCACCTTCCTGGACATGGACGATACCATTTACAGTAAGTGCAGCTATGGATTCTCCTGCAGTGAGCGGGTCGGGAGTGTACATTATTTCGGTTTCTTAGGCTCTTCCTGGGCTGTGGACGGGGAAGGGGCAGGATGCTCCATTTTATGCCTTGGGATGGGGTGGGGATTAGCAGTCCTGTGCATGGGAAGCAGCGTGCAGACCGTTCCATCTTTACCGTTGTGGGGGGTGTAGCCTGCAGTCATGCTGGGGGCGCAGGCTGGAGCCAGTGTGCAGATTGTTATCGTGTCAGCCCTGTGATATGGGATAGGGGAAGGTGAGGTGATACTGTAGTGTCAGCCCTCTCCATTCTTACTGTGTGTGGCCCTTTAACAAGCAGTGAGAAGTCGTCTCTGGACTGGAGGGAAAAATTGCCGCATGTATGGGACCGTGGCGATATCTGGCCGACCGTGGCCATATCGACCGTCATGAAAGTCAGTCAGACGAGCCGTGTGTATTAAACTTTTACATGTCATTATGATAGCCTGGGCTGTGTTCACATTACATGAGGAGCTGACGCTGGGGTGTACATGGGGTGCATCTACATCTGTACAGCAGGCGCTGCCTACGTTGCCCGCTTAGTATACATTTTTTTTTTTTCATAGCGCTTGACTATACAGGAAACCACTGTAGGCCGCGCTCCTCTATAGACATCCCACCTGGCGGGCGCCAAAGGGACGCTCCTTAGTGACCGGTGAGGGTCGCTGGATGCATTAAGCTTCATTCAGATGATGTTCTATGGGGACGTTTATCTTCTCCATACGCCACCCAGGATTGGTGACTCAATTTATGGGCAATTTCCGTTTATTCCTCGGCCAACGAGGGGCTGTGGCCATAGGCCTCGGCACGTTTATCATTTACGCCAGTTTTCTGGCGTAAATGGTGACAAATGTATGCCACCTCTGAGTTGCCATACGTGTCCTATGTGTCATCTCCAGAGGTGCGGGAGATATAAGGCTGGCATAGCAGACGCTGGTCTTCACAAGTCTCCCCCCAATGTGTATGGGAACAAGTAAACCTTAGATACATTGGGTATAGAGCTGTTGACTAGCGGGCTGGTGACATTATACCAGTAATCTGCCCGGCTCCTGGCTGCAGTAGATTTCTGTTGTACAGCACGGACAGCAGAAGAGGGGGCACCTCTTAGTAAATTGGTTGGAGGTTCCTCCAGCGAGGTTCCTACTAGCACTAGGGATCGCTCTGCTTGAGAGGCTCCATCCAGCCCCATTTACTGTAATGGGTGATCCGGCCACAATCTAGCTAAGGGTACTTTCACACTAGCATTATTCTTTTCCGGCATAGGGTTCTGTCAAAAGGGCTCTATGCCGGAAAATAACTGATCAGGCATATCCCCATGCGTTCTGAATGGATAGAAATCCGTTCAGTATGCCCTCCGTTCAGTCGCTGTCAGGCGTTTTGGCGGGATATAATACCGCAGCATGCTGCAGTGTTATGTCCGTCCAAAATGCCTGATAAGTCGCTGGAATGCCGGCATTAATTCCCATTGACTTGCATTAGTGCCGGATCCGGCATTGCAAAACAACTGAAGGACGGCATTGTAAGCGGAGAGACGGATCCGTTTTTGCAATGCATTTGTAGACGGATTTGCACCCGGATCCGTCTACAAATGCTGTCAGTTGTCACACTGATAGGCAGCTCCCACAACGCAACTGCCTGCCGGATCACACTAACGCTAGTTACCCTAATATGCTGAGAATTGTCCATAAGAAAATCCTTTCTTTTAACCTGGGAGGTCTGTGCATGGTTCATGCCCCACATGGTATACAGTGGCATACGATATGTATGTGGAGATTTTCTCTGCCACAGATGCCATGCCACCTAGTTGACAGGTATATGACGGGCCCCTGTTATAAGACGGTGGTGTCCATAGTACAACAGATCCTTCACTGCACCATGGATTCTGTTTGGAGCCCAAACATAGATGAGCGAGTGAGAAACTTGCAGTGTGTGTCAGTGTGGGGTCTTGTACTGACCCCCGTTCCTCTGACGGGATCGCACTGCAGTATAATGATTTATAATACTGGGGGATCCTGAGAGTCCTGGAACCTATTACAGTGGCCGCATTATGTCAGGGTGACACAGTATTATAAATCCTCATGCTGTGTGATCCTGTCAGAGGAGCGGAGGTCAGAATGGGAAATCGCACTGACGCACTGCGAGTTTCTCACATTGAACTTGCTTATCTGTGTCTGGCCTAAGAGTTCAGCTACAGGGTGATTTTTTTGGGGCTGATACATGTCCCATGCCCAAGTATTGCAGTGTAGGTGGGCAGCCGCAGGAATGAATGGGGTCGCAGAACTTGGATTTCATTGTGTCCCGGTCCTTTCTCCTCAGAGGAGGTTAGCTGCTGCCATGGGTGTCTGTCCCTATTAGGAGCCCGTACACATTCAGCCCATCTGAGCGTGCATAAGTATGGAGGGCATAGAGAGGCTAAAATACTGAACCTGGGGTGTCAGGATCTCCATTTTCCTGTTCCTTTCTGTCCTCAGTGATTTCAGCACATGGAGCTAGAACGTCCCCTGGGGCTGTATAAAATCATCTGCAGTGAATCACAATACTGAATGTCTCCTGCTTCACGTATGAAGCAGGGGTGTGACCCACCTGGAATGTAGGTATGGCCGACCACGTGAATGGCATCTGTCATCAGCCCGCGTAGAGGGGTTGTCTCAGGACGGAGGCCTAGAGCAGTGGGTCCCCAACCAAACTGGCTTAAGTGGTTGCTCATTATAGCCAATATTAGTCCGTAAAGGGGTTTTCCAATCTCAGACAATGGGGGCATATCGCTAGGATATGCCCCCATAGTCTGATAGATGCATCTACATCGAGAACGGACCCCTGAAGATTGTGGAGGGCACACTGGGCATGTGCAGCCGCCCTACATTCATTTCTATAGCGCCGCCGGGAAAAAAACAAAGCCTGCTCGGCTGTTTCTGTTGGCCCCCATAGAAATGAATGGGAGCGGTGCCCTCGCAAGTGCGGTGTGTTCCCATTGAATCCTATAGGGAGAGTGCTTGGTGCTGGCCGGACTCCAGTAAACCCGGGGCCCTTTGGCCAACACCTTCCCCGCTCCATTCTTGGAGTACGTACGGATCCCAGAGGTGGGACCCGCACCTATCAGACAATGGGGGCATATCCTAGCGATATGCCCCCATTGTCTGAGATTGGAAAACCCTGTACGACAAGTAGTGTATATACTAAAGGACTAATCATATTGACTATAATGAGCGACCACTTCAACACACATTGTCTGAGATGGAAATACCCCTTTAAGTGGGTAGTCCCACCATAATAACTTACCACCTATCCAGATCTGATCGTGGCAGTCTGACTGCTGGGTTCTTAGTCCACCAAGTGGATGGGCCGATGATCACTCATGCTGAAGAGAAGCCAAGTACATGACGTAGAGAGGAGCATCAGCGCATATGGGTGGTCATCGATTTGCTCACCCCAGGGTCTCTGGCCCCTTGTTATTGTGATTGTTGGGTCCCCACCAATCAGATAGGTCTCCTCAGTCCTCTGTTGTCAGGTCAAGTTTGGGTTATAGAAACTCTAAAAACGTTCTCGTCCCCTTTGTGATGAAAGTAGGTTACGTATTCCTGGCTGAGTACCGCCATGGTAAGCGCTTTATGTAACCTAGGAACAGAACACCTTATGTTTCACATGATCAGACCGGGAAGAAAGCACTGAATAGGTTTTCTTAGGTAATGAATTGCAGCAGTGTGAATTATGGACTCGCTGACCTTTTGTGCTGAAGTGAATTTTAGCAATTTGTGGAGAGCACTGCGGCTTGCTCTATCATATGTACTGTACCTCCTAGGTCCTGTGCTAAGGGGGCATAATCTGGTCATGCCGTGTCCAGGAAGACCCCTCTCAGGGGACTATAGTCACCTAGTGTCCTGCTTATTGCTGTGGCTTGTTATAACAAGTTATATGAAACCTCAGGGTCTCAGCCGCTCTGTGTTTTTACCTTAAGGTACCTCTGTCTGGTGGTTGAGGGGTCTGTGACCACCTTTATGCTGCGCCCCCTGCGGGCAGTGTAAGGTAGTGACAGACCCGCTTGTCTCTGTTAGAAGATAATGTCACTTCTGAGAAATGGGCTTGTCTACCTTCCGGGTGGGGGGGGGGGGGGGGGGGGGGGCGGCGCCTTTCAGCCAGACCCCCATCCCTACGTCGCTGGACTCGCAGAGGGAAGTATACTAACCTTCTCTCTGCCCCTGGGTTCAGGCTCCTTCAGTCTCTAACCGCAGCTGGTAAACTTCTTGTTTGATGGGGGTCACTTGGTTGCTGTAGCCAATGACTGGCTGTATTGTATGTAGCAGGGCTCAATTTGTGATGGCAAAAGGCAGCCCCATGGTAGCGGAGAGGCCTTTTTTTCTGGCTGGTCCCACAATGCAGTCTCTTGCTATTATCGTGCATATGACCGTGTCTGTATTGAGGTCCACAAACCACGGATAACGGTTGTGTGCATGCCGCATCAAGGTGCGGACCCATTAACTTCAATGGGTCCTTGGTCCGCAAGTAATATGACATGTCTTATCTTTTGGGGCCGCCTGGATGCGGAACCACATGTTCCTAATGTGTTTATATTTGCTATCAGTATTTGGTTTCCATTAGTATAGGTCACTGTGTACAATTTGGGATTGTGCCCTCCGTACAGCAGTACAAAACCACAGTCGGGATCCATCCAGCCGGACCTGTAACGCTGACATTTGTCCGGCTCCCTGGACTGTGCTCGTTGTTGGCAGCCAGAAACCAGCATGTATGGCTTCTGCGTTCTGCTCTATTCCTGGTAAGGGGCCGATAACATCTGGTTTGTATAGTACACCTTACCAATACATGTTAAAGGGTTTATCACCCCTGGGGACCTTTTCTGCAGAATCGTACTTCTCTGATCCCCACTGCTAGGTTCCGACTCCTGGGTCTCCTCACGTTAACATCCAGTTTGATGCGGACATTGACGAATGAGGACAGGTCGTCACTGCAACCTGGTGACCCTTGTCATGCCGGATGTTGATGCTGGGAGACCCAGAAGCTGTGGGGGAGCCGGAAAAAAGAGATGGGGACCAGATAAGTATGATTCCCACCGTGGGTCCCAGGGGTGAACAACCGTTTTATTTTTTTTAAATCTCCATATTTTATTTATAATACAAAAATACATATCCGCATGACATTTATAATATCATAAATTCTGAAGTCATCGCCAACCCACCCCGCCTATCCCCCCCCTCCCATCCTTGCAGGGGGGAAAAAAAAAAGGGAAAAAAAAAAAAGGAAAAAAAAAGTTCCAAATTAATTAAACCATGTCCCACTCTTCCCACAGTTTACCCCATTTTAGATAAGATCCTCTTTGTTTGTGCAGAATCTTCTCATGTGAACAACCGTTTTAAATGGACATGAACAAATGTCAGCAATTTCAGGAATATATACAGTAGTTTTTATTGTATACATTTGACTAGATGGTTTATAGGTTTCTGTTTTTATGGGAAAACGCATCCACACATTCACATTTGAACTACGTTTTCCCAATTATAACCTACAAGTACGTCAGGCAATGTCAGTACGTTTTTCACCACATTCATACTTCTATCGATGTAACCAGGTTGATGGTGGTTATGGTGGCCGCCTCTGTCCAGATGGGTAGTGATCTGTGACCGCCACCTCTTGGGCAGGTGAAGCTGTCAGTGCCAGTCTGTAGGAATTTGACCTGACCTAAAACGTGTATAAAACCTAAACTGATACTGATTTGCTAATTTGATCTGATAAATGATTTTCTTGTGTGACCTCAATTCCTCACATTTTGTGACCGAGGTGGTAAATGTTGTCTGGGGCATTTAGAGTCCTTGTTTCACCCTTTGTTTGGGGGGAAAATGAAGGCTGGAAAAATCCTGTTAATTGTTCATCTGGCTGGTGCCAGGATCTAGTATTACACTTTTCAGCCCAGGATAAAGAATGCTTTGTTGCAGGCATGTACGGCGTTGGTATCTGAAGTATCCGCAGCCAATTTGCATCTAGCGTTTGCGGTCACCCATTCAACATATCTGTACACAATGGCGCCTCTTATGTCGCCCTCTCTCGCCTGCAGTCCGGCATCCCTCCTATTGCACCATGTACAGTTCTGCTGTCAGTATTGGTAGAGATTCTCTTCCTTCATATATGGATGAAGGAGATGCGCACGTTGGGCCCAGCCAAAGCTTAAATGTATCATCCGTTCCCGTAGCCTTGCTCAGGTCTATGGGTGGCTACTGGAGTCACTGGGGGTGGGACCAAAGCCAAAAATGTGTAATTTTACGTGCTGATTTGATACAAGTTTCAGTGAGTTTGTTTCCAGTAAAACTAATTTATTCTTTTATATACCTGATTATTCTTAGCTTAGGAGTCCATTGGGCGGTCCTATCAGTCATTGACAGCTATACAATAAAGGCTGTCAGTCATGTAGTAGAACTGCCCACTGGACTCCAACAGTGCTGGCTTCCTGCCTCTGCTGCTAAAAGGATCTTACCTGTTCCCTGGCTCTCCTGTCCTCTGCGCTGGCTCCTAAGCCTCTATCTTCTGGTCCAGGATTTTTATTTTTTCCCCAACATGGACATGCTCACCTGATCCTCTTCAGCCAACCACTGGCTTCAGTGGTGACATGTCTCTTGTGGACGCATCACTCCTGAAGCCAGAGGTTGGCTCAAGAAGATCAGTTGATGATGTTGGGAAGTAAGCAAATCCTGTACCGGAAGATGGAGACGCGGGAGTCAGCACGGGGGAACGGCACAGCGGGGAGCAGGTAGTATGATGTTTTCAGTGGGGGAGGCATCTGTTACAAATAATTTATTCACGGACAACCCTTTTAAGGGACTAGTTGTAGCTGTTAGATTGTCAGAAACTCAGAATTGAATTCCTTACTTTTTATTTTATTATTTTATATGGGGTGATGATTGTTCTTATTCATTGCCCTCGTTCTCATTGATCACATCTTTTAAGATGACACAAAAATGAATGAACAACCTTTGCATGAAACATACATGCGATGAATGAGTGGCGATCTACTGTGTCCTTGAAGGAAGGGATCCTAAAGGTGACAGTACACATTAGTCTAAAGTTGATCAAAATGGATGATTTCAACCAAAAATGAACATTCATTGAGTGAAGTTTAAAGGAAACCTGTCATCAACTTTATTCTGCTGTTAGTATGGGCAACATAAAGTAGACAGGTAAGTTTATTTCAGCGGCCTGTCATTTATAAGTTAAAAGTAAGTGTGTGATGTGTATAACAAAGGGGAACCTGGGCACTCTCAAGATAATCAGACCATAAAGAATTTATTGCTACACAAATAGATTAAAATACACGTCCTAAAAGACAGGAATATTAATACCAACAAGAAAAATCCTAAAATATCCTTAAAATATGGGGATAATTGTAAAGTCAAAATCAAGTAGCCACAGGTAACAAAATATAGCTACTGTCCAATGAGGTAAATGGGTTACACTTGATATATAGTCCCAAACGTAATTGATACTTTCAAAAATATCCTGGAAAAAAATAAATAAAAGTCCTGGTATAATGTCACAAATAGTATCCTGTAAGCCAAATGAAAACAGTGCGTACATACACACAGAGGTAGCGGCGCCCCGCTATATGATATCACCAGCGGCGTCCCACTGGGGAAAACTTTCTTGTGCTCCATGTGACAGCCTGCCGGAAGAATAAGGACAGTCTTTGTGTAAGTAAATATCCCTCAAATGCTCGGCTAGGTGGTCCTGTGTTTTGTCAGGCCAGTACTCACGAGCGTCTCTCGTCCCCGTTCTCCCGCGATGGTGGTTTGTTTGCCACGTGCAGCTGGACTCCGGCTTATATGGTTAGTCTTGCGCTGTCTAATTCAACCTCCCATGCGTGCGGCAGACTGTATTACAATCTACGGCAGGCTGGTCACGATAACTGGGGTCCTGGCTAAACGCGTATTTTAAGGATATTTTAGGATTTTTCTTGTCGGTATCAATATTCCTGTCTTTTAGGAGCATTTATAGGACGTGTATGGGTAGAGGATATTTCACGAATTTGTATTTGTATTTTAATCTATTTGTGTAGCAATACATTCTTTATGGTCTGAATATCTTGAGTGCCCAGGTTCCCCTTTGTTATACGTATCTGACTTCTTGAGGATAGGGTGAGTCCTCTTTGAGAGCACCTCATTTTGGTCCTAGTGAATACTGTGCGCCACATCCATTACTGTTTCTAAGTGTGTGATGTGTCGGTTCTCGGCAAAATCATTGCAGACTAGGCCTGGAAAAGAGTCCCGGCCACCTGAGAAGAGTCCTGGTTATTCATGACTTCCTGCTCTCCTGCCCACCTGCTGATGACTGACCGTCTTCTACCCAGTTTCCTCCCTTTCTCTGTAGGAGACAACTGCCAATCGTCAGCAGATGGGCGGGAGAGCAGGAGATTATGGATAACACTGACTCTTCTCAGGTAGATGTGACTCTTTTCTAGGCCCGAGCTGCAATGGTTAAGATGCTGGTTCTCAGCAATCACTTACTTTTAGCTCATGAGTGACACACCGCTGACATCAGCATTTCTGTCACAATTTTATGCTGCCCTTAGTGAGGTTAGCTAAAAGTTGAGGACAGGTTCCCTTTAATAACAGATAATCGTTTTAGCCAACCAATGACAGACCTTTATCATCTGAAAAGAAGTTGGCCATGTTTAATACTTTCGTTCGATAGCCAGATGAATGAACTGTTTTTGAAAGAAGGTTCCCAGAAAGATCTTTCGTCCATCGCCCAGTTTCATTGAACGTGTATGGGCAGTTTGAACAACTGCGACGGCCAATATGGACTAAATATGTACGGCCGTGTCTGCAGACAGAACGTTCACCAGAGGACTGTGTATTCAACTGCTGTTCCATCATCAACAAACTGCTGTCTAATCTGTATAACTTTAGATATGTGATGTCTAATCTGATGAGTAGACAAACCTACCACCATAACATCAGGTATGAATATATATATATATATATATATATATATATATATATATATATATATATATATATATATATATATATATATATATATATATATATATCCGGAATGCACTCCAAAATAGACGTGAAATAAATGATTTATTCACCCATAAAAAGGCAAAACTTGCGACGTTTCACGTCTATTTTGGAGTGCATTCCGGATTCTTTTGTCTCTACAATACTCGGGGTATTGCCGCTACCCTATACTGGATATTGCACCCACACCTTGGCTGGTGCTCCCGCTGGATTTTCTCTCTATCCATCTAGATAGATAGATAGATAGACAGACTCACACACACCTCCATGGGTATAGACAAATAGCTCAGTGCCTTCTCGTGGACTCGTCACTGACAGGTTGTTATGGTTGAGTTAGGTTTTGGCACCTGAAATTGCCTTTCATCTCCAACAAATTGCCCTGATGTCCAATGGTGACTGGAGGACTTCAGTGTATCTTCCATCAGAGCTTGTATTTGGGACTGATCATGGATATAAATGAGTGACTGTCATCAAACAGGACTTTGTTTTACAGTATGACAAGGATTATACCATGACCAGCCCTTGGCATCCAGTGTTGTGTTTTTTTTTTTTCTTCTTTCAATAAAGACCTTTTTCTCACAAGACAAAATGCACAATGACTTCAGTGTTTCCTTACCAGCTGCTAAATATTTCTCTCCGTGTACAAAGAGCTAATTTTTGTCTTTCTAATAAATGGTTAGCTATCTATGACTGTAGCTGTTAGAACTGATTCTGACGACTTTCACCAACAATGCAAATTCTGCAATAATGGTCCCAAAGAAAGGAAAATATGCTAAGTGCAAAAAGCCCGTGGTGAGCAAGTCCGTCTCCAGCCAGGAAAACTGAGAACTCCATTCACATGTGGGATTCTTCTTCTCTTCTCTCCTAATGTCTGATGTAGGCCATATCCCAGCTGGTTTCTGAAGTCTCATCTGGCCGCTCATTTTCCCTCCAGCATTACATGCTAGCCATTCGAATGGATGACCCACCCGAACGGGAGTCACTTGTACAGAGCAGGTTCTTTGTTCTGCCTCATAGAGGGTGCCCTGAGCAGGGACGCCATTTTAGTTTTTCTGCTGCTACGACTCCTTTACTGCAGTGCCTTCTCTCAAAGATTGGGCGTGAAACCGAAAGGCAATCTATTATGTCTAAAATCCGTTTAATACTGATGATCTATCCTCTGTGTAGGTTACCAGTATCTGATAGGTGGGTGTCCGACACCCAGGATCCCCTGTTTGAGAAGGCAGTGGCGTGCCCTTCTCGCAGCACAGAGCTGTACATTATATAGCGGCCGTGCTTGGTATTGCGCTATGGCTCTACTGCACGTGCTGCTGCCTTTTCGAACAGGTGATTGGTGTGGATCCCAAGTGTTGGACCCCCACCAATTTGATACTGATGCCCTTACCAGCGGATAGCAGTCATCAGTATTAACATCTCGGGAAAACTCCTTTACACATGGCCTAGGAACCCCAAAACATAATTGTACCTTTGTTGTGAAAATCTGGTCTTCTAATCCGGAGAAATAGATTTTTTTATACAAATAAGATTTTCAGTACTGAAATCTCAGAGACCGCCAGTGAAAGTAGGGGGTCGGCGGCGTTATGGTGAGAGCTATGGCGCACCACACTGGATGCGTAAAATTTAAAAGGATTATGGCACCGGGTTTTCACAAGAGAGATATCGTTTTCTTTCAGGGCACCTACTCTACATGCTGGTATGCTTACTTTGACCTCCAAGTCAGATGAAACTACAGTAATTGTGGTCAAATTTCAAAAGAAGTCATCTTGCTCCCCTGCCACTTCCTGCTCCAGTCCTTCCCGCCGGTGTTTGCGTTCTTGGACGCAGCAGTATCATCCTGGGCACACCAGGTCACTGCTGCAGTCAGTCAATGGCCTCAACAGTTGTGTGCTGTATACTGTTGAGGCCAGTGACTGGCTGCATGGATACCTAGCATGTTCTAATCATTTATAATACATGTCAGAAAAAATGTACCTGTGTTTTCCACGGAATCCGGTGCAGATGTCTAAGGCTGACCCTCAGATTTCTGCCGTGGGTTTGGATAAATTTGCTTGAAGACGCCCGCTGTAGTTACCATGTAGAAACCTCCATCAAGAAGGGACATAACCTTTCTTGAAGTGGCACAATTTCAATTGAGAATCAATAGGAGGTGGAATACGTGACAAGATCCTTCTGTGTGAACATGTCCTTTGCCGGTCAAAGCTAAACTTTTTGGCTACAAATTTACTGGGATTTATTTATTTCCCCCCCCCCCCCAACATAAAATACGTTGCTGCTATGCACAATAGATCCTGAGAATGTTTATCTTGTTGCTTCCTCTTTAGTTCCCGCTGACCTGACTCCAGAAGAACGTATTGAGCTCGAGAACATCCGTCGCAGGAAACAGGAACTGCTGGAAGAGATCCAGAGGCTGCGTGATGAGCTGAGTGAGGCTATGAATGAGGTGGAAGGCCTGGAGGCCAATGAAGGAAGGTAAGGCTGTGTAGTCACGTGCAGCATGTCCATGGGCCATTGCGTGCTGCTAAGTGTGTGAGTTAAAGTAAATGCGGAATTCAGCTTAGTTTTGGTGAGGCCTCATGCACTCAGCCTTGTTAGTATTTTGGTCTGCAAATAACGAATCTACACCATATTTTTCTCACTCCAATCGATAGAAAGGACTGTTCTTGTAAGCAGTATGGACAGCCACATAGATCCATGAAAAATACGGATGTGTGCATGGCACCATAGGAATAACTGGGCCAGCAGAAAATGCACTTTGTTGATAAATATGACCATGTGCCTGAAGCCTAAGGCTTTGTTCACATCACCGTTCGGAAAGGACGGAGAAGGCACATAACTGAGCCAAATGGAGCCCTTAGGACACCATAGACGATAATGGGGTCCGTTATGTTTCCGCTCAGAAGAGGATTTTGAAGCGGAGGCAAAAGTCCTGCATGCACAGCTTTGGTCTCCGCTCCGCTTTGGTCTCCGTTCGGCTCAGTTATGTGCCTTTTCCGTTCTCCTGCCCCCATCATTTAAACGGGTTATTGAAATAGATATAGGGGTTAATCAATATAAAATGTTTTTACATTGGAACTCTATGGTGACGGATGCCACAGTATGGGATCTGTCTAAGGCATCTATTAACGTATACGTTTTTTGTTGTATGTTTCTGTGTACATATGACAAACGTGATGTGGACCCAGCCTGACCGGCACAGAGCTGAACAGACTTCTCTGACTATGATGGAGTCCGTTTTTTATTGCTTGTAAAAAGATCATCTTTTTATCGGGCAAAAGTGCTGCATCCAGGGCTTTTTTTTTTTTTTTTTTTTTTTTTTTTTTCCGGTCTTTTTTGACAAAATCTGCAACAGACGCCCCAAACAAGTGTAGGCCCACGCATCATGCATCTGAATTACTGCAACTTTCGTACTCTCCTTCGGCTAAAAATACTCCCCAAAAGTGCTAAGAGGATTTTTTATTTTTTTTTAAGAGAAATAAAGTACTGCGACCTCGGGGTGCACGTGCCGTATGCTATATTTCGTGAAGTTTTTTATGCCACAATAATAGAGTAAAACCATTAGTAAATGTCCCCCAGATTATTTATTGGATGACTATCGCTGAACTAAAATGGCAGACCCTGTTTTCACTGTAGTAGAAGGTGTGCGAATCCTTCTGACTGCAGAGCTGACCCTGAGGCCTAATACATCCTGGTACGTACCTTCAGGGGAGCTGAAAGTAGGGTGGCTTCAGAGAAACGCCATGACCACAGTCCTAACAGCTATTGACAGAGTTTCCGCCCCAAGGCCACTGTCCGGAAAGTTTTTATCACTCTGTCGCTTTCCTGTGAATCGCTTCACTAAATAAATGTGTTTTTCTAGTGACCAATAAAGACTGCGATGTATGTTTTTTTTTTTTATTTTTTTTTTTCCCCCATGAGGGGCTGTCAGTTCTGACATGTCTTAAGGCCTCTTTCACACGGGCGTGAGTTTTTTTGCCCGGATAAGAGCCGGGTGCGTTGCGGGAAAATGCGCGATTTTTTTCTGCGCAGGTGCAAAACATTGTCATGCGTTGCACTCGCGTGAGAAAAATCGCGCATGTTTGGTACCCAAACCCGAACTTCTTCATAGAAGTTCGGGCTTGGGATTGATGTTCTGAAGACTCTATTATTTTCCCTTATAACATGGTTATAAGGGAAAATAATAGCATTCTGAATACAGAATGCATAGTAAACCAGCGCTAGAGGGGTTAAAAAAAAATAAAAAAAATTTAACTCACCTTAGTCCACTTGCTCGCGAAGCCCGGCATCTCCTTGTGTCTCCGCTGCTGATGAACAGGACCTGGGGTGAGCTGCTCCATTAAATACAGGTTAAGGACCTTCGATGACGTCACTCCGGTCATCACATGGTACGTCACATGATCTTTTACCATGGTGATTCACCATGGTAAAAGACCATGTGATGACCGGAGTGACGTCATCGAAGGTCCTTAAGCTCTATTTAATGGAGCAGCTCACCCCAGGTCCTGTTCATCAGCAGCGGAGACACAAGGAGATGCCAGCTTCGCGAGCAAGTGGACTAAGGTGAGTTAAATTATTTTTTATTTTTTTTTAACCCCTCTAGCGCTGGTTTACTATGCATTCTGTATTCAGAATGCTATTATTTTCCCTTATAACCATGTTATAAGGGAAAATAATAATGATCGGGTCTCCATCCCGATGGTCTCCTAGCAACCATGCGTGCAAATCGCACGGCATCCGTACTTGCTTGCGGATGCCATCCGATTTTCACACACCCCATTCACTTCTATGGGGCTTGCGTCACGTCAAAATCGGAAAATATAGAGCATGCTGCGATTTCAACTGAACGCACAAGTGATGCGTTAAAAACATCGCTCATGTGCACAGCCCCATAGAAATGAATGGGTCAGGATTTAGTGCGGGTGCCATACGTTCGCCGCACGGATCGCACCCGCACGGAAAACTCGCCCGTGTGAAAGGGGCCTAAGTAATACCAATGTTCTGGAGCATCTTGGAGCTTTCTATTGGTCTGTTCTTCTGTTATTTCTCCAAGAAATTCTGTAGAGACAAATTGGTCTTAACATGTGTCCTCAACTCCTCATACAGTCCAAAACTGTCAGTTCTGATTGGACATGTGTGTCAGGACATACAGTTGTCAAGAATTCATTTTCTAGGATGAATAGCCAAGGAGCAACATAGGGGGTGTAAGAAAATATTCTCCAGAATTGTAGTTTTGCCATGTGTAGTGGTGACAGGTGCCCTTACTATAGGCAGAGATACAACAGCATTCTCTTGAAATCGCCGTTATCTTGCATTAAGGGCATGTGACCACTGCAGCCAATCACAGTCTAACTCTGAGGGCAGTGATTGGCATCTGTGGTGACGTTCCATACCCGCGCACATCACCACGTCGGTGACACATATCCATGTTAAAGGATGAAAAACAGGCTAAGGGGGAAATTGTGTAAAACAATAAAAGAACCATTACTTGCCTGTTTGAGGAGCTGTCGCCTCTCCTGACAGGTCTGTTTTTACTAACTAGTTGTATTCCCCATGTAATAACCATTCTGGATCTGCATCTGTTCTTAGGACCTTGTGTTTTGTTATTCCTTTAGTCCTATTCCTATGAATAACCGTTTGCAATGAAGGTCCAGTTGGGTGTGTTTATAAGGCTAGTACTACAGAAATGTTATCACAAGAGGGGTGCCAGTAGTTACTAAAACGGACATTTAAGGAGCGGTTACATGTCCTCTATAACTCCTGCTGCTCCAGTGTTCTTCATAGTTTGTTGCGCTTCAGCGCAGTAATGTCACTTTGACACGTATGACCGCTGCAGCCAATGAATGGCTGAACAGATCAGAGGTCTGTGTAGAGGGGGACCAGGAAGGAGCAACCCCACGGGAGTGTTGGGGGATTGGTACACAATTCTGAATGCCTTGCTTATGTCCTGGACACGCACATAACGCACTGCTGTTATTAGACTGAAGCCTCGCTGGAGCAAATATCACTAAAGCCGACCGCTTTGCTTGTTGGTGCAACTCGATTGCACTTTTGTTACACTGGGATCCTGGAAGTGACGGCAGTGTACTGTAACGTCTACTTGTTCTTATCTGCCTTACATTGGTCATTCTGGTTAACGTTGTTTCCTTTGTTTTGTTTTTTGTTTTGTTTTTTTTTCCCCCCACAGCAAAACGTTACAAAGAAACCGGAAGATCGGGATGGGCAGAAAGAAGTTTAATATGGATCCTAAAAAGGTAAAAATATAATGTATTAGGGCCTCTTGTGGTCATGCTCTGTCATCTGATTTGGGATACTACAATACTGTTTCAGTTCTGGAGCAGGACTTCTGGGAATTGGGCAGACCACACCTGAGCCATAGGCGAAAATCTCCCAGTGAATCCCTGGCATGCAGAATTTGCTGAATATTTGTAGTGGATTTCACCCTCTGTTTCAAAGGGTGAAATCTGCAGCATGAATGTAATATCCGCACGACAGGTCAGCTTATACTGCAGATTTGTTTTCCAGTGTGTGAGTTCGGTTTCTTAAAGGCTCATCCATGTAGCTGGTACTGAAGAAGCCGCACGCATATCCAGTGTCCTGTCCTGTGTAGACATACTCTTAAAAGGGTTTTCCGAGATTCTTTTATTGATGGCCTATCCTCTGGATAGGCCATCAGTATCTGATCCGTGGGGGTCCAACACATGGGACCCTGACTATCAGTTTTTGATGAATTGTATAGCGGCTGTGCTTGGTCTGACAGCTCAGCCCCATTCACTTCTATGGGACTGAGCTGTGCCTAGGCCACATGAACGATGAACGTGTCATCACTCGGCCCAGGGATAACTGAGAGAAGGCCGTGGCATACTGCGAGTGCCTCTGCCTTCTCAAACAGCTGATTGGTGGGGGTCCTGGGTGTTGGACCCCAACCGATCAGATACTAATGACCTATCCATAGGTCATCGCTATAAAAATCTTGGAAAACCACTTTAAAGGGATTCTGTCATCAGATTTAAGGCCTATAACTTAAACATATGGCCAGGTCCCTACTAATACCCTGAATCCTAAAGTGACCTTATCAAATGCGCCTGTGGCTCTATTATCATATAAAACAGATTTATATAACCTGTCACTCACGTCCCAAATGTGTCCAAGGGGACGTCTCATCATGCTGGGTGCCCGGCTGCCGCCGCCCTCCCTTTCAATAGCCTTCCTGACCTCAGCACCGCCTCCAAAATTGTCCGCTCCCTCAGCCAGATCCCGTGCGGCTGTGAGAGGATGGCTGCAATAGGGTGGTCAAGGCAGATTCGAGCGAAGTGCGCAGGCCGCTGCCAGGAGTCTGCATGGGCGCATCAGGTTATACCTAGTGCGCACGCGTGGGATCTGGCTGAGGAGAGCGGACTATTTCAGAGGCGGCGCTAAGGTTAGAGAGGTGGCGATGACGTGAGGTGGGCGGCGATTTCTAGTCGGAAAGCGGCGCTGGGCACCAAAAGGAGATGGCTGCATCCGGGCACCCTGCATGATGAGACGTCTTGGGACGTGAGTGACAGGTTATATACACCTGTTTTATATGATAATAGAGCCACAGGCGCATTTGATAAGGTCACTTTAGGATTCAGGGTATTAGTAGGGACCTGGCCATATGTTTAGGTTATAGGCCTCAAATCTGATGACAGAATCTCTTTTTAAAGGTTTCATTTCATGGCTACAAAAAAAAAAAAGGCTTATGGAGTTTTGACTTTGGTGTAAAATATTTAAGAACAAAAGGCCATGTTTGATATGAAACTTGCTATATTGTGCTAACCCCTTGTGGTGGTACCATGGCTGTACCCATCACAGGAACAAATTCTGCTAGAAATGTATTAAACTTGACTTGTCTTCCGTTACCAGAAGGGCTTGTTATCTGGCTTTGGATAACCTCTAAGGAGCGCCTAATGTCCAGGGGGTTAAGCTGTGGCTAGCTTTGTCCCCTGCACTTGGGTAGATAAAGGTTTAAGATGCTTTACTACAGTGACTACCTGCGTCTTCAGTGACTCCTCTGATGGTTCTCGTCTGTGTTTTGTAATTTAGTTAGAACATAATGTATTTTATACTGTTGGTTAATTTTATGACATTCGGTTCCTGCTTTTAGGGCATCCTCTATCTCCAGGAGAATGAGTTGCTGAGAAACACTGCAGAAGACATAGCACGCTTCTTGTACAAAGGGGAAGGGCTGAATAAGACCGCCATCGGGGACTACTTAGGAGAGAGGTAAACCTGAGCTTTATGGAAATTAGTATAACGAAGACAGTGTTCACCATCTGGATTCTTGAGTGAAAAATCTTTAACTATAAAGTGGATTTATAGAGAGATGGTATAGATGGTGGTCAGACCTCCAGCATAATGACCAATGCAAAGGGACATTCTCCCTCCCTATAATCAATGGAAGGGATTCCCAGCTTTATTACTGCTGAAGTGATTCCACTCCTGGGGGTCTCCTAATGCTGTTCCCTCAGAGAAACTTGGTGTAGGCAGGTAAAGCTTTCTGTAATTCTAGGTACACATGTTAAAAGGGTTGGCCACTATACCTTTAATCCTACAGATGCACTGGGAACAGCACTCAAAGGCAGCTGATGGAGGGTCATGTGATCAATCCATCAGCAGCCTCCATTGACTTCCCCTGCCCATGGCACTGTGCATGTTCACGTTTCTATTGCTGTGTGCACGGTTAGTCAGTGGGACTGATCCCGTGACCCTCCATCAGCAGCTGTTTTGGGACTGGAGTGCCGCACTGTATATTAGTCACTAAACCATCAGACATCAGCGACAATTGTTTAATACCAGTTTATCACTAGCTGCCATTATGTGCTATGCCATTTCCAGCACATATGTAGAAAGATAAGGTGGCCAACCCCTATAAGCAGGCTGGCACTGGGTGCCTTCCCTATTGTGACTGTATTCTGGGGAACCCCTGATTAGAGCTGAAGGGACCCTATTGGGAACCCTGGTTGGAAAATACTAGTACTGATCATTAGTGTCTGATTCTTGCAGTTAGTTGAGCCGTGGTGCCTTAAACAGCGTTACATGCACGTCATCTGCTAAAGGCATAAAGTCTGATCCCCATAGTTTAGTATGGTCAGGGAAGGTCAGCTTACATAGCATGCTGAAGAAAGGTCTTAGTTTTCACAGTAATTGTCAAGCAATGTGAACCGCAAAGTTTGAAATATGTTGTCGTAATCTTAGTCTGAGCAATCACTATTATAGAGTTTCTGGGAGTTAAAGGGGTATGCTCATTGGCACATTTATGGCATATCAGTAGGAGCGCGCTTGTCTGGCTATCTACGGAAGTCACGCAGCAGTGAATGGAGAGTAGGCTGCGCATACACTGTGGTCTCCATTCTCTCTGGGGCCCCATTCTTGAGATGGGTGCGGGTCCCACCTCTGAGATCTGACATTTATGGCGTATGTTATCGATCTGCCATAGGTGTCCCAGATGGGACAGTTCCTTTACATAACTTGGGATAGGTCCCCTATATGATTAGTGGCGGTCCAACTTGTGACACATCAGCTGTGTCAGCATTGCGGAGCAGTGTTGTACATTGTATAGTGGCTGTGCTTGGTAGTGCAGCTGAACCCCATTCACTTAAATGGGTCTCCTGCCGAGGAACACACACAATGTTTGCCTGAGTGCCAAAGCGCAGCTGACAGCTGATCAGCAGGGCCCCTCACCGATCAATATTTAAGGCCTAGAAAACCCTTTTAATTACCATTACTTCAACGGTTAAAAGAAAAGCAAAGGCCCCCACTTTTTCGGGTTGCTTTGCATCTATTAACAACTCTCACAAACTTTCTTTCTTTACTTTTTACAGGGAGGATTTAAATATTTCTGTTCTTCATAGCTTTGTGGATCTCCATGAGTTTACAGATTTGAACCTTGTTCAAGCTCTCAGGTCAGTCACGTCGCTTTGTCAGAGATCATGTACAGATAGTGCTGTGGAACCACAGGGCTGCAAAGAAACAGGAAGGTTTCTGTGAAAGAGGAAGTGGCCATGTCCACCACAGAATAAGCAAAAGTCTCATTCAGGAAGCTGTAAACCTAGCCATGGTGATCTAGCAGCTCGGCCGGCCGTCTGAAATGACTGATCTAACCCTAGATGTGGAGGCTTGCTGTAAAACTACCATTCACGTATTGGTTTCCTCTTTCATGAGTAGCAGACTCTATCTACATGGTTGGGGGTTTGTGCTTCTACCTTGCAAGCACATTCTAATAGTAGATTCATTTTTAGTTCTGATTCTGATGCTCTGTCGCCTTAAGGCTTTATTCACACGTCTGCAATTGTGTTCCGCATTTTGCATAACGGAACTGCGGACCTATTCGTTTCTATGGGGCCACACGATGTGCTGTCCGGATCCGGAAAAGCAGATCCACACTTCCGGGTCCGCAATTCCTATCCCGAAAAAATAAAATAAAACCTGTCCTATTCTTGTCTGCAATTGCGAACAAGATTAGACATTTTCTATTATAGTGCCGACGATGTGCAGTCCGCAAAATGCGGAACGCACATTGCTGGTGTCCGTGTTTTGTGGAATCGCAAAACACATACAGATGTGTAAATGGAGCCTAAATGTATGTATTTTGTGCTAAAATTCTTTACCCCAAATGTTCGTTATTAGCAATTTTCAACAATTCTTCTACAGCCAACACCTTTTCACATACTTTGCAGGGTGTTTTTTCTCCTTCACACAAATATTAAGTCCCCAGAAACCAAAAAGTTGTTTTTTTTTTTTTGTTTTTTTTTTTGTTTTTTTTTATATGCACTTACAATCTTCAGGACGCCTTCCAACCCCTCCCAGCCTTTTTCAAGTAGAGTGCAGCACTACTTTGGAGGATCCGGTGCCAATCGGCATCAGACGCTTTTCTCCTTTACGGTGAAAACATCAGAGGAGCTGCAGTAACCCATCCAGCTACTACAGAACAACTGGTAGCGGGTATGCACTGTGTCAGACCCCCGACGATCTGATATTGATGGCCTATCCTAAATGTAGATCATCAATAGTAGAGTCCTGGAACACCCCTTTAAGGGCTAGATTTCACTGTGAAAGAGAGCATTCTGGTATGTGAAATGGTGCAGGCTGCAGAGGACAAACAGTTGAGCTTTTTAAATAAAGACCTTTTAAAATGTTTAAGCTGAAAAGAAGTACAATGCAGTAATAAACATGCATTCAAAGCTGTCCATAGCCTAGAGAACTCAAAGCTTCATTTATTTAAGGCCTCATGCACAATAATTTATTTTTCCTATTTAGAGCAGCATATGCCATAATTAAAGATTAACGTAGCAGCTCTTGTATATGCCTTGTATTTACGTGTTATCAGTGATGTGCCATCTATGGCTTGTCGGCCACCTTTGTCTTCCTGTCTGATACAGTTCCCCTAATGTAGCCTACATATTGCATCATGCCTGGCTTTGCTGATACAGAAGTGGTGGACTTTTATCACACTAAGGCTAGGTTCACACCGCGTTTCTACGTGCTGTAAAACGCTCAACAGGCAAAATCCAATGGTTCTCACCTGAGCGTTTTACAGCGCGTACGAACGCGCTGTAAAACTCCCTACGCCCCAAGAAGTACAGGAGCTTCTTTGGGGCGTATTGTTGTGCGTATTGTGGCAGTTTTTCATTGGATGCCTCTGTGGTTAATCACACAAACGCGCGTACGACTCCAAAGTATGCCTCAAAAACACCTGTAAAAAGCGCTTATCGAATACACTCAGGTGTGAACCCAGCCTTGGGGTCCCTTCACACGTCCAGAAAAGATGCGGCCAGCACACAGTGTGCTTTCCCCATCCGCGCTCCCGTTCCGCATCAAACTAGAACATGTCTTATTCTTGTCTGCAGACACTGACAAGAAAGGGCATTTCTATTTAAAGTGTCTTCCATGTGCGGTCCACAAAATGCAGAACGCACATGGTCAGTGTCTGTTTTGCAGATCCGCAATTTGCGGACGTGTGAATGGACCCATTGACTATACAGTAATCGGTGATGCACAACAAATGTCCCCTAACTCTCCCTCCAGTCTCCGTGTATTCCTGTGTGTGTCCTCACTGCTGTATTACTGAGCTCTTGGTATTCAGTAAGGCAGAAATGATATCTTCAGCAGCATTTTATGCATTGAGGGAAGTACAGAGGATCAAGTAAGGTGAAACTGGGTGGGGAGGGGAGGTGTCTGAGAGCTGCAAGGAGGGAATCAAGGAAGTGAGCCACACAAGAAAGCAGGCACCAAATTAGGGTCCCTTCACATGTGGCAGAAAATTCGGACACTGAAAATCAGTTCCAGTCACCTTTAATAGAACTTAAAGAAATGCATGTGCTCGCTACCCCTTCATTTGAATGGAACTGATTTTTAGTCGTGGAATTTTCTGCCACAAAATCTGGCTCATATGAAGGCACCATTAGTCAGAAATGTGGGTCATATGACCAAAGCTGCTGAAGATGAAAGGGTTTAAAAAGTATGGATACAACTGAGCTGGGATCAGACAGATTACACTGCTAGGCTGTCGCTGATGAGTTAGTATTCGATGTCCAAACATTGCTGGAAAGGTAATCCATATCGGATAGGTGGGGGTCTGACATTAGCACCTCCACCACTCAGCTGGTAGCTGTAGGTGTGGTTCTGGAAATAAAGGTGTACTGAGCTGGACCACCTCAGCTCCCCTACACTGTGTAGGGGCCATCCTTGGAGTACTGCAGCTCAGCTCCCATTCACTTGAATAGGAGTATCAGCGGCAGTACACGAGAACAGCCACTACAGTGTACAAAGCTGTGTTCTGGCTCCATGCACAGCCTACTTCCAGAACCTGCAGAGGCCACAAACAGCTGATCTAATGTGGGTGTTGGACCCCCACAGGTCATCAATATGAGACCAATCTAATGGATAGGGGATCACTGTTGGTCCAGGAAAACCCATTATAAAGAGTATTCCGGTTATCCGATGTTTTCCTATCCACCGTACAGGGGCTAACTATTAGCTCAGTAGGGGTCCTACCGCTGGGACTTTCACCAATCACTGCTGCTCTAATCATCTTTGCCAGAGACAGCAGGGTACAGCAGTCTCCTATTTCTAGAACTCCCATAGAGATGAATCGAGCTGTAGTGCTCATGCCTGACCTGCTGCTCTGTTCATTTCAGAGGGGAGGGGTATGAGGTCCTCATCCTCATAATCAGTGGTAGTCTCAGCAGGATAGGCGACAATTTTTCAAAATCGGAATACCCCTTTTTAATGAAGCACTGGTTCATTCAGATATGGTTTTCCTAATGAATCCTACATTTCCCGTCATGCCTGGCATTGCAGAGATGGGGCGGAGTCTCAACGCACTGCACTGCTCTTTGTAATGGCAGCCATGACAAATGAATGACACAGAGCGGTTGGTGAGCCTTTCTGCCCTGTCATTTCTATCCCCTGTCAGCTCTTGCATGCCGGGATCAGGGAGACCAATGTAAAGCTACATCCCCTAGAACTACACTGGAGAGTCAGTACACACAGATAGTACAGGGGGTTTATATAAATGCAGCTAATGTTTGTATACACCTACCTACTATATATCCACACTCCTGGGCCTTTAGATAGGGGAGATATATCTACAACACAGGAACAAGGAGGGTGGAGACGGGCCTGAGAGCTGCCAGGAGGGATTTCATTGGTGGTGATTCTGTAGTTCACAGGAAGTCAGTCACAAGGGAGAGACAGAGTACCTGCTTACACATTACCGCATGGAGTCAGACGTGAGATCACATGACCAGGTTGTATGGAGCTCCCAGTGCCCATAGATTTCTGCAAGTTATGGCATGCTTCATTGGTGTCCCCAGTGCGGAGGTATTCTTCTCTAAAATCATTTCTAGATGCAGAAGTGTTCTGTGAAACTTCATTGTTCAAAGAATTATTATTGAATTGCCGAGGTTCTTGTATTTTTTGTGTTCTCAGGTGCTGATTTTCTTATTTCTTGAGTCTGATTCTTCTTTTGCGAAAATTACAAAAGTTTATATTTGGTATTTTTGATACTAGATGACATCTTAAAAACTACCTTTTGCAGTACATAATAGGAGAGTTCATTAAAAGTGAACTGTGTTCTTTTGAACAATGTTCCATATTTCTGTGGTGAGACGAGGCTAATCCTTATTGTATAGTATTTTGTACTTTATTTATATTTTTATCTAATCAACAGAAACATTTGGCACAATCTAATTTTAGCATTTTTCACATGTTTAGGCAGTTTCTATGGAGTTTTCGTCTGCCAGGTGAAGCTCAGAAGATTGACCGCATGATGGAGGCTTTTGCGCAAAGATATTGTATGTGTAATCCGGGTGTGTTTCAGTCCACAGGTATGGAAACTAATTATATTTCTAACGAAAAAAAGTAAAATGAGCATTAGTAGACCTTCTCGATATAGTTGCTCACACACACGCAAATAGATTTTGCCTCTTTTTGATTAGCACACATAGCATGTGGTACCTAATGGTAGAATCATACTTGCCTGTTCCCTGCCACTCCATTTGGTGTTCTTCCAGATCCCTGCTTATTTACTTCCAGAAGGGGTCACGCCAATGGCTGGTCTCAGTGGCACATGTGCTGCTAGGAGACACGTCACCGCTGAGGCCAGTCATTAGCTGCAATGAGGAACAAGATCCCGTCCTTTCCCTGGCCTGAAATAAACCAGCAACCTGAAGATTAGCGAACGACTTGGCAGGCTGCAGGTGGCATGATTCTTTCACTTGCATTACAGAACCGGCAGGCTGTTCCCCTAACACCAGTGTGAAACAGGCCTAAGCAAGATTTAAAAAAATAAAGACAAGAGGAGGGGAGGGGCTGTGGACACTGTGCCACCAATGAAGATAACTCTCATTCATATACAGAAGGCGGGAGCTGGCTGCACAATCGCATAGCCGGCTCCTGACCTCTATGAGCGGTAGTTGCGATCTTGCGCAGTTAACCCCTCCGAGGTACCGCTCATAGAGGTCAGTAGCCGGCTATGTGATTGTGCAGCCAGCTCCCGCCTCCTGTATATGAATGAATGAGAGTTATCTTCATTGGTGGCACAGTGTCCACAGCCCCTCCCCTCCTCTTGTCTTCCCTCTCATTGGTGGTGGCAGCAGCAGCAGCACAGGGGGAGGGAGACACTGCTTCCTTCTCCCCTGTGCTGCTGAGGGAACATGGAGAGCGCTGACAGCAGCGCGATCCTTGTTCCCCATACGTTATCGGTATATCAGCAAAATAGATGCCGATACCGACGACGTTCAAAATCCTGAATATCGGCCGATTAATATCGGTAAAACCCTAATCAAAACCTCAAATTCCTCTGCTGAAAAAGTAGTGGTCTGTCCTCATTACTATTACATGATTTAGAACACTACTGTGAAATAGTACTCTATGGGTATGACCGCATTAATACTGGGTTGCTGTGGGCATCTATATAATTAATTTAGTCCAGTATTCAACAAACAGCATTAGAAAAAAAAAAAAAACATTAACCCCTTTCATGAAATCCACCATACATGTAAGGTGGATAGTGCCACATAATAAAGATAGCGCCTGCTGTGGAGCGGGCACCATAGCTGATGGGTTTCTGCTGTTTCACTCAGCAGACACCCAGGGATAATGTCTGCTGTCAGTGTTATCGCTGATCAGCGACTATAAACCCCTCAGATGCCATGATCAACTGTGATCACAGCATCTGAGGTGGCATTCCCCAGGAGCTCTGCGCTCCAGTGTGTGAACTGCTGTTGGTGGTGATAGACCATGTAGCCTCCAGTGGGTTCCAACTTATGACAGGTATATTCTTATGGACACCTGCAGGTGGCAGTGCTCCATATGAATATACTGAATTCCCCATAAAAAGGGTAATAAATCACTTTAGTGTTTTTGGGAGAAGAGATCTAAAGATAGCATGTTCAGATTCCCTAGGGAGGGGGTGGGGGCTTTAAATTATTTTAAATATATAAAAATTCGGATCAGCTTCCCCCTGGGGGTGAAAGAACGTAAATGGAAAATCGCCTGGACTGAAAAGATTAACTATTTCTGGAGGGTGGGTATATGGCTTACAGAAAACTATTATGGAGTTTTCATCCCCTGAAGTATTGTAATCCTGCCTTTGGTTTGCACAATAAAATCCTCCGAAGGAAAGTCCACTAGTCCTTCTGTAAGGACAAGACTGTTCGGGAGGTGCCTGCTATTGTGGATAGTCTGATAACCTAGATTGTTGCTGTTTTGGTCTGACCTGGGTTTGGCTTTATGGGTTATGTAGTTGGTGGTGTTGTGACCATTAGTTTAGTTTACTTTTGTGACTGGGAACTCTGTGACAACCTACAATGGATTTGCTGCAGATTACCACGTTTTAGCAGATTTTAGCCACTCTGCAAGTATGGTACATGTGAATAATAGGGTTTTACGTGCTTCACCCGTGTTTGCCATGGACCTGAGAACCACATGGCAATCGGCATACGACAGCTATGTGTTTGGGTGCCCTAACAGTTTGGTACTAAGAATAAATGTATGTGTCTGGGGATGATTAATTAAAAGCTGATTTCCATTTATTACTTTTAAACTTTTTTTTTTTTTTTTTTTTATACAGATACTTGCTATGTCTTGTCTTTTGCGGTCATCATGTTGAACACTAGTCTGCATAACCCCAATGTTCGAGACAAACCTGGCTTTGAAAGATTCATCTCTATGAACAGGGGAATAAATGATGGGGGTGACCTTCCTGAGGAACTACTCCGGGTAAGAGACTCCCAGCAACAAGCAAAAACATTGTGGCTTGGACTGCACGACCACTTCTGGCCATGCCATAGAACATTGCACTGCTAAAATGTGGCTATGAATGTAGTTCTGCCGAAGTTTTGGATTTCTGCCCACTGTCATGTCGTGGGCGCAGTAACTTGACCACAATCACATATTTATATATGGCAGCTTGACATTGCAAACCTGTCGTGCATCCACAAGTTGCCTTCTAGCCAGAGACTGTCTTGCACTATTTCAAAGTATTTCTCCTTATGAAAGACTTGAATTAGTGCTTAAAGGGATTCTGTCACCTCCCCTAAGGCAAAAAACGATTTAAAACCAGCCATGCAGCACAGCTTACCTGGATTAGGCTGTGCTGTTCAATCTTGAAATCCGTCCAGCAGTTAGTTCAAAAAACGAGTTTGATCAATGAGGAAATGCGTCCTGAAGGTGCCCAGAGGGGCGTTTTTTTTCTTCTGAGAGAGCCCAGTCCCGCCCCTTTTTCAGTGCCCAGCCCGCCTTCCTTTTACTTCCTAACCGCCGCCCCCAGCCTGCCACAGCCTCCCCTTCCTCTCCTCCCCCTCCCTCTTGCCGAACGAAGTCTCGCACAGTCGCAGTACCCACTGAGGGCTGCGCCTGTGCGATCATCAGGAGACTGAGGGCGGCAGCTTCATCTTCGTCACTGGGCATGCGCCGAGCCCAGTGACGTCCGATGCTCGCTCTTCCCTCAGTCAGCAGGGAAGAGCGAGCATCGGACGTCACTGGGCTCGGCGCATGCCCAGTGACGAAGATGAAGCTGCCGCCCTCAGTCTCCTGATGATCGCACAGGCGCAGCCCTCAGTGGGTACTGCGCCTGTGCGAGACTTCGTTCGGCGTGAGGGAGGGGGAGGAGAGGCAGGAGAGGCTGTGGCAGGCTGGGGGCGGCAGTTAGAAAATACAAGGAAGGCGGGCTGGGCACTGAAAAAGGGGCGGGACTGGGCTCTCTCAGAAGAAAAAAACGCCCCTCTGGGCACCTTCAGGACGCATTTCCTCATTGATCAAACTCGTTTTTTGAACTAACTGCTGGACGGATTTCAAGATTGAACAGCACAGCCTAATCCAGGTAAGCTGTGCTGCATGGCTGGTTTTAAATCGTTTTTTGCCTTAGGGGAGGTGACAGAATCCCTTTAATAATAATTAATTTACAAACCAATACCATCTACTACCCTCGACTGATCCTCGTACTGCAAGCCTGTAGGAGTCTAAGGAACAGAATTCTGGTCCAGATGCCAATCGCCACCATTACTATGTGCTTTAGACAGTTTGCACTTCGCTGTATGAGAAGGTGTGGCTGAAAAGGTACCAAATTGGTCTACAGCAAGCCACCCAAGAGGTTACATCGAAAGGGGTTGTCTGACGTCAGAAACAGGTGTTTATCATGTAGAGAAAGTTAATACTTATTAATGTATTGTGATTGTCCATTTGCTGGCTGGATTCATAGTTCTAATTAAAAAAAAAAAAAAAACACGGCTTGTTTCCAGACGTAATAGTCACTGCAGCGGAGCAGAAATAGGGTGGCCGGGACTGAAGAGGCTGCATATATATATGTGCCTATGTGCTCTCCTGTGGTTCCTGGTCAGCGTGATCTGCAGCTTGAAAAAGACTTGTGTCGAAACGTTGCTATCTTTCGGAGATAACTGCCGATACAAGGGGTTAACTGCCGATAGAAGATATGGATTCAAGATTGGGAGTGCTGCGGTTTCTTCAAATCTCTTCTGGTCCTGCGGTCCCTGCCACCAGAGTGGCTGGCATTTTTTCTTAGTGTGCAAGCACGACCACCACTGATGGATTGCAGGGTGGTCATAACCATGGAAACGAGCAGTGTATAATGTAGTGTAATAGCAAAATGAATCCAGCCAGCAAAGAAGGCAATATGGACTATCGCAGTACATTAGTAAGTGCCTTGTATTAACTTTCTCTACATGATAAATGTAATTTACTGAAGTGAGACAAGACCTTAAGGTTAGACAAGTGACCTAAAGACGCCTGAGCCATTGCGATAAATTTGGCACATCTAGTCTAGTTCGAAGCTGTCTACATTTCACATAGTATTAATAGAACTTCAAGATATGCAGACTAAAGGCCCCTTTTATGAAGGCTGACTATTTGGGCAGTTTTCGAACGCTTGTCCCAATAATTGCCTCGACCAGAGGTGGTGCTGATGTATGAGCTTGTTAGGAGGTAAATGGCGATCTTCCTCTAAGAAACTGCGAATTTGTATGATCAGGCATGAGCGGAGGGAACAATCCCTGGCACAGACTGCCCATGTAAGGCTTCTTTCACATGTGCGGCTGTGCTCTCTGGCAAGCTGTTAGGCAAAGAATGCCAAAGAACCGGGCTGACAAAAAAACGTTGCATGCAGCGTTTTTTGTCTGTCCGAATCCCGGCATATTTGCCAGTTTGAGACCAGGTCTCAGCTGTGACCCATTATAGTCAATGAGGCCGGTGGGCATTCAGGTAACATCCGACAATACCAGATCTGAGGAGCTCCGACTGGTTGTTCTCAGCCTGCCCGAAAGCACAGCTGCAAATGTAAAACTAACCTAAAGGGGCCTTAAAATTGCTACACATTTCTTAAAGCTCCTCACCTCCCAGCCTTCCGATTAACCCTCTGTTAAAGTTCTTTTTTGCTTTTACAGAACTTGTATGACAGTATCAGAAATGAGCCATTTAAGATCCCAGAGGATGATGGGAATGACCTCACACACACATTCTTCAATCCTGATCGAGAAGGCTGGCTTCTCAAATTGGGTAAGACATCCCCCCCTTGTCCAGTGCCATGAAAGCATGGACTGAATTAGTTCTGTTCTTCTGTATTCTCCCTCTTCTTTTGCCATTGCTCCACATCCCTCTCGAGCCATGTAACATGAAATCAGACCTGCTTGTAATGCTGAAGGCCATGCTGCTTTTGTACTTGCCATGCTGCACTGTATCTTATAAGACCCCTCAGCATTTGATCAATGACAAAAAAAGACAACTACTGGTGAGCCTCATAATACGTTCTTCCAAAAGTAACGTGCTGCACAGGAGGTAGGGTATCTGTGGGTCTGCTATGTATTTGGGAATGCAAAAAGGTCACATGAAATCAGTGGAGGAAAAAAAAGCACTAAAGGGGTATTCCCATCACAATGATCACAGTTTACTCTGTTAATAGGGTGCCAGTGATCATTTTTGTAAATATATTGTATAGGCAAATTCCCACCCTTGATCAAATTCTTTCCCTCTTACCTCATTGTTGTCCTTTTTGGTCTCCCATAGTTACGGCCACAGCTGCCTGACTATTTCATGGGCCGCGCCTGCGCAGATGAAGTACATCCATTCAGTGGCCGGCCTCTCATTTCATTCATGAACAAGCACGTTTGCAGGGCAGACTTCTGAGACTCTGTAAGGACTTTCTGGTGTCCCAATATCAAATGACATCCCAAGGTCACGTCGGTCGGCATCACAGGCACCCGCCGAATCTTTACACAGTAGGAAGGTCTGCAGCTCTGAGGGGGGATAGAGTTTGACAGTGCTGGAGAGGTAGATGCAACTACTGGGGAGGGGCTGAAAATTGTATGTAGTGGGGGGATTCTGTGTGGGACTGTATGCTGGCGGGAGGGGGCTGCTGTGCGAGATTATATACTGAGTGGGTGGTGTGTGGCATTGTATGCTGGGGGGCTGCTGTGTGAATGTACTCTTACCCATAGTAAACTAACTACAAAGATCGGATGCACAGAAATCCATCATTTTATTAATATGCAAATAAGTCTCGGCGTACAATCTTACACACAGCTCCCTCCCCCCTCAACATAATTCCACAAGACAAGACCCCCCCCCCCCCCCCCATACAAATCCCACACATTTTAGCACCCCAGAAGCGGTTCAGGGAAGACAGATGTAGCAGAGCTGTATTTGAAGTCATTGAAACTCCGTGCTGGTAGTGGAGAGGAAGATAGACGTAGCAGAACTGTATATGAAGCGGTTCAAGGAAGATAGATGTAGCAGAGCTGTATCAGAAGCGTTTAAGGAAAGACAGATGTAGAAGAGCTGCATATGAAGCGGTTTAGCCACAGTGCTGGTAGGGAAGACAGATGTAGCAGAGCTGTATCAGAAGCTGTTTAGCCACAGTGCTGGTAGGGGACTGGGGAAAACAGATGTAGCATAGCTGTATAAGAAGCGGTTCAGGGAAGACTTAGCAGAGCTGTGTAAGAAGCAGTTCAGGGAAGACAGAAGTAGAAAAGCTATATATAAACGGTTCAGCCACAGTGCTATTGGGGGAGGGGAAGACTGATGTAGCAGTGCTGTATCAGAAGCAGTTCAGCCACTGCTGGTAGGGGACTGGGGAAGACAGATGCTTTTGGGCTAAAGTATATTAGTGAGATATTGTTTTGTTACAGATTGGGTTTGAAAAAGATTAGACATGTTCTGTGTGTAAAGCTGTATTCGACTGCAGAACAGCCACATGTTACTGTCTACTGAGCTCACTTATCACAGCTCTTTGAGTGATTCCCCAGCAAGGGGGAGGGGCCTCACAGACACTGCAGGCTTGTGACTGGTACTATCCACATGAACTAGCACACAAAGACTAAGTTCTCAGTGTGATGTCATATGGAGGCGTGGCCGGCCTTCACTCAAACTGCCTAAGCCCGCCCAGACTTAGGAGCAGGAAACCAGGAAGTAAACGGCAGAGCTGGCTGCAGGTGAGGATGAAATAGCAAGATGGGAATACCCCTTAAAAATAGTTTGCAAATGTATTTGCATAGTGGTAAAAGACAAATTCTTTCATGTTTTACACATTGCAGTAGAGCAGATTATGCATTTCAAGAGAGGAGTACTGTTACTCATGACACAGTTCGGTGGATCTATATGCACCAAAATGTGTTCTGGGGTGTGCCCATACCCACATGTGAAACAGGACTTTGCCCATATCATTTATATATCACTTTTGTCAGATCTGTACCGTATGTGACAGAGCATGGTGACCGAGTGCTTAGCACTCTCAGAGCTGGGATCTTGGGTTTAAATCTAATCAAAGCCTTGGGTTTCCTTTAGGTACTCTAGTTTCCTCCTACACTCCAAAAACGTATAGATTGTGAGCCCCAGTGGGGACAGGTGCTGACAATATCTTTACAGTGCTATAGAAAATGTTAGCGCTATTTAACCATGAATAAAATAGAGAACCAATCTCTGTACAGTGCTGCAGAATATGTTGGCACCATATGAAAGAATAAAATGGAGAACACACACAATACTTCTTGGACACCCAGGAACAATGCATGTAAATTTCCTCTTTCCTTACTTGGCTCCTGATGGTCAAGGCTTTGCCTGGTTTCCTCGCTTTATTACTGAATGCGCCAAAAATGCTCCGTGCCTAGAGGATGTGTATGAACCTTGATTTCCGCCTTTCGTTTATGTAACTTATTTTTCCTTTTCTCTTTCTCCTTGCCTGCCTGCCCTCTCTTGTCCTCATCACAAATTCCTCTTTCTTGGTCTTTGCCCCCCACTTTTTTTTCTCTATACCTTGTGTGCTCGGCCGCTGATGACATTTGCTCTACGTCTTCTCAAAATAACTCCCCAGGAGGTAGGTAGAGCTCAGCATTTATTTGTCATCATAGTTGTATGTGTAGAGACACTGTACGTACACAATCATCGAGTGATTATGTGTTTGTATACCTAACAGGGGGTCTGTCGTTTCAACTAAGCCTGTAATACCAGAGTGGCCTCTTCCAAAGTGACATTACATTATGTCATTGTACATTGCGGACAAGCAGCCTTCTGGTCGCTAAGCGTGTCCTACTACCAATCATTCTCCTTGAAGCCAACCTCTTGGTGTCATTTTTAGAAAATATAAAAGCCAATCACTTCCGTGCTTTACTGCTACATTTACACTGCATTTGGTAGAGCATGGGGAGATGAGCCAGAGAAGAGGGCAGCTTTTACTCTCAAAGACACTGAATGACCTTCATATAAAACTAGATTTCCCTTGCAGTGGCCATCGCAAGAGAAATGATCAGGCAGTAGTTTCTTATTAAAGGGATTGTACAGGATCAGAAAAACATGACTGCGCTCTTTCAGAATAATTGCCCCACCTATCCACCGGTTTGCATCTTGTACTGCGGTGGACCTGATCTGTAAAACTAGTGTCTCCCATGTTTTGTAATCTTGGACAACCACTTTAAAATGAAAGCCAATGGCAAAATCCACTGTGACTCTGCCCTTTTACCACAGATGAGCAAAAACGTAGCACTGGCTCAGCTCTGCAGTGTCGCTTTTGTTGACTCTATGCTAAAGTGTGTATTACACCTGCCGATTTTTCTGGCAGATGATCGTTAACGACCGTTCATAGTAACAATAGTTAGCAGTTATCTGGCAGTGTAATACTGCCGCTGATTGCCCAATGAACAAGCAACTTTTTTTTGACAGATAAAAAAAAATCATCGGTTTGCAGGCGGCAGATCGTGGTGTCCAATTACGATCTGCTGCCAGGAAACAATGATTCAGTAAAGGGAAGAGCAATGGCATAACGATCGCTCCTCCCTATACTGAGGAGGCAAGCAGACTATTTCCTGAAAGGTACACTTCCTTTCTGACAATCGCCTGTTAAATCGGGCTGTCTCATACACCGTTGACACTAGGGAACTGCATTGCAGTGTCGTAACTCTTTATCTAAGCAGTAGCACCACCGGTCCTGCATAGCAACTTGTGATGAAGTAACAGGCACTGGCTGCAGTACAATAGGAAGCTAGAATTCCCTATGACTTTTTTTTTTATTATTTTTTTTTTTCTTTTCTCTGTGTATTCTCGATCAGAATGCCCCCATTGATAAAAAAAAAACTGTTTAGACTACATGTATTTGGGAGTTGCCATTATGCATTTTTTTAATGGAATAGTGAGTTTAATCACCTCATCAAATATCTGATTCTGCATCACTTTTACTGAAACCACCATAAGGACTCATTCACACATCCAAAATACATTGTTACTGCATTTAAATGGTTACTAACTTTTTACACAACTTTGCATACATAAATAGCACAGTTGACTATATGAAACTTTGTAATATGCCTTATAAGAGAGAAACCCCCTGTTCTCATGTTATCAGCTGTTTTATCTCTCTCCCCTTGCTAAATGCTTTTTCTTTGAAAAATGTCTTGAACCCCAGGAAGAACCAGCTCTGCTGAATTATCATATTACACATGTCAATACAAATCTGCGGAGAGGGCAGGGGGAGGAGTGAGCAGGAGCAGAGTGAGGCACACACAGACAAAGAGACTGCACAGCTAAATAGAAAGTTTAAATCTCAGCTGAAATGCTTTATTTACAACCTTACAGGTCAGTACTTCATGATCCTGGGGATGCTTGTGAGTAAGAGAAAGTTAGGAAGGAGATTCTCCTCTACTTTCTCTGTGCAGTGGATGGCAGATTGTGTCCACCCACTATGTCTGGGAGAACTGCAAACTTAACATTCAGCGTGCAGAGGGGAAAACTGTTGGAAAAAAAATAAATATATATATATATATATATATATATATATATATATATATTATGCCAGGTACAAGTAATATATTGTCCATTGCAATGTTAGTTGAAAGGTTAGGTACACTTTAAGAGCTACCATGTCACTGCCTCTAGATGAAAACTTGATCTCTAAAACCGACCCTCACCCCCGCAGTTCCAATTTGCACAAATCCTTGTGTGCATGAACCCCAACTTTGTATGATGATGATAACAGTGGAAAGTAAAGGCTGGAAACTGACCGACCACATTCAGGTTCAGTGCAGTCACGGACACTGCAGGAATATTATGTGCTTAGTTTTAGTGATGGCTCCCTTTTAGTTTTTTGCACTCATTATTTTTTTTATTTATTTTTTTGCCTCCATACAGACTCATTTCAGAACTTGGTATCTTAATTCATTCTTGTCAACAAATGATAAAATAGTTGTGCACATTTCATAACGTATGTTGTCTCCTAGGATTACCAATCAATTATTGTGGCTTTTTTTTTTTTTTTCATTGACTGCACAAGTCACGATTCTTAATGTCACTGCACATGGTGTTTTTGTGGCTGTCTTTTGTATACGGTAGTTGTGTCTTGCCTGCTTGATAAAGCACACAAGAAGGTAAACGTTTAGTGTGCATATGTTGCATATATATACTAAGTCCTCTCTCTCATTACCGCCCCTCCCCCTATATTTCCTGACCTCATTCAGGCGGCCGGGTGAAAACATGGAAGAGGCGCTGGTTCATCTTAACTGACAACTGTCTGTATTATTTTGAGTATACCACGGTAAGTTAATAACCCCCCCCCCCCCCCTATTTTGTATTAAATAAATTCTTACACATTATTATTATTATTACTACTACTCAGGATAAAGAGCCGAGAGGCATTATCCCGCTGGAGAACCTCAGCATTCGTGAAGTTGAAGATCCTAGAAAACCGGTGCGTTGTGGTATATGTGAGCGCCATCTTTTGAGTAATATCTAGAATATATTAAACTGGTACATTTATCTATTTCTCCATTTCAGAACTGCTTTGAACTTTATATACCAAACAATAAAGGGCAACTAATCAAAGCATGCAAAACGGAGGCTGATGGGAGAGTAGTGGAAGGCAACCATAATGTCTATAGGATTTCAGCCCCGACTCCTGAAGAGAAGGAAGAATGGATCAAATCTATACAGTAAGAGCGCCTCCTATAAATGTGTTTAATTGACCAGCATTCTAGTAATAAAGCTCATGCCAAATATGATAACAGAATGAAGATTGCTGCATGACGCCTCTGTTGCAGGAATTTTACACTTTTTCACAAAAGAAGTTTATTGTCAATTCCAATGTAGTCTTTAAGGCTGAGTTCACACCAGCGTTCAGCCTTTCCGTTCTCCTGCTCCGTTATAGGAGCAGGAGGACGGATTGGGCACATAACTGAGGCGAGCGGAGCCCACGGACCCCATAGACTATAATGGGGTCCGTTAGGTTTACGCTCAGAAGATGATTTTGGAGCGGAGACAAAAGTACTGCATGCAGTACTTTTGTTTCTGCTCCAAAATCATCTTCTGAGCGTAAACCTAACGGAAGAAAATACTGGAAGAAAATACCTTTCATTAGTTATAATGGCTCGTCTAGGGAACAATCATTAGGAGAAATAAAATGGCCACTGTCCTATTGGTTTGCACAAAACCTGTCCTATTTAAACAGGTAGACAAGTTACTTTACTACACTGAGGTAAAGAGCTGCCTCATTCTTCGCTCTGCTTGTCAGGGATTATAGTCCTGAATACAGTTTAATATGATCATCAGTTGAATCTCTGTAGGAATGGAGTTCATGAGGAGACATGAAGTACAGAGAGGAGAGAGGGATAATGAGCAACAGCTCTTGTATGCAGTCTCCATTACCACAGTCCCACATTACTGCAGTCTGTTCTGTCCGTCCTTTCTGTACTTCATGTCTCCTCATGAACTCCATTCCTACAGAGATTCAGCTGAAGATCTTATCAGCTTTATTCAGGATCATAATCCCCTGACAAGTATGAGAGGAGGATGAGGGAGCTCTTTAGCTCAGTGTTGTGAAGTAGCTTGTCCTGCTGTGTGATTAGGACAGGTTTTGTTTGGCACTAATAGGACGGCAGCCATTTTATTTCTCCTAATGATTGACACAGACAAAACGAGCCATTTATAATTAATGAAAGGTATTTGAGAATATATAATAAAGTAATATTTTAAGTATTTCCTTTAAGGCCCAAAACGGGCTGGTCATTAAGGGGGTTAAACAGGTTGTTTTGTGATTTGCTTCGGATAGGACCGTAATATATGTTCAGTGGGGACCACCAAAGATTAGCAGAATCGGTAGCGGATACAACCACTCGCACACTGTTCCTGAATAAAGGGGCCGCAGAGCTCCAGCCCCTGCAGTTTTCTAGGTCTTGTCATGGAGCTTGTAGACCTATAACCGATGAATACTCCTCCTTATGTCATAACCGCAATATGTGAGACATTTTACAGTGAATTTATAAATTATAGTTAATGGTTCTCCATTCTCCTATAGGTGGACACTATATTGTCACGAGTTAACCCCTTTAATTCCATGGTACATGTTTTGCATATAGAAAAATGCTTTAGGTTCTACTCTTGTAACATGCCTTTTCCCGTCCTCTAGGGCTGCAGTGAGTGTGGACCCCTTCTATGAGATGCTGGCTGCCAGGAAGAAAAGGATCTCGGTCAAGAAAAAACAGCAGATGCAACAGGAACAACAAGAACAGTCTTAAAGGACTCGTACCTTCTTCTTGGAAACTCGCCTCTCCTGGCTTGCAACCACTGCTGAGCACTCCATTGCCAGATGAGGATGGTGACTATTGCTGGTGCTCACGGGTAGGGCACTATGGAAACTGAGACCTTGTTTGCACTGGATGCCTAGTGTACTCGCTAGAGCGTAGCTGAACTTGATCTCGCCTCCATCATTTCAAGCCGGGCCTCAGTGTTCACTGAGTGCTGGTCATTGAGGACTTTGATTGTTGGATTTTTCCTTTTTTTTTTCCCCCTCCCCCTTCCTCTTCATTAGTGTAAAGAATATTTTTGTTTTATTGAACTCTAAACCTATTGGACAAATATGTGGTGTGGAAAAGTGCATGAAAAAGCAATACGACTCGAACCCTTTCCATTGCCATAGCACAAGCTTCGCATTTGTTCTGTAGCCAGTTCTTTTTATAATCTTCTGCCAGATGGTCCTCCAAGGTTGGTGGGGACTATCCCTTAAGGTGACGCCTTGGTTTGGCATTGCTTTCTCTATGGGTTCTCTATGTATCTTGTCTAAATGTAGCCATAACCCTTCGATAGCTGTTAGCCAAATTTTCATTTGCACAACAGCTATTCGTTCTGGTCCACCAAATGCACACTTGGCTTGACTGGACAATAGACTTGCATGTGTCCTGTGTGGAGAAAGGGGACTAAGCTTCTGCCAGATGTCCATCTTCAGACACTTCTAGCAATGGCCTATCTACCTTAAGAAAAAAGGAGTCCTTGACACTTCTCTCCCGTCAATCTGAGTCGAGTTGTGAGGCTCTCATACACAGTTAGTTGGTCAGCTAGTCCTGCCCCAATCGCTGCGTTCAGCTGACATCCATCTAATGTGTATGGCAACCTTTAGTCCATTTTCTGCTGCTGGCAGCTTGAAGAAACAAATTCACAGCCGTAGAAGATTAAAGAAAACGTGATCTTCAATCTTGAAAATGGCACATTGTCATGTAGCCACCTGGACTGTTCGGACCTCACAAATGTTCATAAAAATGGCAGTGCTCGTCTTTTTGGCACAACCATGCTACTGAAACTGCCCTCAACAAATGCCAAGGCAGTGGCATAGCACTAGAAAGCTACCAACTGTACCATGCTGAAGCCCAATCGTGGACCTGCCCCCTACTCCATATAATGGGTGGCATGAGCTTACACATCTGTATACGACCCTGTTTTCTGCTTTTACTTCAGTAGCTGCTCTGGTGTAAAATATGTTGAGCCCTGTACAGAGATTTACCACCCTCCACTACATCTGCAAATTTTCTTCATATATGCTATACCAGGGTTCAGCAACCTTTGGCACTGCAGCTGCTTTGAAACTACGACTCCCAGCTTGCACATTTGTTTTTCTGTTCTTGTAACTCCATTAAAAGCAAATGGAGCATTCTGGGAGTTGTTGTTTCTGAACAGCTGGCGTGTGGGCGGGTTGCTGATCCACGGGCTATACTTGGATATTCTGTGCAGTCACTTCTACTGCAGAGCCATAGGGCGGCCCCCATGGCGACACTTCTGTAATACAGCATATGATGGAATATGCATTCTTTTTATGCAGTCTGAAGAGCATATTGGGTAACTGCATATACTGCAATCCCCTGCATTATCTCTTACATAGAAGAGATCTTCTCAGATATCCCTAAAGCATCAGTTTTATGATATTTTTATAAACTAGCACTTCCTCCTATTTATTTCTGTCCATTATGAGAGCTTGTCTCACAGCCTCCTTTATGTCATCAGACTAGTTCTTGTGCTTTTTCTGGATATCACAAATACCCATATCGCAGGTAGTGGAGCACAGCACTGGATCTTGATTTGCTACTGTTAAGGATTGGCCTTGTATGATACTTTCTCCCTCCGCTGTGTGGGATATAAGATGCCAGCGCACGTCGCTGCTATTGTTTTTGCCAGTCCACAGGCAGCAAATAAGTGCATTATTCTTGATGTCTCATTGTGCGCCAGCAAAGCGATTTCAGTTTAATACGCTAAAGAGGCATTAAGCCTAAAGTCTTTGTGCCGTGCAGCTGGTTACGCTCTATTGTCCCTGTTGTCAACCACTTCAGGCTGAGAGGAAGCTGACTAGTGTCCAGTGAGATTAATGACAGAGGTGTCACATTATTCCAGCTATGAGAACCTCCCGAAATGTGGGATTGATATGCGCAGCCTTTTAAGAGAAAAGTATTGACCTAAATCAGATTTTTAGAAGGCTGGTTCCTAGAATCTCACAGCATGTTGAAGCTACTTGTGCACCGACTTTGCTCCCCAATGTTGATAGGGAAGAAAACACTACAGCGGGCTGAAGGTGGCCATAGAATAACACTGACCGTGCATGCATTTATCCCGATCATGCCACAGTCGAGAGGAATGGAAAGCACATCTTTTTGGATATGTTTAAGGGGCATTACCCATATTTCAGTTTTGTAATGTGACTCATTTGACAGGTTGTGTAATTTGTAGTGCCATGGTGGGGTACGGTCTCCTGTCCCCCGCCGCACTGTGCCTGTCTGTCGCATTCACTCAGAAGCTGTGAAAATGATTCAGGACTGAATACCTCATCTTTTGAAGGGGTAAGACGCGGTAATATTGGATTGGAATTATGTTTGTAATTTTTTTCTATTTAATATATTGTACACAGATACATTAATAAAAAAACGTAAATGGTAGTATGAGAGCTTTTCTGGACTCGCGTGGTTTATTTGTGGAAGTCGACCCGAATGTGTTCCATTGAAAAACGGCAACATCACTGCACACTGTGATAACTCTTCAGTCGGAGCTCTTTCTACTGTGTAAGGGTGCTTTCACACATTTCTTCATTTTTGCGTTTTTGGTGCAAATCCCAGTTTAGGATGTTAACTGAAGGTCGGTGGGAAATATGAAATGCAAGATGCACAACTTTTTCTTTAGGGGAAAAACACTGATCAAACCCTAATCGTAAAACACTACAAAAAAAACGCAGAAATAAAGACCACAAAACAGTAAAAACTTAAGGTGCCCAAAAATAAATGAACAGCTAAAGCCATACAGAGAGCTTACTACAAAGTTTTACAACTTTTTCATGTGCACCATTTTTCTTAAAGTCCCTGTAATACATCATGAAAAGTATGGGGGTTATTCATTACGACCAGCATTTTAGACGCCAGTTTTAATAACCCCCATAGCTGGCGGTGGATCCGCCAAAGTTATGTAGAGTATTCAACACCAGTTTAAATGTAAGCCAGCTCCTTGCTGCCTTACATTTACACCATTTTCTATACCTAAAACAGAGGGCCCGCCGATGTCACGCCTGCTTTTTTTTTTTAGACCAGGCGTGAGCGGGAAAAAGTCAGATTGCAGCACAAATAGCCTTTGCGCCACAATCTGCTCCTGAATAGTAAATCACTCCTGTATTCTTTGGTGCTACAATCGGCAAATGTAAATCTGGCGTCTTTACCATGTATTGTCTGAAGTATCCATATATATCAGAAAGTTATAAAAAAAAAAAAAAAATCTTGAAAAGCCAGACTGTCTGCTATAATTGGACAGCATCAAAGTAATGCTACAGACCCCACCGATGGAGCAGAGAGCTGGTCTGCACCCAGTTGGACTGTGACTCTATATTTCTATATGTAGGACAGGGGGTAGATCTTGGTTAAGGGGCAGGTCTTTTACATTCTCATAACTCATGGCAGGCCCTTAGTCACATTTTGTACTTGTTCAGTTTCAGCCTCTAGATTGGCATAGTTCAAGGAATTAGCCTCGCTTAACTACTTATCTAGATTTACCAAGAAAACCGGCTGCAGTATCTTCTACCTCTTATCTCAAGAAAATGTCTACAGAGCAAGCATTTGCCAGTGTAAAACTCTTGGACACAGCAGCATTGCCTGTAATGTTCTCTATCTATCGCGTGGTTTACTAGAAATACAGAGTGGCTTACTGGTATTCATTGTCCTGACCTTGTCTGTCAGCAGATGACATCAGTACTTATCCTCTTGCTAATGAGATGATCAGAAGAGGCTAAAACCAGGTTAAGTGGCCAGTGATCCTATAGATAATAGTACTGACCCTGGAGAAATTACAGTCAAGATTAATGGTAGTTTTCTTGGGGGAGTGGGGGGGGGGGGTTTACAATAGAAGTTTTTCTGGACTGCAATGTTTGATGGCCTATCTTTAGGATAGGTCATCAGTATTAGATCAGTGGGGGCCACATCTATCACAATATAGTGCTGCAGCTCTCATTATCTCTACGATCACCTGTTTGGGTCACTGCACTGCTCCGTACACTGGGATATGGCACATTGTGCTTCTTGTATTCATCTAAATGTTTTAGTGCCTGTTCTGAAGTGGAGCAGCCTGTCAAACAGCTGGTCGGTGGAGCTATGGGAGTTGGTCCCTCCCACACCGATCACATATTGATGACCTATCCTAAGAACAAGTCATAACTAAGTACAGTTCTGGAAAAAAAAAAATCCCTTTTAAAGGTGTCGTCACATGGTAATCACTTATTCAGAATACCTTTGACATATCAAAAATTTTGATCAGTGGGCATCTGAGTGCTGAGAACCCACCAATCGCTATATCGAGTAGAGGGAAGCGCTCGGATAGTGTTCTCGCTCTCCTCGCTGCAGGAGACGGAATCAAGACCAGCTGTGGGGCAAGAGTGATATGTGAGTGCTAATCTGTCCTTGTTCCAGCGATTTGATGGGGTCTAGGCACTTTTTATATGGCTCTATGACATAGAAGTTTTCTGAAACCTCAGTAACCTTTTAATCCCTAACTACAGTAAAGGAGATCTGATTGGCAGGAGTCCGACCTTTTGGGCTCCATCTCATCATGACATGGAGGAATAGGAGATTAACAAAATAGGGTTAAAGGTTTAAGGATATTTGGTGAGACACAGTTCTTGAAAATGGCTGGTACATTTGTGGTCTTCAAGCCTGCTTTTCCTGGAATTAAACTGAAGCAGGAAACCACTTTGAGAAGTATTTGTTTGCAAGAACAAACGTTTATGTAGATTCTTTACAGACTTCTTTTTTATGATCATGGTAATTAAAAAAAATAAAAATAAAAAAATTCAAAGATTTCCCCACTGTATGTTCATGTTAATAGAGCAGGTGGTTGATATTTAACCCCTGACTGGGTTTTCTACTGGAACATACAGCTGATTTCTTCCTGCAGTGGCCTGGATTAAAGGCCCGGTGGAATCTGTATACCCCCATACAAGAAATTCTTTAAAGTGTTTTGTTCAATCTCAACATGGCATGTTGCTAGGATATACCTTAAATATCAGATAGGAGTAGGTCTCGCCTCTTGTACCCACTCCTGCCTCCAGAACAGGCCTCCTGAAGTGAAAGGAGAGCATACTGCACATCCGCAACAGTATATAGCATCAAGGCCTCTTTACAGTAATAACTGTAAACCTGTGGAATAGTTTAACGAAGGACATGGTCACAGCATTAACAGTGGACATTCTGGTCCGCGGCTCCGGAAAATAGAATGTGTCCTATTCTTATCCGCAATTGTGTGTAATGCACAACGGACGTGTGAATGGACCCTGATTAACTATGATGCTTATGAAAATGCGTAGAAGTCTGGGTCTTACTCCCCTTTTTTTTTCAAATTAATATTTCCACCTATTCCTTGGTTGAACTTGGTATTTTTTTTTTTTTTGTTTCCAGTTTTAACTATGGAACTTGAAAAATTACCCGAGCGAGCACATGGCGAATGGAGGGCAGTGGCCAGGGGCGGACTGGGAACTTAAAGTGGCCCTGGTTTGTAGTTGGGTCCAAATTGATGAAAGGCAGGGCCAGCAATACTATATTGTGGCACATGATACCACCCTAAGGCCTCTTTCACACGGGCGTCATGTTTTTGGCCTGGATAAGATGCGGCTGCGTCGCGGGAAAATGCGTGATTATTATTTTTTTTTCGTACAAGTGCAAAACATTGTAATGCGTTTTGCACGCGCGTGAGAAAAATCGGCATGTTTGGTACCCGAACTTCTTCACAGAAGTTCAGGCTTGGGTTAGGTGTTTGTATAGATTGTATTATTTTCCCTTATAACATGGTTATAAGGGAAAATAGCATTCTTAATACAGAATGCTTACTAAAATGGGGCTGGAGGGGTTAAAAATAATAAAAATTTTACTCTCCTTAATCCACTTGTTTGCGCAGCCTGGCTTCTCTTCTGTCGTCTTCTTTGAGGAATGGGACCTTTTGATTATGTCACTGCGCTCATCACATGATCTTTTACCATTGTGATGGATCATGTGACGGACCATGTGATGAGCGCAGTGACGTCGCCAAAGGTCCTTTTTCTGTGCACAGCAAAGAAGAAAGAAGAGAAGCCGGGCTGCGCGAACAAGTGGATTAAGGTGAGTAAAAAAAAAATATATATATTTTTTTTTTTTAACCCCTCCAACCCTATTGTACTATGCATTCTGTATTAAGAATGCTATTATTTTCTCTTTATAACCATGTTTATAAGAGAAAATAATGATCGGGTCTCCATCCCGATCGTCTCCTAGCAACCGTGCGTGAAAATTGCACCGCATCCGCCCCATTCACTTCTATGGTGCCTGCGTTGCGTGGAAAACGCATAAAGAGGAGCATGCTGCGATTTTCACGCAACGCACAAGTGATGCATGAAAATCACTGCTCATGTGCACAGCCCCATAGAAGTGAATGAGTCTGGATTCAGTGCGGGTGCAATGCGTTCACCTCACGCATTGCACCCGCACGGAAATCTCGCCCGTGTGAAAGGGGCCTAACAGAGCCAAATACCACAATTCATCACAAAATACTGCCAGCAGCACAAAATACATCCACAAATACTTCCACTAGCCAGCTAAGAGGAGGGCCCAGGTGGCCCCCTGGGAGATTTCCCTGTAAGGTCTGTGGCCAATCCGCCCCTGGAAGCAGCACATGCGTGATTGCTCTTTCTTCACTTTTGAGGCCTTGCTGTGGAAATAGTGGGTACCAGATGTGACACCAACTCCTATCTGATATTTATGGCACATCCTGATGTGTAAATTATCCTACTTAAATCAAGGGGAACATATGCCGTCCGTGATTCATGTGGGAAATTTTTGGGATTTCCTTTCTCATCCCACAGGAGTTGCACTCTAGAAGAGAAACTACTTTAAAGACGGGTAGGGGAATCATACCAGTGCAATCCTATTATCGACACAAAAGCTACAGTTTGCTCCATGTTGTGTTAACAATTGGTGATGGTAATATTAAAGGGGAACTACACCCTGAAAAAAAAACAAAAAAACATACAATTACATTTAAAGTGGTTATCCGAGAGTTAAGTCTTATTCACACGTCAGTGTTTCACGGATGTGCGCTGTACGTGTTCTCCACGGACAGCACATGTCCCCATTTATTTTAATGTGTGTATTCACACATTCGTGTTTTAGCATGGCCTGCGGATTTGTGTTTTTTAGCACGGATGCATGCTCTATTTTGTCCGTGTTCACGGATCCATCATGCCATTATAGTCTATGGGTCCATGAAAACCACAGATGCCAACCGTGTTGCACGGATCATTAAGAAGAGATGCGCTGAAAATTATTTTTCAGCTGTCCAGTGTCAGTGAAACACGGACAGCAAAAAATGGACACACGGGTGCATCGCTTACCACTTGCTCACGGATTTGAGCACGGACGTGTGACTGAGGCTTTAGACCTCCAAGAAGAGAATGGCTGACCTGTGGTAGAGATCATACTTACCTGGTCCCCGCTCCTAGGTGGCTCTTCCCCTCCCTGCGGCTCTGAGATCCACATCTGTCACCGGGAGCTACACATCCCTACTGCAACCAATCACAGGCTGCAGCAGTGACCTGCTCCCCTTGTGTCAAATGACCAGTTGTTATGACCCAAGGGGAGCAGGTCACCCCTGCAGCCTGTGATCGGCTTTAGCAGTCATGTGTTCCCCGTCAACTGATGTCAAAAGCCCAGCAGTGAGAGGATTACACACCACACCCAGCACCGAGGACAAGGTAAGTATGATCTCAAGTACAGTTACTCTGGGAGGGCTGTCTAACTCATGGATGACCCAGGTACCCATAGAGCTACATATGTCTACACGTTGCTCCCCAGACTGCTGTCATAAGCAGTTTAGGGGAGACCTATCGTCTGACTACCTGCCTTGCTCACGCCACAAGGGAAGGACCTGAGTGGGCAAACTCCTGCGATATGTATCTGTGAGAGGTTAGTGTTTTCCTTTATAAGTTGTCATGCTAGGAGTTGTACTTCTTTTCCTATACTCATTCCCTGTAATGTCCTCTGCTAGACCATAATAGCATCCTAGAACTGCTGGGAGTTGTAGTTCTCTCCTATTATATCCCTCTCCATGTAATGGCCACTGATACCCCATAATACGTCTGGTCATGCTGGGAATTGTAATTCTGTCCTCTTATACCCCTCTCCTTTAATGTTAACTGATGCCCCATAATAACAGTCTGGACTTGTGGGTAGTTGATGCACCCAGATTCTCCCTTTCCATAGTCGCCTGACAACATTCCATTTCTCTAGCATCTTCAGCGGATGCCAATGTATGACATTTGTATGAAGCAGCTGTTTACTGTGTGACCAAATTTCATAGGACAAAATGTGATGTGAACACAGCCTTACATGCTTGACAAATAAGGCTACTTTCACAATCTTGTTTTGGTTTTCCGTTTGTGAGATCCGTCCAGGGCTCTCACAAGCGGTCCAAAACGGATCAGTTTTGCCCTAATGCATTCTGAATGGAAAAGGATCTGCTCAGAATGCATCAGTTTGCCTCCGTTCAGTCTCTATTCCGCTCTGGAGGCACACAATGTAAGTCGATGGGGACGGATCCGTTTTCTCTGACACAATCTCGCACGATAGAAAATGGATCCGTCTCCCATTGACTTTCAATGGAGTTTATGACTGATCTGTCTTGGCTATATTACAGATAATACAAACGGATCAGTTCATGATGGATGCATGTGGTTGTGTTATTGTAACGGATCCGTTTTTGAAGATCCATGATGGATCCGCCCAAAACACGAGTGTGAAAGTAGCCTTATGATGATCACTATACAAGAAGATCTGATCAGTTTCTGACAGATGGAGAAGGTTTCCATCAGAACAGGCATTTTGTCTCAAGGTCTGATCCACAAAAAACGGAAGCCTCCCGTGTGCCTTCCGCAATTTGCGGAACGGGCGGCCCATTGTAGAAATGCCTATTCTTGTCCGCAAAACGGACAAGAATAGGACATGTTCTATTTTTTATTTTTTTTTGCGGGGCCACTGACCGTTTTAAGGGAAGTGCACAGCACACAGAGTGCTGTCCGCATCATTTGCGGCCCCATTGAAGTGAATGGTTCCACATCCGAGCCGCAAAAACGGCGGCTTGGATGCGGACCCAAACAATGGCCGTGTGCATGAGGCCTATATTTGAGTGGGAGGGGGATTTATCTTATAGATTTAGAATTGTGTGGTTCACATGGTGGTGACCCAGCTTTCCCGGGAACCTGATGGCAAAATCTGCCTATGGTATTATTTAGGAATGGTGAGTGGGATTTATTTTGGTAGATTTATTAGTCTTCAGTCTATTACAGTTCCACATGGTGGTAACTAGGAAATTCCTTACAACATAATAGCCATGCTTGCTGTGTAGACAGAATGTATCCAGACTAGACCCAGCCTTCTCCTCCTATACTTCCTGCTTTACATGCACTAGCATGAGCGGGCGAGACGGAGAGGGATATAGATATGGCTGCAGCCTGAGAGAACAATGCACTGCTTTTCTAGTTTATTTTTCATGGTCTGCAATTGTGATATCTGACGAAACTGACAATTGTTTTGTTGTTTTTTATGTTTAGATTCTGGCTTTAGTTCCCCTTTAAAGTGGTTTTTGTTGTTTTTATAACATTGAGAAAGACACCAAGTTAAAAGTTCTGAGTATATATTATGTGAACACATGCACAACAATACAGGTTGCTAAAGTACAGAAGTAATAAAGTCCACAAATGTTAATAAAACAGTATAATTAGTGTGCACAATATACAACACATGGATATGATCCTCCACATCCAGCACATACATCAAAGTGGTTGCCAGCAGTTGTTGAGCTGGCATTTATACTGATATACATTTTGCTCTGAAATAATCCCCAGTATCCAAGAGATATCACACAACATACCCACTTTAAAAATATATACATATAGAAAGCAGTCAGCAGTCACACTAAACATCAAGATATCTAAATTTAGATCAAAGAGCAAACCATACTTAGGTCTTTTTCACATGTTCACATCTGCAGTTGACATCTTTGACAAGATGGTCGTGGGCCATCTATGAAGATGCCCATAAAGGATCTGTGTTTGGTCCTTCTGTCATCCTTATTCCACGTACACTGCTAGGCTGAAAATGTATTTCCAAAGCATCTCCTAGCAATGATCTATGAAAACCAGGGACCAAACATCTGAGTTGCGTCCATGGTTTTACTGGACCCATGAACTGTAATGTGTGTGAGGCACCTGTAATCATGGACAAAATACAGTATGCTTCCATAGTGTGGTATCACCATGGACCCTAGTGATCCACCGAAGTGTGAGTACACAGATTAAAGGGAACCTGTCACTGGGATTTTGTGTATAGAGCTGAGGACATGGGTTGCTAGATCGCCACTAGCCCATCCGCAATACCCAGTCACCATAGCTCTGTGTGCTTTTATTGTGTAAAAAAAAAAAAGATTTGATACATATGCAAATTAACCTGAAATGCGTCCTGTCCCTGACTCATCTCAGGGACACGACTCATCTCAGGTTAATTTGCATATGTGTCAAATCAGGTTTTTTTTTACACAATAAAAGCACACAGAGCTATGGGGACTGGGTATTGCGGATGTGCTAGCGGCCATCTAGCAACCCATGTCCTAAGCTTTATACACAAAATCCCGGTTATAGGCTCCCTTTAAGGTCAATGGGTAGGTGCACTTGTCCATGATTCATTGAAAGAGGTGTCAAAAGAATGAGTATATACTTGCGTAGAAGTGGATACTCATATAAATAAAATTATACTGACAAATGCTTAGGACATCTGCTAAATACTTAGTCAATGTATCTTTTCCTTCTGGGGATAAAAAAAAATGATGTAACTGCTTTCAGTCTCAATTAAAAATGCTCTTCCCCTGCTCCTTATATCACACATTGTATCTCTTATAAAAGCGGTGACACAAATTAATTAATGCGTTTCATTAGAAAGTCATAGCAAGGGTTAGAAAAGTGTATACGTTAAGATTGGTGAGAAGAGGATCAACACAGGTATAATACTAACTCCTTTAGAATAAAGGGCAGAGAATCGCACAAATTATCTCTAACGAGCGTTCATAGTAACGCTCTTAAGTGATGATCGGGTGGTGTAAATTACAGGGAGTGCAGAATTATTAGGCAAGTTGTATTTTTGAGGATTAATTTTATTATTGAACAACAACCATGTTCTCAATGGACCCAAAAAACTCATTAATATCAAAGCTGAATATTTTTGGAAGTAGTTTTTAGTTTGTTTTTTGTTTTAGCTATTTTAGGGGGATATCTGTGCGTGCAGGTGACTATTACTGTACATAATTATTAGGCAACTTAACAAAAAACAAATATATACCCATTTCAATTATTTATTTTTACCAGTGAAACCAATATAACATCTCAACATTCACAAATATACATTTCTGACATTCAAAAACAAAACAAATACAAATCAGTGACCAATATAGCCACCTTTCTTTGCAAGGACACTCAAAAGCCTGCCATCCATGGATTCTGTCAGTGTTTTGATCTGTTCACCATCAACATTGTGTGCAGCAGCAACCACAGCCTCCCAGACACTGTTCAGAGAGGTGTACTGTTTTCCCTCCTTGTAAATCTCACATTTGATGATGGACCACAGGTTCTCAATGGGGTTCAGATCAGGTGAACAAGGAGGCCATGTCATTAGATTTTCTTCTTTTATACCCTTTCTTGCCAGCCACGTTGTGGAGTACTTGGACGCGTGTGATGGAGCATTGTCCTGCATGAAAATCATGTTTTTCTTGAAGGATGCAGACTTCTTCCTGTACCACTGCTTGAAGAAGGTGTCTTCCAGAAACTGGCAGTAGGACTGGGAGTTGAGCTTAACTCCATCCTCAACCCAAAAAGGCCCCACAAGCTCATCTTTGATGATACCAGCCCAAACCAGTACTCCACCTCCACCTTGCTGGCGTCTGAGTCGGACTGGAGCTCTCTGCCCTTTACCAATCCAGCCATCTGGCCCATCAAGACTCACTCTCATTTCATCAGTCCATAAAGCCTTAGAAAAATCAGTCTTGAGATATTTCTTGGCCCAGTCTTGACGTTTCAGCTTGTGTGTCTTGTTCAGTGGTGGTAGTCTTTCAGCCTTTCTTACCTTGGCCATGTCTCTGAGTATTGCACACCTTGTGCTTTTGGGCACTCCAGTGATGTTGCAGCTCTGAAATATGGCCAAACTGGTGGCAAGTGGCACCTTGGCAGCTGCACGCTTGACTTTTCTCAGTTCATGGGCAGTTATTTTGCGCCTTGGTTTTTCCACACGCTTCTTGCGACCCTGTTGACTATTTTGAATGAAACGCTTGATTGTTCGATGATCACGCTTCAGAAGCTTTGCAATTTTAAGAGTGCTGCATCCCTCTGCAAGATATCTCACTATTTTTTGACTTTTCTGAGCCTGTCAAGTCCTTCTTTTGACCCATTTTGCCAAAGGAAAGAAAGTTGCCTAATAATTATGCACACCTGATATAGGGTGTTGATGTCATTAGACCACACCCCTTCTCATTACAGAGATGCACATCACCTAATATGCTTAATTGGTAGTAGGCTTTCGAGCCTATACAGCTTGGAGTAAGACAACATGCATAAAGAGGATGATGTGGTCAAAATACTCATTTGCCTAATAATTCTGCATGTAGTGTATGTACACCCAAAAATGATCATTTACAAGCAGCAGATTGTACTGTGTAAACACGATCTCCTGCCGGCAAACGAGTCAGTATGGGGAAGAGCGAAGGCAATAGCGATCGCTTCTCCCCCATACTCTGGTGGGGATGACTGCATGTAAACGCAAAGGTCTCCTCCACCAGCGATCAGATTGTCGTTCCTTCCCGACTATCTGCTGTAATATTGACCAATGTAAAGGGACCTCAAGTCATCTTCACACAATTTCCTATCTTTATACCAGATAGGCATCCCTTGAGAACACGCCACAAAGTTTTCTAGACAAGTACCTTCTGTGTACTGAATTCTGTTCCACTGAATGCAAAGCAGTGTCTACCAAATGATGACTGGTGCTTCAGACCTTTTCAGAATTCTTTGCGTGAAGAGAGACCTAAAGGATATTTCCATACATGCAGAGTACCTGGCAGGTTTATTTTCTCTAACACTATGTGAGAGCTTTCAGTAATAGTTTGCAGGATTAGGCATGCAGTAGAAAAATACACCTGTATGCTAGCTGCTCGAGTATGCAAACCACATTACATCTACAAAATACAACACACTATTACAAAGACAATAGATTGTGACCAAAAAGCAATACGGAAGAAAACAATGTCATCAATGTGTGGGAATAACAGTGATGCATAATGGTTTCTACTCCATTTGAAACATTAGTCTTTGGGGTACTGGGAACCCATTCCATGCCTGGGTTCCCTATCAGAGCATGCTGCATGTGGAGGGACTCCTCATGTCAATGACAAGAGTTGAAAGGGAGTTTGGTAACACCACCGTGGAGCTCCATGGATGACTCCATCCACTCTATGACGTCGCCAGTGGAATAGACGGCACAGGTTGCCAGCTTGTAAATCTCACTAGGTGTTAAGATGTGGCTCCACATGTTAAAGTCGGAAATTTCTCCCACAAAGGCTTGTGTGGCATCAAACCTTCCTCCCAAGGTATCCTAATTGTAGGAAAAACCATTTAGTCATGTTCATCAAATATTAACTACCGTGCAAAAAGAGACTGTGTAAACAAGATCTACAGCTACTGTTCTTAATTCAATATAAAGTGGTTCTCCAATGTATTCATAGGCTATATTATTCATGTGTGATCAGTAGATCTTTCTCAGCTATAAGAACAAAAGGACTAAGGAGCTGTAATGAATGGGACTGTGAATGTAATACATTCTAAATATAATAAGGTTACATGAAAGGCTTTTGCCACGGTCGCCTCTTCATGTACAGAACGTACATGCGCCACGTATGTGTGTCCAAAGGAAGGGCCATGTCTGTACTTAATTCAGTGGCTGTCACAGGGATGTAAGTAGTTATTATTATTTTTTAAACCATGAGACCTTTATTTTGAAGGTTAAAAAAAAAGTATATATCCTGGAGAATCCTTTAAAGGGGTTAATATGGAAAATGATCACCTGACTCTCATCGGTTCAGTATTCAAAAATAATGTAATTATATTTACCTGTTCTTGTCCCAAAATAAATACTCCACCCGGTTTTATTGGGTGCCAAGGTGCCAAGTTTTCACCATTTCCACGTCTTACACCATCCAGGTATGACTCCCATAATCCATCCCTGGAAGACCAGGTAACGCAAACATGGTGCCACTTAGCATCATTGATGGCCAGTGGTAGAGTTGCAGCCTGTATATATAAAAAACACAAACTATGCATGAAGTTTGAAAAAAATATAACTTTTTATAATTTGAGCTGGTTTTACTTAAATGTGCTACCACATTGGGCTGATAGAGGTGAATTAGAAACCCTGTATCACCTCCATTGTTATTTCCCTCTTACAAATTGCCTCTTATAAGAGGAAACCACGGGAAATTGAAAGGGGGAAATCTACCTTAAAAATGTCTTCTAAGCCCCATTGAGTATCTGTGACTTGAGACCCTGTCAATTCCTAAACCCATTTAAAGCTAACAAGAGATTTCATTCACTAAAAATTTCCTACACAACCCACAAATTATCATATCACTGAAATTACTTATGGCACCAAATATACTATATAATGCGGCATACTAATATTTGTTTTTTAAAATTATTCATCCCTCTAAATTTAGCTTTTAGATTAAATTAAGAAAAATTTAAGTTTAAATAAAACTATTAAAAGAGGTGTTTTAATGTTGCCTTAATCCTATATACTCCTTTAATTAAAAATCAAATTCCGTGATTGAATTGCATACATAACGTTTTGTAGATGCATTGAAAATAAGAGAAAGTATAAGTTCACATAATTTTTCCAAACTGTTAAAGAGGACCTTTCACTAGAATAAAACATCTAAACTAACTATACAGACATGGAGAGCGGCGCCCAGGGATCTCCCTGCACTTACTGTTATACCTGGGCGCCGCTCCGTTCTCCCGGTATAGCCTCCGGTATCTTCATAGTTAGGCTCCACCCAGTGGAACCTGTCGGCGTCTCCTTCTCTCATGCTGTAGCGCTGGCCAATCGCAGCGCTCAGCTCATAGCCTGAGAGGCTTTTTTTCCTCTCAGGCTATGAGCTGAGCGCTGTGATTGGCCAGCGCTACAGTATGGGAGAATGAGACGCCGGCAGGTTCAACTGGGTGGAGCCTAACTATGAAGATACCGGAGGCTATACCTGGAGAACGGAGCGGCGCCCAGGTATAACAGTAAGTGCAGGGAGATCCCTGGGCGCCGCTCTCCATGTCTGTATAGTTAGTTTAGATGTTTTATTCTAGTGAAAGGTCCTCTTTAAACAGCATACCTAAAATAAGATGTGTAAGATCAATTACCTTGTCATTAATAAGCAATTCCATGGGGTTGTTTCCCCACTCAATTAGCACCACTTCATTGGCCTGGCCTGGAACAGAATAGGAAAAAGGTGTGCCCACGCCAGGGGATGAATTGGACTTCAACCATAAGCAGATGGTGAATGCAAAGATCTCGTGGTGAAGCGTCCGTTTCACCTTGGCATACATATAACTTGTTCTGAGAGGGAAACTGACTCTGAAATCATTAGACTTCTTGTCTGCTGTATGTCCTGGAGATAAGAAATTAAGCCTTAAATAAATATTGTAATTAAACACTTGAGTAAATAAAGTCCTTGTTAGACATCTATAAAACTCATAATATGGTTAATGATTAAGAGCGCAAAGGTTTGTGCACTCCTGGTCAAAATTATTGCTACTGTGAACAGTTAAGCAAGTTGAAGATGAAATTATCTCCAAAAGGCATAAAGTTAATGATACATTCCCTTAGACGTTAAAGCAAGAACATTTTATTTTTATCTTTTACATTTTCAAAATGGAAAAGGGCCCAAGGCAAAACTTTGGGCACTCTGCATGGTTAGTGCCTAGTAGCACCGCCTTTAGAAAGTATCACAGCTTGTAAATGCTTTTTGTAGCCAGCCAAAAGTCTTTCAATTCTTGTTTGAGGAATTGTCACCCATTCTTCCTTGTAAAAGTCTTCCAGTTCTGTGAGATTCCATGCACTGCTCTTTTGAGGTTTATCCACAGATTTTCAATGATGTTTGGATTAGCGGACTGTGAGGGCTATGTTAAAACCTTCAGTTTTCACCTTTTAAGGTAGTCTATTGTGGATTTTGAGGCATGTTTAGGATCATTATCCATTTGTAGAAGCCATCCTCTTTTCAACTTCAGCTTTTTTACAGTTGGTGTTATGTTTGCTTCCAGAATATGCTGGAATTTCATTTAATCCATTCTTCCCTCTACTTGTGAAATGTTCCCCGTGCCATTGGCTGCAACCTCAATGCATGATTGATCCACCATCATGCTTAATGATTGGAGAGGTGCCCTTGTTTCTCCAAACTTACTGGTCCACAGTACTTGTTTCCAAAATACATCAGGCTTGTTTAGGTATTAATTTGCAGACTTCTGATGCTGAATTTTGTGTTGAGGATGCAGGAGAAGTTTTCTCCTGATGACTCTTCCAGGAAGGCCATTTTTGTCGCTGAGCTATATCACAATTCCTGATTCAGCAAAATATTCCTGAAAGTCCTTTACAGTCAACCGGGTCCCCACAGATCCCCCTCCCCTAAACAGTGTCATCCATAGATCCCCGTCCCTTAAATAGTGCCATCCACAGATCCCCCTCCCCTAAATAGTGCCATCCACAGATTCCCCTCCCCTAAACAGTGCCATGCACAGATTCCCCTCCCCTAAATAGTGCCATCAACAGATCCCCCTTCCCCTAAATGGTGCCATCAACAGATCCCCCTCCCCTAAACAGTGTCATCCATAGATCCCCGTCCCTTAAATAGTGCCATCCACAGATCCCCCTCCCCTAAATAGTACCATCCACAGATCCCCCTCCCCTAAATAGTGCCATCCACAGATCCCCCTCCCCTAAATAGTGCCATCCACAGATCCCCCTCCCCTAAACAGTGCCATACACAGATCCCCCTCCCCTTAACAGTGCCATACACAGATCCCCCTCCCCTAAACAGTGTCATTCATAGATCCCCGTCCCTTAAATAGTGCCATCCACAGATCCCCCTCCCCTAAATAGTACCATCCACAGATCCGCCTCCCCTAAATAGTGCCATCCACAGATCCCCCTCCCCTAAACAGATCCCCCTCCCTTAACCACTTCAACCCCCCTAGCTGAAACACCCTTAATGACCAGACCACTTTTTACACTTCTGCACTACACTACTTTCACCGTTTATTGCTCGGTCATGCAACTTACCACCCAAATTATTTTTACCTCCTTTTCTTCTCACTAATAGAGCTTTCATTTGGTGGTATTTCATTGCTGCTGACATTTTTTCTTTTTTTGTTATTAATCGAAATTTAACGTTTTTTTTTGCCAAAAAATGACATTTTTCACTTTCAGTTGTAAAATTTTGCAAAAAAACCAACATCCATATATACATTTTTCGCAAAATTTATCGTTCTACATGTCTTTGATAAAAAAAAAATGTTTGGGTAAAAAAAAAAATGGTTTGGGTAAAAGTTATAGCGTTTACAAACTATGGTACAAAAATGTGCATTTCTGCTTTTTGAAGCAGCTCTGACTTTCTGAGCACCTGTCATGTTTCCTGAGGTTCTACAATGCCCAGACAGTAGAAACCCCCCACAAATGACCCCATTTCGGAAAGTAGACACCCTAAGGTATTCACTGATGGGCATAGTGAGTTCATAGAACTTTTTATTTTTTGTCATAAGTTAGCAGAAAATGATTATTATTTTTTTTCTTACAAAGTCTCATATTCCACTAACTTGTGACAAAAAATAAAAACTTCCATGAACTCACTATGCCCATCACAAAATACCTTGGGGTGTCTTCTTTCCAAAATAGGGTCACTTGTGGGGTAGTTATACTGCCCTGGCATTTTAGGGGCCCAGATGCGTGAGAAGTAGTTTGAAATCAAAATCTGTAAAAAATGACCGGTGAAATCCGAAAGGTGCTCTTTGGAATGTGTGCCCCTTTGCCCACCTAGGCTGCAAAAAAGTGTCACACATCTGGTATCGCCGTACTCAGGAGAAGTTGGGGAATGTGTTTTGGGGTGTCATTTTACATATACCCATGCTGGGTGAGAAAAATATCTTGGCAAAAGACAACTTTTCCCTTTTTTTTTTATACAAAGTTGGCATTTGACCAAGATATTTATCTCACCCAGCATGGGTATATGTAAAATGACACCCCAAAACACATTGCCCAACTTCTCCTGAGTACGGTGATACCAGATGTGTGACACTTTTTTGCAGCCTAGGTGGGCGAAGGGGCACACATTCCAAAGAGCACCTTTAGGCTGGGTTCACACCTGAGCGTTTTACAGCGCGTTCCTACGCGCTGTAAAACGCTCAACAAGGAGAAACCAATGATTCCCTAGGGGAATGGTTCACACTTGGGCGTTTTACAGCGCGTACGATCGCGCTGTAAAACGCCCGACGCTCCAAAAAGTACATGAGCGACTTTTGGGGCGTTTGTGGCCATAGGACACTGTAGTGAATCACACAAACGCGCGTCAAACGCGCGTTTACTATTACAAAAACGCGCATAAAAATGCGCGTCAAAAACGCGCGTAAAACGCGCGTTTGCGCAACGCTCAAGTGTGAACCCAGCCTTAGGATTTCACCGGCCATTTTTTACAGATTTTGATTTCAAACTACTTTGCACACATTAGGGCCCCTAAATTGCCAGGGCAGTATTACTACCCCACAAGTGACACCATTTTGGAAAGAAGACACCCCAAGGTATTCCGTGAGGGGCATGGCGAGTTCCTAGAATTTTTTATTTTTTGTCACAAGTTAGTGGAATATGAGACTTTGTAAGAAAAAATATAAATAAAAAAAATCATCATTTTCCGCTAACTTGTGACAAAAAAATAAAAAATTCTAGGAACTCACCATGCCCCTCACGGAATACCTTGGGGTCTCTTCTTTCCAAAATGGGGTCACTTGTGGGGTAGTTATACTGCCCTGGCATTCTAGGGGCCCTAATGTGTGGTAAGTAGTTTGAAATCAAAATGTGTAAAAAAATGACCTGTGAAATCCTAAAGGTGCTCTTTGGAATGTGTGCCCCTTTGCCCACCTAGGCGGCAAAAAAGTGTCACACATCTGGTATCGCCGTACTCAGGAGAAGTTGGGGAATGTGTTTTGGGGTGTCATTTTACATATACCCATGCTGGGTGAGAGAAATATCTTGGCAAAAGACAACTTTTCCCATTTTTTTATACAAAGTTGGCATTTGACCAAGATATTTATCTCACCCAGCATGGGTATATGTAAAATGACACCCCAAAACACATTGCCCAACTTCTCCTGAGTACGGCGATACCACATGTGTGACACTTTTTTACAGCCTAGATGCGCAAAGCGGCCCAAATTCCTTTTAGGAGGGCATTTTTAGACATTTGGATCCCAGACTTCTTCTCACGCTTTCGGGCCCCTAAAATGCCAGGGCAGTATAAATACCCCACATGTGACCCCATTTTGGAAAGAAGACACCCCAAGGTATTCAATGAGGGGCATGGCGAGTTCATAGAATTTTTTTTTTTTTGGCACAAGTTAGCGGAAATTGATTTTTTTTTTGTATTTTCTCAGTCTCCCTTTCCGCTAACTTGGGACAAAAATTTCAATCTTTCATGGACTCAATATGCCCCTCACGGAATACCTTGGGGTGTCTTCTTTCCGAAATGGGGTCACATGTGGGGTATTTATACTGCCCTGGCATTTTAGGGGCCCTAAAGCGTGAGAAGAAGTCTGGAATATAAATGTCTAAAAAAATGTATGCATTTGGATTCCGTGAGGGGTATGGTGAGTTCATGTGAGATTTTGATTTTATTAAGTTAGTGGAATATGAGACTTTGTAAGAAAAATAAAATAAAAATAAAATATCTATTTCCGCTAACTTGTGCCAAAACAAATGTCTAAATGGAGCCTTACAGGGGGTGATCAATGACAGGGGGGTGATCAGGGAGTCTGTATGGGGTGATCACCCCCCTGTCATTGATCACCCCCCTGTAAGGCTCCATTCAGACGTCTGTATGTGTTTTGCGGATCCGATCCATGTATCCGTGGATCCGTAAAAATCATACGGACGTCTGAATGGAGCCTTACAGGGGGGTGATCAGGGAGTGTATATGGGGTGATCACCCCCCTGTTATTGATCACCCCCCTGTAATGCTCCATTCAGACGTCCGTATGTGTTTTGCGGATCCGATCCATGTATCCGTGGATCCGTAAAAATCATACAGACGTCTGAATGGAGCCTTACAGGGGGGTGATCAATGACAGGGGGGTGATCAGGGAATCTATATGGGTGATCACCTGCCTGTTATTGATCACCCCCCTGTAAGGCTCCATTCAGACGTCTGTATGTGTTTTGCGGATCCGATCCATGTATCCGTGGATCCGTAAAAATCATACGGACGTCTGAACGGAGCCTGACAGGGGGGTGATCAATGACAGGGGGGTGATCAGGGAGTCTATATGGGGTGATCAGGGGTTCATAAGGGGTTAATAAGTGACGGGGGGGGGTGTAGTGTAGTGTTGTGTAGTGGTGTTTTGTGGTACTTTACACAGCTACCTGTGTCCTCTGGTGGTCGATCCAAACAAAAGGGACCAGGTAGCAGGTATATTAGACGCTGTTATCAAAACAGCGTCTAATATGCCTGTTAGGGGTTAAAAAAAATCGCATCTCCAGCCTGCCAGCGAACGATCGCCACTGGCAGGCTGGAGATCCTGTCTCTTACCTTCCGTTCCTGTGAACGCGCGCCTGTGTGCGCGCGTTCACAGGAAGTCACGGCTCTCGCGAGATGACGCGTATATGCGTCACTCTGCGCAGAGCTGCCGCCTCTGGACCGCGGATCTGCGTTAGGCGGTCCGGAGGCGGTTAAATAGTGCCATTCACAGATCCCCCTCCCCTAAATAGTGCCATCCACAGATCCCCCTCCCCGATGCTCACAGGAGTACATTTATAAACTAATCAGTAACTTTAATCATTAACATTCAGTGAGTGAGCGCCGCCCGGCCACACTGCCTGCTGTTACCGGAGCTAAGACAGAGTAAGGTATCCAAGTTAGGCTCCTTTCACACCTGCGTTCAGGTGTCCGCTCGTGAGCTCCGTTTGAATGGGCTCACAGGCGGCCCTGAACGCAGCCGTCTGGCCCTAATGCATTCTCAGTGGAGGCGGATCCACTGAGAATGCATCAGTCTGCCAGCGCTCAGCCTCCACTCCGCTCAGTGAGCGGACACCTGAACGCTGCAAGCAGCGTTCGGGTGTCCGCCTGGCCGTGCGGAGGCGAGCGGATCCGTCCAGACTTATAATGGAAGTCAATGGGGACGGATCCGCTTGAAGATGACACCATATGGCTGAATCTTCAAGCGGATCCGTCCCCCATTGACTTTCAATGTAAAGTCTGAACGGATCCGCTCAGGCTACTTTCAGACTTAGACATTTTTCTAAGTTATAATGCAGACGGATCCGTTCTGAACGGATGCAAACGTCTGCATTATAGGAGCGGATCCGTCTAATGAAACATCAGACGGACCCGCTCCGAACGCTAGTGTGAAAGTAGCCTAAAGAGATCAGCAATGATTAAAGTTAAAGTTACTGATTAGTTATGTGTTCTTGCATAGCAAGACCACATAATGTTATCTCACAAGTATATTATTATTATTCTTCTTATTCTTATTATAGCCAAATTTGCCACCCTAACTCCTCCCACAGTTTTTACACTACATAGACAAAAATTTACCAAAACATGCAGATTGTACCCGATCGGATTGCTATTACTTTGTGGAGCGATCCCACCCCCGGGGCCCCCGTGGCGGGCCCCGGAAGCCCCCTTTTTTCCCATAGACTTTGACAGGGTAAATTTTCAAATCGCTCCCACTCGCACAGATTTTAAACTAAAGTCACCAAACTTGGGTCACTTAGTCATGGAGTCAACCCGAAAACTTTGGGCACATTTCGGGGACCCCAAAAAGTGGGCGGGGCCACACAGAACCAATCAAAATCTCCCCATTGACTTTAATGAGACCTTCAAATTGCTACTTCTCCCACATTTTTAGGAGTACAAATTCCAAACTTTGCAGACTTGGTCGGCACCCACCCAAGTACCTTGCTTTTGCTTTGTTACCCGATCCCACCCTCCGGGCCCCTGGGACAGGGCCCCCAAAATCCACGTTTTTCCCATTGACTTTGACAGGGACAATTTTCAAATCTCTCCCAGTCGCACAGATTTTAAACTAAAGTCACCAAACTTGGGTCACTTAGTCATGGGGTCAACCTGAAAATTTCTGTCACATTTTGGGGGACATTAAAAAGTGGGCGGAGCTACAAACCACCAATCAGATTTTCCCTATTGACTTCAATGAGAAACTTTTAAATTGCTGTCATTCTCACAGTATTTAAGCCAGAATACCCAAACTAGGCACCGTAGGTCATTGGGTGACTGGGGTCAAAAAATTTAAAAAGTGGGCGGGGTCTACAACGGCCAATCAAATTTCAGCCATTTGTTTAAATGGGAAAAATTCAAACTGCCGCTGCTCTTAGACTGTTAATGGCAGGGTTCCCGAAACTTGGAACAGTTGGTCACTGGAGGACTGTGCCAATGTATATCTCATTTTGGGGATGCTAAAAAGTGGGCGGAGCCACAAACAACCAATCAGATTTTCCCTATTGACTTCAATAAGAAACCTTTAAACAGCTGTCATTCTCACAGCACCCAAACTCGGCAGGGTGGGTCAGTGTGAGACAAAGGTCAAAATTTATAAAAGTGGGCGGAGTCTACACTGCACCCAGTTACTCCACCCACTCCAGTTGTAAGCTACTGGTGGAGGCAAGAACACATCACACAATTTCCCCAGAAATTGTACCTTTTCTAGTTTATAAATGTACTCCTGTGAGCGGCGTGGCCCTGTATATTCTAACCCCCCAGCCAAGCGTCCCTGTCAGCATGGAAACGCCTGGGGGTTAGAATATACCATCGGATTTCAGTTTTCACGATCTCACTGAGATTGTGAAAACTCAGATCCCATGGTATATTCTAACCCCCAGGCAAGCGTCCCCGTCACCATGGGAACGCCTGGGGGTTAGAATATACCATCGGATCTTCTGAGTTACTCAGTGGCCTGCCTGCCGCCCAGAGGTTGGAGCCTCCCCAGCCTCTGTGTCAGCCCGGCCCTGCGTGCACCCTGCTCCAGTCCTGACTACACTAGTCTAGTGTAGTGGGCGGGCGGTCCGTGGCTCGGGCCTGGCTGCCTGTGTGTAGTGTGTGTGTGTGTGTAAATAAAAATAAAATAAAAAAATCAACAGAAGGCGGCCCGGATGGGCCCCCAGTGGCGTAGGGCCCCATAGCCACTGCTATAGTTTCTGTGGCGATCCCTACGCCACTGCGTCCAGTTTTCGTTATGCAGGAGAGGACTCCCCTGCAAAACTAAAACGGGGCGGATCCGTTTTGCAGCCCATAGACTTCTATTATGACGGAATGAATAACGGACTGCCTCTAAAGGCATTCCGTTATGCACTCCATCATGGAATTGTGTTATGGTCCGTGGTAATGGAATCCATAACGCAATTCAGTAAATACCACAACACGAACCCTCACATGAACTTCAGAATATGAAATTTGTTCATCCCTATAAACCGTCAAACAAAAAGGGACTGTCCAAAGAGGACAGCCCCTTTAATTTGAATTCTAGGTTCTATATTGTATTAGATATAAAATAATGTTAGACTATGCTATGCAAATTTTATGTAGCTCTTGGTGGATGAAATGTCTTCAGTTTAGGTCTTACCTTTACCATTCCCATGTAGTGCACTGTCCATCTTGTGTCTACCATGGTCTTCATGCTCCTGATCATGGTCTTTATCATGGTGCTCTGATGTGTTACGCTTTTCATGGAGCTGATGTTCCAAGATACTGATCTTCTTTTGGAGGGTGTCTCTTAAAGATGTGGAAAAGAGACTGGAGTTTCTGTTTCTCTGTTAAAACAAATAGCAGCGATTGACTTGTCACCATTGTATAACAGAATGGGGAGAAGCAGCTTGGAGATAGTCATGCCTTTCCAAGTTTCTTACTTGGTGTTTTTCAGATTTTTTTTTTTATACATGTACATTTAGCAGGAGAAAACTTCTATGCCTCACTATTATTTTGTGGGTGATGTATAATATGTTCCTTGAAGGGAATCTGTCACCAGGAATTTCACTGATAAACCAGGCAAAATGCCTTGTTGAATAATCTACTATGTAGCCATCTTAATGGGATTTTCTGAGTGTTTTACACTGATCCTCAGGATAGGTCATATGTATGTGATCGGTGGGGCTCTGACTCCCAGCTCTCCCACAGATCAGCTATTTAAAGAGACCACAGCCCTCACCAGAGCATGCTCGTAGCTCACCAAGCTGTCCATTGGATATCAGCTGTGCTTTGTAGTGCAGCTCAGCCCCATTCACTTGAATGAGACTGAGCTGTGCCTGGGCCATGTGACTGATGAACGTGACGTCACTGGTCTAGGAAGAGACCCCAGGGCTCACCACCATCAGTCTCTTCAGCTGATGGACAGTACTGTCAGAAGTCGGACCCCTACTGGGCAAAATTTAAATTGGGGCCCCAAATTCTGAATTAGTGTATACATATTGTACGTACAAAGATCCCTATGCACCCATTAGGCTGTGTGTTATTGGACGATAAGAGCACCACTAAGGGGCACCTGAGGCCAGTGTTGTACTAGAGGGGGGTGCCCACTCTCAGGGGGGTTCTAGAAGCAATGAGTGCTTCCATCAATACAGATGGAAGCTCTCATTGCTGGAGCGCTGGGATCTGCAGTCCTGCCACTCACTGCTCATCTTCCTTCTCTGCTCCCCTCCTTCCTGCTTCACCATTCAGCCTACAGACACACATCGCGCTGCCAGCCAATGAGGGCGGAGCCTGCAGTCCGGAAATCTGCATAAGCTCCGCCCACACATTGCCGCAGAGTGATCTGTGCCTGCAGGGAAGAGAGGTATATGAGCTTCAGGAACGGGACAAGGTGAGTAGTTACTGTGTTTTTTTTTTTTGTTGTTTTTTTTTTTTATACGGAGAGGGCACAGAGAACTTTATTACTATGGAGGGGGCATTGAGGGCATTACTAATGTGAAGGGGGCACGATGGGCATTTCTACTATGGAGGGGGCACAGAGCCAGAGGGCATTACTACAATGAAGGGGCACAGAGGGCATTATTACTGTGAAAGGGGCACAATGGGGATATCTACTATGGAGGAGGCACAGAGGAAATTACTAGCACAATGGGCATTACTACTATTAAGGGTCACAATAAGCATTATTACTGTGAAGGGGGCACAATGGGCATTAATACTAAGAAGGGGCACAGTGGGCATTATTACTATAAAGGGGGCACAATGGGGATTTTTACTATAAAGGGGACACAATGAGGATTATTACTGTGAAGGGGGCACAATGGGGATTATTACTGTAAAGGGGGCAAAAAGAGGGCATTACAATTTAGAATGGGGCACAGAGAGGGCATAACTACTGTGAGAGGGCACAATTTGGTTATAACTACTGTGAGGGGGCACACATTTGTACAAAACTACTGTGAAGGTTGTACAATGAGGGCAATACTACAGTGAGGGGGTACAATTGTTTTAAAGTATTGGGAGGAAAGTGCCAGAGAAAGGACCTGCCCCGGGTGCCAAACACCCTAGGTACGCCACTGCCTGGGGCTAATGTATGGGATTGACGATGACATAGATTGCACGCATTTAACCCCTCAGGTGCCTGTTCAAGTGCGACTATGGCATCTGGGCAACATAATGTGTTGCACTGTGGTATATGGTTCTGATGGGGCAGTATTTTGCCCTGCCTTCTTTCAATTTGGACCCGCTACAATATGGGGCGATTTTTATTTTTTTCCAGGGCCTCTAAGTTCCCAATCCACCTCTGGACTCAGGGAATAACTGTGGAGTGCAGCAGAGGTTGTCTGCTATGCCAAATCTAATTGTGTCTAGTTAAACATATATTGCTGCCATACTATGAAGCTGTAGGCTGCTATCTGCTTCTCTGGTTTCATGGTAGATGCAGCCATAAGTAGGGGCCCCTTTGCAGATAGGGGGTCTGGAGAATTGCCCAGTTTGTCTGTAGAAACAGTCACATTTCTAGTTCAGGCTGGCATGCTGATTAAATCAGAAAGAGACTAAGGCTGAGTTCACACGGGCGAGATTTCCGCGCGGGTGCAATGCAGTAGGTGAACGCATTGCACCTGCACTGAATCCTGACCCATTCATTTCAATGGGGCTGTGCACATGAGCATTTTTTTTCATGCATCACTTCTGCAATGCTTTAAAATCGCAGCATGTTCTATATTCTGCGTTTTTAACGCAGCCCTGGCTCCATAGAAGTGAATGGGGCTGCGTTAATAACGCATTGCATCTGCAAGCAAGTGCGGATGCAATGCGTTTTTCACTGATGGTTGCTAGGAGATGTTGTTTGTAAACATTCAGTTTTTTATCACGCGTGTGAAAAATGCATCAAAACGCATTGCATCCGCGCGGAAAAAACTGAACAACTAAACGCAATTGCAGCCAAAACTGACTGAACTTGCTTGCAAAATGGTGCGAGTTTAACTGAACGCACCCTGAACGCATCCGGACCAAATCTGTCACGCTCGTGTGAACTCAGCCTAAATGAGCATTCAGAGGAACATTCATTCCTGATCATTGCCCGCACGTTAGCTACATTTATATTAATTCCCCTTTCTTGCCTGTTTATTTCCTTTATTTACTAGTATATGCCGCAGTGATCACTGCTGTATGGGAATGAATGATCGCTGTTTGGATCAGCTGCCAAAGGAGCATTTAACTGCTTATTATAAATGTAACTAACTAGGTGACCATCTGGAACACACATAATAGCCTGAGTCCAGTAGGAAGTCCATTGGACAGGCCTGAAGATACCATATCATTTACTATGGATATATATTAACAGAATCAGCATTTGACGTCAGTCACAGTAATACCCACTGACTCTGATATTAAAGGGGTTGTCCGGGTTCAGAGGTGAACCTGGACATATCCCCTTTCTTCCCCCACTCAGCCCCTCTGACGTGAGCATCAAGCCTTGTTTGTTTATATTTTTACACTGCTAGGGGGAGGCTTCCACCTAGCAGTGTTCCCAGTGACGTCACTGGCACTGATGGGCGGGCTTTATTATTGCCCTAGCCGTTTTACAGGCCAGGGCAGCGCTAAAGGCCTTCCATTAGTGGCAGTGACGTCACTGGGCTGACTGCTGGGCGGAAACCTCTGCCTAGTTTACCCATGGAGAGCCTGGTACGCCACGCAGGGTAAGGGAGAGCATCGGAGCATGAAATGCTCCAATGCTCATATCAGAGGGGCTGAGTGGGGGAAGAAGGGGATATGTCCAGGTTCAGCTCTGAACCCAGACAACTCGTTTAACCCTTGTCTTCACTCAGAACAGGTAAGGCACAGTAGTGGCTATGTAATGATCAAACAGTGGGGAGGAATTCCTACTGTATCTAGGGAAGCTAGGTGAGTATTCTTGCTCTATATTTGACAAACTATTGATTGTTATCCATCTTTACTAGAAAATTATGGGGGACATTTATTAAACCAGATTTGTCTGTTTTTTAGTATAAAATTATCACAAGGCATGCTGATTGTGACTTTTTTGCAACATTTCTGCAACATTTAGGAGCTACGCCACTTTTCAATGGTCTATGTTTAAGGCTGAAAAGTGAGATTAGACCTTGGACTATGGCACATTTATTATCTGTTTAACCTGGAAATGTCACAGAAAAGTTGCAAAAAAGTTGCATCCTACTGTATGCTCGGCAGCCACTGGTGTATTTTTTAAAACTCAGGCTAGTTTCACACTAGTGCTAAACTGTTCTGGCGGCTGTTCCGATATTTATCTGGCCGGATCTGAAACAGGCCGGATCCCCACCGGGTCCTATTATAGTCAAAGGGGTCTGGGGTGCTCTGGCAGTTTCCGGCTATTTCAGATGTGATGAACTCCGGCAGGACAGTGTGAAACTAGCCTACATCATACAACACAATGCAGTTGCACCAAATACATGAAAACTGTGCACCATTTCATAAATTTGGTGCACCCACACAATGCTAAACCAGACTTAATAGTGACATGAAAACAATCTCAAATGATAAATGTCTCCCTGTGTGACTAATTATTGAGCAAATACTTCTGTACAGTTTGGCAGTGGTTTATTATTTTGAGCGCAACGTTCTTTAACAGTGAGGCGCATACCACAGACTCTCTGAGTGAGCAGAGCAATCTAAGGAGCTTAAATGAGAGTTGAAAAAAAAATCCTTCCCCTTATGAATATCCTGTTTTTCCAGATTTAGTATTCATGGTGTTTGTTATGCCAAGATTTACATTGTATTTAGTGTAATAAAATAGATTGGTGGTTACTATAAGAGCGGATGCTGTGCGGGTAATCTGCCGCGTGAAAGACAGCCAAGCCCCGTTCCGGACAGCAGAGACAAGGAGCAGTAACATGACTGATAATGCTCCGTGCCTCTCTGTGAGATTTTTACTACAAAAGTTGTCGCTAAGATAAAGTTGTCGCTGTGATGTTGTAGTAAAAAGACCAGAGAGGCAAAGAGCATTATCAGTCATGTTACTGCTCCGTATCTCTGCTGTCCGGAACGGGGCTTGGCTCTCTTTCACGCAGCGGATTACCCGCACGGCATCCGCTCGTGTGAAAGAGCCCTATGGGATCCTGTCACCTTGAAAGTGCAGTCTGCAGGCAGCATGTTATAGCGCAGGAGGAGCTGAGCAGACTGATATATAAAGATTCAGTAAAACTTGTAATTTATGCATTTATATTCCTGCCCATTCTGGGCTTTGCAGTGAAGGAGGAGGTCCTATCAGTGATTGACAGCTCTCTGTATACACAGTCATAGAAGGAAGGCTGCCTATCACTGATAAGACCGTCTCCTGGACTTCAAAGCCCAGAATGAGCAGGAATATAAATTAGTTTTACAGAATCTTTTCACACAAAACTATATATGGATCTGCTCAGCTCCTCCTGCTCTATAACATGCTGCCCGGACACCCTTTTCAATGTTACAGGTTCCCTTTAAATAGGCAAACTACCTACACTATGGTGATACTAGTCTCTATACAGAAGCTTTGTCTTGGAATAGTTATCTCTTTAGCACCTGCAAACTAGCTTTAGGCTGGGTTACAGAATTTTTGTAACATTTTTGCTTGATTTTAACTGTTGAGTGCATGCAAGTAGCTTTACTGCTTTGGACTACAGCTGACACTATAGTTACAATCACTAAAAAATGCTACACAAAGTCTAGGTGTAGCCCCAGAACCTGCCATCTACAAGGGCAGCATAAAGTAGGGATGGACAAGGTCATTTCAGTGGTCTGTCACCTATGTGTGGATATGAGGTAGTCTTTGAGAACGTGCAATTCATTAGTTGCCGCGTGAGGCTAGCCATGTGAGGCAGAAGTCTCCACGAGATGCAAAGTCCCCCTCACCAACTCATGGCCGATTGACAGATTTCTTCCTATTAGGCCTCATGCACACGACCGTTGTGTGCATCCGCGTCCATTCCATCATTTTTCACAGTTTAGCGGAGGTCCCATTAATTTCTATGGAGCTGTGAAAAAAAAACTGATAGTCCTCAGTGATCCGTGATTTCAGTCCATCCAAAAAAATATAACCTGTCCTATTCTTGTCAGTGGAAAAACAAAGGACGGACCCATTCAAGTCAATGGGTCCATCAAAAAAAAAAACGGATGCACAACTGGTATGTCATCCGTGTCCGCATCCATGTCCGTTTTTTCTACAAGACCTTGGTGCAATAAAATTCCACTTTTTATTAACCTTCCTTTTTTTCCCCTGTCAGACAAAAAAAAGGAAGACACAAGGAAACACAACTGAAGCAAAATCGGACACGGACCACTGAAGCCAAATCGCTGACAGTGAAAAAACACTGTTGTGTGCATGAGGCCTAACTGTGCTGTGGGAGAAAGCTGTCAATCAGTGGCTGGAGTGCGGCGGAGCCTACATATCATGGATATAGCCTTTTTCACACAACCGGTTTTTGTTTTACCTTTTACGGGCCGTGTTTTGCGTTCCGTATACAGTCCGTATACGGAACCATTCATTTCAATGGTTCCGCAAAAAAAACTGAATGTACTCCGTATGCATTCCGTTTCCGTATTTCCGTCCAGTTGAAAGATAGAACATGTCCTATTATTGCCCACAAATCACGTTCCTTGGCTGCATTCAAGTCAATAGGTCCGAAAAAAAAAACGAACACATACGGAAATGCATCCGTATGTCTTATGTATCCGTTTCGTTTTTGCGGAACCATCTATTGAAAATTTTATGCCCAGCCCAAATTTTTCAATGTAATTACTGTATACTGTATATGCCATACGGAGAACCGGAAGGAAAAACGGAACAGAAATGGAAACACAACGAAAACAAAAAAATGGAACAACGGATGTGTAAAAAACTGACTGCAAAACACTGAAAAAGCCATATGGTCGTGTGAAAGAGGCCTATCTCAGACTCTTGCATTACAGCACTGGCCTGACATTGCAACTAATAAACTGTAAGTTCTCCACATCCACATACATGACATTATGAAATCAGGTTGTCCATCAATACGGTATGCTGCCTTCAGAGATAGCAGCATGAACAGACTGAGAGGCTCCCTCTAAGGGCTCATGCCCATGAACGTAAGGGCTCCATGCCCATGCTGCGGACCGCAAATAGTGGTCCACAATGCATGGGCACCAGCTGTGTGCACTCCATGCTGCGGATGCGGACCCATTGAGTCAAATGGGTCCATGATCCACAAAGTATGGCTAAAGATAGGACATGTTCTATTGTTTGCGGTGCGGATGCTCGACTTGTGTGTCATATTCATTGCGGTCCACAATGCATGGGCACAGGCCATGTGTCCGTCGTCTGCGGACACGGACCCATTCACTTGAATGGGGTTCGCAATCTGCATCCAACGGTCCGCTCCGCACTGCAAAAAAGGAGTGCATGCACCATATCTTCCGCATTGCGGACCCATTCACATGATGCTGTTTGTAGGCCGCAATATGGGCATGGGCCTGCTACAGTTGTGTGCATGAGATGTAATGTAGGAATGCAGTGCGCACAACACTAGCAGTTACATAATCCTCATAATTTTAATAACTGTGCCCCGATGATATAGAAATGTTTCTTTTGTATGTCTATTGGGGTCATTTATCAAACTGGTGTAAAGGAAAACTGGCTTGGTTGTCCATAGCAACCAATGAGATTCTGCCTTTCATTTATCACAGCTCCTTTGGAAAATGAAAGGTGGAATCTGATTGGTTGCTATGGGCAACTAAGCCAGTTCTACTTTACACCATATATCTATATATCTCTGATCTACACTGGGGAAGTTCAGGAGAATCAGGGCATGTTCACATGTGGCCGACTTCTGTGATTGTCCAGTTTTATGAATCGGGCTTACAGAAATGTGTGCACCTGCTGCAGACACATCCATATTCAGTGGAATAGAACTGATTTTCAGTTGCGGAAATTTCTGTAAGCGCACACAAATGTGGTCTGGCGTGTTTTGCTCAGAAACCGCTTGCCTTTTTTCCATCCTACACGCGATCTTTATGGCAGTTTTTCAGCGGCATTTTTCATGCTGCACTTTGAAACAAAAATTTACAACAATTACAAAAAAGGCACTAGGAGTGGGCAATTTAATGCGGATTGTGGTGCAGATTCCGCGCAGCAAATCTGCCACAGATTACAGTTCGATGGGGATGGGGTTTTGAAACCACATCCACATATAGTGAAAATATTTAGCGTGGGAAAACTTAGTATGCTGCAGATTTTCAGATTGGGGGTCATTTATCAAAGACCATCTTTTTGACATCGTTCTTTGATAACCACTGCGCTTCAGGAGGATGCACCAAATTTACGCCTCTCGTATCCTCCAGCAATCCGTGCTCCTTGAGTGAAAACTACTGCAGTCCTCGACTGGAGTCATTTTTCACCAACATTTATGACTGTTTGCAGGAATAAATGTTAGTGAATGTGCTGCTGCTGATGGGCCAGGCCCCGACATGGCCCCGCCACCCTCCAGTGGTGAGGAAAGTGTAAAAACGCATCATGCGACAAAATATTGTCACAAAAAGGGGTGTTGCTCCTTTTTTTTATACCAAGCTGGCATTAGTAAATGAACCCATTGAGGCACATTTATCAAGAGTTTTTGCGTCTCTTTCAGTCGTAGTTTATCTGTGTTGAGCAGACATTTCTATTTAATCGCATTTATTGTTGGGTTTGCGTCTTGTCTTAGACTTTACATCGTATTTGCGCATGTTTCTTTTTTCTGTTTCGTCAGTGCACTCGTCAGTGCGCCTTTTTAACATCTAAATTCAATTAGTTTACTTGTGCAAAACTCCACCAGCTCCTGGCTGGCGTACTTAAGGCCTCATGCACACAACAGTATTTTTTCACGGTCCACAAAACGGGGTTCCGTTGTTCCGTGATCCGTGTCCGTTTTTTCTTCCGTGTGTCTTCCTTGATTTTTGGAGGATCACCAGACCAGAAAAGTGAAAAAAAAAATCTAAGACAAGTTTGCCTTGAAAATGATAGGAAAAAAACGGACACTGATCACGGACGCGGATGACAATCTTGTGTGCCTCCGTGCTTTTTCACGGACCCATTGACTTGTAGGGTCCGCAAACCGTTGTCCGTCAAAAAAATAGGACAGGTCATATTTTTTGGACGGACAGGAAACACAGATCACGGACGCGGATGACAAACGGTGAATTTTCAGAGTTTTCAACGGACCCATTGAAAGTCAATGGGTCTGCAGAAAATCACGGAAAACGGAACAAAGGACACGGATACAAACAACGGTTGTGTGCATGAGGCCTTAGCTGCGATTAGTCGGATCTTTTGCGACTGTTGAATTTAAAAAGTCACAAAATTAATGTATGCGACTTTCAGTTTAATTAGAAACGTAAAAAAATATATTTGTGACTTTTCTGGAGAAAATGCAACTTTTTAAACCATTAGATCAGCGACTTTCAAAATCCACACCAGACATAAATAACACCTAGAAAATATGACACACAACTTTAAAAAGAATGGCAAAAAAATGATTTATCAACTCATCAAAATAAAATTGCACTAGCACTGTGATGGTTAACCTCCGGAACTCCAGCTGTGGTAAAACTACAACTCCCAAGATGCACACTTGCTTGGCTCCATAGAAATGAATGGAGCATGCTGGGAGTCGTAGTTTCACCCACAGCTGGAGTGCCAGAGGTTAGCCATCACAGCACTAGCATGATAAATGTGCCCCATCGTGTTGTGGAAATGCTGTGGATTTTCACTGTGGATTCCACTGCACAATCCGCAATACCCACTCGTGTGTCCTTCCTACAGAGAGGCCTCCATTTTCTGGAGCTCGGGCCCTAGCTTACAGCTCTGATGTCTCAATGACATGTTATATATAAGAAAGGTAAAATCTATTTACTCACATAAAAATACTGAATAAATAATATCATAACTAAAATTGCAGTCACATTTACGGGTCATCAAGCTCATTTCCCTAGTTAATTAACCACACCGTCTTCTGGTTGCCTTCCTTGGTAATAGATCCCATTAAGGGCTCTTGCACACGGCTGTAGTTTGGATGCGGACCCATTCATCTCAATGAGGCTGCAAAAGATGCGGACAGCGCACCCGCATCCGTAAGGCCGAATGCACACGGCCGTGTTTCACGGCCGTGAGCGGTCCGTGGAACCACGGGCTGGATTCCTGCTGAGAGCAGGAGCGCACGGCGTCATTGGTTGCTATGACGCCGTGCGCTCCCTGCTGCTGCCGCAATACAATAATACACTGGTATGATCTATACCAGTGTATTACTGTATTGCGGCGGCAGCAGGGAGTGCACGGCGTCATAGTAACCAATGACGCCGTGCGCTCCTGCTGTCAGCAGGAATCCAGCCCGTGGTTCCACGGACCGCTCACGGCCGTGAAACACGGCTGTGTGCATTTGGCCTTACGGATGAGGGTGCACTGTCCGCCAAAAAATAGAACATGTTCTATTTTTACATGTTTTGCAGACAAGGATAGGACAGTTCTGCACAAAAAATGGCAGCAAGCTCTCGACCACTATTTGTGTTTTGTGGATCCGCGATTTGTGGACCGTAAAAACAGATATGTTCCTGTGCAGAAACCCTTAGACTGAATTCACAGAGGGGGAGATTTATGCAAACTAGTGTAAAGGAAAACTAGCTAAGTTGCCCATAGCAACCAATCAGATCCCATCTTTTTTATTTTCCAGAAAAGCTCTGAAAAATGAAAGGTGGAATCCGGTTGTTATGGGCAACTAAGCCAGTTTTCCTTTAAACCAGTTTTAATAAATCTCCCCCAGTGTTTTTCATGCTGTTTTTATTGGCATTTTTATGGCTTTATAGGGCTAGTGACGTATTTTCACATCATGCTCTGGTTATGACTTTCTGATGTTTTTCCCATAGCTTTTACTATAGGAGTTGACACCATACATAAATGCCACCGAAACACAAAAAAAAATGCTATGAAAAATGCTTGAAAAACATTACGGGCATTTGAAAACTCTTAAAAAATGGTGTAAACAAACCTTAAATAATATTTTGAACAGTAAAGACACTCAGAAATGTAGCAGAGCTGAGTTACCATGATGAACTAATCAAAAGTATTACGTTATTTAACAATACTGTTATATCTGTATTAAAGACACACTAAACAGTTGTAGGAATATAAATATGGGTACCTGTAAATGTTCCAGTCTGTCCTTCAGTGATTCAAGCATTCTTTCCATTTGAAGAGCACTAGGTGAAGTCACCTCTGGGGGGTCTTCCATTGTGTTTGGTGGAGCACTTGGTTTGCGGTAATGTGAGTCATGTGCTGGCTGTTCCCGGTATTCCCGGTTGGTGAGATGATGATATTCATGATCTCTTATATGTCCATGTACATCATCATAACTGTGAGGATATTCTCTGTCATGGCCATGTTCTCGTTCATGGCCATTTCTCCCGCTCATGCCTCTCTTCCCATTCATGGCCATGTTCTCGTTCATGGCCATTCTCCCGCTCATGCCTTTGTTCCCATTCATGGCCATGTTCTCTTTTGGGTCCATGTTCTCTCTCATGCCCATGTTCTCTTTCATGCCCCTCTTCCAACTCATGACCATGTTCCCTTTTGGGACCATGTTCTCTTTCATGTCCATGTCCACTTTCATGTCCATGTGTGCTTTCATGCCCATGTGCACTCTCATGTCCAAAAGGTTCCTCATGCCCATGTTCTCTTTCTTTTCCATGCTCAGAAGAATGACCATAGCCTTCTTCATGTCCTCTACTATGAGGATAACCTTCACAACGACTAAGTTTCACATTTAGCTCTCTGATTGTCTCCCTCTGATCTAGTATTGTTTCCTTCTGGTGAACAACTGTCTCACGGAGATGTAGAATGGTTTCCTTTGCTTCTTCTTGCATGCCAACCCAGTGCCCTCCACTACCTGCACTATGACGCTGCATGTTTGGCTGGCAGTCCATATCTAAAGGCATTGGGGTACAAACAAATTTTGGAAGAGAATATTCTCCCAAACAATTTCTGACCAGGAAAGCATAAAGTAGCACAGAAAGTACGAGAAGCTTCATTTTATCTGAGGAATTCAGAGAAGGTAATAATTTGACTGCCTCTTGGTCTTCCAATGCTTCAGTTGTCCTTCTTAGTTGATGAATGACATTCAAAGGATTTTAAAATCTGATTTGCTGCATTTCTAATGTCACCTCCCTCTGTAACGATCCAATCCTCTTTTGTTGTTGTTCCATTCTTGTTCTGGCAACCTGGTCTGCAAGTGGCATTAGGTAGACGGCTAATATCCTTAAACCCCTGGGAGGCCCCACCTCCATCTAGGTGTCCTACATGCAACCAGAGCAGATCAACGACTTACTTTAAACACAGCTATTAACTCAGGAGGATTTTAAGGAGATGATGCCCTCATAAACTATTCGTGCCCTAGAATCACTTCTAGACAATCAGTATAAATCCAGTATATTATACTGTGAGTCTCTAATGGCAATCCAACATTTTTCATCTCTATTATAGTACCATGGGGATACAAGTGAAGTGCACTCTTTATACTAACAGAATATATAACTGCTAAAACTAAAAAAACAGAAGGGAGAAGCTTGGAGATGGCCATACACATTATATAGAAGTAGGTTGATGGATGAATATCTGTTGAATGGATGATTGGAGGAATATTCACCATTTAAAGGAGTTTAAATACAAGGCACTTACTAATGTAATGTGGTTGTCCATATTGCCTCCTTTGCTGGCTTGATTGATTTCTCCAATGTATTATACACTGTTCATATCCAGGCGTTAAGGTCACTGCTGCAGCACAGATATGAGGTGTCGGGACGGGAGACGCTCTGTGTGCATACCTATGTGCCCTGCCACAATCCAGGTCACCAGAGAGGCCTTTTTCCTTTGGTGTGCAAGCACGGCCACCACTGCTGAATTGCAGGGTGGTTGTAACCTCTGGAAACAAGCAGTGTGTTCGATAGAAAAATCAAGCCAGCAAAGGAGGCAAAATTGACAATCCCAATACATTAGTAAGTGGCTTTTATTAACATTGTCTACATGATAAATGATATTTACTGAATTGAGAAATCCCTTTTAATGGTGAATATTCCACCAATCATCCATTCAACAGATGTTGATCCATCAATCTTTTCTAATATATATATATATATATATATATCTCTATATACAGTATCTCAATCTGTTCAGCTCCTTCAGTTATATATTAATGAGCCGCCCCACTACAATTTTCTATATATACATCTCCACTAAAGATGAGCGAACCAGTTCATACCAAACTGGGAGCCATATCAGGGTGCTGAGGAGGAGGCAACATCAGTGGAGAAGGGTGCTGGTGGCAACAATAAAGAGCAGAGGTCATGTACCTCACAAAAACTGCCATGGTTACATCTGCTTTGGGATCTGGTGATGCTGCTGACACCGTGGGTGGGTTGGGCCTAAAACGTGCCAGATCTAATTCAAGCTTGGCTGCTTGTAGCTCTGTGCGAGCAGCTCCTGTATGGTGTTGTTTCTCCACAAGGCAGGCACACAAAACCACAGCCTTGTAAAAGATCTGCAGGATTAAAATAAGCTGTGGCCAAACACAATCATAGGTACCAGGGCTCTATTGCAGCACATGAGGCGGCATCACTGTATCCTTTGGGAAAATACAACTGGCCAGCACTCCCAATCAGAACAAGTCTATCCTCTTTCTCCTGGTCCTCTTTGTGGTAGCCCACCCACATCTCCAAGAAATATGGTGTCTTTCTCATCACCTTCTTCTTCCCCTGCTAAGACGACTCCTTGTCCTCGGCTCCATCATGAGGCATCTGTAATGGAATGTTTGGCCATGTAAAAACTTTTCTCCACCGGCAATTAGCTTTTCTACAATATGAACCCCCACCTGGCTATGTTACTGGCAATGCAGTTGATGCCATGCTATTGTATAAGTGCCTTGTACTCTCACAAAGTGGAGAAGGCAGGCCACTCCTTGCAATTCTTGCTGTACAGCATGCTGCAGTACATGTTGGACACCTGGTCAATGTTTTTTGCGGCAGTGGAGAGGAAGCACCCCAGCAACATGGCCAGGTCCTTTTGACCTCCTCCCCACTATATCATCGGGCTGGCTCCCAAAGCAGGCACTTATCCACCTCCTCCTTCATGAAGATGGTACCGTCCCCAACAGCAGTAGGGGAGAGTGTCGCTCCCAGTCCTCCTCCTTCCTATCACATGTCAAGTCAAGTGTTGCCAAAAATCCCGCTGGCTGTTACCCTGCTAACTCCAACTGGGCAAGGTGGTCAGTGACAATGAGCGCAGCATCCTGGCCACCCTGAACCTGGGGGAAATAACATATGTTCCCTGTATGGCCTTTAAAAAAAATAAACTGACTTGCGTAAGGTGCTGGCAATGTCCAGGATACTGTCCCTCTTTTCAGCCATTCTCAAGTGGTGAGGAACATTCTCCTGGACTTGCAGCGTCAGAATGGTCTGCAGCTAAAATGCTTAACAGGGTTGTCTGGGCTTTTACTATTGATGACCTATCCTCAGGATAGGTCATCAATATCAGAATTCCTGGGGTCCGACACCCGGCACCCCCACCGATCAGCTGTATGAGGAGACGGCACATGCAGTGTCTCCTTTCTTTCTTCCTGTCCGCTGCTGCTGTCTATGGTCTTTGCCTCTTACAGCCGATTGGCGGTGTTGCCGGGTGTCGGACCCCCGCCGATCTGATATTGATGACCTATCCTGAGGTCCTGAGTTAATCTGCGACGTTCCAACTCAATGGAATTCAACACTGCACATGCTTGAGCGTCTGTATGAACAGAGGAAAGCTGTGAATGATTTTGGCATGCACCAGCCCACCTCAGCAGGGAGCATGTGTTGTTTCTAGGTTGAGTAGTGGCACCTCTGCCGTTCATGCTGCAGTTGTCCGTCATCCCCCTCATATGTATTTTTGTAGAGACACTGATGCTCATGCAACAGGTAATGACGAAAGAGGAGGAAGAACAGCTAACACATCTTGCTATCTGCCCTGCGGCTGTTGGGGACCCACAATGAGAAACTCCCATGGGGGAGGAGGAGGTGGTGCCACTTGAGAAGGAGGAATTGGGGTTGTAGTCGGAGGAGAAAGAGGATGATGATGATGACGGTGACACAGGCCACAACACCCAATTGTCTAAGTGGGGGCGGAGGTGAAAAGAACTGGCTCTTCGGGCACGCTGGCCAGAATAGGGACCTGTATGCTCGCTTGCTTATACAGTGAGAAGAGGATCGGTAAAATTAAGCAGTCTGATGATTATTGGATAGCCATAATTTTAGACCCTTGCAATCAAAGCAATATGGGGGAATGTTTTCCTGCCTCCTAAAGGGAGGAAAAATGATGTTATTACCAGGAAACACTGTGCCCGCAGCTTGCTGCAGCTTACAGTGAGCAGACATCTTCTGCCAGCATGTCTGAAAGGGAGACCCCTCTACGCCCCCCTGCATAGTCACCCCCTCCTGCTGCCACGAGCAGCAGTAGCAACAACAGCCATTTCAATCTCCTCAACATGATGCAGCATTTTTTTCACGTCCCAAAACAGGCTGAGGCCAGTTAGCAAGCCAACAGCTCCCACTTTAATGCCCAGGTTCAGGCCTACCTAAACTCTGGCCAGTCTCTGGCACATTCTCAGTTTCCTGACTCTGTGGATTTCTGGGCAGGCAGAATGGAACAGTGGCCTTAACTGGCGCAACATGCTCTCTTGTTTCTCAGCCTCCAGTGTCACCTCGGAGAGGGTTTTCAGCTCCACGGGAGCATGTTGACACTCATACGGACAAGTTGTCCTCCACCAGTGTCCAAACATCACTTCTGTCAAAATAAACCAAGCCTGGATTGGGGAGGATTTTGACGCTCCTCAGGCTGAGACTGATTAATAGATATGACCTTGATGGCGATGCCCCATCTTGCCACTGTTGCAGCCTGCCAACCATCATATTCTGTAAGTCTGCTGCTGCCTCTCTCATGCTACTGCCTGTCTGCAAACATATACCATGTGGCCGCTACTGCCTCAGCCTCTGCTGCTCCTCGCTGCTAATTCCTTACCGCTACTACTATTAATAAAAAGCATATGCCACTGCTACCACTACCACTACTACTACTACCACCCATAGACAGCAGTTATACTGCCTTGTATGTTCCATGCTGTGCTGCTCATGCTGCCGCTACTATTGCGGCCACATGCCACTATATCTATACTCTTTCCACATCCACATTGCAATGTTGGTGCTCTCAATTAAAAGGGATATTTTTTTTTAGGCTTGTTCGCAATGAGTAGAGTTGAGCGAACACCTGGATGTTCGGGTTCGAGAAGTTCGGCCGAACATCCCGGAAATGTTCGGGTTCGGGATCCGAACCCGATCCGAACTTCGTCCCGAACCCGAACCCCATTGAAGTCAATGGGGACCCGAACTTTTCGGCACTAAAACGGCTGTAAAACAGCCCAGGAAAGGGCTAGAGGGCTGCAAAAGGCAGCAACATGTAGGTAAATCCCCTGCAAACAAATGTGGATAGGGAAATGAATTAAAATAAAAATTAAATAAATAAAAATTAACCAAAATCAATTGGAGAGAGGTTCCATAGCAGAGAATCTGGCTTCCCGTCACCCACCACTGGAACAGTCCATTCTCAGATATTTAGGCCCCGGCACCCAGGCAGAGGAGAGAGGTCCCGTAACAGACAATCTGGCTTCATGTCAGCAGAGAATCAGTCTTCATGTCATAGCAGAGAATCAGGCTTCACGTCACCCACCACTGTAAGAGTCCATTTTCATAAATTTAGGCCCAGCACCCAGGCAGAGGAGAGAGGTCCCGTAACAGACAATCTGGCTTCATGTCAGCAGAGAATCAGTCTTCATATCATAGCAGAGAATCTGGCTTCCCGTTACCCACCACTGGAACAGTCCATTCTCAGATATTTAGGCCCCGGCACCCAGGCAGAGGAGAGAGGTCCCGTAACAGACAATCTGGCTTCATGTCAGCAGAGAATCAGTCTTCATATCATAGCAGAGAATCAGGCTTCACGTCAGCCACCACTGCAACAGTCCATTGTCATAAATTCAGGCCCAGCACCCAGGCAGAGGAGAGAGGTCCCGTAACAGACAATCTGGCTTCATGTCAGCAGAGAATCAGTCTGCATGTCATAGCAGAGAATGAGGCTTCACGTCACCCACCACTGCAACAGTCCATTTTCATAAATTTAGGCCCAGCACCCAGGCAGAGGAGAGAGGTCCCGTAACAGAGGATCTGGCTTCATGTCACCAGAGAATCAGTCTGCATGTCATAGCAGAGAATCAGGCTTCACGTCACCCACCACTGCAACAGTCCATTTTCATAAATTTAGGCCCAGCACCCAGGCAGAGGAGAGAGGTCCCGTAACAGAGGATCTGGCTTCATGTCACCAGAGAATCAGTCTGCATGTCATAGCAGAGAATCAGGCTTCACGTCAGCCACCACTGCAACAATCCATTGGCATATATTTAGGCCTAGCACACAGGCAGAGGAGAGAGGTCCCGTAACAGACAATCTGGCTTCATGTCAGCAGAGAATCAGTCTTCATATCATAGCAGAGAATCAGGCTTCACGTCAGCCACCAATGCAACAGTCCATTGTCAGATATTTAGGCCCAGCACCCAGGCAGAGGAGAGAGGTCCCGTAACAGAGGATCTGGCTTCATGTCAGCAGAGAATCAGTCTTCATGTCATAGCAGAGAATCAGGCTTCACGTCACCCACCACTGTAAGAGTCCATTTTCATAAATTTAGGCCCAGCACCCAGGCAGAGGAGAGAGGTCCCGTAACAGACGATCTGGCTTCATGTCAGCAGAGAATCAGTCTGCATGTCATAGCAGAGAATGAGGCTTCACGTCACCCACCACTGCAACAGTCCATTTTCATAAATTTAGGCCCAGCACCCAGGCAGAGGAGAGAGGTCCCGCAACAGAGGATCTGGCTTCATGTCAGCAGAGAATCAGTCTGCATGTCATAGCAGAGAATCAGGCTTCACGTCAGCCACCACTGCAACAGTCCATTGTCATAAATTCAGGCCCAGCACCCAGGCAGAGGAGAGAGGTCCCGTAACAGACAATCTGGCTTCATGTCACCAGAGAATCAGTCTGCATGTCATAGCAGAGAATGAGGCTTCACGTCAGCCACCACTGCAACAATCCATTGGCATATATTTAGGCCTAGCACACAGGCAGAGGAGAGGTTCATTCAACTTTGGGTAGCCTTGCAATATAATGGTAAAATGAAAATAAAAATAGGATTGAATGAGGAAGTGCCCTGGAGTCCAATAATATATGGTTATGGGGAGGTAGTTAATGTCTAATCTGGACAAGGGACGGACAGGTCCTGTGGGATCCATGCCTGGTTCATTTTTATGAACGTCAGCTTGTCCACATTGGCTGTAGACAGGCGGCTGCGTTTGTCTGTAATGACGCCCCCTGCCGTGCTGAATACACATTCAGACAAAACGCTGGCTGCCGGGCAGGCCAGCACCTCCAAGGCATAAAAGGCTAGCTCTGGCCACGTGGACAATTTAGAGACCCAGAAGTTGAATGGGGCCGAACCATCAGTCAGTACGTGGAGGGGTGTGCACACGTACTGTTCCACCATGTTAGTGAAATGTTGCCTCCTGCTAACACGTTGCGTATCAGGTGGTGGTGCAGTTAGCTGTGGCGTGTTGACAAAAGTTTTCCACATCTCTGCCATGCTAACCCTGCCCTCAGAGGAGCTGGCCGTGACACAGCTGCCTTGGCGACCTCTTGCTCCTCCTCTGCCTTGGCCTTGGGCTTCCACTTGTTCCCCTGTGACATTTGGGAATGCTCTCAGTAGCGCGTCTACCAACGTGCGCTTGTACTCGCGCATCTTCCTATCACGCTCCAGTGCAGGAAGTAAGGTGGGCACATTGTCTTTGTAGCGTGGATCCAGCAGGGTGGCAACCCAGTAGTCCGCACAGGTTAAAATGTGGGCAACTCTGCTGTCGTTGCGCAGGCACTGCAGCATGTAGTCGCTCATGTGTGCCAGGCTGCCCAGGGGTAAGGACAAGCTGTCCTCTGTGGGAGGCGTATCGTCATCGTCCTGCCTTTCCCCCCAGCCACGCACCAGTGATGGACCCGAGCTGCGTTGGGTGCCACCCCGCTGTGACCATGCTTCATCCTCATCCTCCTCCACCTCCTCCTCATCCTCGTCCTCCTCGTCCTCCAGTAGTGGGCCCTGGCTGGCCACATTTGTACCTGGCCTCTGCTGTTGCCAAAAACCTCCCTCTGAGTCACTTCGAAGAGACTGGCCTGAAAGTGCTAAAAATGACCCCTCTTCCTCCTCCTCCTCCTCCTCCTCCTGGGCCACCTCCTCTTCCATCATCGCCCTAAGTGTTTTCTCAAGGAGACATAGAAGTGGTATTGTAACGCTGATAACGGTGTCATCGCCACTGGCCATGTTGGTGGAGTACTCGAAACAGCGCAACAGGGCACACAGGTCTCGCATGGAGGCCCAGTCATTGGTGGTGAAGTGGTGCTGTTCTGTAGTGCGACTGACCCGTGCGTGCTGCAGCTGAAACTCCACTATGGCCTGCTGCTGCTCGCACAGTCTGTCCAGCATGTGCAAGGTGGAGTTCCACCTGGTGGGCACGTCGCATATGAGGCGGTGAGCGGGAAGGCCGAAGTTACGCTGTAGCGCAGACAGGCGAGCAGCGGCAGGATGTGAACGCCGGAAGCGCGAACAGACGGCCCGCACTTTATGCAGCAGCTCTGACATGTCGGGGTAGTTGTGAATGAACTTCTGCACCACCAAATTCAGCACATGCGCCAAGCAAGGGATGTGCGTCAAATTGGCTAGTCCCAGAGCTGCAACGAGATTTCGCCCATTATCACACACCACCAGGCCGGGCTTGAGGCTCACCGGCAGCAACCACTCGTCGGTCTGTTGTTCAATACCCCGCCACAACTCCTGTGCGGTGTGGGGCCTGTCCCCCAAACATATGAGTTTCAGAATGGCCTGCTGACGTTTACCCCGGGCTGTGCTGAAGTTGGTGGTGAAGGTGTGTGGCTGACTGGATGAGCAGGTGGAAGAAGAGGAGGAGGAAGCCGAGAAGGAGGAGGTGGCAACAGGAGGCAAAGAATGTTGCCCTGCGATCCTTGGCGGCGGAAGGACGTGCGCCAAACAGCTCTCCGCCTGGGGCCCAGCTGCCACTACATTTACCCAGTGTGCAGTTAGGGAGATATAGCGTCCCTGGCCGTGCTTACTGGTCCACGTATCTGTGGTTAGGTGGACCTTGCTACAGATGGCGTTGCGCAGTGCACACTTGATTTTATCGGATACTTGGTTGTGCAGGGAAGGCACGGCTCTCTTGGAGAAGTAGTGCCGGCTGGGAACAACATACTGTGGGACAGCAAGCGACATGAGCTGTTTGAAGCTGTCTGTGTCCACCAGCCTAAATGACAGCATTTCATAGGCCAGTAGTTTAGAAATGCTGGCATTCAGGGCCAGGGATCGAGGGTGGCTAGGTGGGAATTTACGCTTTCTATCAAATGTTTGTGAGATGGAGAGCTGAACGCTGGCGTGTGACATGGTTGAGACGCTTGGTGACGGAGGTGGTGGTGGTGGTGTTGGTGGTACATCCCCTGTTTGCTGGGCGGCAGGTGCCAACGTTCCTCCAGAGGCGGAGGAAGAGGCCGAGGCGGCAGCAGCAGAATAGGCCGAGGCGGCAGCAGCAGAAGAGGTAGCAGGGGGAGCCTGAGTGACTTCCTTGGTTTTAAGGTGTTTACTCCACTGCAGTTCATGCTTTGCATGCAGGTGCCTGGTCATGCAGGTTGTGCTCAGGTTCAGAACGTTAATGCCTCGCTTCAGGCTCTGATGGCACAGCGTGCAAACCACTCGGGTCTTGTCGTCAGCACATTGTTTGAAGAAGTGCCATGCCAGGGAACTCCTTGAAGCTGCCTTTGGGGTGCTCGGTCCCAGATGGCGGCGGTCAGTAGCAGGCGGAGTCTCTTGGCGGCGGGTGTTCTGCTTTTGCCCACTGCTCCCTCTTTTGCTACGCTGTTGGCTCGGTCTCACCACTGCCTCTTCCTCCGAACTGTGAAAGTCAGTGGCACGACCTTCATTCCATGTGGGGTCTAGGACCTCATCGTCCCCTGCATCGTCTTCCACCCAGTCTTGATCCCTGACCTCCTGTTCAGTCTGCACACTGCAGAAAGACGCAGCAGTTGGCACCTGTGTTTCGTCATCATCAGAGACATGCTGAGGTGGTATTCCCATGTCCTCATCATCAGGAAACATAAGTGGTTGTGCGTCAGTGCATTCTATGTCTTTCACCGCTGGGGAAGGGCTAGGTGGATGCCCTTGGGAAACCCTGCCAGCGGAGTCTTCAAACAGCATAAGAGACTGCTGCATAACTTGAGGCTGAGACAGTTTCCCTGGTATGCATGGGGGTGATGTGACAGACTGATGGGGTTGGTTTTCAGGCGCCATCTGTGCGCTTTCTGCAGAAGACTGGGTGGGAGATAATGTGAACGTGCTGGATCCACTGTCGGCCACCCAATTGACTAATGCCTGTACCTGCTCAGGCCTTACCATCCTTAGAACGGCATTGGGCCCCACCATATATCGCTGTAAATTCTGGCGGCTACTGGGACCTGAGGTAGTTGGTACACTAGGACGTGTGGATGTGGCAGAACGGCCACGTCCTCTCCCAGCACCAGAGGGTCCACTAACACCACCACGACCATGTCCACGTCCGCGTCCCTTACTAGATGTTTTTCTCATTGTTATGGTTCACCACAACAACAAATATATTATTTGGCCCAATGTATTGTATTCAAATTCAGCGGGATATAAATTTGAGGCCTAGTATTTAGGCGCTGGGTGACCGGTATGGATTTAGTGACAGAATTAGACTTGGAAATGCACAGAAGCGTGTGTGTGAAGTTATTCTGAATGACCCTATGTGCACCTTGAATATTATATACCCTTTTTGGGATAGATTTCAAATAGCTCTGATATAGCAGAAACCACTAAATTATGAAATTGCTAAATTGGGAATTGTACTTCAACCCAGAACAAAAAATGTGCTTTGACGGACACTAAATATCTTTCCAAGCAACAACAGTACAGCGGTAACGAGAGATTTAGCAGGATATAAATTTGAGGCCTAGTATTTAGGCGCTGGGTGACAGGTATGGGTTTAGTGACAGAATTAGACTTGGAAATACACAGTAGCGGGTGTGTGTGAAGTTATTCTGAATGACCCAATGTGCACCTTGAATATTATATACCCTTTTAGGGATAGATTTCAAATAGCTCTGATATAGCAGAAACCACTAAATTATGAAATTGCTAAATTGGGAATTGTACTTCAACCCAGAACAAAAAATGTGCTTTGACGGACACTAAATAACTTTCCCAGCTACAACAGGACAGCGGTAACGAGAGATTTAGCGGGATATAAATTTGAGGCCTAGTATTTAGGCGCTGGGTGACAGGTATGGGTTTAGTGACAGAATTAGACTTGGAAATACACAGTAGCGGGTGTGTGTGAAGTTATTCTGAATGACCCTATGTGCACCTTCAATATGATCTACCCTTTTAGGGATAGATTTCAAATAGCTCTGATATAGCAGAAACCACTAAATTATGAAATTGCTAAATTGGGAATTGTATTTCAACCCAGAAGAAAAAATGTGCTTTGACGGACACTAAATAACTTTCCCAGCTACAACAGGACAGCGGTAACGAGAGATTTAGCAGGATATAAATTTGAGGCCTAGTATTTAGGCGCTGGGTGACAGGTATGGGTTTAGTGACAGAATTAGACTTGAAAATACACAGTAGCGGGTGTGTGTGAAGTTATTCTGAATGACCCAATGTGCACCTTGAATATTATATACCCTTTTAGGGATAGATTTCAAATAGCTCTGATATAGCAGAAACCACTAAATTATGAAATTGCTAAATTGGGAATTGTACTTCAACCCAGAACAAAAAATGTGCTTTGACGGACACTAAATAACTTTCCCAGCTACAACAGGACAGCGGTAACGAGAGATTTAGCTGGATATAAATTTGAGGCCTAGTATTTAGGCGCTGGGTGACCGGTATGGATTTAGTGACAGAATTAGACTGGGATATGGCCAAAAAATAACCACACTATTGCTGGTTAAATGCACTTGGTGACGGGCGCAGCTTGCCCCTGATGTAGTATATGGCCAAAAAATGAACAGACTATTGCTGGTTAAATGCACTTGGTGTCACAGCTTGACCAACCACACTACTGAGGGTTAAATGCACTTGGTGACGGGCGCAGCTTGCCCCTGATGTAGTATATGGCCAAAAAATAAACAGACTATTGCTGGTTAAATGCACTTGGTGTGACAGCTTCACCCTGATGTAGGCTTTAGCCAGAAAACAACCACACCATTGAGGGTTAAATGCACTTGGTGACAGGCGCAGCTTGCCCCTGATTTTGTATATGGCCAAAAAATGAACAGACTATTGCTGGTTAAATGCACTTGGTGTGACAGCTTCACCCTGATGTAGGCTTTAGCCAAAAAACAACCACACCATTGAGGGTTAAATGCACTTGGTGACAGGCGCAGCTTGCCCCTGATTTTGTATATGGCCAAAAAATGAACAGACTATTGCTGGTTAAATGCACTTGGTGTGACAGCTTCACCCTGATGTAGGCTTTAGCCAAAAAACAACCACACCATTGAGGGTTAAATGCACTTGGTGACAGGCGCAGCTTGCCCCTGATTTTGTATATGGCCAAAAAATGAACAGACTATTGCTGGTTAAATGCACTTGGTGTGACAGCTTCACCCTGATGTAGGCTTTAGCCAAAAAACAACCACACCATTGAGGGTTAAATGCACTTGGTGACAGGCGCAGCTTGCCCCTGATTTTGTATATGGCCAAAAAATGAACAGACTATTGCTGGTTAAATGCACTTGGTGTGACAGCTTCACCCTGATGTAGGCTTTAGCCAAAAAACAACCACACCATTGAGGGTTAAATGCACTTGGTCGCAGCTTGTGCTGGCGCACCACAAGACACAAAATGGCCGCCGATCACCCCAGAAAAATGTGACTGACAAACGGTCTGGGCAGCCTAAAAACAGTGAGCAATTGAGGATCAGCAGCTCAATGATCCACAGCTGCAGATCGATCAGTTAATCAAGTCCTTTGGAGGAGTTAATCTGCCTAATCTCGCCCTACTGTCGCAGCCGCAACCTCTCCCTACGCTAATCAGAGCAGAGTGACGGGCGGCGCTATGTGACTCCAGCTTAAATAGAGGCTGGGTCACATGGTGCTCTGGCCAATCACAGCCATGCCAATAGTAGGCATGGCTGTGATGGCCTCTTGGGGCAAGTAGTATGACGCTTGTTGATTGGCTGCTTTGCAGCCTTTCAAAAAGCGCCAAGAAAGCGTCACAAAAGCGCCAAGAAAGCGACGAACACCGAACCCGAACCCGGACTTTTACGAAAATGTCCGGGTTCGGGTCCGTGTCACGGACACCCCAAAATTCGGTACGAACCCGAACTATACAGTTCGAGTTCGCTCATCCCTAGCAATGAGCCATTTTTTCTTCTGACAATCAATACAATATTGTGCATGTTGTATGACATTCTGACCCTGCAAAGGCATAAGTTTAGGACGCTTGTTCCCCCAGCATCTTTTTTTAATCTCATAACACCATGTGTGTTTAAACATCATCTGCCCCTGATAAGGGACAGTTTTTGCAAGCTTTGGAATATGAAAAAAAATAAAACGTGCAATGGCGAGGTGTGTTTTTAAACACATTGTATATTAACGCAGTGGATATTCATATCACTAGGATATGCCCCCAATTGTCTGATCCACCGCTGGGACCCGCACCTATATTGAGAACAAAGCGGACCAAAGAGGTGGCTGTAGGACTCCGGTTCAGACACAACCAAGCACTCTCCCCATTGAAGTGAATAGGAGCGCACCGTGCATGACCAACCACCACACCCATTCACTTCTATGAGCCCGACGGCATGTGCAATTTACAAAAATTAAACGTTTCAAGTAAAAAAAAATAAAAAATAGGGGGAAAAAAGTATACATATTAGGTATTGCCGCATCCATATCGACGGCTCTATAAAAATATCACATGATCCACCCCGTCAAGTGAACTCTGTAAAAGAAAAATAATGCCAAACAGCCATTTTCTGCTGGTCACCTTGCCTCACAAAAGGTGTAATACCAAGCGATCAAAAAGGTGTATTTAGCCCAAAATGGTACCAATCACACCGTCATCTCAACCCACAAAAAATGAGCTCCCACAAAAGACAATCACTCAAAAAATAAAAAACAATGGCGCCCATAAACCAATCCATCAAAATCTGCGTTTCAAAAACCATATGGCATTCCTTCCTTTCCGAGTCCTGCCATGTGCCCCCACAGCAGTTTACCACGACATATGGGGTGTTGCCGTATTCAGGAGAAAATGGGTAACAAATTATGGGGTGCTTTATCTCCTGTTACCCCTTTGTGAAAATTAATAATTTGGGGCTATAGCAACATTTTATTGGAAATGAAACTTTTCATTTTCATAGCCAAGTGTTTCCAAATTCCGTAAAACGTTTAGGTGGACAAAGTGGTCAGTACCCCCCTAATATATTCTTTAAGGGGTAAAGTTTCCAAAATGGGGTCACTTTTTGAGGGTTTCCACTTTAGGGTTACGTCAGGGTCTCTTCAAATACAAAATGGTGCCTAAAAACCATTCTAGCAAAATCTGCCTTCAAAATCCATATGGCGCTCCTTTCCTTCTGACCACTGCCATGTGGCCATAGAGCAGTTTACGACCACATATGGGGTGATTATGTAAACTGCAGAATCAGAGTAATGTATATTGAGGTTTATTTTGCTGTTAACCCTTGCTGTGTTGCAAGAAAAAATTGACTAACAAAAACAATCTACCAAAAAAGCAAAATTTCTAAAATGGCGTCATTTATGGGTGGTTTCCATTATGTAAGCCCCTTAAAATCACTTTATAACTGAATCAGTGCTTAAAAAAATGATTTTTGGAAATTTTTTAGAAAATTTGAAAAATTGCTTCTAAAATTCAAACCCTTCTAACGTCCTAAAAAAATAAAATGACATTGACAAGATTATGCCAACATAAAGCAGACATATGGGGAATATGGGACTTACACTCCCTGAATTGTATGGTAGCCGTCATGGCACATAAAGGGTAGTATTTAGTGTTAGGACCCGTCTTACAGAGATCACCTTGACGTGTGGCAGACGGGCTCGAATAATTTTGTACAAAATGTATTTGCCAAACATCTCTAATTTATAAGTATAGTATTAGCAATTATCATGCATTTTTGTACTTTATTTGGTTTGCAGAGAGCTGTTGCATTGCATGTTTTGTTTTACAGTGTTTTCAGCCATAGCAACGTGCCCCTGCGCATTGGGATGTGCTGACTGACCCCCTTTTTCTTTGCATATGGGGATTGTTAATTAATAAGTATTTTATGAGGTATTACTATCTGTCTCAAAAGTAGAGAAATTCAAATTTCAAAAATTGTGAATTTTGGATTATTTTATAAATAAAGGTGAAATATATCAACTCAAATTTACCACTGTCATGAAGTACAATGTGTCTCGAGAAAACAAGCTCATAATGGCTTGGATAAGTAAAAGTGTTCCAAAGTTATTACCACTTTAATTGACATATGTCAGAGTTCCAAAAATTGGCCTGGGCTTTAAGGTGAAAAGGTGGCTTGGTACTGAAAGGGTTAATAGGATATCTTAAATGTGTTTTGCCATTGTTTTATATTGCCCGGGAGCTTCCCCCTCTTTCTCTGAAGAGATCTAAATAGAATTCACGATGTATGGCGTCTGTGAAATCCAGAATACCTAAGTTATGTAATCATGTTTCTTTGGAGGTGGTGAGACCATGTCACGTAAGAGAGGGGATAGAAAGCCAAAATCAGAGTGGCCTTACTGCATTTTCGGGAATATGGGGAGAAATAAGACGGATCAACTTATGATGTCTGCATAACCTTGAGAATGCTAGGTATTCATGTTTTTGCAGAGGCAGTAAGGCCATGTCACAAATGGATTTTTTAAAAGATTGTTTGGAGAAAATAGAATATGGCCCTAGAAGTGTATCTGATCCTATAGTGGACATCAAAACGGTACATCAGTATGGACTAAGATTTTTTAGCTTCAATCCATGAGTTGAAACTAATAGATCAGTATGAGAAGAAAAGAGAAATGTGGCTCTTTTGAAATAAAACTCAACCAACAAGAGAGCTTAGGATGCCTTTAGAGGGGGTTTCTGGGATTTTTATATTGATGGCCTGTCCTCAGGAAGCAACTGCATAACAAAAGGCTTTGGCTAAATTCTATTTCTGGGTATGTAATCTAAAGAAAAGCAGATGTTATATAATGTGTATCAAACCCCATTGTGCAAATTTGATTCCAAGACAGATTCACGCTGTAGCAGAGGTGCTAATACAATTCTTATTTATATATAATATGACCGTGCATCAAGCTGTAGATCTGTTGGTCAAAAATCATTGAAGAAACAAATGCCTTATTTCAGATAATTTTCTTTGATCCCACAAATGTTCTTCTCGGGAATGGTATGGGAATTAAAGGGGTCGTGTCACTTCAGCAAATGGCATTTATCATGTAGAGAAAGTTAATACAAGGTATTTACTAATGTATTGTGATGGTCACTATTGCTTCCTTTGCTGGCTGGATTCATTTTTCTATCACAATATACACTTTTCTTTTCCATGGTTACGACCACCCTGCAATCCAGCAGCGGTGGTGATGTTTGCACACTATAGAAAAAAGTGCCGGCCTCTCTGGTGGCCTCGACCGTGGGAGCTCACATGGGCTGGCGCTTTTTGCTATAGCATGCAAGGACGGCCACCACTGATGGATTGTAGGGCGGTCATAACCATGGAAATGATAACTATATAATGTGATGGAAAAATGAATCAAGGCAGCAACATGGACAATTACAATACATTAGTAAGTGCCTTGCACGATACATGCCACTTGCTGAAGTGCGACAACCTTTTTAAAGGGAGGCGGGAGAGAGTGATTGTGGGATTAAGAGTAAGTAAGAAGAACTATTGCATTTGCCCCTACAAGATTCGAACCTTTGGTTATGAATATTTTGGCAGTTGTGGAAAAATAAAATCAAGAAAACAAGTGACAATGGGAAAAATGTCTTGCTATCGTCATTCTTTGAAAAGAAGTATGGTAATAACTTGTCATGAAATGGTTTATTTCCTGTTTTTACTTGTGATTGTATTTACAGATATGTGTGCATATACTGTGAGTGAGTGTGTGTATATATATATATATATAAATAAAATTATACACTCACCTAAAGAATTATTAGGAACACCTGTTCTATTTCTCATTAATGCGATTATCTAGTCAACCAATCACATGGCAGTTGCTTCAATGCATGTAGGGTTGTGGTCCTGGTCAAGACAATCTCCTGAACTCCAAACTGAATGTCAGAATGGGAAAGAAAGGTGATTTAAGCAATTTTGAGCGTGGCATGGTTGTTGGGGTCAGACGGGCCGGTCTGAGTATTTCACAATCTGCTCAGTTACTGGGATTTTCACGCACAACCATTTCTAGGGTTTACAAAGAATGTTGTGAAAAGGGAAAAACATCCAGTATGCGCCAGTTCTGTGGGCAAAAATGCCTTGTTGATGCTAGAGGTCAGAGGAGAATGGGCCGACTGATTCAAGCTCATAGAAGAGCAACGTTGACTGAAATAACCACTCGTTACAACCGAGGTATGCAGCAAAGCATTTGTGAAGCCACAACATGCACAACCTTGAGGCGGATGGGCTACAACAGCAGAAGATCCCACCGGGTACCACTCATCTCCACTACAAATAGGAAAAAGAGGCTACAATACAATGAGAACATGAATCCATCATGCCTTGTTACCACTGTGCAGGCTGGTGGTGTAATGGTGTGGGGGATGTTTTCTGGGCACACTTTAGGCCTCTTAGTGCCAATAGGCCATCGTTTAAATGCCATGGGCTACCTGAGCATTGTTTCTGACCATGTCCATCCCTTCATGACCACCATGTACCCATCCTTTGATGGCTACTTCCAGCAGGATAATGCACCATGTCACAAAGCTCAAATCATTTCAAATTGGTTTCTTGAACATGACAATGAGTTCACTGTACTAAAATGGCCCCCACAGTCACCAGATCTCAACCCAATAGAGCATCTTTGGGATGTGGTGGAACAGGAGCTTCGTGCCCTGGATGTGCATCCCTCAAATCTCCATCAACTGCAAGATGCTATCCTATCAATATGGGCCAACATTTCTAAAGAATGCTATCAGCACCTTGTTGAATCAATGCCATGTAGAATTAAGGCAGTTCTGAAGGCAAAAGGGGGTCCAACACCGTATTAGTATGGTGTTCCTAATAATTCTTTAGGTGAGTGAATATATACATAAAATACACATAAAATAATAATGTATTTCAAATAGCCTAGTTTCCTAGACTAATAGACTCCCATTTCAGGTCAATTGAAAACGTAACATTTATTTTATTTATTAGGAATAATAAAGAAAGCGGGAGAACAAGGAAAATGTTTAAAATTCCAAGGTGCGGCAGGACTCTAGTGGCAGAGATAGGGGTTACTTCACCCATATATTCTGCCTCCTAACATTCGTCCATCCTTCCTTTTACTTATCATTTAGCGGTATACATTGTTCACCTAGATAAATCCGTGCTAGAGGATCACCTATTCTGTCGCATTAGATCAATTGCTTCCTATAACTCTATTTCTTTGGCACAACTCTCTGCCACTTATGGTCAGGGCGCAGATGAGTCTGCAGTCACTCTTTGCCGTGACACTTGGTCCTGCCTGCACCTGATCTAAAAACTAAGACTAGAGCTCCCCCAACATGTTTCACCACTGAATGTGGCTTCTTCAGGGGAATGGAGCTACTATCAAACTTAATAAATGTTACGTTTTAAATTGACCTGAAACGGGAGTCTATTAGTCTAGGAAACTAGGCTATTTGAAATACATTATTATTTGAATATCCCGGGTCCAAAGGGTCTCTGAAATATTATTACACATAAAATAAGCAACAACTCAGAGCTTAGCTTTCATTTTCTAAGCTGCTCTGGAAAAATGAAAGCTGAGCTCTGATTCACCATTAGACAGTATTGATAAATGATGAAGTTTGATACATCTTGTCTAGACAAATGTTTACTGATATATATCCCATCTCAGGCTACATGTGATGTGGCACAATTTCCGATCCTGGAAATACAATCCATTAGTACAGATGCTTCTTTTTATCCATGTTGTCAGTTAGTCACAGAAAGCTGCATTGTGTCCGTTTCATATACACCAGCATCTAATGCTTTCCGAAGCTTGAACCAGAAGAATTCATTGCCTTTGGGGTCTTCAGGCCAGTTAATGTATGTATTCTGCTTTATCAGCTTCCTTAATTTGTGATAGGCGGAAAGTCTAGAAAGAAATTGAACAACATTATGAGCTGTGAGGATCTCTGGCTGTGGGAATAAAAGCCTATCATAACACAAAAGATGTTCTCATCACACAGATGCCTCAATGGCTTTTCTACTAATGGGATTTCAAAAAGCTAAAACATCAAGAAACAGGACCTGGCATAATCCAGACAAGAAAAAGCAGATGCAATCTCGGTCTCACACACTCGGATGTCTCGAGCTACTGGAGTTCATCAGAGGACAGGAAACACATTTTCGGAGAGCTTATTGCTGTGATTGCTTAGTTCTACTATAAATAGCGTTTCAGGCTTTTCTGGCAGTATACAAACGCCTGGGAGATGTCCCAACTATGTAAGAATTCATAAAGATGCATGATACCTATGAAGGAGATCTGCATAAATTGATCAGAGACATTTTAGGGATGAGGACTGGACCACCATCCCCATCTTCAAGCATAAATACACTTGTCCATGTGGGGGATATAGACTTCACAGAGCACTTACCTATTCTACAGATAAAGAAAACAGACTTGGGTTTACACACAGACTTTGGTTTCCATACCAAAATTTAGCATGCCACCCCCCAAGCTTTCAAGTACACGTGCTTTATAACTGCCAGGCAACGCAGAACACAAAGCTCAATGCCCCAGATTTATGACTTTTTTAATTTTTATTTTAGTTCAGTGGAAGAAATTTTAATTAATAAAACTGTAAGAAATAGAAGTTTCCCTCCACCTCACCTACTTTATCCAAGGTCTATGTGGGAAAAAGGTAATTCACAAATATGGCGCTCCTTCTGAACACCATATTTATCAATGTATTTAGACCAGACAACTGGCATGAATACATTGATACATCTCCCCCTTACAGCCCTAAATCACTGCTTCCCTTCACATAATTTATTACTAAACTGGCTGTCTGCAGCCACCACTAGGGGGAGCTAGGAGCATAAGAATTTATACAGTTGTTGTAATAATATCTTTGCACTGAGCACTTTCATGTCAGAAAGAAATGTTCAAGGTAAACAGCAGAGACGGCCGGCACTCGCTCGTGTGTGCACGCTGGACAGGGAAGGAGCGAACTCCACTCCATACCGTACGAGAAATCCCTGCAGCTGTGTCTTCACAAATGCATATACTTTATTCTTTATTGAAATCATAGGTCTCAAACAACCAGGACGCGTTTTGGTACTCGTTGATGAAGGCACATTGCCGAAACGTGTCCTGGGTTGTTTGGGACCTATGATTTCAACAAAGAATAAAGTATATGCATTTATGAAGACACAGCTGCTGGGATTTCTCATACAGAAAGAAATGTTCAGCGCTGTGCATCTCCTTCCTCCAGGCCTCGTGGCAGTCACATGAAGATTAGCAGCTGGGAAAACAGCCCTCATTTTGGATAATCTTTAACCTACCTCCATCACAACAGGAGATGTAGCAATAAGTGGTGGGATCTGGATACTAAACACCCCCACAGCCCCTAGTAGTGCACCCCACTAGTGCCCCCCACAGCCCCTAGAAGTGTCCCCCACTGCCTCCAGTAATGGCCCCAGTAGTGCCCCCCACTACCCCTAGTAGTGCCTCCCACAGCCCCAGTAGTGCCCCCTGCCCCCAGTAGTGCCTCCCACAGCCCCTTGTAGTGTCCCCGACTACCCACATAGGTTAGGCTCCACCAACCTGCTTAATTTGTGACTAATTTTAGTCTGGCAGCGCCGGGGCCTGATGCTGGAGGCCTAGAGACTGCAGAAGTGCATATCATGCAGGTGAGATGAGCGCTCTGACAGGGGCCTGGCATTAAGTACAGTGAAAATGCCAGGCCGCGTAACATGTGAGCGCAGCGGACCCCCTCCCCCCGCCAAGCCCGGTCGCATCCTCCGAGACCGTGATCGTTACGCCCCTTTATATACCTCCATTGGTCAGTGACTTCAAAGCCCAGAATGAGCAGGGATATAAATGAGTAAACTAGAAGTTCTACTGAATATTTTCCTACAAAGCTATATATCGATCTGCTCAGCTCCTCCTGCTCTATAACATGCTGCAACTCATACACTGTGTTCAACGACAGGTTAAAAGGGTTGTCCGAGATAATAAAAAATGTCAGACAAGCTCCTCAATTTGCTAAAATAAAAAGTGTTTTACTGGACGCTTTCTCCACTGCCCTTCTCTGCTCCGCTGGTCTGGTCCTCCTGTTGCTACTTGTTTACAAACTGCCATGTCAGTGATGTGCAGGTTTACGGCATGTGACTGCTGCAGGCAATCACTGTCCTAAGCAGTAGACCACTGAAGCCAGTGATTGGCTGCAGTGGTCATGTGGTCACCCCTGCTGTTTGTAAACAAGCAGCAGCGGGAGGACCGGACCAGAGGCGCAGAGAACGGCACTGGAGACAGAATAAGTATAACATTGTTTTATATTCTAGCCAATTGGGGGTGTGTCCAAGATGTTTAACTATCTTGGACAACCCTTTTAACATCTGGTTTCTGTACTGTCTCTTCTTTTATGTAAAAAAATAATATGCTGGATAATATATGTCATTAAGGCTCTCTTCATATTCCTGCAAATATTTTCATTTCACTGGAGCAAAAAAATGAAAATAGTGTAGTGCTGGGTTAATTGATGCCTGATTGACCAAAAGTCAGTGTGGTCTTTCTGGTTTCTGTCATGATGTCTGTCCATCATATCAACAGGAAGCATTCCTAGTAACAGAACATGTCTATTATTCCCATCAAATACTGTGAGTGTCCTGGGAGGAAAAAATACTAAATAAAATTCTGAGTTCAGCATCTTCCCCTCTATAATGCAGTGCCCTCAGTTAGGGTTAGTAATGGAGAATTCTCAGATCTGCTAAAACATAGAATCACTATTGATATAACAACTGATATTGGCAGAATGGGAGGTTATGATTTATTTTATGTTTGAGCAAATTATTTACCAAGAGACTCAGGGGGAGATTTACCATGTATATGGAAGAAGATAAAGAACTAGCTGACTGCCTCAATGATTACTTCTGTTCAGTTTTTACAAAGGAAAATGAAGGAAAAGGACCTCAGTTAGGGAGGAAGACTAATGAATCTTTTGACGCATGTGTCTTTACAGAGGAAGAGGTTCTAAGTCAACTGTCTAAAATTAATACAAATAAGTCACAGGGGCCTGATGGGATACACCCAAAGCTATTAAAAGAGCTCAGCGGTGAACTAGCAAAACCATTAACAGATTTATTTAACCAATCACTGGCAACAGGAGTCGTCCCAGAAGATTGGAAATTAGCAAATGTTGTGCCCATTCACAAGAAAGGTAGTAGGGAGTAATCGGGCAACTATAGGCCAGTAAGCTTGACATCAATAGTGGGGAAATTAATGGAAACCATACTTAAGGAGAGGATTGCGGACCATCTAAAACCCCATGGATTGAAAGATGAAAAACAACATGGGTTTACTTCAGGGAGATCATGTCAAACTAATCTTATTGATTTTTTTGATTGGGTGACTAAAATAGTAGATGGAGGAGGTGCAGTAGACATCGCTTATCTAGACTTTAGTAAGGCTTTTGATACTGTCCCACATAGAAGGCTTATCAATAAAGTGCAGTCATTGGGCTTGGACTCCCATATTGTTGAATGGATTAGGCAGTGGCTGAGGGACAGGCAACAGAGGGTTGTAGTCAATGGAGTATATTCAGACCAAGGTCTTGTTACCAATGGGGTACCTCAGGGATCTGTTCTGGGACCCATATTGTTTAATATCTTTATCAGCGAAATTGCAGAAGGCCTCAATGGTAAGGTGTGTCTTTTTGCTGATGACACAAAGATTTGTAACAGGGTTGATGTTCCTGGAGGAATACACCAAATGGAAAAGGACTTAGGAAAACTAGAGAAATGGTCAAAAATCTGGCAACTAAAATTTAATGTTGATAAGTGCAAGATAATGCACCTGGGACGTAAAAACCCAAGAGCAGAATATAAAATCAGTGATGCAGTCCTAACCTCAGTATCTGAGGAAAGGGATTTAGGGATCATAATTTCAGAAGACTTAAAGGTAGGCAGACAATGTCATAGAGCAGCAGGAAATGCTAGCAGAATGCTTGGGTGTATATGGAGAAGCATTACCAGTAGAAAGAGGGAGGTGCTCATGCCGCTCTACAGAGCACTAGTGAGACCTCATTTGGAGTATTGTGCTCAGTACTGAAGACCATATCTCCAGAAGGATATTAATACTTTGGAGAGAGTTCAGAGAAGAGCTACTAAACTGGTACATGGATTGCAGGATAAAACTTACCAGGAAAGATTAAAGGACCTTAACATGTATAGCTTGGAAGAAAGACGAGACAGAGGGGATATGATAGAAACTTTTAAATACATAAAGGGAATCAACAAGGTAAAAGAGGAAAGAATATTTAAAAGAAGAAAAACTGCTACAAGAGGACATAGTTTTAAATTAGAGGGGAAAAGGTTTAAAAGTAATATCAGGAAGTATTACTTTACTGAGAGAGTAGTAGATGCATGGAATAGCCTTCCTGCAGAAGTGGTAACTGCACATACAGTGGAGGAGTTTAAGCATGCATGGGATAGGCATAAGGCCATCCTTCATATAAGATAGGGCCAGGGGCTATCCATAGTATTTAGTATATTGGGCAGACTAGATGGGCCAAATGGTTCTTATCTGCCGACACATTCTATGTTTCCATGTCCCTACACCATGGTTTTGGCACTGAGAAGTCACACAACTTTGTTTTGCGACTTTTTTAAGGCGGTTGCGCCTAGTTTCTAAAAAGGGGGCAGTGTTTGGGCAAGGCCATCACCCACAGCACATTTATCATAATTTCTGCCAAAAAGTGGCATAAATAATGACTGAAATCTATGCCAGCAATGAGCTGGAGTACATTTCAGTCTGGCGCATGGACTGACAAAGGAGGTATTTAATCATAAGTAGTATTCTGGTTATATGAAGTTATTTTCTATCCACAGGGAAAGCTATTAGATCGATGGGGCAACGCAGGTTATGAGGTCCCCTTTCTCCTGATCGGAGGGGACCCTAGTGGTAATACCACCACCTATCTATAACTTATATCCTATTTATAACTTCATCTAACAGTAATACCCCTTTAAATTTTGTACCTCGTTATGAATTAACCCCTTTAGGACACAGCCATATTTCACCTTAAGGACCAGGCCATTTTTTGCAAATCTGAACAGTGTCACTTTAAGTGGTGATAACTTTAAAGCACTTTGACTTATCCAGGCCATTCTGAGACAGTTTTTTCGTCACATATTGTACTTCATGACACTGGTAAAATGAAGTAAAAAATAATAATTTTTATTTATAAAAAAAAGACCAAATTTACAAAAAAATTGTAAAAATTTGCACATTTCCAAGTTTCAATTTCTCTACTTCTATAATACATAGTAATACCTACAAAAATAGTTATTACTTTACATTCCCTATATGTCTACTTCATGTTTGGATCAATTTGGGAAGGATATTTTATTTTTGGGGGATGTTAAAAGGCTTAGAAGTTTAGAAGCAAATCTTGAAATTTTTATGAAATTTTCAAAAACCCACTTTTTAGGGACCAGTTCAGGTCTGAAGTCACTTTGTGAGGCTTACATAATAGAAACCACCCAAAAATAACCCCATTCTAGAAACTACACCCCTCAAGGTATTCAAAACTGATTTTACAAACGTCGATAATCCTTTAGGTGTTCCACAAGAGTTAATGGCAAATGGTGATAAAATTTCAGAATTTCAATATTTTGGCAAATTTTCCATTTTAATCCATTTTTTCCAGTAACAAAGCAAGGGTTAACAGCCAAACAAAATGCTATATTTATTGCCCCGATTCTGTAGTTTGCAGAAACACCCCATATGTGGCCGTAAACTACTGTACAGGCACACAGTAGGGCGTAGAGGGAAAGGTGCGCCGTATGGTTTTTGGAAGGCAGATTTTGCTGGACTTTTTTTGACACCCTGTCCCATTTGAAGCCCCCCTGATGCACCCCTAGAGTAGAAACTCCATAAAAGTGACCCCATCTAAGAAACTACACCCCTCAAGGTATTCAAAACTGATTTTTACAAACTGTGTTAACCCTTTAGGTGTTCCACAAGATTTAATGGAAAATAGAGATACAACTTCAAAATTTAACTTTTTGGGCGGGTTTTCCATTTTAATAAAAAAAAATCCAGTTACAAAGCAAGGGTTAACAGCCAAATAAAACTCAATATTTATGGCTCTGATTCTGTAGTTTACAGAAACACCCCATATGTGGTCGTAAACCGCTGTACGGGCACCCGGCAGGGTGCAGAAGGAAAGTAAAGCCATACGGTTTTGGAAGGCAGATTTTGCTGGACCGTTTTTTTTGACACCATGTCCCATATGAAGCCCCCTAATGCACCCCTAGAGTAGAAACTGCAAAAAAGTGACCCAATTTTAGAAACTACGGGATAGGGTGGCAGTATTGTTGGTACTAGTTTAGGGTACATATGATTTTTGGTTGCTCTATATTGCACTTTTTGTGAGGCAAGGTAACAAGAAATAGCTGTTTGGCACAGTTTTTATTTTTTGTTATTTTCAAAATTCATCTGACAGGTTAGATCATGAGGTATTTTTATAGACCAGGTTGTCACGGACGCGGCGATACCTAATATGTATACTTTTTTTTTATTTATGTAAGTTTTATGCAATGATTTCATTTTTTAAACAAAAAAGATCATGTTTCAGTGTCTCCATAGTCTGAGAGACATAGTTTTTGGGCAAATATCTTGGGTAGGGTATGATTTTTGCAGGATTTTGGGGTGCGTATGACTTTTTGATCGCTTGCTATTACACTTTTTGTGATGTAAGGTGACAAAAAATTGCTTTTTTTACACCGTATTTTAAAAGCAGGTTGTTACGGACGCGGCGATACCTAATATGTATACTTTTTTTTATTTATGTAAGTTTTACACAATGATTTCATTTTTGAAACAAAAAAAAATATCATGTTTTAGTGCCTCCATAGTCTGAGAGCCATAGTTTTTTCAGTTTTTGAGCAAATATCTTGGGTAGGGTATAATTTTTGCAATGAGATGACGGTTTGATTGGCACTATTTTGGGGTGCGTATGACTTTTTGATCGCTTGCTACTACACTTTTTGTGATGTAAGATGACAAGGTGACAAAAAAATAGCTTTTTTACACCGTTTTTTTATTTATTTATTTTTTTACGGTATTCACCTGAGGGGTTAGGTCATGTGATATTTTTATAGAGCAGGTTATTTCGGACGTGGCGATACCTAATATGTATACTTTTTTTTTATTTATGCAAGTTTTACACAATTATTTCATTTTTGAAACAAAAACAAAAAAATCTAGTTTTAGTGTCTCCATAATCTGAGAGCCATAGTTTTTTCAGTTTTTGGGCGATTATCTTAGGTAGGGTCTCATTTTTTGTGGGATGAGGTGGCGGTTTGATTGGTACTATTTTTACGACTTTTCTGATCACTTTTATTACCTTTTTTGGGAAGTAAGGTGGGCAAAATTTTAATTTCATCATAGTTTTCTATTTTTATGACGTTCACTGTTCGAGTAAAGTAACATGACCGTTTTGTAGCAGGATGCCTGAGAAGGCGTCCTGTTGCCATGGGAACCTTCCCCGTCTGCCACAACTGAGCAGACGGGGAAGGGGAAGGAGGGGAGCTCCCTGACTGTTAACCTTTTCCATACAACGAAAGGACCGCGGTATGGAAAGGGTTAAACGGCTAACATCACAGCACAGATATCAGCCGTTTATACCAGAGTGTCAGCAATGTGCTGACACTCTGGTATACCCACTGGACACCAATGAATATTCAAGAGGAGGTGGGCGGGGGATTGCAATCCCGCCTGCTGCACCGCCCGCCTCCCGCACCGCCTGCTACCCCCCCCTCCCGCCAGTATAAAACCATTCAGGGAGGCAGGGGGGGGGGTGAAAAATAAATTTTTGGGTCATTTTAAAGTTTCTGATCCCCGCGGATCAGAAACTGCAGAAAGCGCAATTTGACCCTGCGGTTTGCTGTGATCGCAGACATGGGGGGGTCACAGGACCCCCCGGCGCATCTAGCCAAGGTGCCTGCTCAATGATTTGAGCAGGCGCTAAGTTCCGATCACCGCCCGCCGGTGATCGGAACCATACATGACGTACCGGTACATCATGTGTCCTTAAGTACCAGGACTGTGTCTTGAAGAGGTTAAATATCTCCGACAGCGAAGGGCCCATCAAGACTGGTATACAGGGATGTAGCTAAAAGTTCATTGACCCTGGTGCAAGAGTTCAGCTTGGGCCCCCCTTCCCTCAGTGCTTTGTGGCCAGTGGCAGGGAAGCACATAGCTTTCATGAGGTAAACATTTAAACAGCACCCCCCATGCCAAATTCTTGATCTAACCCCTTCACTCCAACCAGAGGTGTAACTTGACATGCACTTTCTATAATACCAGTGTATTCTTATGTGGCACAAGGTTCTTTGGTCCCCCTCAGGCTCCTGGGCCCGGTAGGCCTCTGCACCCCTACATCTATGCCCCTACTGGCATAGTACATGTCAGTCTTGATAGATCAGGGTCTTTGTGCGTGATTTCCACTCTCCATTTTCTTTCAAATGACATCCACACACTAAATGTACTTGAATGTAATCCTATTGCATCTATTTGGCTCTCATTATACTGATTAGTTTACAGGATCTTTAAAAAGTGGATTACCTGCATGCACAGTTTGCATATGGATCTGGAGTATTCAGAGGAAGTCCAGTGAAAGTAATGTTCTGGTAAGTCATACATGTAAGAATATTGCGATGGTAAAGTCTGCAATAAAATTAATCCCATACAGGGACGGTGCAAGGATTTTTGCCGCCCTAGGCAACGATCCATTTTGCCACCCCCTCATGTCATTCACTCACTCACTGACAGACACTCACTCACTGGCAGACAAACACACACATATACTCACTGACAAACACACAGACACTTACTGACCGACAGACATCCACACTCACTGACATACACTCACTCACTGACATACACACACAGACAGTCAATGACAGACACACATACATTTACTGACAGAAAGACAGACATACATACACTCACTCACTGACATGAAAACACAGGCAGAAACTCACTCAAACACTTAAACCCTCACCTCCCTGGGGTCCAGTGTGGTGCAGCTCCTCAGTCCTCCAGCGCGCCGTTTAGTATGCCGGGGCCGGAATAATGTCATATTCCGGCATCACAGAGGGCGCGCGAGGGAGGAGTGGGGAGCTACTAGAACAGCCTCCCTTGCCGCCCGCCTCCTCTCCACCGGTAATTTACTGGCAGAGCAGGCACCTGCCATCAGGGTAAGCAGATGCCTGCTCTGCCATATTTAAAAAGGACCTCCACCTTCTGGCTCCCCTGTAACAGCGCTGGGGGCGGCTCAAGAGCCGCTCATCCAGGGCTGCAGCCCCAGTCAGGGGGAGCCCACCAGGGCGCCCCCAGCAGGTTGGCGCCCTAGGCGAACGCCTAGTTCGCCTATATGGTTGCGCTGGCCCTGATCACATATATGAGTATGCTGTATATTTGGAAATCCCTAGTATGCCCTAAAATCCATGCAGATTTTTTTTCTTGTAAATGGGAGTTTGTAAATCGCCATTCACTTACCGGTATATTGTACTGTACTTTGAGTAAAAAGGCTTTAGAATATTGGGGCAGAATATTGTGCACCCTTTTTACTTTGTGCCAAATTTACTGACCAATTGGCCAGTTGTATGTAGACCTCATAGTAAACAGGCCCAGCCTGCCAATTTCCTGGTGGTCCAATCACAGTGTTCTACCTGTCCCATCCCGTCTGTGTGAGTTCTACCTGTCTCATCTCTATTAAAATGTGGTTATGCTATGGTTTGTGCCATGATCTTGCACAAATGGTAGAAAAAAATCCAGCTAAAATGAGTAGACAATCTTTGGTCATATCATGGTCTTTATCAGCACCAGAGAGGAGGTAGACACAGACTGGAAGAAGACAAGCACATATGTGAGAAAATTGTGGAGAGCATAGGGAGCGGTAGAAAGGTGGGTATGGGGAGAAGTCTGTGGGAGAAAGAGGTGAATAGGGAGCTGTCTATGAATGGGCAATGTTGAGAGCAGTCTGTGTGAGAAAGGGGGCTTGGGGAGCAGTATTTCAGAATGTGCAGTGATGGGAAGAAGTCTGTGAGTGAGATACATAAGGGAACTTCTATGTGAAACGGGGTTTGGGAGCTTTCTGTTTAATGGGGCTTGGGGAACAGTCTGCGAGAGGAAGACTAGACTATGATGAGCAGACTGTGTGAGAAAGGGAGGGCCATTCAGAGTAGTCTACATGTGAAAAACTGGGCACGTGGAGTAGTCTGTGTGAGAAAGAGGGGCATGGGGAGTATTCTGAGTGAGAAATAGGGGCATGGGGGGTATTCTGACTGAGGAAGAGGGGCATGGGGGGTATTCTGAGTGAGGAAGAGGGGCATGGGGGGAATTCTGAGTGAGGAAGAGGGGCATGGGGGGTATTCTGAGTGAGGAAGAGGGGCATGGGGGGTATTCTGAGTGAGGAAGAGGGGCATGGGGAGTATTCTGAGTGAGGAAGAGGGGCATGGGGAGTATTCTGAGTAAGGAAGAAGGAAATCAGCGATATTCTGTGTGAGGAAGAAGGGCATGGGGGTATTCTGTGTGAAGAAGAGGGGCATGGGGAGTATTCTGAGTGAGGAAGAGGGGCATGGGGGTATTCTGAGTGAGCAAGAGGGGTATAGGGGGTATTCTGTGTGAGGAAGAAGGGCATGGGGGGTATTCTGAGTGGGAAAGAGGGGCATGGGGGGTATTCTGTGTGAGGAAGAGGGGCATGAGGGTATTCTATGTGAGGAAGAGGGGCATGGGGGGTATTCTGAGTGAGGAAGAGGGGCATGGGGAGTATTCTGAGTGAGAAAGAAGGGCATGGAGAGTATTCTGAGTGAGGAAGAGGGGCATGGAGAGTATTCTGAGTGAGGAAGAGGGGCATGGAGAGTATTCTGAGTGAGGAAGAGGGGCATGGAGAGTATTCTGAGTGAGGAAGAGGGGCATGGAGAGTATTTTGAGTGAGGAAGAGGGGCATGGGGGGTATTCTGAGTGAGGAAGAGGGGCATGGGGGGTATTCTGAGTGAGGAAGAGGGGCATGGGGTATTCTATGTGAGGAATAAGGGCATGGGGGTATTCTATGTGAGGAATAAGGGCATGGGGGTATTCTGTGTGAGTAAGAGGGGCATGGGGGTATTCTGTGTAAGAAATAGGGTCACGGGGAGTATTCTGAGTGAGGAAGAGGGGCATGGGGGTATTATTTGTGAGGAAGAGGGGCATGGGGGGTATTTTGTGTGAGGAAGAGGGGCATGGGGGTATTCTGTGTGAGGAAGAGGGGCATGGGGAGTGTTCTGTGTGAGGAAGAGGGGCATGGGGAGTATCCTGAGTGAGGAAGAGGAGTTGGAGTAGTTTGTGTTAGAAAGAGGGGATCATGGGGAGCAATCTTTGTTGCATTTCTGTCAATAAGGAGGTCTAACTGACTGGCCAATCTGGAGGTTCAGTCAGCAGACCAATCAGGAGGCTGTTAGGGTAACCAATCAAGCCACCCAGAATTCTACTGAAACCTGCCTTGCCCTGACATCTCTGGCACTTTTAGGTTTAGGGAAATTATCTACACCTAGCCTACCAAGGGGATGTAACTTCACAGAAAAGGGGAAGTGGCCTAATATGCAACATTTTGTGTGAAAATTGTGCCACAGCTCTGGAGTAAAATTCTGTCTCCAGCTAAGCCAACCAATAGTTTGTGTACAGTCTAAAACTGTCTATTCATTCACAAAAGTTATCATCCAACCTGAGACCCTGAGATACATTTAGTGCATGTCTAGACAGCCTGTCTGAGCTTAGTCTGCCTGATTGTGTCACACATCCTGGTGCTACACTATTGTTAAAGTGTAAGGACTGTATTAGACCTGCAGATCAGAATTTAAATTGTCGGGAAGAAAGCGTTCCTTACCAACAATCGCCTGCTCGTCAGTGAAGGAGATTGCTGCTATTACATGCAGCGATCTTCTCCACAGTATGAGGAGGAGCGATCACTAATGTCAGAGCTCGTCCTGATACAGAATCATTGTTTGCCTGCAGCAGACAGTGATTACGGTAGATAGTACGATCTACCACCAACAAACAATGATTTTTTTTAGCATGCATAAAAGATGTGATTGCCTGATGAATGAGGATTTACTCGTTCATCAGGTAATTGGTGGCACTTTTACACAGGCAGATTATCAATAATGAGCGTTCCTATGAACGCTTGTTAACGATGATCTGGTCAACTATCTGCAGGTCTAATACAGCTCTAATATTGTTTGTTCTGATCCGGCTCTTTCTTGACTGCTTTCTTTTATTACGCCTTCCCTTTCCTCATTGTATTGACCTTGCACTGTCTGATTTCCCATTTGCCTGCCATTCTGTCACTTATAGTTCCTTCATGGTATGACTCTTCTTTGCCTCTGACACTGTTTTTGGAACTTGCTTCTCTTAAGCTGGGTTCACAGTGGATTATGACCTAGTTCGGACCGCCTGTCGGGGTGGTATTTGTTTGACTACCCCAGAGGCGTATCTATCACGAGGCAAACAAGGCATTTGCCTAGGGCGGCACTTGCCAATGGGGCGGCAAAATGCCTTGTTTGCCTAGTGATAGTAAAATGTGCCAAACTTTTTTTCCCCTTTGTCCGCTGCTTGCCGATCCGAATCCGATCCTTCACTATGCGAGCCGAATCGTCGGCGCCGCATAGTGAAGCAGGGACCCTCCTCTCGAGTGCTCCTGACTTCCTCCCGACCTCAGGTGTTCCGTAATTTTCAACTACTGCGCCTGCGCCGAGCCGTCTTTTTCGCGCATGCGCAGTGGGCCGGAATATTCACAACACAAGCGGCAGCCACAGGAAAAGTCTCTACATACCTCCCTCCTCACACAGCCACAGAACAGAGTTGGCCACTTCGCCTGACTCCTGGCCTGCCCTGCGAGGAATGTCCAGATCCAGTCCAGGCAGAGGAACAGGAGTGAGTGAGACGAGAGTTAAAAAGCAAATAGTGCACTGTGAGAGTGAGACTCATAAATAAAGGTGGTATGTCAGACTGTCTATGGTGGCCCTGGCCTCTCCTTGAGGCTGCCCCATACAGACTGTATGGGGCAGCCTCAAGGAGAGGCCAGGGCCACCATAGACAGTCTGACACACATGCCACCTTTATTTATGGGGGCAGTCACAAGGAGAAACTAAACTGAATGGGGGCTGCCACAAGCAAATAGTGCACTCTGCACTGTGTCATAAATAAAGTTGGTATGTCAGACTGTCTATGGTGGCCCTGGCCTCTCCTTGAGGCTGCCCCATACAGACTGTATGGGGCAGCCTCAAGGAGACGCCAGGGCCACCATAGACAGTCTGACACACATACCACCTTTATTTATGACACATTGCAGAGTGCACTATTTGCTTGTGGCAGCCCCCATACAGTTTAGGGTCTCCTTGTGGCTGCCCCGGCGGCCCGCGCCCCCCCATACAGTATAACGTCTCCTTATGTCTGCCCCCATACAGTATGTATAATGTCTCCTTGTGGCTGCTCCCACCCCCCATACAGTATATTGTCTCCTAGAGGCTGCCCCCATACAGTATAACATCTCATTGAGGCTGCCCCCATACAGTATAATGTCTCCTTGAGGCTGCCCCATACAGTATAATGTCTCCTTGAGGCTGCCCCCATACAGTATAACATCTCCTTGAGGCTGCCCCATACAGTATAACGTCTCGTTGAGGCTGCCCCCATACAGTATAACGTCTTCTTGAGGCTGCCCCATACAGTATAACGTCTCCTTGAGGCTGCCCCATACAGTATAACATCCCCTTGTGTTTTTTATTTTCTTTTAACCACTTCAACCCCGCTAGCTGAAACCCCCTTCATGACCAGGCCACTTTTTACACTTCTGCACTACACTACTTTCACCGTTTATTGCTCGGTCATGCAACTTACCACCCAAATGAATTTTACCTCATTTTCTTCTCACTAATAGAGCTTTCATTTGGTGGTATTTTATTGCTGCTGACATTTTACTTTTTTTGTTATTAATCAAAATGTAACGATTTATTTTGCAAAAAAATGACATTTTTCACTTTCAGCTGTAAAATTTTGCAAAAAAAATGACATCCATATATAAATTTTTCACCAAATTTATTGTTCTACATGTCTTTGATTAAAAAAAAATGTTTGGGCAAAACAAAATGGTTTGGGTAAAAGTTATAGCGTTTACACACTATGGTACAAAAATGTGAATTTCCGCTTTTTGAAACAGCTCTGACTTTCTGAGCACCTGTCACGATTCCTGAGGTTCTACAATGCCCAAACAGTAGAAAAACCCCACAAATGACCCCATTTCGGAAAGTAGACACCCTAAGGTATTCGCTGATGGGCATAGTGAGTTCATAGAACTTTTTATTTTTTGTCACAAGTTAGCGGAAATTGATGATTTTTTATTTATTTTTTTCCTTAGGTGTCTGCCAGGACATAGGAGCTCCGCCCAACATCCATACCCACTTAGCTCGTATGCCCTGGCAAACCAGATTTCTCCATTCACATCAATCGATGTGGATGAATAAATCATTGCCGGGATTTTTATTTTTTTTTACATACAAAGTGTTTGCCAAAGCACTCAGCTCGTATGCCTCGGCAAACGTATCTGTTACTGCAGAGTAGAAATCTCGTCTTGCAGCGCCGCATACACCGACTTGCGCGTAATCTGACAGCAGCGCAATGCTTCTGTCAGAATGCACATCAGTGCTGCAGCTAGTTGATCGGTTGGTCCACCTGGAAGGTAAAAAAAGAAAAAAGAAAAAACCAGGCCGCAACAATTTTATTGACTTTGGAACAGAACATATAAACTTTAACTTTTTGAACTAAACATTAACCTTTTTGCTTACTGGTGTTTTTTTTTGTTTTTTTTTACCTTTATAGAACAAACCTCTCCTTCCCCATGGGTCAATGTGCAAAGCGCAAATCGCCCAAAGATGTGGCGAAGTGCGTTATGCACTTTGTCCTAGGTGAAAGGAGACGTTTGCAGCAGCTGTGTGAGTGAATGGGCCCTAATAGCCCTGTGTGCCTGTCCTGGTGAGATGTGATCCCTATGCTAGGTGTACCTGTGTGTGGTACTTCCGGAAACACTCCCCTAAGCATAGTGCAGGGTGGTCAGGACAGTCAGGACAGAAATAGCGGGTGTCACGCCTTATTCCACTGCTGCTACAGACACGACATTTTTTTCGGGGTGGCGGTCGGTTTGAGGTACCAGGAACGACACTGGGGAAATGTCGCTCGTGTAGACGGCTAACTACACTGGTGGATGGGGCCACGGAACCTCCTGGGTACAGGAGGTTCGCGATGATCTCTTCCTGAAATTTGAGGAAGGATCCAGTTCTCCCAGCCTTACTGTAGAGAACAAAACTATTATACAGAGCCAATTGAATTAAATATACAGACACCTTCTTATACCAGCGTCTGGTTCTGGTGGAAACTAAATACGTAGACAACATCTGGTCATTGAAGTCCACCCCTCCCATGTGAAGGTTCTTGTCGTGGACTGAGAGGGGCTTTTCAATGACACGGGTTGCTCGCTCAATTTGTATTGTCGTGTCTGCGTGAATGGAGGAGAGCATGTAAACGTCACGCTTGTCTCTCCATTTCACCGCGAGCAGTTCTTCGTTACACAGTGCGGCCCTCTGCCCCCTTGCAAGACGGGTGCTAACGAGCCGTTGGGGGAAGCCCGCGCGACTAGTTCGCGCGGTACCACAGGTGCCAATCCGTTCTAGAAACAAATGCCTAAAGAGGGCCACACTTGTGTAGAAATTGTCCACATAAAGATGGTACCCCTTGCCGAATAAGGGTGACACCAAGTCCCAGACTATCTTCCCACTGCTCCCCAGGTAGTCAGGGCAACCGACCGGCTCCAGGGTCTGATCTTTTCCCTCATAGACACGAAATTTGTGGGTATAGCCTGTGGCCCTTTCACAGAGCTTATACAATTTGACCCCATACCGGGCGCGCTTGCTTGGGATGTATTGTTTGAAGCCAAGGCGCCCAGTAAAATGTATCAGGGACTCGTCTACGCAGATGTTTTGCTCTGGGGTATACAAATCTGCAAATTTCAGGTTGAAATGGTCTATGAGGGGCCGAATTTTGTGGAGCCGGTCAAAAGCAGGGTGGCCTCTGGGACGGGAGGTGCTGTTATCACTAAAGTGCAGGAAACGCAGGATGGTCTCAAATCATGTCCTGGACATAGCAGCAGAGAACATGGGCATGTGATGAATTGGGTTCGTGGACCAATATGACCGCAATTCATGCTTTTTAGTTAGACCCATGTTGAGGAAAAGGCCCCAAAAAATTTTAATTTCGGAAACTTGGACTGGTTTCCACCGGAAAGGCTGGGCATAAAAGCTTCCCGGGTTAGCGGTTATAAATTGTGTGGCATACCGGTTTGTCTCTGCCACAACTAAGTCTAAGAGCTCCGCAGTCAAGAACAGGTCAAAAAATCCCAGGGCCGAACCGATCTGAGCTGTCTCAACCTGAACTCCAGACTGGGCGGTGAAAGGGGGAACTACAGGTGCGGCTGAAGTTGGGGACTGCCAATCAGGGTTTGCCAGCACCTCAGGGATTCTAGGGGCTCTACGGGCACGTCTTTGCGGTGGCTGCGACGGGGTCACTACTGCACGTGCCACCGTACCAGCTTCAACTGCCCTTCTGGTGCTCGCTACTTCACCAGGTTGTACGGCAGTGCTGGTACTAGGTCCAGGGAGGGCTGGGCTGCTGGTGTATGCCTCACCACGTAATCCGACAGCACCAGCCCCACTCTGCTGCTCTTGAAGCGGATCCTGCGCAACCTGCGGTCTAGCGACACGGGGCCGGGTACGCCTGGTGCTATCAGGGACCTCAGCCTCCTCGTCCGAACTTTGGGTCAGACTGCCACTGCTTTCTACAGGTTCGTATTCTGACCCGCTAGATTCATCAGATGAGGGTTCCCATTCCTCATCCGACTGGGTCAGAAGCCTGTAGGCCTCTTCAGAAGAATACCCCCTGTTTGACATTTGGGCAACTAAATTTAGGGGTATTCCCTGAGACTACCCAAGAAAAAAAAGCAAGCCTGTCTTACAAATGGGAGGCTAGCGAAGTACCGGAGGCCGCTGCGGTTGATAAAAAATATCAAAACTGATTTTTTTTATCGCCGCAGCGTGTTTAAAGTGAATGTGCAGTGATCAAAAAATATATATTTTTGTCACTGCGGTGGGGCGGGCGTGGGTGAACGCACGTGTGGGCGACCGATCAGGCCTGATCGGGCAAACACTGCGTTTTGGGTGGAGGGCGAACCTAAAGTGACACTAATACAATTATAGATCTGACCGTGATCAGTTTTGAACACTTCCAGATACTATAAAAGTACAAATGCTGATTAGCGATACGCTAATCAGCGAATCAGTGACTGCGGTGCGGTGGGCTGGGCGCTAACTGATCCCTAAACTACCTAACCAAGGGGCCTAAACTATACCTAAAACCTAACGGTCAATACCAGTGAAAAAAAAAGTGACAGTTTGCACTGATCACTTTTTTCCTTTCACTAGTGATTGACAGGGGCGATCAAAGGGGTGATCAAAGGGTTAATTGGGGTTCAGGGGGGTGATCTGGGGCTAGTATGTGGTGTTGGTGTACTCACTGTGTAGCCTGCTCCTCTGCTGGATCCAACCGACGAAAAGGACCAGCAGAGGTGCAGGCCAGCCATATAACAGATCATATTTACAAATATGATCTGCTATCTGGCACTCTGATTGTTTTTTTTAAAAATCAGCAACCTGCCAGCCGCGATCATTGGCTGGCAGGTTGCTGACGAAATACTCCTTGACGAAATGCCGGCCCGCGATGCGCATGCGCGGGCCGGCTGTGACCGAAATCTCGCGTCTCGCGAGATGACGCGCCGATGCGTCCAGGAGGAGTAAATCAACCACCTCCCGGACGCATCGGTGCGTACAGCGGTCGGGAGGTGGTTAAACTGGTATTTATCGCGATAAATTTCTTAATATTGTTATGCAAAACAGGAAAGAGTAGAGCCTAAAGAGGAAGGGGTTTGGCCGTGACAGGAAGGGGTGGGTAAAATTTATATTAGGGGGGTGCCTGAGTTTTGTCTCGCCTAGGGCAGCACAAAATCAAGATACACCACTGGACTACCCCAAAGCAGTATTCGAAAGTATCTTCAACAGGTAAAACAATGTGGCACTCACCATAAAATATTTTCTTTATTCATGAATCCATAAAATACATAGGCTTTGAAGTGCAAGATGCCAAACGGAGGTGAAAAAGGACCCCGCATCCCCCGTGGGATCCCCCTGTGAGCAGGGAAGAGCAAGGGGCACGAGGGGTTCCAGAGGAGAGCATGCCATTCACTCTTCCCTCCTCACTGGGGTTGGGCGAGGGGATCTGGCATCTTGTACTTCAAAGCCTATGTATTTTATGGATTCATGAATAAAGAAAAGATTTTATAGTGAGTGCCGCATTGTTTGGACTGTGAAGTATTTGATGCAGAGTACGACTTATGCATTGCTTGCTGTCCCTGGACAAGTTCCATAGAGTTCGATGGTATCTCAGTGATTGGAGCAGAGTAAGGTAGTGCCGACATATTTACTTTTTTGAAGTATTCTAAAGTATATCACAACCGGCATTGAAATTGCCATGTGGTGGTGTACCATGTGGTGTAAACCCACCTCAAAACAAAGTGTGAGACAAAGCAAACGAACTCCAAGCAACAAACAAACAAAGAATGATAGCCAATAGAACATTTTACTATTCCTAAAAGAAGACAGACATTGATGCCTAAAACCACTGAACTGTACCCATGTGGTACCATAAAAGAGGAACATGGGTGAAAACGTTGAAGGGGTATTCCCATCTGGGACATTTATGGCATATTGATAAGACAAGCCATATATGTCCAATAGGTGCGAGTCCTGCTGAGCCCTGCCCCTATCTCAAGAACAAGGCCCTGATTTCAATGGAAAGCAAGCGGAGCATGCATTATTATCTATTCACTCCCATGAACTTCTGGTTATTTCCAGATTGAAGGGGTAGCCACACATGCGTGGCTTGATATCGATTGGTATTGCTATCCATGCTGTGGAACTTCTGGAAAATAGCTGAATGTGCTGGCTTGGCTGTTTTCGGAAGTCCCACAGGAGTGAATAAAGAGGACACTGTGCATGTACAATGTCCTCTCTGTTCATAGCAGGACCCTGTTCTTAAAATAGGAGCAGGTCCCAGAGGTGGACCCACACTTACTTCATTTAATGCATGTGTTCTCTGATTGGAGTTTGATCTTTCCCATCTAGCCCAGACCACCTTGACAAACTTTTTCTCGCTATGATTTGTGTCTGCACAGTTTGCAACACAGACATCTCTGTCTCCTCACTTTTCTAGCACCTGCCCTACCTTTCCCAATCTACAAAAACTTCCAATCCTGCTGATACCCCTAATTGTATTCCTATTGCTGCCCATTCCTCCCCTATTAAGGTATTTACAGTACTGTATGGCTTCAAGTCCTCAAATACCGTAGTTCAGAAATATCTATAATTAACCCTATTTCACAAAAAATTTGGCAAATAGATATTACCCCAAATATAATAGTGCAAGATACTAAGTGCCCCAGGAGCGAACTGGCCATAGACCTTACCGGGAAGATTTCTGTAAACTGATACCCAGTGGGCCACCTGAGCCTTCTTCATGGCCACTGGCCGGCTACCTTACATTCAGACACTCTCAGCTTTAAAGGGAATTGGCCACCAGTGACCTCCCTATTCAACAGTTTGCATAGACACATGGATGTGGTTCACCTGATTAATGCTGTTTTTCTTTTGTTGATCCGAGGCTCTGTTCCTGAGTTATGATACTTTTTCTTAATATGCAAAATGGGCCTTTGGTGCAATAAGGACATCACTGTTGCATTCAAGCTCCACTAATTTCTGTGGCCAGCCCCTACTTGGCTTTGATTGACAGGGCCAGGCAGTGGAAAAGCAGCGATGGAGCTGTTGGTCACAGATGGTGAAGCTTGGGTGCAACAAGGGCAATGGTGATGCCCTTGTTGCGCCAAAGGCCTAATTTGCATATTAAGAAAAAGTATCATAACTCGGAAAGGGAGCCTCAGATCAACAAAAGAAAACCAGGTGAGTTACAACTGTGTGTCTATGCAAAGAGTTCGAGATGGAGGTACTTGGTGACAGATCCCCTTTAATTAACAGTGGAACCTCAGATTCTTATGTACTCAGCTGTTGTAGGTACCCGCCTAGATTCAACTGTATCACCATTCTCAGGACAGTGATACAGTTGAACACTGTGGGAGAGCACGGGAGCTCATAGCTCCATGTCCTGACGTCCACCATCATAGGTCTCAGGCTATTAGGCCTGAGCCTATAAGGCAGTAAAACAGCAGGGGCCTAGCAGGCCTAGACCTACAGCATGCTCCAGGGCCCGAGAACAGGACCCGGGTGAGTATTAGATTTTTTGCAGCAGAAAAACAAATACAGTGATTTTCATTGCAGTTGGCCAGAAAAAAAATCAATTGTAAGTAATAGGAGAATCCATTAATCCCTTCCCGCCTAGCGCCGTATTATGTTTTAAACAGCAGATACCTGGGGCCAATGAATGCGATTGGTGATAACATTGATCCCATACATTTAACCCCTCAGATGCCGTGGTCAAACATGACCAGCACCCGCTCCCCCTAGTGGGGATCGTGGGAGCCGGATAGTGTGTGCGACAGTCTCGGTCCTCCTGAATGATATGAGGCTGACACACATAAGTTCCTATGTAGACCCAGCCTATGCAGGGCTCCAAAGGAACACAGTGTGATCCTCAGTCTCCAATGCTAATGCATTGACGTCTATGATATAAGCAATATGGTAATTACTTGTTAAAGTTCACCACAATTTCCACAAAATCAAAATAGATCAACAATAAAAAATAAACATCATGGCCATCTCCTCGTGCAAAAACACCCATACTATATAAAAATATTTATCCTAAACAGTGAAATGGAAAAAAAAAGTCAAAATGGCCGATTAGCCGATTGCGTCACTTCACACAAAAAAAAATAATTAAAGTTATATACACCACAAAATGGTATCAATGAAAAGTACAGATCGCCCCTTAGGCTGTCACATAAGATATTCAGCCGATCAGTCTCTGATCAGGGAGTCAGTTTTAAAAAGAACAGACCCCCTGCAGCTTGTGCAAAGTGGCAAAGGATTGGCCAAATGCACACATAGTTCTGGGTGAACATGACCAACATTTTATAACCTGACTCACATTTTCAGCTATTGTGAAAAAAAAAAGTTTATTTTCAGTTCTCAATCTCAAGCAATGATCGGCTATGATTTGCAATTTTGCCAACTGTTCTCTCATGAGTATGGGTGGCTTTAAAGGGGTATTCCTATCAGCAGTTTTCATACTTACCTGCGGCGAGTGCGACGTTCACTTCCTGGATTCGGCTGGGCGGGCTCAGTCAGCTTGATTGACGTCTTCTCCCGGCCGGGCCGCGCTTGTGCAGAAGACTGAAGATTTTCTCCCAGCCGGGCCACGCAATGTCCTGAACACGCATGCAGCCTCGCATGCGCCATGGTGACTTATTCCTGGCCTGTACTATACTAACCAGGAAGAAGTCATCATGGCGCATGTGTGGCGGCGTACGCGTTCAGGACATTGCGCTGCCCGGCCAGGAGAAAATCTTCAGTCTTCTGGGCAAGCACGGCCACAGGATGCGACAGGCGAGAGGTGGCCGTAAACAGGGGAGACGAAAGACAACAATCAGGTAAGAGGGGACTTATTTTCTCAAAAAGGGTGGGAATTGGGTAATAAAATGTATTTACAAAAATGATCACTGTCAAATCATTAACAGATTTAACAGTGATCATTGTGATGGGAATACCCCTTTAATTTATTAGGAACCCTCTTATATGTTTTTGTTGTGAGGGAGAATTTTCCTATTATATTTATTCTTTTAGATTCTTTTTAAAATAGTGACCCCATCCTTCTCTCTGTATTTTATCATGTGTACCAGTTTTGACAATGCATGTGGGTGTCTGCTAGCGAAGAAGATGCTTACCCATGAGAAGCTTTATGGCTGCGGTTGACTTACAGAAAAACGTCCCTGGGTGTGTTTCCTGTCTTCAACTACTGTATATAGGTCTGGTTGTTAAATATACCTAAAGGTATATTGCCACCTAGAGGATATTACACGTTATTGCTGCTTTATTCTAGATGTAATTGTTCTTCTTACCACTTTGCATATTTCTGAACATGTCCTTCACTTCAGAAGAAAGTCCATCGTCAATTCTGACTCACTACATACTTCATAGAATGAAAATTCACATTTTGTAATTATATGGTGACAAGTACACTATTCCACACCAGAGGCAACTAACCACTTGGGGGTAATGCACAAAGTCACTCAGCGCTATATAAAACAGTAACTGGATGTCTAAACTGCAACATCAGGGGGAGGTACACTAAGCTACCAGACATGAACTTGTGAAGTAATACTACCACTGGAAAAAATCTAGTGGAGCACTCATTCCACCCTTATGGTACTCTTGAGTTCTTCTTTGCTATTGACAGTGGCATACCTAGGGTGTTTGGCACCCGGGGCGGGTCCTTTCTCTGGCGCCCCCCAACACTTTTAAAAAAAATGGTACCCCCTCACAGTAGTATTACCCTCATTGTACAACCTTCATAGTACTTTTGTACAGATGTGTGCCCCCTCACAGTAGTTATGCCCACATTGTGCCCTCTCACAGTAGTTATGCCCACATTGTCACCCCCTCACAGTAGTTATTCCCTCTCTGTGCACCTTTCACAGTTGTAATACCCTTTTTGTGCCCCCTTCACAGTAATAATCCCCCTTGTGCCCCCTTCACAGTAATAATCCCCATTGTTCCCCGTTCATAGTAATAATCCCCATTGTGTCCCCTTTATGGTTATGATGCCCAGTACCCTTCACCGTAATAATGCCCATTGTGTCCCCTTAAAAGTTGTAATGCCCACTGTGCTAGTAATGCCCTCTGTGCCCCTCCATAGTAGAAATCCCCATTGTGCCCCCTTCACAGTAATAATGCCCACTGTGTTCCCCTCACAGTAATAATGCCCACGGTGCCCCCTTCATAGTAATACCCATTGTGCACCCTTTACAGTAATAATGTCCATTGTGCCCCCGTAATAGTAATAATGCCCATTGTGCCCCTGTTATAGTAATAATGCCCATTGTGCCCCCTTAATAGTAGTATTGCCCACTGTGCTAGTAATGACCTCTGTGCCCCCTCCATAGTAGAAATCCCAATTGTGCCCCCTTCACAGTAATAATGCCCACTGTGCCCCCTTCATTGTAGTAATGCCCTCTGGCTCTGTGCCCCCTCGATAGTAGAAAGGCCCATTGTGCCCCCTTCACATTAGTAATGCCCTCTGTGCCCCCTCCATAGTAGTAATGCCCTCTGTTCTCCCTCCATAGTAATAAAGTCCTGTGTGCCCCTTTCATAATAATAAAGTCCTCTGTGCCCCCTCCATAGTTATAAAGCCCTCTGTGCCCCCTCTCTTTTAAAAAAAACCCACAGTAACTACTCACCTTGTCCAGCTCCTGAAGCTCACATATTTCTCTTCCCTGCAGACACAGATCGCTCTGCACCACTGTGTGGGCAGAGCTTATGCAGATTACTGGGCTGCAGGCTCCGCCCACACACGACGACAGCGCCATCTGTGCCTGCAGACTGAATGGTGAAGCGGGGAGAAGTCTCCACTGGTTGTTAACCCTGCTGTGTGTCCTAACTGCTGTGGCTGTGTAACTTCCATAATGTATGCTGCCTTATGTATATAATAGTCAATGGGCTACTGTACAGGCTGGCACCGCTAGATGTTGCAGGTGTCACTGGGCAAAAGGAAACAGATTCCTTGTTGCCAGCTTTCAAGATGTTAAGGTATATATGGGGGGGGGGGGCTCGTCTGCACTTGGTTCATGCGGTGAGCGGATGGACACAAGGCGCAATTCACAACCCAGTTGAGGATACAAAGTATTTATTATTTTTTGGTTAGCAAAGACGACGCGTTTCGGGGTACGCAGACCCCTTTATCAAGTCTAAAAGAACAACACAAAATTTGATAATATAATATATATATATATATATATAAATGGACGAATCCATGGGTAAAAAGTTTTCTTTGGCCATTCAAGATGTTAAGGACAGTAGATGTGGACCCATTGTGCCAACTAACCAGTTTGGCTTTATGCTAAACCTAAGGGCGTTGTCTTGGTGGTTACCTGGTATTCACCCTTTAACCTCTGTACAGGGATCTGGACTTCGTTGCAAGGAACCAACCAGGCCGATACCTCCTGGAGTAGTCCTGGTGTGGTTGGCTGTTGACCCACACAGGTCAGAGACACCAGTGCAAAGCACCAAGAACACGGAAAAAGCGTAGCCTGAACACAGTTCAATAGTCAGGGCGGGCTAAGCCAATTCTCCGCAACCCCTCCTCCTGCAGCTAGTTTAGATTGCTCATGCTCACCATATAAACCCCCACCAGTCCAAAAATATGAAAACAAAATGATTGCTAATGCTGGACAGGAAAAGTCCAGAACTGGAAAATATGCGGCCTGGGCTGTATATGTACTGTGGCAATGTGAATAGTGATGGGTGCAGTAAAGTCCCGGGAAGCATAAAAAAGGGGTGTTGTTTGTACCAGGAGTATGTCACCAAGGGGCCCGCCCTTGGTGAAGTAAAGGCCCTAGATATAGTTGGCCACCAATTTAGTTGGTGGACACCAAGACAGTTAACTTAGCTGGCTCCAGCTAGCCTAGGGCGGGCTTTTACTGGGAACAGGTTATGTGTTGGGTGGGTACCTGTTCCCCATGCTCCAGTCCGGGATTTTGGAATATGCCCATGTCCAGGGATGGTATTTAATTCTGTTACTGGACTTGGGTGTGGCTCCAGTCTAGGGAAGGAGACAGAGTTTTTGTGAAACACAGTCCTGCTGAAGGCTCTGGAAGAGTGGTCTCAGCTGGGCTGGCTGAGGGGCCACGGGGCTAGGTGCTAGCCAGATTGTTGGGGGACGCCGTGACGCTTGGGCGCAAGTGGTCACAAGGCCGGAGTCGGGAGGACTACTGGGCCACACTCCCCCATAAAGGCACTGGACTTTAGACCGTGTGTAAACGGTGCTCTGTACAGCCAGGAGGCTGATGGACATTGGGCTGGGAAAGCCGCATGTTATGACCATGTGTGAACGGTGCTTTAGGTGAGTCAGGTTATGTTATGTTTAGTTAGAGCCCAGCCGGGCCGGTGTTTATTTAGTATAATTTATGTTTGTTTTGCTGAGGTGCCAAATAAAGCGATGTTTGGACCTGAAACTTGGTGTCTGGCGAAGATACTTGTGTGAATAACCCCCGGAGAAGAGCTAATCCCCCACAGTACCCTTATTGCTTCTACACAATAGTTAGTTCCCCATCACAATAGAATACTCCCTTAGTGCCCCTTCACAGTTGAGATGCCCTCTTAATACTCCCACACAGTAGAATGCTTAATTAGTTCCCCCTTCACAGTAGTCATGCTCATTTAGTGCCCCCACACAGTAGTCAAGCCCCCTTATTGACCAAACAAAGTAAAATGCCTCCTTAGTGTCCCCAAAAAGTAGTTATACCCCCAGTTACAGTAGTGCTGGCTCCTTAGTGCCATTACAGTAGTATTGGCCCCACAGTGCTCATCTTACAATAGTGAAGCCCCTGTAGTGTTAATAAAATAAAAATAAATATTTACCTAACCCCGTCCCGCCGATGAATGGAAAACATCATGCTCTCCCCAGCAGCAGGCGTGATGTAGTGACGTCATCATACTTGCTGAGCTGAGCAGTAGACGCACAGGCTGGAGGATGATCCCAGACCTCTGTGCTACTCAATAGAAACAGAGGAAAAAGGAGCTCAAAATGCCAAAAAGTATTTTTATTAAAGCATGATTAAAATGACATAAATAATCAAGAGGTATGATGCCCTAAACATGATAAAAAAAGGAGCGGAGGATAAAAAAGTTAAACGCGCCACCCTGGGAGAAAAAAACCACACGGATCATCAAAATGGTGGAGTATCGTATACATGCAGCATGGGAATAAAGTACAAAATGGAAAATCCAAACCCATGCATAAATAGAGTATATAGGTCCCCGGTGAAGTTCCCGCTACCACATATACCTCAAATGGGCAATAGATGGTATGCAAAAATATATATAAAGAAAGTAAGAATATATTGCAGACCAGTCAATAATGAACCAAGTGAGTACAAAACAAGGTCCAAGGGCCCACAGAGGGTGGCGGAGAACAGGAACTCACCGGAGATTAAACGTGTGTGCTACTCAGCCTAGCAGGCATGATGATCACTGTATTACTTCTGCTGCTATGGAGAGGTAGGGGAATGAGGCCAGGGAAGTAATAAATGACAGTTACAGCATCTGGACTCGGGCCTGAATTTAGGGCCTAATTCTGGCTACTGTTTCATCCATTAGGGTCTGGGCCTTGCCTGCCGGTACACACACACACACAGTGGCCACAAGCAGTGTCTGCACTTGGTTCATGCGGTGAGCGGATGGACACAAGGCGCAATTCACAACCCAGTTGAGGATACAAAGTATTTATTATTTTTTGGTTAGCAAAGACGACGCGTTTCGGGGTACGCAGACCCCTTTATCAAGTCTAAAAGAACAACACAAAATTTGATAATATAATATATATATATATATATATATATATAAATGGACGAATCCATGGGTAAAAAGTTTTCTTTGGCCATTCAAGATGTTAAGGACAGTAGATGTGGACCCATTGTGCCAACTAACCAGTTTGGCTTTATGCTAAACCTAAGGGCGTTGTCTTGGTGGTTACCTGGTATTCACCCTTTAACCTCTGTACAGGGATCTGGACTTCGTTGCAAGGAACCAACCAGGCCGATACCTCCTGGAGTAGTCCTGGTGTGGTTGGCTGTTGACCCACACAGGTCAGAGACACCAGTGCAAAGCACCAAGAACACGGAAAAAGCGTAGCCTGAACACAGTTCAATAGTCAGGGCGGGCTAAGCCAATTCTCCGCAACCCCTCCTCCTGCAGCTAGTTTAGATTGCTCATGCTCACCATATAAACCCCCACCAGTCCAAAAATATGAAAACAAAATGATTGCTAATGCTGGACAGGAAAAGTCCAGAACTGGAAAATATGCGGCCTGGGCTGTATATGTACTGTGGCAATGTGAATAGTGATGGGTGCAGTAAAGTCCCGGGAAGCATAAAAAAGGGGTGTTGTTTGTACCAGGAGTATGTCACCAAGGGGCCCGCCCTTGGTGAAGTAAAGGCCCTAGATATAGTTGGCCACCAATTTAGTTGGTGGACACCAAGACAGTTAACTTAGCTGGCTCCAGCTAGCCTAGGGCGGGCTTTTACTGGGAACAGGTTATGTGTTGGGTGGGTACCTGTTCCCCATGCTCCAGTCCGGGATTTTGGAATATGCCCATGTCCAGGGATGGTATTTAATTCTGTTACTGGACTTGGGTGTGGCTCCAGTCTAGGGAAGGAGACAGAGTTTTTGTGAAACACAGTCCTGCTGAAGGCTCTGGAAGAGTGGTCTCAGTTGGGCTGGCTGAGGGGCCACGGGGCTAGGTGCTAGCCAGATTGTTGGGGGACGCCGTGACGCTTGGGCGCAAGTGGTCACAAGGCCGGAGTCGGGAGGACTACTGGGCCACACTCCCCCATAAAGGCACTGGACTTTAGACCGTGTGTAAACGGTGCTCTGTACAGCCAGGAGGCTGATGGACATTGGGCTGGGAAAGCCGCATGTTATGACCATGTGTGAACGGTGCTTTAGGTGAGTCAGGTTATGTTATGTTTAGTTAGAGCCCAGCCGGGCCGGTGTTTATTTAGTATAATTTATGTTTGTTTTGCTGAGGTGCCAAATAAAGCGATGTTTGGACCTGAAACTTGGTGTCTGGCGAAGATACTTGTGTGAATAACCCCCGGAGAAGAGCTAATCCCCCACAGTACCCTTATTGCTTCTACACAATAGTTAGTTCCCCATCACAATAGAATACTCCCTTAGTGCCCCTTCACAGTTGAGATGCCCTCTTAATACTCCCACACAGTAGAATGCTTAATTAGTTCCCCCTTCACAGTAGTCATGCTCATTTAGTGCCCCCACACAGTAGTCAAGCCCCCTTATTGACCAAACAAAGTAAAATGCCTCCTTAGTGTCCCCAAAAAGTAGTTATACCCCCAGTTACAGTAGTGCTGGCTCCTTAGTGCCATTACAGTAGTATTGGCCCCACAGTGCTCATCTTACAATAGTGAAGCCCCTGTAGTGTTAATAAAATAAAAATAAATATTTACCTAACCCCGTCCCGCCGATGAATGGAAAACATCATGCTCTCCCCAGCAGCAGGCGTGATGTAGTGACGTCATCATACTTGCTGAGCTGAGCAGTAGACGCACAGGCTGGAGGATGATCCCAGACCTCTGTGCTACTCAATAGAAACAGAGGAAAAAGGAGCTCAAAATGCCAAAAAGTATTTTTATTAAAGCATGATTAAAATGACATAAATAATCAAGAGGTATGATGCCCTAAACATGATAAAAAAAGGAGCGGAGGATAAAAAAGTTAAACGCGCCACCCTGGGAGAAAAAAACCACACGGATCATCAAAATGGTGGAGTATCGTATACATGCAGCATGGGAATAAAGTACAAAATGGAAAATCCAAACCCATGCATAAATAGAGTATATAGGTCCCCGGTGAAGTTCCCGCTACCACATATACCTCAAATGGGCAATAGATGGTATGCAAAAATATATATAAAGAAAGTAAGAATATATTGCAGACCAGTCAATAATGAACCAAGTGAGTACAAAACAAGGTCCAAGGGCCCACAGAGGGTGGCGGAGAACAGGAACTCACCGGAGATTAAACGTGTGTGCTACTCAGCCTAGCAGGCATGATGATCACTGTATTACTTCTGCTGCTATGGAGAGGTAGGGGAATGAGGCCAGGGAAGTAATAAATGACAGTTACAGCATCTGGACTCGGGCCTGAATTTAGGGCCTAATTCTGGCTACTGTTTCATCCATTAGGGTCTGGGCCTTGCCTGCCGGTACACACACACACACACACACAGTGGCCACAAGCAGTGTCTTGGAAAACTAAAGATAGTAGGCCCTAGAGAACAGTTTAGGTCATGGAAGTCATAGCTTGCCTAGCATGTTGGTTAAGAGCTGGTAAACTGCTGTACATGCTGGTGTTGCCACCTGTTTGTGTAGATGGCACCAGAAATTGGAATGTGGAATATGGGAACCAGAAAACTGAGTTGCTGGGGTCTGAGAACCATATGTGTGTAGTGTTGCTGGGGTCTGAGAACCATATGTGTGTAAGGAGAGAGAGAAAAATTACCACAACACCCTTTCATTGCTGCTTTCTAACCAGACATTGATATTGAGAAAGGATTGCACTGTGAATAGGTGTTGGAATTGTGTCTTGATCCTGTTGGATGTTCTACCACTCCTATTCTGCAAGAGAGACCTATTTATTTGCCCAAACTGGCTTTGTTACTGATGCTATCACTTTTCACCAACTGCTGCACCATCTCCTGCCTTCAACCCTGAAAAAACACTTAACAGCAAGGGCACCCCAGTGCTCCAGACAAAAAAAAAATGACCAGGAGCCATTGGCTCCTAAACTAAAAAATTTAGGAGCCAAATTACATTTTTTAGTCGCCAAATTTAAAATGCATATAATTAAAAAAAAAGGACTTTGAGAAGATGAGACGCAGGTCACAGTAGTGAGCCAGCACTACATATAGGAGAATACAACACCACATACCTCTCACATCCAGGGACATCTTCTGGGGGACAAGGTGACTAAAAATAGCGAATTGCGTGGTTTAGAGTTTTTTTTTTCTGTTACGGCCTTCACCGAGCGGAAATATTTTTTTATATTTTAATAGCTCACACTTTTTGGGATGTGGCGATATGTAATATGTTAATTCTTTATTGTTTGTAAATTTTATATGTAAAACTGGGAAGGGGGCCATTTAAACTTTTAGTATTTTGGTGTTTTTTTTGTTTAACTTTTTATTTAATAACCATTTCTTCCCTTAGGACTAGAACCTGGATCTTTTCATCCCTTGTGCTATTCACCCTGATAGAGATCTATCAGGGTGAATAGGATCTCACACATCTCCCTGCTGCCCTGTGCTCTGTGCACACAGCAGCATGGAGCTTATCATGGCAGCCAGGGCTCCAGTAGCGTCCTGGCTGCCATGGTAATGTTCTGAGCCCCAGCAGTGTAATCTGCCACTGCCACCAATGGAGGGGATGGGACCCTGTGGCCACCATATAACAATGGCAGGGGACTTGTGGCCAGTGATAATGGGGGGGGGGGAGAAGACTTGTGGCCAGTGATAATGGGGGGGGGGGGAGCGGTGAGGCTTTGGGAGGGCGCACTGCATCAGCAATGAATGTAATTAAAGAGGACCTTTCGTGGGTCCAAAAAAAATATTAACTTATTAGTAGCAGGCTGCATAGAGCGCCGCCCAGGGATCTAAGTGCACTTACTATTAGTCCTGGGCGCCACTCCGTTCACCCGCTGTGGCCCCGGTAATTTCAACATTCAGAGCAAGGAGGAGGAGACGCCAGTGTCTGTCCTTCCCCCTGACAGCAGCGCTGACCAATCACAGCGCAGAGAGAGGGAGAAAAAAACAACTCCCTCTCTCTGCGCTGTGATTGGTCAGCGCTGCTGTCAGGGGGAAGGACAGACACTGGCGTCTCCTCCTCCTTGCTCTGAATGTTGAAATTACCGGGGCCACAGCGGGTGAACGGAGCGGCGCCCAGGACTAATAGTAAGCCTGCTCTATGTAGCCTGCTACTAATAAGTTAATATTTGTACCCATGAAAGGTCCTCTTTAACTCCTGTCGGCAGCAGTATCACAGACCCGGCACCCGGCCTCAATAACAGGGCATGCGATCTGTGGCACCTGAGGGGTTAATTGCCATGTATCGCATGCCCTGTTATTGAGGCCGGGTGCCGGGTCTGTGATCCAGCTGCCTATACTTATGTTTTACATTCATTGGTGGCGCAGTGGCGACAGCTCCTCCCCTCCTCCTCCCTGCTATCTGCCCATTGGTGGTAGTGGCGGCCGCGTCACAGTGGAGGGGGAGGGACTCCTTCCTTCTCCACTGACTGTGCTAGTGAAGAGAACTTGGGCTGCGCAGGATCGCGGCGGTACAGTCGCAAATGGCGACAAGACTAAAAAGTCTTGTCGCCATCTGCAAATTTTAAGGCGCATTGGCGACCGTTTTGGTCGCCATCTGGAGCCCTGCACCCCACTGCCAGGGTGTTTCCAGGGAGAAGAAAGGGTGTGCCCTCCTGTTGCTGTACAGCACTAGAGAGATATTGGTGAGAGGATTGGTGTGTGGACTGCCACTGCGATCTGTGTATCAGAACTACTACCACTCCCATCCTCAATCTGATTCTCCCTGGTTGCAGCTGAAAATGTAACAAAAACTGAATTGTAAAGAAATTTCTCAATGATGTCATAGTTACAGAACTGTTACTGCTGGTCCAGGTTAAGCAAGCTGTTTTCTCCTTATCTCTATTCTTGTACTCAAACCGTGTTGACAACACTATGTGAGGACAGGGACCACTCTGTAGTAAAAAAAACACTAGTGTTTAGTTGTGTGAACCTCTGTATGTCTGCAGCCATCAGTGATCAGGAGGAATTCTTTGAGAAAGGTAATGGCCTAGTAGTCTTGAGGTACCTCAATGTGCAACCCTGCAAAGTATGCTTAGATAGGATAGGCTATGTCAGAGGTAGCCTCCTTAAGACTCATAGGTGCACAGTCAGTTAGAGTCAGAGCTATCAGGGCCCCCAACAAGAGACTTCTAAATAATTCCATTACCTAATTGGTGTTCTGCAGCTCTTCCTGTTGTTCAGCTGCAAGTTTTCCACCAAGTGGAAATGTAACCACTACATATTGTGTACTACTTAAAATGACGGTAGCCACTAAGCATACTACAGCTTAAAATGATCCTAGTGTTCCAGTCTGGGGTGTAGGTACAGTTGGAGCAGAACCTAGTGCCTGAGGGGGCCCAAATTCCCCTCAGCCACATAAGAGAACACCAGTGTACATAGAACATGTTAATTGGAGGTGCGGGAGTAGGCTTTTGTAAATTTTTCACTGGGGATCAGCAGCTTCAAGTTACTCCTGTAGTTCTATTGTTTCCTGTCTGAATAACTAGATGAAACATTGATATTTTGTATATCTTGCTATATGATATTTCCAAATTATTCAGGTCATTAGGTACTACAAATTTTTCCTATGAAATCTAAAGTCAAAAGCCATGATATCATATGATTACCCTTACCTGAAGTTTGGGATTTCTTCCAAAAACACCACAAGCAATACATCCTCCTTCTCATAAAAGACTCTTGAACATGCGATTTCAACTTCTACTTTACACCACTGACTTTCCAAATAATTTCTGCTGACTACACACAAAGTCTTGCGGCTGTTTTTAATGGACTCTTGGATATTATCAATATGGTAGGATCCAGGAATGAAATCTCTAGATTTGAAACAAAGTTTATACTTGCGTTGTCCTTTGCTTTCCAAATGGAACAAAAGTTCTTTTATGACCCAGTCTTCATCTTCTGAGCAGTAGGATATGTATGCATCATATGTGTAGAGTCTCTTCTCCTTTTTTATTCTCCATCGAAGCCAAACTTGCATCATATGGTAGAAGTAAAGTAAGGACCACTTCAGTTTAACTGTTACAAGACTTGCAACCAAGAGGAGCAATGTTAAAATAAAAGATGCAATGAAAAAAAAAACTGATATGTCAGTCCCACAAAAACTTAAATCCTGGTTCACAAAACTGATTTCATGGGTTATTTGTCCAAAACAAATGTATGATTCTAAAAATGGTATCTGCACCTGAGGGTCAAATTTAGACCAGTTCTGGAACCAGTAATTTTCGCATGAACATAAGAGAGGATTCATAAACAGATCAAAATTTCTTAAGTTAGACAAAGGTTTCACAAGGTGTTCACTAATGTTCTTAAGTTTGTTGTATTTCAGAGAAAGGTTTTCCAACAGATTAAACCCAACAAAGGTATCTACAGGAATATTTGTGATTTCATTGTCATCAAGGCAAAGATATCTTATTTGATTACATTTTCTGATTAATTCCACCATGGAATACAAATCAGCTCCTTGGAAGGTCCCAGTCATATCAATCTCTGTCAAATTGGTCAAAAATGAAAAAGATACATCTTTGAAAAAGGAGCTTGGAATACCTTGAATATAAAGCTGTTTAAGGGATCGTAGGCCTTGAAAAAGTGCTTCTGAAACAGGATCCTTGTAGCGTTGTCTTTGGTAGCTTATATCTAATGATTCAAGATACTTAAGCCTTTGAAAGGGACTAACAGAATCAAGTTTATTAAAGCTCAGTGCATTTCCACTGATATTCAGGATTTTGAGAGTTTTTAGAGAATGAAAAGTGGTATTTGAAACTTTATAAATGTTATTATTAGCTAATGTTAGTTTCTTTAATAACACAAGCTCTTTAAGACTATTACCCTGTACTGACTGTATTTTGTTTTCTGACAATAACAGCGTTTCAAGTCTTTTGAGATGGTCAAATGACTTCCCTCTAATTCTTGATATACTGTTGTCACGAATGTCTAGGAAGCTTAGATTCCTTAAATATTTGAAGGTAAATGGCTTAATGGCTGCTATTTTGCAACTTCTCAGAATAAGGGTTTTGAGCTTGTTTAAGTCTTCAAATGATCTGCTGTTAATGTAAGTTAAAGAATTTTTTGAAAGGTCCAAGTACTGAAGACCAGTTAGAGGGCTAAATAATCTGTCTTTTAAATACAAAATATTGTTTCTCTCTAGGATCAAGGTATGGAGAAACTTAAGACCAATCCATGTGGTATTCCTTATTTCTTTTATTTTACACTTGTTAAGATATAGAACCTTAATGTACTTAAACATCTGAAGATCCCCCTTAATCAGGTTCTTAAAAGAACTTGTTGAAAGAACAAGGGTTGTTAGATTGGTGCACTCGCCAATTTTTCCAATATTGTAATGTGAAACTTTTGAGTGCATTATGTACAAAACTTGTAATTTTGGTAAAGACTTGAAAACCTGGCATGGAATAGTCAACTTATTGTCAAGGTTGGGTCTCATGCTGGACCAGTGAAGTTCTGTCAGATTAGGAAGCTGGATTCCCAGAAGGAAGGAAATGTTTAATGGATTTTCATCAAAGTTGATCTTAGCTAATTTTGGTACATTTGAAAAGGAGCTAGCATTTATAGCACCCATATTATTTTTCATGACCATGAGACCACTCAGATTGGGCATGTAGAAATAATTAAGGTCTAAGACACCAATGGAATTAGAGCTCAAGTCTAAAATATTCAGTGACTGTAGAGTTATCAATCTCTGAGCATTAGATAAATTGGTCACCAAATTAGAACTCAGATTCAGTGTGGATAGTTCAGCTAAATTGTTTACAGCTTCTGCCACAGTTGCAAAGTTTGTAATATAATTAAAAGAAAGGTCAAGTTCTTGTAAATGAAGCAGGGGTGTTAAACTCACGCTTTGTATTGTATTGATATTGTTATGACCAATGTTGAGAATCCTTAAATTTGTTAAATCACTTATGTCCCAATTGTCCAAACTTTTTATTGAATTGTAACTGAGGTCCAGCCAATGAAGATACTTCAAATTCTGGAATGCCCCAGACTGAACTGTGCTGATTTGATTTCTGTTCAGCTGAACCCCTAAAAGATTGGGCAAATGGAAAAAACTTTTGCGTTCCACTCTGACTATGTCATTTTGTGAAGCATTCAGCCATTGCGTTTTATTGGGGAGATGTTGAATGGCTTGGGTCAAATTCACAATTCTTTGTCCTATACAGTTTGCATATTGTGAGTTCTCATAGGCCAAAAAACACTTTGCATATCCAAAGGCAGATATAGAAGTGGCAATCTGTATTAATATTAGTAACAAGATTATTTGTTTTGATGTGCAATAATAATTCATGTCAGAACTTCTTTTCCTCAAATAAAATAATCAGTTGTGATCTGAAAAGAATAGAAATGGATACCATTATGTAATTAGTATATAAAAAGCATACAAATCATATGAAAGCAATAGTCAATTAATAATATTTACATGCTTTGAGATTTGAAGTTATATTCTTGTATGCTATATCAGCACTGATGAAATATATTTTATTTTATTTTCCCTAGTTTCACACAGCAGAAGAATTTTTATCATCTAGTGACAGGAAGTGCAAATGTTATTATGTGAAGCATTTACATTCGATTGTGTCTGATTGATGCACCTCAATGGTAACACCTTGATCCTGGCCAATTATTGAAACATCACTATAAATTGTGACAATAATGTGCTAATATATATAAGAAGGAAGAAGCCAGCAGCACACCATTGAGATAAAAAGAAACAAGTGTAATTTATTCACCCATTGTCATGTAGCAGCGACGTTTCAACCGCTTGTTGCGGTCTTTCTCAAACTATGTGCACATGTGTTACAACCACAATATATATAGGTGTGCCAATTCATGATACAAAAGATCTAATTAACTTTAAAAATGAACAAAATTCGTGATAAATCACATTTGGAAAAATTACAAACTCATCAGCATCAATGTGAAAATTACATAATTGGAATAAAGTAACAGTGCCTTATAAACAATACATGATATATAGTAACAATACATAATAAGGTATAATTGATGATTAAGAAATACAGGTGTTCCCAATACATGATGTGTATTAAAAACTCACACAATCAGCTGATACACTGCGCGCGCTAAGCACAGCGGTCTCGGAGGCGTCCACATTCGGTTACTGCGCATGAGCGAGAACAATAGATCTCGCGATATCTCGGGCGCAAGAGAACTTAATGGAGACCTCATCAAAGATGGCCTAATCCAAAGGTGCCCACATGTGCGCATGCTTACGCAATAGAGGCCATCTACTCTAGAGTCATGTGATCCTTGTCACATGATCCAAACAAAGCCAGATAAACAAAACTATGGGGATGTAAAGAATCCAAGCGGTTTCAGTCGTTACCTTATAGTCAATTCCTCCGAGTCAAGAGGATTGTGAGGGATAAACCGACTAGGGATTTATGATTTAGGGAAATGAACAAGAAATTTGCTGCTCGAGGATATCCCAAGAAACTTATTGCAGGGAGTATTTTGCGAGCTGATAGTAATCATGCACAAACCCCATGCAATGATACTACAAGAGTCCCACGGATTCCTTTTATTTCACAATTTTCTGCTGATAGCCCGCAAATTGCGTCTGTCATCAAAAAACATTGGAAGATTATAGGGAACAGTTTTCCTCAGTTTGAAGAGTTTCGCACACCCCCACTTTTTTCTTACCGAAGAGGGCGGAACCTGGGTGACAGGTTGGTTAAGTCTGATGTGGATAGCAGCAGGACCAGTGTAAGGTCATTATGTGGCTCCACGCGGACTGGTTGCTACCCATGTCATCACTGTGTGAATTGCTGCCTTGTGCTTAAGGGGGATTCGTTCCATAATCCTGCGACCAATAAAATTATCAAAATCACTCAGTATTTGACGTGTGATTCGTCCTCCGTGGTCTACCTACTGTCATGCCCATGTGAGAAGTGGTATGTTGGTGAGACCACGTGGGACGTTAAGACACGCCTAAATCAGCATAGATACTCCATTAGAAAAGAAAAAATAGATTTGCCAGTCTCCAAGTATTTTAGGGAGGCGGGTCATTCGGAAAAAGATTTGAGGTTCCGCATATTAGAGCAGATACAGATGGGCAGACGTTGTGGAGATAGGAAGGCTCTCCTCAAAAAGCAAGAACTATTTTGGATTTTTACCTTGAAGACCAAATGGTTTAAATGTTGACTTCAGGGTGGATTAGTGGTGTCTCTCCCCGTGTACCGTGTTGTCCTTATTCCCTGGTATGGATATAGTGAACATGTGTATAATACAACCAAGCTGAAATATAAATTGTTTTTATTGAATAACATTTTCTCTTTTTTCTGTACCATTTGTAGATTCAGCTACTAATCACGATCTTGGCTGATATTCTGCATGAAGACAAGAGCATCTTGGTCCCCATCAGCTATCCACATTCTGTTTTACACATCTTGTTAATAACCTGTATGATGGCCGTGTCTGTATTGTGCTATACATGTGACGTGCTGCATATTGCAATTTTAGGTCCACTTATATATTGATTACATTTGGAACATGTAACACCTGAAAAGGTGCTGCCCCCTCTTTGACAAGGGGTCACGCCAGCTCTGGTTTTATCTATGTAGGGCACACGTGTGGACTTGGTCAGTGTCTCACAGGGTACATGGGCGGTTTGATGGTGAGACACTTGACCTTGGGGTTCCATGGCAGCGTTTCTACCGCCGATTACTGGGGAATCATGGGCTGTTTGCGCGGTCATGACCTGCAGTCTACCGCTTGAATCCTTTAAATCCCCATAGGTTTGTTTATCTGTGTTTGTTTGGATCATGTGACAAGGATCACATGACTCTAGAGTGGATGGCCTCTATTGCGTAAGCATGCGCACATGTGGGCACCTTTGGATTAGGCCATCTTTGATGAGGTCTCCATTAAGTTCTCTTGCGCCCGAGATATCGCGAGATCTATTGTTCTCGCTCATGCGCAGTAACCGAATGTGGACGCCTCCGAGACCACTATGCTTGGCGAGCGCAGTGTATCAGCTGATTGTGTGAGTTTTTAATACACATCATTTATTGGGAACACCTGTATTTCTTAATCATCAATTATACCTTATTATGTATTGTCACTATATATCATGTATTGTTTATAAGGCACTGTCACTTTATTCAAATTATGTAATTTTCACATTGATGCTGATGAGTTTGTAATTTTTCCAAATGTGTTTTATCACGAATTTTGTTCATTTTTAAAATTAATTGGATCTTTTGTATCATGAATTGGCACACCTATATATATTGTGGTTGTAACACATGTGCACATAGTTTGAGAAAGACCGCAACAAGCGGTTGAAACGTCGCTGCTACATGACACTGGGTGAATAAACCACACGTGTTTTTTTTTATCTCAATGGTGTGCTGCTGGCTTCTTCCTTCTTATTGAACCGATAAGTGTGCTGCGTCTTCATCTTCCATTTTATATATATATATATATATATATATATATATATATTTATATGTATATGTAGAGGGAAGGAGTATTATGATAATATATGTATATATGCCTTTTAATATATACATATATATTGGCCCTGTATGGCCAGTATGGGCCCAAGTTTGTATATGCATAGAGATGTATGTATGCCCCCTTGTCAGCATACATCTCTATGTATACAATATATATGTGTAGGTGGGCTTATTGCTGCCCATTCAGACCCCCAGTTTTATATCTATGTAGTTATATTTATATTTATAGATGTGCCCCAAGCATCTATAAATATGTATGTACTGTAGAGTTAAACTGTGGCTAGAAGCTCCCATGGTTGCCCCCCTCCCCCTCTGGAATGTGCCTGCTTGGGGGAGGGGGGGGGGGGCAGGGGGAGAGACCGACAACTGGACATTTATGTCCAGTTTCAGCCCCTTCAAAGGACAGAGGATCAATAAAGATCCTCTGCCCTTTGTCACCAAAGGTGTGCCTAATAGGGACAGAGGTATGCATTATTTTTACAGGCAGGAGGATGAAAGGATCCCCCCGCTTGGAAGTGCGCTCCAGGATGTGCGGGCTGGCGTGGTGACGTCATATCACCGCGCCAGCCCACGTGGACTGGGCTGAGCGCGGGAATACGGGAGTGGGCAAGGCCGGGTTTAAATGCCGTGTGGCGTTTAACAGAGAAAACCCCTACCCGCCTCCCGGAAGCAGAGCGCTGTGCTGCACTCAGAAGATGAGAAGAGCGCAGCTGGCACACAGAAGAGACACCCCCCCTGACAGGCTGTGCCATAGACAGCATCCCTACCTGCCTCCCTGCACAGAGCTGTGCTCTGCTCAGGAGGAGAAAGAAGAGTGCAGCTGGCACTCAGGAGTGACCCCCCGACCCTCACACCCACCTCCCAGAAGAAGAGAGCGCAGGAGCGATGCCCTGAACTCCAGCAAGCTGAGCCAGAAGTGAAAGCGCAGCCAGGGCTCAGGCTCCCAGACCAGAAGAGTTGCGCCCCGAGCAGCCAGAGGGACGGAGCAGAGCATTCTTGGCTGAGTATAACCCCTGCATTGCCCTGCATTCCCACTGCCACCAGCCCCTGCCTCCATTAACCCCTGCATTGCACTGTGCCCTGCATTCCCACTGCAACCAGTCCTCCATTAACCCCCCTACGCTTGCCCCTTTTTTAATCCCTTAATGACCAAGCCAGATTTTATAAATCTGGCATGTGTCACTTTAACAGACAATAACTACATAAAAATTTTGCACAACCAAGTAATTCTGACATTGTTTTTTCATCACATATTGTACTTTATTTAAAAGGGGTTAACCGGGTTCAGAGCTGAACCCGGACATATACTCTTCTTCACCCATGCAGCCCTTCTGAGATTAGCATCGGAGCATTTCATGCTGTGATGCTCTCCCTTGCCCTGCGCGGAATCACTCAAGGCTTTTTCTGCAGATCCGGGGACCTACCGGGTCTCTGCTAGAGCGGAGCAGTGCTAGCAGTGTTACCGGTGATGTCACCGGCACTAATTAAGGCAGCGCTAAAGCCCGCCCATTAGTGCAGATGACGTCCCCGGAAACACTGCTGGGCGAAATCTTCCGCCTAGCAGTGTACAATTATAAACAAAAAAGCCCTTGCCCTGCACGATGCAGCTCAGGGCAAGGGAGAGTATCGGAGCATGAAATGCTATATCTGGGTTCAGCTCTGAAACTGGACAACCCCTTTAAGTGGTAAAATGTAACTGAAATGATTTGCATATATTGCAACAATTTACAGCTGCAATATTTCACATATATACATACATCAATTATTTTGGCCGCACTTTCAAAAACATTTATATTTGTGAAATTTAGGAGACTTACAGTTTTAATATTAATTTTTTAAAATTTGTGAAGTACATATTGTATTTTTTTCTTGCACCAAGCCAGATTTGTAGGGGCTTATAATTTTAAAATTTTTGAGTTTGAAACCTACGCCCAGAGGCATACATAGAAATCATTGAGCCCCATAGCAAGAATCTGAATTGTCTGAATTGGGGCTCCATGCCCCATCCATTGCCCATCCCACTATCCATTCCCAACCCTTCCTCCTGCTCCATGCTATGTGTTATATAGTTTGCCATTAGGGCTGGACTGGGATTACAAAACAGCCCCGGCAAACAAACCCCACCAGTCCACATATGATATTGCGTAAAAATAATGGTGCACAATCTAGACTGAGAAGGTAAATTTTTCTTTACTTGGTCATGCCCTATATAAATCATCAATACATAAAAGGAAATAAGTATTGAATACAAACATGCCTAACCACATGGTCAGGGACATACGTTACCTTCCACAACACATGCCATGATAAAGGACAAAATACCTCCCCAGCAGCATCTGATACAAGCAAATACCTCCACAACATCACCATATAAATACCACATTACAGCACAAAATAAATATCCAGCCACTGCATCTATTATACTTTGTAAAATGTATAATAGATGCAGTGTGTACAGATATATAATATATACAGCAGTGTACTGATATGTTAGGTACGAGGTATAATAGATGCAGTGTGTACAGATATATAGTATATACAGCAGTGTACTGATTTGTGAGGTACAAGGTAAAATAGATGCCATGGGTACAGATATATAGTATATACAGCAGAGTACTGTATTGATATGTGAGGTACAAGGTATAATAGATGTAGTGTGTGTAAAGATATGTAGTATATACAGCAGTGTACTGATATGTAAGGAACAAGATTTAATAAAAGCAGTGTGTACAGGAATACAGTATATACAACAGTGTACTATATATGAGGTACAAGGTATAATAGATGCAGTGTGTACATATATATATATATATATATATACAGCAGTATACATATATGTAAAGTACGAGGTATAATAGATGCAGTGTGTACAGATATATAGTATATACAGAAGTGTACTGCTATGTGAGGTACAAGGTATAATCGATGCACTGTGTACAGATATATAGTATACACAGCAGTGTACTGATATCCGAGGTACAAGGTATAGTAGATGCAGTGTATACAGATAAATAGCATATTCAGCAGTGTACGAATATATGAGGTACAAGGTATAATAGATGCTGTGTGTACACATTGTATATACAGCAGTATACATATATATAAGGTACGAGGTATAATAGATGCAGTATGTACAGATATATAGTATATACAGCAGTGTACTGATATGTGAGGTACAAGGTATAATAGATGTGTAACATCCCAGAGTATGTTACTAAACTGTTTCCCTGCTACAACATGTCAGGTGTATATGTATTGTCATCTTGTGTAATCTAACATTGCATTTCCCTGTATATACATTTTCTAGGACTGTTTGATGTATTTTGCTGTAATTTCCATGTGCACCAGCAGGTGGCAGCAATATGTTCAGCAGACCATAGCTAGTTTAGTATACCTAGACTGGAATAGTTCATTCCAATCTAGTCTCCCCTGTGTGAGCAGAAGTGGGCTGTTACCATGTCCTGTCTCATGAGGAGGAGAAGGAAATTAGGTAGTGTACCAGCCACCCCTGCCAGGGGCAGGCTGTGTTAGTAGGAGCTCCCAGTTACAGGGATCCCAACTTAGGATCCAGCCTCGGCTGAGCCCAAGGATCACTCTTCCCAGCCTGAGTCATCTACCTTAGCTGGTGACAAACAAGCAACACCTCCAGAACTACAGATCTCCAGGAAGACATCATTCCCTGCAAGCAGTCCTGTGAGTACTTATCCAGAGTCCAGGAGAAGCCAAATCCCTCCTCAGCTAGTCAGGCCCATACTAAGCAGAAGACAGACAGAGCAGAAGATAGATACCTGCCAGATTCACTAGGCATATGATAAGAAGCAGAATATATATAGATTCCTGCCCATTATTGCCAATACCTGCTGGGACCCAAGACTAGAGCTGTAACGTGTATGGATTTCTGTTGTCATTCAGTAAAGATAAGTTGGATTATATCTCCTGTCTGGATCTCAATCATTCCTCAATTACTCCTATTAACAACACTCATTTTATTGCAAGTGAGCCAGGAGTCCAGCCGTACCAAGGTAGGAGACACCGTTGACACTACCATATCTGCTATACAGAGACATTATCCCCCTCTGGCATTCCTCACCTGGTACGTGAGTTATAACATCTTAAAGGGCCCTGCTACAGTACCTGCGCAAGCTGCAATTGGCGTCACAAACAAACTATAGACTTATATACACAAATCCTGACCCACTGCATTGTACCAGTGTCCTGCTCATTGCAGATGCAGTATGTACAGATCTATACATATATGTAAGGTATGACGTATAATAGAAGCACTATAATAGTGTACTGCCATGTGAGGTACAAGGTATAATAGATGCAGTGTGTACAAGTATATAGTATATATAGCAGTCACATATATGTGAGGTACAAGGTATAATAGATGCAGCGTGTGAAGAGATATAGTAGATATAGCAATGTATTGGTATGTGAGGTATAATGAATGCAGTGTGTACACGAATATAGTATATACAGCAGTGTACTGATATGTAGGGTACAAGGTATGATAGATGCTGTGGGTACAGATATATGTGGGCAGTTATACATTATGGTCAGTGTGTGTGTGGTACATAAAGTATTGGGGGTTGTAGCTGTCTGCAGTACTATGTATGAGTGAGATATGAGATACTTCTCAGTTATAATGTGGTACTTCTGAGGTATGAGAATCAATTAAACATGAGGTACTACTTCTGAGTAGAAAAGGGGACTGGGGCAACATCTAGAGAAAAGCGGAGGACCTCCTTTTAGGCTACTTTCACACTTGCGTTCGGGGTTCCGCTTGTGAGTTCCGTTTGAAGGCTCTCACAACGGAACGGATCCGTACAGCCCCAATGCATTCTGAATGGATGCGGATCCGTTTAGAATGCATCAGTATGGCTCCGTTTGGCCTCCGTTCCGCTCAGCAGGCGGACACCCGAACGCAGCTTGCAGCGTTTTCGTGTCCGCCTATACGTGCGGAGCCAAACGGATCCGTCCAGACCTACAATGCAAGTCAATGGGGACGGATCCGTTTGATGTTGACACAATATGGTGCAATTGCAAATGGATCCATCCCCCATTGACTTTCAATGTAAAGTCAGGAGTTCCTATTAATATACCATCGGATCGGAGTTTTCTTCAATCCGAAGGTATATTTTAACTTGAAGCGTCCCCATCACCATGGGAACTTCTCTATGTTAGAATATACCATCGGATTTGAGTTAGAACGTGAAAACTCAGATCCGACAGTATATTCTAACACAGAGGCGTTCCCATAGTGATGGGGACGCTTCAAGTTAGAATATACTAAGAACTGTGTACATAACTGCCCCCTGCTGCCTGGCAGCACCCGATATCTTACAGGGGGCTGTGATCACCACAATTAACCCCTCAGGTGCCGCACCTGAGGGGTTAATTGTGCGTATCATAGCCCTGTGAAAGAGATCAGGTGCTGCCAGGCAGCAGAGGCCAGACCCCCCTCCCTCCCCAGTTTTTAAATTCATTGGTGGCCAGTGCGGCCCCCCCTCCCTCCCTCCCCAGTATTAAATTCATTGGTGGCCAGTGCGGCCCCCCCTCCCTCCCTCCCTCCCCAGTATTAAATTAATTGGTGGTTTCTGCGGTCTTCTGTAAATCGTTGGCATTGAGCAAAACGAATGAGGATATATCAGATAACATATAAGCAATATGAGACTAAACTCTGCCCTCTTTCTTTAGCTGCGTCCGCAGTGATAACAGCTGAGTGAAAATGTTCTTGTTATATTAATGATATCATTCTATCATATTTGCTCATTATTGTCCTTATTTTCTATATTCCCTCCTTGTTTCTTAGCTCCTCCAGAATGAACTTGTGGTTTTATTAATCTTTTTTCATCTTTCTTACTTTAACATATGTGTCCTAATTTTTCTTTCAGACGTTGGTTGGTCGTCAGCCTTCGTCTCCCGCCCGTTCCGGTCAGTGCTAGGGCTGCTCTCAGACTGGACGGACGCAATCTGCTATGTAGAAAGATTTTTACCTCACAGGTTTCCTCATAATTTACTCTCTGTGGCCATATTAGTGACTGCTCTATCTCTATCTCTATCCTTTTAATATATACACATATATTATATTATTTTACCGGTAGTTAATTATCTACTCTTAAAGGCCTCAATATAAACTGTGAATTTCTGTTATTACACTATATATATATATATATATATATATATATATATATAGGTCATGTCTGCCCCAAATCAAGATGAGGATACAGACTTTGTCAGGGGACCAAATCCAAAATTTTATCCCAGGACATGGAGGCTCATATTGCTTTCTCTCTCTTTACTGATTTCATAGCAGCAAAGAAAAAACACTTTAAACATGCAGTAACCATGGCAACAAGCCCAACCCTCTCCCTCCCAGTGTCCATATAACCCACGGTCACATTGGGACAGTCCTCTTTCTTTGCTGCTCCAGTTAAGTATACACCTGTCCTTAGCAGCTTATTTCTGTATGCCCTGAGGTGTTCCCCTTGGGTGTTCCTTGGGGCATTGTATTGTGGTACTATTTTATTTTGGGTTGCCTTGTGGTTCCCCATTATTTGGTTGGGTTTGCGGTTCCCTCCTTACTATATATATATATATATATATATATATATATAATTTTTTTTTTTCTACCTGCCTCTTTCCTGCCATTGCGGCTCTCTGGCTCTGGCGGGAGAGGAGTGGGGTGGTCGCTTCCTTCCCTAGTCTCCGGTGGGGATTAGGAGTTTTTTCCTACCCTTTTTCTGTTGTCTCCAGTCCTGCGCACGGTCTCGTTCCGCGCTGCTGAGGGGGAGGCGGTGCCATTTTGCGCGCCACTTTTCTCCGTCTTCTTCGTTCCCCCCTCCTTTTTCTCGCGAGATCTCGGGAGTTGGCGCTTACCGCCGAGATCTCGCGGGACTTCGCCTGCTTGTGACTGCTTCCGGCGCGGGCTTCCTCCGTCTCACGGGCTCGTTTCCTGCAGCGCCGGTCCTGTGCCCTCGGTCTGTTTGGGATTTTTTTCTCCTGTACTGTGTGTCTACGGCGTTCTGCTCCTCCAGGGTGACTAACCCTCAGTATGTCTCGTCAGTCACGTTTCCGATCTCCCAATGTCGGCCCCCCTCAGTACCTGGAGTCCAGGGGCCATGTTTCCCCCTCCTCCAGGAAGTCTAGTGACCCTTCCAGGGATCCTCCCGCTCTGGACACCCAGACCTTGGCTATTCAGCGCTCCATATCTAGCGCTATTATGTCAGCCATGGGCTCCATGTCCTCGGCTATTTCCCAGTCAGTCACCCAAGCGCTAGCCATACAGTCCCCTCCTGCCTCCAGAACAACAGAGAATGATGGTTTTGTCCCATCCACGGACAACGCGCTAAGGTCGCGTAAAAGAGCCTGCCCGCGCCAGGCGGAACGTGCGCGAGGTTGGAAATCGGTGCGGTCACAGCCCGAACATGTTTCCGACTCTGATAGAGAGTCTGATGAGGAGGCGCAGCACTACTCCCTGCATGGTTCAGAGGAGGATCTGATGGTTGTTATTGTTGACCCTATTGAGCAGGATCTGCCACCACCTCCTACTGATGCATACCCTGAGGCCCCTTCTGGGTCCACTGATCCTCTTGTGGATCCGTTGGGGGATCCTATATTTGATCCCAATGCGCTGCACCACCTGCGGTCCTCTGAGTGGCTTCCCGCCACGCATATAGCTCAGTACATTGAGTCGATGACCCGCAAGCCCCTCACCAAGGAGGCATGTACTAAGTTGCGTGCTGATGTGCCCTAGGCTCTTGATCCCTTATAAAGTTTGTTAGACACCGGTGGTGGACCCCAAAATGGTCCAGTTCTTAACTAAGACCGGGTTCAATCCCCGCAAAAGCCCTTTGAGCATGCCAGGATAAGGTTTTAGACATCATGGGGCCACTGGCTAAAATATTGGATATGGCCGAATCGGCCAGGGCGGCTGGTAATCAGGTCGACCCAGAAGAGTTAAGTGGCTGGGCTCAGAGAGCTATTTGCCTTACGGGCAATGCTAACACTTCGTTGGCTATTGAACGGCGCAAGGCGCTCCTGATGAAGATTGAGACAAAACTGGCAAATCTGGCTATTTCCGAGGCGGGCAAGGATGCCCAGGGGCTCCTCTTCAGAGAGCCCTTTATAAAAGAGCTTGGTAAATACGTTGGGGCTTTTACCGCCCTTGATAAGGCACAGGCGTCAATGCTCTTATGCCCGTGGTTCGGGCAGAGGCTCTTTCGTCCACAGACCTTCGTTGCAGGATCAGCAACATCAGCCCGCCTTCTTCCCCACCCGTGGCGGTTAGAACCGCGGCAGAGGATTCCGTGGACATCCTAGCTCCAGGAAACCATACGGTGAGTCATCCATTCCCTGCCTGGAAAGGTCAAGTGTGGCGTTTTACTTGCCTTCCCTTCGGCCTCTCGTCCGCCCCATGGTGCTTCACCAAGCTGATGTGCCCGGTGGTGGCCTGGTTGCGCAGTCGTGGGGTACGTTTGGTGATATACCTGGACAACATACTCTTCATGGAGTCGAGTCCGGTTTCCCTTCTGTCCCATCTTTGGTTGGCCACCTCCCTCATTTACGATCTGGGGTTTGTCATCAATCAGGAGAAATCTTGCTTGATTCCTTCCACCACGATGGAGTTTTTGGGTTTCCAGATCGATTCCGTTTCACAATCTCTCAGTCTGCCGCAATTGAAGGTACGGAGTATTCGAAAAGAGCTGAGGCGCGCTCTATCGTTACCTCGATTATCCCTCAGACATCTGCCCCGGATAATAGGACTCCTTGCTTCCTCTATCCAAGCGATTTTTCCAGCACCGCTCCATTACAGAGCACTTCAGTGCCTCAAGATTGCTCACCTTCGGGAGGGTGCATCTTACGCCGATACCATCGCTCTGGATACAGAGACCAGGCACAAGTTGAGTTGGTGGATTCACAACCTCTCGATGTGGAACGGCAGAACCATTTTTGGTCCTTAGCCAGATCTTATCATCGAGTCGGATGCCAGTCTCCACGGGTGGGGCGCACATTGCAACGGCGTCTCCACCGGGGGTCCATGGTCCCAGAGCGAGTCCCGACTCCACATCAATTCACTGGAACTGCTGGAGGGATCCCTGGCGATCCGCAGCTTTGTCAACAACACGGTCAGGGTTTGTGTCAGGCTCCGCATGGACAATGTGTCGACGGTCAGATACATCAACTATATGGGCGGCATGCGCTCCTCCGTGTCCCGTCCTCCGAGACCACGTTTCTCCGCTACCTGGGATGTTTCCATCGTTTTGTCTTTTCTTCAGGGTCGGCCTTCTAATGATGCCTTGTCGTTACGGCAACTTTTCGCCGGAGGGAGTGACGTTTAATATCTCCCGGCGCACGAAGACGAACATCCGCTCAGTGCCGTATCCGTATTTCCCGGCGTCTCCGCAGCTTTGTCCTGGTAATTGTCTGCAGGAATACGAACGGCGCACCAATGATTTGCGTGCTCCTGATTTCCCTCATCTCTTTATTTCCTTTCGCAGACCCTTTCATCCGGTAACTAGTGTTACCCTCTCGCGATGGGTCAAATGGGTTTTGTCCCTCGCGGGTATTAATACCTTGATTTTTACAGCTCATTCGGTTTGGAGCGCCTCTGCCACCTCTGACAGTTTCCGGAACCCGTTTAGAGGACGTTATGAGATTAGCGGACTGGTCCAGGGCATCTACCTTCCGCGAGATTTACTTTAGGCCACCATCTCACGCCTTCTCTTCTGTGGTGGCCCAGCTTTAAACTTGCAATATGAGCCTCCGTGTCCTGGGATCAAATTTCATGATTTTCCTATTCCATGACGTAAAGTCATGATTTTATAAAGGACACGGAGGCGAATATTGCACACCCAAGTTTTCCCTCCCTACTGTGTTAGTTGTTTTATATCTGACACTTTGTTATTTTGGTTTGTTTTCCTTGATGTGAATCAAATGTTATGTGCCTTCACTTCTGATTTGAATGCTACCGTCCTTGTTTGCTTGTTTCCCTAGGTTGATGTTCCAGACCGGATGTCCGGAGTATGCAAAGTTTTGTTGACAAGTTGGATCCGGTCCTACGTTCCAGTTGTCGGTTCTAGTAGTCGGGAGACCTTTCAGAAGTTGATCTTCCTTCATGTTTGGGCGAACACCAGGTTGGAGTTTTACTGACCACAAAGAAAGAGGACTGTCCCAGTGTGACCGTGGGTTATATGGACACTGGGAGGGAGAGGGTTGGGCTTGTTGCCATGGTTACTGCATGTTTAAAGTGTTTTTTCTTTGCTGCTATGGAATCAGTAAAGAGACAGAAAGCAATACTCGCCTCCGTGTCCTTTATAAAATCATGACTTTACGTCATGGAATAGGAAAATCATGAAATTTAATTGACCAGTCTGTGTCACACTCTGTACAGGACAATTTCCAGGTCGGTCACTAGGGCGATTGCCCAGTCGGCACCTCCAAAATCCCCTCAGGCTACACTACAAAATCCATCTGAGGTGTTTTGGTCGGCGACTGACTCTACAACCAATTTGGCAAAAGGTTTTAAAAAATATCACATAAACCTGCCCTCAAACGGCATTTAATGAATGATGACAATACTCCCAACACACAGACTAAGTCTGCTCATACCGGGAAAGGTCAAGCAATTCATGACGACTCACAGCTATCATGCAGTACCCATACTGATGCTCATGCTATGCATCCAAGACCCTGCGCCCGTGAGGACGATACAAATAGACGGGCTTGGACTGCCCTTAAAAGACTTAAACTAGAGTCCTATATGGAGTCTTCAGACAGGTCTTCTCTAGATCAGTCCGATATTTCAGACAATGAGGGCTATTTTGACCTATAGGAAGAATCAGAATTTGAGGAAGGTGTCTCTCAAGATCCTCCCTCGTCAGAGTCCTTAATTTTAGATGGCATGGGGACTCCTTACTTTGACCCCTCCTTAATTAAGCATCCCTGTTCCGGAGAGTGGGTCCCCAATCCACAGGTCCAACAGTTTATTTCCCTATGGATCAAAAAAGGGCTAGATTGTGCCTCTAGAAACAAATTAAGGGCTGAATGCCCGTGACCTACATTACCGAGAAATGCGGCTGCTACTCCCGACATAGATGGTATCCTTATAAAGTACCTGTTAAAATCGGGAAAAAAAAACCAAGAAGGGGATAGACCGCTTGTTTCGAGTGTGTCAAGATAAAGCTCATGGATGTTTTAGGACCTCTTACCAGAATACTTGACTTGACAGAAGAGGCAGCAGTCTCTGGAACTGCTATTGATATACCTACCATGAAAGGTTGGTATCAAAGAGCCATGTATTATTATGCAACGCTAATGCCGCTCTCTGTGCGGAACAACGCCGTTCAGTGCTGATGCGCTTAGACCCCCAACTGACCCAATCGGCTACCTCAGAAACGAATCTTCCCACGGACGGCTCTCTTTGGTGAACCGTTTATAAAAGAAATGAATTAATATGTGGGATTATTTTCCTCTCTAGGCCAGGCACAGACCAATTTAAAAGAAAGTATTTCTGAACAAGGTTTTTAGCCATCTCGGGAAAAGGAATTAGGAGCCGCTTTCCCAGCCGGACATACCAAAATTATAGAAACAGAGGTTCCTACCAACCTGAGAGAACAGCTTCGCTGCTCCACCTAGCCCAGTGGTGGGCAAACTTTTTTGTCAACTGAGCCAAATATCGCCAAAACCACGATTGAAATTTCTTTTGAGAGCCACATTTTTAAAACCTAAAATATATCGGAAGGTACATTGTTTTTAGTTTCAATAAGTATTTTTTGAGAATATTCTGCATGTAAGTATCCACATGGAGAATACAAATAACACAACTAATAAAACAAAGACTTTAGAAAGATATTATTTATCGATAGCGTTAAATTCCGTAAAATTTGCCTTACAATGTAGAGAAAATTACATCCTGACAATGACTGACAAAGTCACAAACACTAATGTGAACAATGGCCTTGCATCTCTTTGGAAGGTTTGAGTAAGTCAGGTTTGTATGTTGTTGTTTTTAATTTTAGGCACGATTCGAGGTTCTCATCATTGAGACGATTTCTCAATTCACTCTTGATAAGGTTCATGCTTGAAAATAATTGTTCGCATATATATGTAGACCCAAATAAGGAAAGAACAGTAAACGTTTTTTCAGTTGATTATATGAGTCAGGAATATTATTCCAGGTGTTAAAAATCAACATATCTTCCTTCTCCAGGTCTTTCAAAGCAGACCACTTGTGCTGTGAACTAAGTTCACATTTGTTTTTCTCCAATATTTCTAAATCAGCACAAAGACGTTCAAATTTCGAGCTCCACAGTTCTTTGTTTTTTAAATCCAGCAATTGCATTTCAAAGTTGCCAATGTCGATATTAAAGGGAGAAAATTTTTATTCTGTTACAGTTGCATCCAGAGGTTTTTTAACAAAGGCCAACGTCGCTTTGCTGTTTCTGAATTCCTGAAACCTCTTGAGAAAAGCTTCCCTCATATTTAAAAGTGCTGTTTTAAAATAGCAAATGTCAATATCAGAATTATTTTCTTGGCGATTGTGACAAAACCAACCTCGCCACTGGGTGGTGGAAAAGCCTGGCTACCAGCCTCTTGCCCCAGGATTATGGGCCCTCTCATCAGCCAGGCTTCCTTTGTTCACAAAGGACTTTTACTAACTTTGATCCCCTGGTTCTAACTACTAGCTCTTGTAAGAGCTTGTTCCTGTTACTTGTTCCTGCATCGCTCTCTGAAGGAAGACAGGTTCACCCACAGGAGCCTGGAGCCTTGTCGTAGGTCCAGGGTGGGTAGGAGACGGCGTCCTAGTGAGAGGAGAAGGAGCTCGGAGACAGCGTTTGTTGATTGACAAAATTGAGGGCGACACTAGTATCCATACAGCACCCCTGGCTACAGCAGCAAGATGGAACCAGCAGTGGCATACGATGAGAAAGATGGCCTGGATGGCCGGGATGCATTAAGTAAAGGCATCTGGTACCAGGCCCTGGGTAATGTACAATACCAGGGAGGTGAGAGTCTCCCCAGTGGAGAGCAGCGATTGCAGAAGCAAGTGGCTCTGCGGATGCCCTTCCTGGGAGAGCAGCCCCTGGAGGAATGGGTGAAGGAACTAGAGCACCGGGTATGGCAGGAGCTATGTTTGGAGGAGGCCTACCAGGCACTCTGGTTGTATATGGCACAGTATATACCCTGGACAGCTGAGCATGACAAGCCAGAGGGAGAGGAGTTTGATGGTCCTGGCTTGCTATGGGAGTCCTTTGCAGAGCCTGACTTCGGGAGCACTGCACAGTCCAGACTTCCGAACATTTTCTACGAGAGGGAAGCTAGGCAGGATTGGGATGACCCCCACGAGGTAGAGAAAGACCTGGCTCACCTAGCAACCCTGGAGTGGGAACTGGAGCAGGACTACCGAGATCTCTTCTACTCCATTGAGAGGGCTCAGCGAGAGAGCAGAGTGTCAGACCCAGGTCCAGAGCCCTTCAGCTGGGAGGATAGTGTGGAGGTTTACTGGGAAAACCCGACTGAAGTATCCCCTGCTTCAGTACCAGCTACACAGGTAGGGGACCTCATAGACTGGTCCTGGGGGGAACCCCATATGGCAGGTGGAGATGGGACCAAGGTCTCTCCACCGGCCCTACAGGGATGCTGGGCAGTCGGCCCAGATCCCCAACGGCAGCCGGAGTTTCAGGGAGTAGGGACAGTCGGTCCTGCTCCCCAGCGGCAGGGAGAGGAGAGCATCGTCTCCATCCCCCAGCGGCCGTGTGATGTACAGGGAATTGGGAGCCCAGTCTCCATTCCCCAGCGGCCGTGTGATGTACAGGGAATTGGGAGCCCAGTCGCCATTCCCCAGCGGCCGTGTGATCTACAGGGAATTGGGAGCCCAGTCTCCATTCCCCAGCGGCCGTGTGATCTACAGGGAATTGGGAGCCCAGTCTCCATTCCCCAGCGGCCATGTGATCTACAAGGAATTGGGAGCACACTGGGTGGTGGAGAAGCCTGGCTACCAGCCCCTTGCCCCAGGATTATGGGCCCTCTCATCAGCCAGGCTTCCTTTGTTCACAAAGGACTTTCACTAACTTTGAACCCCTGGTTATAACTACTAGCTCTTGTAAGAGCTTGTTCCAGTTACTTGTTCCTGCATCGCTCTCTGAAGGAAGAGAGGTTCACCCACTGGAGCCTAGAGCCTTGTCGTAGGTCCAGGGTGGGTAGGAGACGGCGAGACCTCAACCAAGCTTCGGCGGTTCGTGGGGTCTGCAGTGCTTACGGTATCAAGCGGAGTGCTTGGAGTCCTCGGGAAGCACTAGGAGCATCTATCGACAGAGGTACCCGGTCGGGGTGCCAGGAGATCCGTTACAGCAATGTTTTGACAGGCTTGGAAAGTGAATCAAAGTTTCTCTGTCAAAATCTTGAGCAAAAACAGATAATTTGTTTTCAAACAAAATAACTTCTAACATCGAAAAAATGATGTTTCCTTTCCCCTGTAGTTTATGATTAAGCTGATTTAGATGGGACGTAACATCTACCATTAAATACAGTTTTTGGATCCACTGGTCGTTTGTTCATTCTGGATTGTGAACGCCCTTCTCAAGGAAAAATGCTTTCATTTCTGTTAATAAGGAAGCAAAACGTTTCAAAACGTTTCCTCTTGATAACCAACGTACATTGTTATGCAGCAGAAGATCTGCGTACTCACTCTCCATTTCAACTAAAAATTATTTAAATTGGCGATGATTAAGAGCATTAGCTATAATGGAGTTGATTATCTTAATCACCAATTCCATAACTTTGCACATTTCTTCTGGAAATGTCTGCGCACAAAGTGCTTCTTGATGTATGATGCAATGGTATGTAAGTATCTCGTTTTTTCTTTCATAATAGCAACAAAACCTTTTTTTACGCCGGTCATACTTTTTGCCCCGTCTGTTGCAATTGAGACGTTTTTATCGAGTGGAATATGATGTTTTTCAATGCAATCAATTACAGCATTTGCTATATCCTCTCCACGTGTTTGACCTTTCAGTGGCAATAATCCTAAAAGTTCTTCTTTAGGACCTGTAGTTGAGATAAATCTTACAAAAAGTGAAACTTGCGCATCTTACAAAAAGTGAAACTTGCGCGGTATCATTTATGTCACAAGACTCGTCCACTGCTATTGATAAAGCTGAAACCCCTTTAAGATCAACAACTTGTTGGTTGGTTATATTGGAAGACATTTTGGCTGTTCTAGCTTTCACTTGTTTTAGCAGACAATGACAACTCTTAATTTTTTTTTTGAATTTCTTCTTTGTTCTTACAATCCCTAAATAACTCTTCCGATGCATTTATAAAACAACATTTTATGTATTCGCCATCTGTATATGGTTTGCCTCTCTTAGCAATCTCTTGACTAACCGCAAAACTTGCAAAATTAACATAGTTGGAAGATTACACCCAGTGATTAAACACAGAACTTGATTTTTGTTGACTCTTCAGAAGTTCCTCAACTGCTTTTTTCCTTGCATCACCGACAGGATATTTATTACTAAATGACAAGTGTTTAGTTGTAAAGTGTCTCTCCAAATTTGATTTCTTGTTATGCGCAAATTTTTCCTTACAAATAAGACAGGTCGGAAGGCCATTTTACGTTTTGAATAAACGCGAAGGTCTCGGTCCATTCCACTTTAAATTCACAGTTTTTGTCTTCCGTTTTTTGTAGTTTTTTCTTTGTAGCCATGTCAAACAGGGCACCTATAAAAATGCTTCATTTTTTAAAAAAGCCACCAACACCAAACACCAAACCAGCACCCTTACTCACATAAAACAAATAATATTGGATGACGCACTGTTATGGGGACATCTGTGGATGACGCACTGTTAAGCATCTGTGGATGACGCACTGTTATGGGGAAATCTGTGGATGACGCACTGTTAAGCTTCTGTGGATGATGCATTGTTAAGCATCTGTGGATGACCCACTGTTAAGCTTCTGTGGATGACGCACTGTTAAGCTTCTGTGGATGACCCACTGTTAAGCTTCTGTGGATGACCCACTGTTAAGCTTCTGTGGATGACCCACTGTTATGTATCTGTGGATGACGCACTGTTAAGCATCTGTGGATGACGCACTTTTAAGCTTCTGTGGATGAGGCACTGTTATGTATCTGTGGATGACGCACTGTTAAGCTTCTGTGGATGACGCACTGTTAAGCATCTCTGTTAGACGGGTTCCTACGCTAAATTCTACCTGTTAGGTGCCATGACGGCTACCATACACTTCAGGGAGTGTAGGTTCCACGTTCCTGCATTGAATACTACCTGTTAGGTGCCATGACGGCTACCATACACTTCAGGGAGTGCAGGTTACACAGCAGGCCCACTCCACAACACCACCGGCGCCAAATGGCTACCAAGGATTGCAGTGAGCGTCCACAAACTATCTCACTCCTGGTGCCATGGCTTCAGTGAGTGAGGGGGAGCAGGCCTGACTATGTACTAACACTAATTAAAATCAGCCTATAGGGCAGACAGGATGGTCAGGAGTGCATGACTGAGGAGGCAACCACACCTCCAGTACAAACTGCAAAGAAAAACCCAAAAAGGGGGTCAGTCAGCACATACCAAACCGCAGTAGCACATTGCTATGGCAGGTAACAACATTTAAAGACAGAAACATGCAATGCGACAATAAACTGCAATATAGAGTACAAAATTGCATAATAATAACAACAAGTGCTACACTATAAGTGCGAGATACTTGGCAAATCGTTTTGTACAAAATTATTTGAGCCCGTCTGCCGAGCGTCAGAGATCGCCTTGACGCTCAGCAGACGGGCTCAAATAATTTTGTACAAAACGATTTGCCAAGTATCTCGCACTTATAGTGTAGCACTTGTTGTTATTATTATGCAATTTTGTACTCTATATTGCAGTTTATTGTTGCATTGCATGTTTCTGTCTTTAACTGTTAAGCTTCTGTGGATGAGGCACTGTTATGTATCTGTGGATGGAGCACTGTTTAGCTTCTGTGGATGATGCACTGTTAAGCATCTGTGGATGACGCACTTTTAAGCTTCTGTGGATGAGGCACTGTTATGTATCTGTGGATGACGCACTGTTAAGCTTCTGTGGATGATGCACTGTTAAGCATCTGTGGATGACGCACTGTTCAGCTTCTGTGGATGGAGCACTGTTCAGCTTCTGTGGATGACGCACTGTTAAGCATCTGTGGATGATGAACTGTTAAGCACCTGTGGATGACGCACTGTTAAGCTTCTGTGGATGACCCACTGTTATGTATTTGTGGATGACGCACTGTTATGTATTTGTGGATGACGCACTGTTAAGCTTCTGTGGATGACCCACTGTTATGTATCTGTGGATGACGCACTGTTATGTATCTGTGGATGACGCACTGTTAAGCTTCTGTGGATGACGCACTGTTATGTATCTGTGGATGACGCACTGTCATGTATCTGTGGATAGAGCACTGTTAAGCATCTGTGGATGACCCACTGTTCAGCTTCTGTGGATGATGCACTGTTAAGCATCTGTGGATGACCCACTGCTAAGCATCTGTGGATGACCCACTGTAAAGCTTCTGTGGATGACGTACTGTTATGGGGGCATCTGTGGATAACACTGTTATGGGGGGGGATCTCTGGATGACACATATATAGCATCTTATGCTATATTTGTGTCATCCACAGATTCCCCTCCCCATGACAGTGTCTGTGTAAATAGTAATATAAAGTAATATAAAATTAGTGGGGCTCACACCTAGGATGTAATGGATATTTTAAGCAGGGTACGGGCAGTCAATGCAGATCGCGAACCCCATTCAAGTGAATGGGTCCGCGATCCTCATGCAGCTGCCCCATGGTCTGTGTCCGTGCATTGCGGACCGCTATTTGCGGTCCGTAGCACTGTCACGGTGCCCTTACATTCGTGGGCATGAGCCCAGAGTGTGTTTTTACATACTTTTATATGTACTTTCTTTTATTTGGATCTTGATTATTATTTCATTTTATCTTTATCATTTTTTACTTCTATTAAACTTGTCTGCAGACATTACTTTTGCTGTTTAAACAGATGCCAAGTAAATGCTGATGCCAAATAATTAAATCACCTGTAGAAGGAGGTACACTGACTCTGACTTGTAGTCACGTTCAAAGAAAGCACCTGCAGCGGTGTTCTGTCTCTGGCAGATTTCACTGCCCGGGAAGTTTTCACTACCCCTCGTCACTTCCTCCTCGTTCCGAAGGAGGTGCGTCTGGAAGGAGGTGCGTACTGCTTACTGTCATGATGCGCATGCGCTAATACTAGTTAGCGAACACGCCCTCTCTTGCTTTGTGGAACGCAAATGCGTCCCACAGGCAAGATTCCTCTGTAGTGCAGGATGGGTTGGTTTTGGCGTGGGAGCCTGCACCAAAGATTGAAGGGTCTAAAGAGCCGTTTGTGGCTCGCGAGCCGCACTTTGCCGACCACTGACCTAGCCTATTTTCTTCCCCTATCAGGGATGATCCTGGCGTGGCCAAGGACAACGCGGTTTCACAAATGTCCGAGAGTATCTGGCGGTAAGTCCACACTCCCTTCATTCTTCTCTGATACCCCTAGGAGGCAGACTCCGACATTTTACCCATCATTGGGCTTTGATTTCTGCAGACTGCTGGATCCTCAATATGGTTCAGGGCTTCTAAATAGACTTCATGTCCTGTCCAATACAATCACATCTCCCTCATCCCATACAATTGTCGACCGAAGATCGACTATTATTAGACCTAGAAATCAAGAAATTATGTTTCAAACAGGCAATAATTCAAGTTCCCTCCCATTCTTCCGGGTTTCTGAGCAACTTGTTTCTGGTCAAGAAGATAGACGGAGGATTTCGCCCAGTAATAAACTTACGTCTATTGAACAATTTCATACAAAACAGACACTTCAAAATGGAATGGATTCACTTACTTTGGGACCTTTTATTAAAAAACGATTGGTTGGTAAAAATAGGCCTAAGGGATGCCTACCTGATGGTACCAGTCCATCCTTCTTCTCAGCCATTTCTCCAATTAGTTTGGGAAGGTCAGAGATAGCAGTTTACCTGCCCGCATTCGCCTTTCTTCAGCCCCTTGGTGCTTCACCAAGTTAATGAAACCGGTAGTAGCCTCCCTACGTTCCCATGGAGTGCGCCTCATTATATACCTGGACGATATACTGATTCTAGCAGAATCCATATCACTGGCACATCTTTATATGAATTGGACCTTATCTCTTTTGATGGACCTTGGATTTCTCATCAATTACGAGGAAATCAGTATTAACCCGCTCTCAAGAGGTTGAATTTTTGGGTTTTATGATCAATACCCAATCGGCCATGAGCCTCCCTTCCAAGAAGTTGAAGGTAATCCAGAAAGAGATTTGTTTGATTCTCAACAAACATATCATTTCCCTTCGGACCATTGATCGTATAGTTGGCCTCTTATCGGCCTCCATACAAGCCATATTTTCAGCCCATTTACACTACAGGGCGCTTAAGTGGCTGAAAATTCAGCACTTTCGGAACGGTCTAGTTTATTCAGACAAGGTTCCCCTCTCCTCAGACGCCAGAGAAGAATTTCAAATTCAAGAGTGGAACGGGAAAACGATCTTTTTTCCGTTCCAGACCTTGTCATAGAGTCGGACGCCAGTCTTTCTGGCTGGGGCGCCAGATGCGGATCCAATTCCAGAGGAGGCAAATGGTCTCATTCGGAAGCTTTTTTACACATCAACTGCTTAGAACTTCTAGCCGGGTTCTTTGCTTTCAAGAGCTTCGCAGCCAACAGGTCTCATTGTTGTATACTCCTCCGGATGGACAACATTTCTGCCGTCCAATACATCAACTGTCTGGGCGGCACAAGATCAGAAATGCTGGACAGTATCGCAAAATAATTTTGCCACTTTTGTCTGATCCGGAATGTTGTCCTCAAGGCGGAGTATCTTCCAGGTTTATCCAATTCCATAGCGGATTGGAATTCTTGGTATCTCATAGATGTGAGTGATTGGCATTGAATCCGGCCATTTCCATCTCCTCAATACTCTTTAGGGGCCTCTTCACCTAGATCTATTTGCTTTTAGCCTCAAACGGCAAGTACCCAGGTTCTTCAATTGGCGTCCTGACCCTGAAACTTCGGGAGTGGATGCTTTTCTCCAGATTTGGCCTCGAGACAAAAACTATGATTTTCCTCCTTTCGCTCTGATTCCCAGAGTTCTCCTTCAGGTTTCTATAAAAAAAATTGTTCTCATTACCCCTTGGTGGCCGACGCAATAGTAGTTTCCCCAAATTCTGGGGATGTCTATAGATTTCCCGAAAATCCTCCCTTATTCTCTAAATCTTCTGTTGAACCCTTTCGGCGAACAACACCGGCTAATACTGTCCCACCAACTGCCTCTAGTAGCCTGGCTCATTTTCGGCCTTCCGAAAGTGTCCCAAACCTTTCTCAATCAACTAAAGATCTCCTTTCTGAAGCTTGGGCTCTGGGTACCAGAAAGGCTTACAGATCAGCCTGGAAAATTTGGGCTGATTGGTGCAGTCAACGGGACTTGGATCCCGCACATGCCTCTCTATCCCACATCTTAAATTTTCTTTCTGCCTCTTTTGAGGCCGGTAAAGCATACCGCAAAATAAACCTTTACCGTTCGGCTATATCTGCATCTCTTGTTTCCATTCAATCTTTGCCCATAGGGAAACACCCCCTCGTCTGTAGATTACTTAAGGGTATCCGTTTCGAACGTCCCCCCTTGCCAAAATACCTATGGACTTGGGACATTAACGTTGTCCTGGACCTTATATCATCTTGGGGAGATAATGACTCTTTATCTCTAAAACTTTTCTCTCTCAAACTGTCTTATTATGTCTTATATCCATTAAAAACCCTGGATATCTCTTACAGATCCTATTCCCCTAACAGCATACATTTTACTGTAACTAGATGAAATAAGACCAACGTTAATTCCATCTTCTACCCAGCCTTTCCACACAATGAGCACCTATGTGTGGTCAAATGTCTACATTCTTATGAATGTCTACATTCCTATTTTTTTGACGGACAACGGTTCACGGACCCATTCAAGTCAATGGGCCAGTGAAAAAACACTGATGCACACAAGATTGGCATCCGTGTCCATGTCCGTACGCTACTTTCATACAGACGGATCCAAAGATCCGTCTGCATAAAAGCTTTTCGGGCGCTCCTCCTACTGGTAAGTGACAGATCATTAAGCAATGCGCCACACAGACCTGTCACTTACCAGTAGGATGAGCTCCCGGCTGGTCATAGACAGCGCAGCAGGTAAGTATGATATTGCTAAGTAACCATGGCAACCAGGAATGCAGTAGCCGGGGGGGGGGGGGGCGCACTGGCCACCAATGAAATTAATACAATAGAGGGAGGGGGGGCCGGGGGAGGACCGCACTGGCCACCAATGAAATTAATACAATAGAGGGAGGGGGGGCCGCACTGGCCACCAATGAAATTAATACAATTGGGGGAGGGGGGTCTGCCCCCTGCTGCCTGGCAGCCCCTGATATCTTACAGGAGGCTATGATACGCACAATTAACCCCTCAGGTGTGGCACCTGAAGGGTTAATTGTGCGGATCACAGCCCCCTGTAAGAGATCGGGTGCTGCCAGGCAGCAGGTGGCAGTCATGTACACAGTTCGTAGTATATTCTAACTTGAAGCGTCCCCATCACCATGGGAATGCCTTTGTGTTAGAATATACTGTCGGATATGAGTTTTCACGATGTAACTCAAATCCGATGGTATATTCTAACATAGAGGCGTTCCCATGGTGATGGGGACGCTTCAGGTTAAAATATACCATCGGATTGGAGAAAACTCAGATCCGATGGTATAATAGGGACTCCTGACTTTACATTGAAAGTCAATGTGGGAGGGATCCGTTTGCAATTGCACCATATTGTGTCAACGTCAAACGGATCCGTCCCCATTGACTTGCATTGTAAGTCAGGACGGATCCATTTGGCTCCGCACTGCCAGGCGGACACCAAAACGACTTTTTCCTTCATGTCCGTGGATCCTCCAGAAATCAAGGAAGACCCACGGAAGGAAAAACGGACACGGATCACGGAACTACGGAACCCGTTTTTGCGGACCGCCCAAAAAAACTGTCGTGTGCATGAGGCCTTACTAGAATAGTTTCATAGTCATTGTTATTCTAATTGCTTATTTATTATGCTATTTTTAATTTGTAATAGACATTATTATGTATATGATATATAGCAAGCTTTGAACTCGCATAATGGGAGCCTCGTGTACTGTAAAAAAATCTTCTGACTTCCTTCCTTAGACTCTCCATACCCGGACTTCTACTGTTATCTGATGCAGAGAAATTCCTGTTCCTGTGATTTTCATTATCTAACTGTTTATCCATGTTATACTACTAAAGAAAGAGGGTGGAGTTTATCTTCATATTGCTTATATGTTCTCTGATACATCTTCATTGGTTACTATATGTTCAAGCATGCTAGGTTGTACCTAAACAATTTTTTTCTTTATGTATTGATATTTAACTCTTTAGCTGCAGATTCAGTAAAAGAAAGTTACGCATAATGCTCGCCTCGTGTACTTAATAAAATCTATATTTTCCAGCACAATATCTAGTAAAATCTCCAATTACTGCCGCTCTTTGACTGTTAATGGCAGGGTCCTCAAATTTGGCACAGTCAGTCATTGGGCGACTTGGGTTCATGTTTTAAAAAGTGGGTGGAGCCACAAACAGCCAATTAGATTTCAAGCCAACATCCTGTGGTTTCTTCAGAAATGACACCATCCAGTTATGTTGGCTTGAAAAAGCCTGTAACATCCTGTTGTTCGATTGTTTCAGCTTATTATTCCGTTTAATTCTTCTTCTCCGCCCCCCCCCCACTACTTCTACAGTTTTGGGGTTACAAACGCCAAACTTTCCACACTTCTTCGACCTATAGTGAGGTAAGTTGCTTGTGCTTTAATAAGCGATCCCACCCTCCGGGCCCCTGCGGCAGACCACCGAAGACCCCTTTTTTGCTATTGACTTTGACAGGGAAAATTAAAATCGCTCCTACTCGCACAGTTTTGAAGCTACACTACCCAAACTCGGACCACATATTGTTAGTGTCAACCCGAATAAAAGGGTAAATTTTGAGGTGACACCCCAAAATGGGCAGAGCTAGCAAAGGCCAATGAAAATTTTGCTATTTTCTATACGCAACTCCTCCCACAGTTTTAGGAGTACAATTACCAAACTTTGCACACTTGTTCGGCACCTACCCGAATAGGTTGCTTGTGCTTTGTTAACGAATCCCACCCTCCGGGCCCCTGGGGCATTCCCCCAAAGACCCTACTTTTTGTCATAGACTGTCATTGGAAAATTGTAAACTTTTGCCACTCGTACAGCTTTGAAGTTAAACTCACCAAACTTGGGTCATTTAGTCATGGGGTCAACCTGAAAATTTCTGTCACATTTTGGGGACTCTAAAAAGTGGGCGGAGCCACAAACAACCAATCAAATCAGATTTTCCCTATTGACTTCAATAAGAAAATTTAAATTGCTGTCATTCTCACAGTATTTAAGCCAGAACTTTTTATTTTAAATCATAACAAAACAATACAATAACCATTCCCAATAAAGGACTTAACCCGGCCAGTCTCCCACCCCACACCCCCCTTCTACATTCATAGTACCCATTCATGCACATCCATACACTATTTACATATTTACATATCAACATATTTAGATAACTAAGACAAAACTAAAAGAATAAATAAATTAAAAGACAACAATATATACAGGACCTATCCATAACCCTAAATCTAACTTATAACCCATCACCCGTCCCCACATAACACACCAAACCGGTCTCCCACAGAAGTTTAAGAGGATAACCCCGAGCTTCTCCAGTTCCATAGTTCTCCCCAGTCGGACTGGGGCTGACCGGTTTTCCTCAAATTTTTTTTCATTTTTTTTATTTGATTATACACACACACATATATATATAAATATATATACATAACCCCCCCAAAACCTCCCTCCCAACGTGACTAACACCAAAACATTAAGTCCCTATATAGTCAACTTATACATATACAATATACTTATCATATAATACATGACACAAAATCCAACTTTTCAGCTATGGTTCAGTGCCTGTAAACCAAACCATCCTGCTTTATCATAAAACAAAACAAAAATCTAATAGTGTCATGCCAGCCCACCACCAGGGCTGAGAGTTACTCGGTTAGTGTACCCTGAAACAAAAGCCCCTCCACAGATGAGAGACTTTAGGGCCACCCAACCTTTTGTTCTCAAGAGAGCGCACTTTATCCAGGTCACTCATGATGCTCCTATATACCGTCTCCACTGGGAGGGCTTTAGAACCCATTGACACTAGACACCTTGCGCACCAAATGTGATACCTGACCACTGCGCTAACTAGGAATAAAGTGGCAACAGTCCCGTTCACCCAGATCTTTGAACGCACCATAGGCCCACTCTGCATAGAATAGGGCAGCCAGCCTAGGCCAGCCGATGGAAATCCCCACCCTTTTGTAGACCTCTATTTTAAAAGGACAGTGAAGCAATGGTCCATACTTTCCAGCACAGCACCACACTTCTCCCAGGGACAACCCCTTTCCTCAGAGTTTCTACACTTCACAATATCCCTTACATATAGCTTACCATGGAAGCAGCGCCAAGCCACATCCCAAACTTTCAAGGGGATCCTCACCGAATTTAATAAAGTCAACCCGCCCTCTAGATCCCGACTTGGGCAATCCCTCAAGGCCAACGGAGGCTGGAAGAAGGTAGACAGGACCTTAAAATCAAGGTCGAACCTCGACTTGGTGTCTATCTCTCCCCTCCCGAGTCCCCATCGCTTTATAATTCTCAGGACCGGGGCAACATAAGCCGGGAGATATCTCTGCCTTGACGAGCGTAGGTCTTTCACACGCCCTCCTGTCTCCCATTCCTGGAAGAAGGGCCGAAACCATTCCCTACAGGAATTCACCCACCAAGGAGCCCTCTCCATCCAGAGGATTGCAATGTTAGCTTTTAAGATTGTATTTGTTAGGAATACCACTGGGTTGACCATATCCAATCCACCTAGTCTCCTTGGTCGGTAAGTGACATCTCTCTTGACTAGGTTCAGCCTGTTTCCCCATAACATCTGGAAAAACAGGCTGTAGACCGTTGCCCAGAGAGAGCCTGGCAGGACACAGACAGTGCCCAAGTACAATAGTACCGGGATCAGATAAGCCTTGCACAGGTGAACCCTTTCCCTGAGGGTCAAAGACCAACCCTTCCAGCGGTCCACCTTTTGACCGACATCTTTCAGTCTGCCTTCCCAATTTTTCTGATGATAGTCCTCATCCTGGTCAAAATTGATGCCGAGAACTTTGATAGTTTTCTGAGGCTCTGGGAGAGTGCCCTGGAGATCAAAAGCAGGATCTCCTTCTCCCAACCAGAGAGTTTCGCATTTATCACGGTTGATCTGAGACCCAGAAACCTCTGAATAGTGATCCACTTCCGACATCACCCACCCCACCTCCTCACCAGAAAAGGCAAAAATGGTGACATCATCCACATACGCTACCACCCTCAAAGACGGCCCCCTTGTCCCCGCCAGTTCCATCCCTACTCCTGCTAACGGTCCACAATCTACCCTTCTAATGAAGGGATAGATAGCAAACATACAGCAAGGGGCTTAAGGGACATCCTTGACGGACCCCGGAAGTCACCTCGAAGGGCTGTCCTGACCAACCATTGAACAACGGGAAACTCTCAGCCCCTTTGTACAAAGCCTTTAGCCAATTTACAAACCTCTCCGGCAGACCGTACCACAAAAGGACAGACCACAGGTACTCGTGGTTCACCCGGTCAAAAGCTTTAGCCTGATCCAAATTCAAAAGAAACCCTTTCCAAAGGCCCGTCCTGCCTCGCTCCACAGCTTCTCGGACACTGAGAACGGTGCTAAAAGTGCTCCGACCGGGAACTGTGCAGTGCTGAGCCCCTGAAAGAAAAAGAAGTCTCGTGCAAACTTCAATAATCTATTAAAAAGTATTTTTGCCAGGATCTTTCTGTCCCTATTGAGAAGCGATATGGGTCTCCAATTCTCAATACGGGATGGATTTTTGCCCTTTGACAGAATAATCAGGGCTGACTTACCCATTGACTTTGGTAAAGTGCCCGAGGAAAGACACTCATTAAACACCTCAGTCAATGGAGGAACTAACTGTTCCTTGAAAGTCCTATACAACTCAGATGTTAAGCCATCTGGACCTGGCGATTTCTTGGGCCTAAGCCCTTCAATGACCAGTCTCACTTCCTTTTCCCTGATTGGTTCAGACAAAACGTCAAGAGAGGGGTCCATTTCTGCCTTGGGAACAGCTTCAGCCAAGAAAGCTGAAAACTTGTCCCAATCTAGTTCTTTCCTACCCAAGAATGAGGGTATAAAGACCTGACCACCTCCAGGATCCGTGATTTGGACCTATTCAGGGATCCTGTACTGTCACCAGCTTACGTTTTACTGACATCTTACAGTTGCCGTAAGGGTTGGGTTAGCGGTACTTCCCGAAATCCCTCTCGACAACCAAAGATGCGTACCTATCGTACTGACACCTCTTAAGTAAGGACTTCACACGAGAGATATTCTCACGGCTACCTCCCGTCGAGACCAGACTTTCAAGTTTCTTCCTCAGTTCCTGGTACAGATGATTTCTGTCCTGGCACCTGAGGTACGAAAGCTCTTGGAAAAACCTTGCCGTCCTTGTTTTAAACATCTCCCACCACTCAGACTTACTGTTGCAGAGGTCCACTAACGGTTCCTGGCCCTGAAAGAACTCCTCGAAGGATTGTCTTATTGTCGCATCTTCCAGGAGAGATTAATTCAACTTCCACAAACCTTTGCCCATACAGGGGGTCTCTGCAACATTCAAAGAAAAACGAATTAAACAGTGATCGGAGAAAACCACTTCCTCAGTTTTTAAGACCGAGAAAACAGCTTCCCCCTTCAAATAAAACCTATGTATCCTAGACCTTTGGCTACCTCGATGAAAGGTGAAGTCCACGTGGTCTGGCTGATGCTTTAAGTGAGCATCCACCAGACGAGCTTCCTCAACTATCTTACTCAATACGACGCTATCGGTATCCAGCCTGACTTTGGAGCCTCCCCTATCACAGACTCTTGTCACATTGTTGAAGTCCCCACCAAAGATCACGGGACGGCTGGAAAAAAGGTAAGGTTTAATCCTCGTGAGAAGACATTTACGGTCCCACTTGGTTTGTCCTCTTGTCCTCCCATGAGCACATCCAGGATCAGGCACCTTCCCATTTCTAGTTCAATTACTTTCCTGCATTCCACTCTTCCAGCAGTTTTAAAAAGTACCGCTACCCCGCTACGTGGCTCGGCCGCAAGAGACCAGAAAGATGGACCATGCCTCCACTCTCTCTTTGCTTTCTCCATCAACTCCATGGAAGTCAACCAGGTCTCGTGCAAAAATAAAATATCAGCATCAAGATGGCTGAAAAAAATCAAAGGCCGCATAACGAGCCATGTCTGACTTAATTCTAGCAACGTTAATGCTTGCTAGCGTCAACAGGGTGAGTTCCGCCATAATGAGTGATTGAACTAGATAGCTTTCTTCTTAACCCCACCGCCACACTCACCATCACAACCATCTGACTCCTCACTTTCTTTCTGCATTTTCAGGCATTTGGAGACATCCATATCACATTTCTCTTTGCCCACAGGATCTGACTTGGCCCCCCCCTCCAGAAGGTTTCCTCTTTGAAGGGCAGGGCCCGGCAACCCGCGAGGAGGCCTTCTCACCCTCCGGCACTGCATCCCTTGCTTCCCCCTCAGCCAAGCCAGCCTCGGAGGTATCGCTTAGGACGCCATACCGGTTCGAGACCTCCACAAGAGGGGCACCAGCCGAAACCTTCCTTGGTATCTGGTCAAGGGAGAGTGGGATGGACGGATCCCACTCAAGAGAGGCCTTCCTGCCCTCTCTCTTGCTGTTTCTCTTCTTACCCTGCTTGTTCCTCCTCCTCACCAACCATTCACTGTCCTCCTCATCCACACTATCCCCACCTGAGTAGACAGAGACAGCGGAGAGGTTGGCCTCTTCGGTATGAACTCCGGGGTTCCCATCATCATCACTGTCATCTTGGCCACTATTGGCCGGATTCTCAACTAGGGTACCAGTTGAGGGATTAGCTGCCTCCTGCTCCCTCTGTTTGCGGCGTTGTTCCTGCCGCCTGGCCCTAGCCACTGTAATTTCTTTTTACCTTATCGGAATCCTTTTTGCTTCCTCTAGTGCTGGGATCCCTGGCACTTGTCCACTCACCAGCCTGCCAAGTCCTGGCAGCAGACTCTTCACCAACTGCAGGCCCAGCCTTGCGGCTAGTATCTGCCTGGTTCTGAGCCTGTCCCTGAGCCTGGTTGGCAAAGGCAAGCGGACAGCGACTAAACGGGTGACCCAGGTCTCCACACAGGTTACACCTGATCTTCCGACAGGTTGCGGCAAGATGGTCACTCCCTCCACACCTCACGCACCTCTCGTCTTACACTGTGCACTGAAGTGTGTGGGGTTGCCGCACCTGTGGCAGACCTTTGGCTGCCCCTGGTAAAAAAACATTATCCGATCCCTCCCTATGAAGGCCGAGGAGGGGATATGGGTAACAGAATTTCCCTGGGCCCTCAACATCACGTTAAAGGTCCAGGCCCCTGACCAAATACTGTGCTCGTCCAGGACCTTGGCTGGGTAGCCCACTTCACCGTAGCGACTCAGCCAGGTCGCTATGTCTACACTAGAAAGAGACTCACTACAAGTTAACACAGTCACGTTCTTAACCTTGTTCTGACGGGTGAAAGCCTGGACGGCAAAACCCTGCCACTCCGGGGTGCTCTTTATCAGCTCATATCTGGACCAGAAGAGCTCAAGCCCCTCTGGTCGGACAAAGCTAACGTCAAAGAACTTGGTCCCGTAGAGATGGATGAGGGCATAGATGTCTTTCGCCTCAAAACCCATCTGCAGGAAAAGCTCCACAACAGTCTTTCTGGAAGGTGTTGCTTCCTTACCTTTCCAAAACAGACGGGCCACATTCCTACGGTCCCCCCGGGTACTGACCAGACGGTCTCACCCCCCTTTTGCTCTCGGAAGGCTCTCAGCCCGTGTCTCTCCGTCCAGAAAGACAGGTCAACCGATTCACCCTCTACTTGTATGGAGGTCTCTGCACCCTCTTTCAAGGCCCCCAAGAGGCGCCGTTGCAAGTTACCCTTGCCAGATCCTGTGGGCAAAGAGTCCCTTGTTCCCCGCTGAACAATATTTGAAACAGTACGTTTTGCCTTTTTTCCCTATTTCTACTTTTCTTCCTCCTCCTCCTCTTTTCTCAATTTCTCCATATCCTCAGCATTTAAAATCCTTTCATCATATTCTTCCATATCCACATTTTCACTCACTTCCATATCCACATTACATCATTTCCACTCACTTCCGTATTTTCACTTACATTTGCATTCCCACATGCATCCACACCTGCATCCTCACTTGGTCCTGCATTACCGACTCCATTCTCCCCTTTCATACTACCTTTCACATCTCTTTTTGCATTGTCCACTCCACTTTTCACCGCATGTTTATCACTTTTTTCCCGGGAACCACCACTCACTCCCCCTAGACTGGCCAGGTTCTCCCCACACCTCAGTGGTGCCTTTGCAGGCACCACCACCCCTTCTACCGCAGAAGGAGCTCCCTTGTCCGCCCTTACCGCGACTCTCCCGCTCTGTATGGCCTAGCTACACTACAAGGCTGGGCCCAGCAGCGGGTTTTAGAGGCTCATATACCAGGAGCTCCCTCTCCACAATCTTGCTTTTATTTTTTTTCCCTTTACTGTCTCATCTTCAGGAATCTCTTCATTACAAAAGTAAAATTTCCCCATTGGGGATTCCAACTGTTTTATTTTTTTTTAGAATCAGCCCTCCACCAGATCCACTTTCTTCTCCAGATACTGTTTCCTGGCTCCAGGAAGGTTCTCCCTGCCCTGCTGGCAAGGAGTCCTCCCCAGATTCCTCTATTACCTCTATTTTACCCTCACTCCTGATCTGTGGCCCTGACAGCCCAGGAGAACCAGACTCAGTTCCAGACATGCTTTCAAACAGTTTGTCGTTATTAAATTTCTCCATGAAGGGGCCACTGTTTTTCTCTATGGCCAGTTTTTCCTATTCTAGAAACATTATCTCTTCTTCTAACTTTTCTATCTTAGCAGAGAGAATAGATTGTCTGCATTTTGGCAATGAGCCCTCCTGCAGCTTCACCTTTTTATGCTCCAGTTTGACTTTCCTTAAAGGGCTTCTGTCACCCCCAAAACACAAATTTTTGGAGGGGCTTGTTAAAATCCTTATTTATTTACTTACCTTTGTCTGTGGCTACTTTTCCTTAAAAATCGATCTTTTAAAATATGCAAATCACTTCACTACCAGCAAGTAGGGCGTCTACTTGCTGGTAGCCGCCGCAAAAAAACGCCCCCTCCTCCTGTTGATTGACAGGGCCAGCGAACACTCTCCTCCTCCGGCTGGCCCTGTCAGCATTTCAAATCCCACGCCTGTCTTAATTTGGCGCAGGTGCTCTGAGAGAAGGAGGCTCGCCTCCTCAGCACTCCCTTAATGCGCCTGCGCCGATGACGTCACCGAAAGAGAAGACGTCATCGGCGCAGGCGCACTGAGGGAGTGCTGAGGAGGCGACTTCCACCTCTATTTCCCACATCACAGACGCATCCTGTGATGGGCCTCTTGCGATACTTTCCACCGCTGTTCCTCCATCATGGCCGCCTGATATAGCACGCCGCACGCGGAGGGCGGAGTCTACATGGGCCAATCAAATTTCAGCTATTTGCTTAAATGGGAAAATTCAAAACTACCGCTGCTCTTAGACTATTAATGGCAGGGTCCTCAAACTTGGCACAGTTAGTCACCGGAGGACTGGAATTGAAATTCTGAAGAGTGGGCGGGGCCAAAAACAACCAGATTTATTTAATTGATTTAAATGTGAAAAACTAAAAATGCTGCCATTCTCACATTATTGATGTCATGGACCTCAAATATCACAAACGTGGTCATTGAGTGTTTCCACTTCAAAGTTATAAAAAGTGGGCAGAGCCATCGACAACTAATCAAATTTCACTCATTGATTTTCAATAGAAAACAATAAAACTGCTGCCATTTTTACACGTTAAATGCCATAATTCCCAAACCTTAAAGTGTTAGTCACTGGGTGACTATGGTTCACAATTAGATAAAAAAGGGACGGTGCAACAACAGTCAGTCAGATTTCAGCCTTTGACATTAATGAAAAGCAGATTAACTGTTTCTACAGGGAGTGCAGAATTATTAGGCAAGTTGTATTTTTGAGGATTAATTTTATTATTGAACAACAACCATGTTCTCAATTAACCCAAAAAACTCATTAATATCAAAGCTGAATATTTTTGGAAGTAGTTTTTAGTTTGTTTTTAGTTTTAGCTATTTTAGGGGGATATCTGTGTGTGCAGGTGACTATTACTGTACATAATTATTAGGCAACTTAACAAAAAACAAATATATACCCATTTCAATTATTTATTTTTACCAGTGAAACCAATATAACATCTCAACATTCACAAATATACATTTCTGACATTCAAAAACAAAACAAAAACAAATCAGTGACCAATATAGCCACCTTTCTTTGCAAGGACACTCAAAAGCCTGCCATCCATGGATTCTGTCAGTGTTTTGATCTGTTCACCATCAACATTGCGTGCAGCAGCAACCACAGCCTCCCAGACACTGTTCAGAGAGGTGTACTGTTTTCCCTCCTTGTAAATCTCACATTTGATGATGGACCACAGGTTCTCAATGGGGTTCAGATCAGGTGAACAAGGAGGCCATGTCATTAGATTTTCTTCTTTTATACCCTTTCTTGCCAGCCACGTTGTGGAGTACTTGGACGCGTGTGATGGAGCATTGTCCTGCATGAAAATCATGTTTTTCTTACCTTGCAGACTTCTTCCTGTACCACTGCTTGAAGAAGGTGTCTTCTAGAAACTGGCAGTAGGACTGGGAGTTGAGCTTGACTCCATCCTCAACCCAAAAAGGCCCCACAAGCTCATCTTTGATGATACCAGCCCAAACCAGTACTCCACCTCCACCTTGCTGGCGTCTGAGTCGGACTGGAGCTCTCTGCCCTTTACCAATCCAGCCATCTGGCCCATAAAGACTCACTCTCATTTCATCAGTCCATAAAACCTTAGAAAAATCAGTCTTGAGATATTTCTTGGCCCAGTATTGACTTTTTAGCTTGTGTGTCTTGTTCAGTGGTGGTCGTCTTTCAGCCTTTCTTACCTTGGCCATGTCTCTGAGTATTGCACACCTTGTGCTTTTGGGCACTCCAGTGATGTTGCAGCTCTGAAATATGGCCAAACTGGTGGCAAGTGGCATCTTGGCAGCTGCACGCTTGACTTTTCTCAGTTCATGGGCAGTTATCTTGCGCCTTGGTTTTTCCACACGCTTCTTGCGACCTTGTTGACTATTTTGAATGAAACGCTTGATTGTTCGATGATCACGCTTCAGAAGCTTTGCAATTTTAAGAGTGCTGCATCCCTCTGCAAGATATCTCACTATTTTTGACTTTTCTGAGCATGTCAAGTCCTTCTTTTGACCCATTTTGCCAAAGGAAAGGAAGTTGCCTAATAATTATGCACACCTGATATAGGGTGTTGATGTCATTAGACCACACCCCTTCTCATTACAGAGATGCACATCACCTAATATGCTTAATTGGTAGTAGGCTTTCGAGCCTATACAGCTTGGAGTAAGACAACATGCATAAAGAGGATGATGTGGTCAAAATACTCATTTGCCTAATAATTCTGCACGTAGTGTATTATCACAGTTTAAATGCCAAGTGTCCCAAACTTAGCACAATTACTCACTGGGTGACTCAAAATTTAGGAAAAATAGGTGGAGCCTAAAACAGCCAATTAGATTTCACCTATTGACTTCAATGTAAAACTTTCAGATACTGCCATTCTCACAGTTTTAAAGCCAGAGGCCCCATTCTTGGCACAGACCATGTCTGGGTGACTGGGCTTAAAATTTGGAAAACTGGGCAGAGCTTAAAACAGCCAATCAAATATTACCTAGTGATATTCAATGGGAATATTTAAAATGCTGTCATTCTTACACTGGCAGGGTCTTCAAACTTGGTACATTCGGTTACTGGGTGATGGGAATTTAAATTTTAAAAGTGGGCGGAGCCACAAACAACCAATCAGATTTTATCTATGGACTTCAATGAGAAAATGTAAAATTATGTTATTCTTACAATATGAAAGCCAGAGTCCCCAAACTGGCACCATGGGTTACTGGGTGAGTGTGGATAGAATTTAGGAAAAGTAGGTGGATCCTTTAACAGCCAATCACATTTCAGCCATTTGTTTTATATGGGAAAATTAAAATTACTGCCGCTCTTTGACTGTTAATGGCAGGGTCCTCAAATTTGGCACAGTCAGTCATTGGGTGACTTGGGTTCAAATTTCAAAAGTAGGTGGAGCCACAAACAGCCAATCAGATTTCAAGCCAACATCCTGTGGTTTCTTCAGAAACAACACCATCTAGTTTCAGCTAAATATTCAGTTTTATTATTCTTCTACGCCCCCCCCCCCCCCCTTTTCTGTACGCTACTCCTCCTACAGTTTTGGGGTTAGAAACGCCAAACTTTCCACACTTCTTCTACCTAGAGTGAGGTAAGTTGCTTGTGCTTTAATAAGTGATCCCACCCTCTGGGCCCCTGCGGCGGAACACCGAAGACCCCTTTTTTGCTATTGACTTTGACAGGGAAAATTTTCAAATCGCTCCCACTCGCACAGTTTTGAAGCTACACTCCCCAAACTCGGACCACGTATTGTTTCTGTCACATTTCGGGGACTCTAAAAAGTGGATGGAGCCACAAACAACCAATCAGATTTTCCCTATTGACTTCAATGAGAAAATGTAAAAAGCTATCATTCTCACAGTATTCAAGCCAGAGTACCCAAACGTGGCACTGTGGGTCACTGGGTGACTGGGGTTAAAATTTATAAAAAGTGGGTGAAGTCTACAACAGGCAATCAAATTTTAGCCATTTGTTTAAATGGGAAAATGTAAAACTGCCGCTGCTCTTAGACTGTTAATGGCAGGGTCCTCAAACTTGGCACAGATGGTCACTGGAGGACCGGGATTAAAATTCAGAAAAGTGGGCTGGCCAAAAACAACCAGATTTATTTCATTGATTTAAATAGGAAAAATTGAAAATGCTGCCATTCTCACATTATTGATGTCATGGACCTCAAATATCATAAATGTGGTCATTGGGTGTTTCCACTTCAAGGTTAGAAAAAGTGGGTGGAGCCATTAACAACCAATCAAATTTCACTCATTGATTATCAATAGAAAAAAAAAAAAACTGTTGCCATTTTTACACGTTAAATGCCATAATTCCCAAACCTTAAAGTGTTAGTCACTGGGTGACTGTGGTTCCCAATTAGGAAAAAAAGGGGGTGGGCAACAGTAGCAAATCAGATTTCAGCCATTGACCTTAATGAAAAACTGATAAACTGCTGCTATTATCACAGTTTAAATGCCAAGTGTCCCAAACTTAGCACAATTACTCACTGGGTGACTGCGGTCAAAATTTTGGAAAAGTTGGTGGATCCTAAAACAGCCAATCAGATTTCACCTATTGACTTCAATGTAAAACTTTCAAATACTGCCATTCTTACAGTTTTAAAGCCAGAGGCCAATCACATTTCAGCCATTCGTTTTATATGGGAAAATTTAAATTGCCGCCACTCTTAGACTGTTAATGTCAGGGTCCTCAAATTTGACACAGTCAGTCATTGGGTGACTTGAATTAAAATTTTAATAAACCAAACAGACTTTGCTTATAACTCTAGCATTTTCAAGACAACATCCTGTGGTTTCTTCAGAAACGACACCATCTAGTTAAAATTATTATTATTATAAAAATGATTTATGTTAGCAGCACTGCGACACTTACTTTAAAACTGATTCATGAGATAACCAACCCATTTACAGCAGTGTCAGCCAAGTGCCCACAAATACAGTGCACCCATAGAAATTTCTCTCCAACATTTGGAAATAAAAAAAGGTTGCACATATAAAGGTATATGGTGCAGTTTCTAGGTGGGCCTTCCCAAAGCTCTGAGATTCTTAGCAGTTTCTACTTTCAATAAGGTGACCAATGTCTATCTGGTGACAGAATCTCAAAGCAGGGTAACATCGATCTTAAGTGACCAAAATACAAATATTTTTTCACTCATGTAAGGCATTAGGGTGAGATTTATCAAGCTGGCGTAAAGTATAACTGGCTTAGTTGCCCATAGCAACTAGAGATGAGCAAATTTCTAAAAAATTTGATTTGGCCGGTTCGTTGAATGTTAAACAAACAGCTATTTCCTGGCTGCTGAGAGCCCGCATATTAGTGTAGAACACTGTGCATTACAGAAACATGCATAGGTAGCCTGCTGTGCTAGTGAAACAGTACTGTGAGTCAGTATGAAATGCAGATGATAGGCGTTACTGTTAGAATCACTTCACTTATTTTGTCAGTTACAGGGCCAAAACTGACCAAAAAACATAAGTGTGAACTTGGCTTTACAGTTCAGTGTTAGCGTCAAGAACAAGCGCACTCCTTTTACACCGTCATGAGCTGATTCCACATAGATTTCCACAGAACCTGTTCTGTTACACGCTGAAACAAGTAATGCCACCATGACAGAGTGGTGAGGTGGCAACAGCATGAGGAGTAAACACAGTGGCTCAGTCTCAGAGTGGTGAGGTTGGGAATCTCATGAGGAATTGCTTGAGTCGTCAACACAGTGGCCCAGTCAGAGTTACGAAGGTGGGAATCGCATGTGTCGTCAACACAGTTGGCCAGTCACAGAGTGGTGAGGGTGGGAATTGCATGAGTAATCACATGATGAATTGCATCAGGAATTGCATGAGTCATCAACATAGTGGCCAATCACAGAGTGGTGAGGGTGGGAATCACATTAGGAATCGCATGAGTCGTCAACACAGTGGCCCAGTCAGAGTGGTGAGGGTGTAAATCGCATGAGGAATCGCATGAGTCGTCAACACAGTAGCCCAGTCACAGAGTGTTGAGTTGGCAGCAGCATGAGGAGACAACAGAGTTGCCCAGTGACAGAGTGTTGAGGTGGCAGCAGCATGAGGAGACCACAAAGTTGCCCAGTGACAGAGTGTTTAGGTGGCAGCAGCATGAGAAGACCACAGAGTGTAAAGGTGGCAGCAGTATGAGTAGACCACAGAGTGTTGAGGTGGCAGTAGTATGAGGAGATTACAGAGTTGCCCAGTGACAGAATGTTGAGGTGGCAGCAGCATGAGGAGACCACAGAGTGTTGAGGTGGCAGCAGCATGAGGAGACCACTGAGTGTTGAGGTGTCAGCAGCATGAGGAGAACACAGAGTGTTGAGGTAACAGCAGCATGAGGAGACCACAGAGTGTAAAAGTGGCAACAGCATGAGGAGACCACAGAGTGTTGAGGACTAAGCAGCATGAGGAGATCGCAGAGTTGCACAGTGATAGAGTGTTGAGGTGGCAGCAGAATGAGGAGACCACAGAGTGTTTAGGTGGCAGCAGCATTAGGAAACCACAGATGATGAGGTGGCAGCAGCATGAGGAGACCACAGAGTGGCCCAGTGACAGAGAGGTGAGGTGGCAGCCGCATGAGGAGACCACTGAATTGCCCAGTGAAAGAGTGGTGAGGTGGAAGCAGCATGAGAAGACCACAGAGTGTTGAGGTGGCAGCAGCATAAGGAGACCACAGAGTGGTCCTGCGACAGAGTGCTGAGGTAGCAGTAGCATGAGGAGTGTTCAGGTGGCAACAGCATGAGGAGACTACAGAGTGTTGAGGTGTTAGCAGCATGAGGAGACCACAGAGTGGACCAGTGACAGAGTGGTGAGGTGGCAGCATCATAAGGAGAGCACAAAGTGTTGAAGTGGCAGCAGCATGAGGAGACCACAGAGTGTTGAGTAAAGACAACAGAGTGTTGAGGTGTCAGCAGCATGAGGAGAACACAGAGTGATAAAGTGGCAGCAGCATGAGGAGACCACAGAGTGGTGAGGTGGCAGCAGCATGAGGAGACCACAGAGTGGTGAGGTGCTGTAAGCATTAGGAGACCACAGAGTTGCCCAGTGACAGAGTGGTGAGGTAGCAGCAGTATGAGGAGACCACAAAGTGGCCCAGTAACAGAGTGGAACAGTAGCAGCAGCATCAGAAGACCACATAATGGTGAGTTGGCAGCACCATGAGGAGACCACAGAGTGTTCAGGTGGCAGCAGCATGATGAGACCACAGAGTGGTGAGGTGGCAGCAGCATGAGGAGACCACAGAGTGGTGAGGTGCTATAAGCATTAGGAGACCACAGAGTTGCCCAGTGACAGAGTGGTGAGGTAGCAGCAGCATGACGAGTGTTGAGTTGGCAACAGCGTGAGGAGACCACAGAATGTTGAGGTGGCAGCAGCATGAGAAGACCACAGAGTGGCCCAGTGACAGAGTGGAAAGATAGCAGCAGCATGAGGAGTGTTGAGGTGGCAGAAGAATGCGGAGACCACAAAGTGGTGAAGTGGCAGCAGCATGAGGAGACTACAGAGTGACCCAGTGAAAGAGTGGTGAGGTAGTAGCAGCATGAGGGGTGTTGAGTTGGCAGCAGCATAAGGAGACCACAGAGTGGTGAAGTGGCAGCAGCATGAGGAAACCACAAAGTGGCCAAGTGACAGAGTGTTGAGGTGGAGGTGGCAGCAGCATGAGAAGACCACAGAGTGTTGAGGTGGCAACAGCATGAGAAGACCACAGACCGGTCAGGTGGCAGCAGGATGAGGAGACCACAAAGTGGTGAAGTAGCAGCAGCAATAGGAGACCACAAAGTGTTAGGTTAGGAATCGCATGAGGAATCGCGTGTTGAGGTGGCAGCAGCATGAGGAGACCACAGAGTGTTGAGGTGGAAGCAGCAAAGAAAAGGAAGTTAGTCAGCACTTCCCAGTGCGCAGGTGCACGCTGCCATGGCACAAACCTAGTGAAAAAAAGACAATGCAACAGCACCCTGCAAATCAGATAAAGTACAATAATGCCATACTCACAAAAAAATATGATAGTGCTAATGCTACGCTTATTTATAAAGTGAGATGCTTGGCAAATGCATTTCGTACAAAACCATCTGAGCCCGTCTGTCGTACGACAAGGCGATCTCTGTAAGACGGGTTCTAACACTAAATACTACCTGTTATGTGCCATAATGGCCGCCAGAAAGTGTTGGATCCACATGCATGCTGGGTCCACTTTGCCTTTTACCATTTTTGGTGCCATTAAAGGCAGAGTGGACCCAGCATGCATGTGGATCCAACACTTCCTGAACTTTGTGGTGGCCATTATGGCGCATAACAGGTAGTATTTAGTGTTAGGACCCATCTTACAGAGATAGCCTTGACGTATGGCAGACGGGCCTTAGATGGTTTTGTACAAAATGCATTTGCCAAGCATCTCACTTTATAAATAAGCGTAGCATTAGCACTATAATATTTTTTGTGACTATGGCATTATTGTACTTTATCTGATGAGACCACAGCATGAGGAGACCACAGAGTGGCCTAGTGACAGAGTGGTGAAGTGGCAGCAGCATGAGGAGACCACAGAGTGTTGAGTAAAGACAACAGAGTGTTGAGGTGTCAGAAGCATGAAGAGAACACAGAGCAGTGAGGTGGCAGCAGGATGAGGAGACCACAAAGGGATGAAGTGGCAGCAGCAATAGGAGACCACAGAGTGTTGAGTTAGGAATCGCATGAGGAACCACGTGTTGAGGTGGCAGCAGCAAGAGGAGACCACAGAGTGTTGAGGTGGCAGCAGCAGGAGGAGACCACAGAGTGGTGAGGTGGCAGCAGCACGAGGAGACCACAGAGTGTTGAGGTGGCAGCAGCATGAGGAGACCACAGAATGTTGAGGTGGCAGCAGCATGAGGAGACCACAGAGTGGCCCAGTGACAGAGTGGTGAGGTAGCAGCAGCATGAGTAGTGTTGAGGTGGCAGCAGCCTGAGGAGACCACAGAGTGTTGAGGTGTCAGCAGCTTGAGGAAACCACAGAGTGGCGAAGTGGCGAAGTGGCATCCATTTGCGCAAGTGACTTCCTGCCTCCATCTCCACTGCATACTGCCTCGGTGTGTCTGGGTCATCTGCCTCGTCTTCCTTATCGCCCTGTAGCTCCTCTGGCTGCTCCTGCTCCTTCTCCTTTGTCACCTGTGTAGAAAGCGACCCATTTCTCTACGTATTGCTTGAGCTCGAATTTCTTCCTCCTCCTCCTCCTCCAGTTCAGCCTCCACAAAGCTCATGTGGCCGTGATTTGTAGTCGCCACGTCTCCTGTCCCCTGGCCAGCCAGATTTAGCAGCATCTGTTCCAGGACAGACTGGAGTCACGCATGAGCTGCCATTGCCTAACATCGAAGTTACACATGGGAGTACCTCTGTTCGCTTGTATCATCAAGAAATCGTTTATGGCCTTTCTCTGTTCATATAGTCTGTGCAACATATGGAGGGTGGAGTTCCAACGGATGGAAACATCGCATATCAGCTGATGTTGGGGAACCCCATTCTGCCTTTGCAGCTCAAGAAGGGTGTGCGTTGTAGTGTAAGAGTGTTTGAAGTGCATGCACAGTTTACTGGCCATTTTCAGGATGTCTTGCAGATGGTCGGAAGACTTCAGGAACCTCTTTACAATCAGATTGAACATGTGCTCAGACCTCCTTGATGCAGCGCCGACACCATGTTCTTCTCATTGTTGGTGACCATGGTTCTGATTTTGAGTTGTCGAGGAGAAAGCCAGTATTCGATTCCTTGATGAAGGACGCGGAGCAGTTCCTCCTCAGTGTGACTCCGTTCTCCCAGGCAAACTAGGTGCAGGACAGTGTGACACCGCTGTGCCCTGCACATGTGGAATGCTGGAGGAGCACTGCTAATAGTCCCTGCAGTGGAGGCTGAGGACATGGTGGAGGATGAGGAGGCAGAGGCAGACATTTTTGGAGGACCAACGGCGTGAGAACATGGAGCTGGCAACGGCGTCACCTGGCCAAGTTGCTGGGCAGGAACCACATTTACCCAATGGGCCATAAAGTACATGTAGTGTCCTTGACCATAGTTACAGCTCCACACATTGGCGCTACCATCACCGGTGAACGGCTAATAACTGTCACTACCAGAGCTTTGAGACGTTCTCACAGCTCTGTTTCTCCACCCCTGTGATGATGTCACTACTAGAGCTTGGAGGAGTTCCCTCTGCCCTGTTTCTCCGCCCCTGTGATGAGGTCTTTACTTTCGGTTTCCTTCCTCCCAGCTGTCTCTCCTGTGTTTGATTTCGCTGCCTTTAAATCACCCCTCCTCCTTTGTAGAGGTGCGGATTATACTTTTCATTTGAGCTGTATCTCTCGCTTGAGTAGATTCACCTGTGTGATATCTTTTCTCTGGATCTGTGTTCTGCTGAAGCAAGTACTTCGGATATTGTCTGCTGACTTTGGATCTGTTTTCACTGCAGCTGCAGCTCCTTCAGATAAGTGTTCAGACATTGTGTGTTTCTGTTTCTTTGCTGACTGGATCCGAGGCGACCCCGGTTCCGTCCATATACTGAGCAGGGCACCGGTGGCCGTGCCCCTTCCACTATTGTAGGGGTTTCAGTGGTCATCAGCCTGAGGGACGCGGGCATGTCTCGATCCACCATATGGATCTGGACATGTGCATAGCAGCTTAGGGAGAGCTTTTAGGGTCTGACAGGGGTCACCCTTTATCCTCCCTAGTTTGGGTCCGGTCAGTTGCTATTTACTGTGTGTTGCTCACTTACAGCCATGACATTATAATCAGCCAAACCGTCCTTTTTTGACATGGATCCGCTTTCTGACCTGGTTGACCGCATGCAGTTTCTTTCTTTGGAGGTAGCGGATCTCCGTCAATCTATGACTCAGCTTCAAGCATTGGGCTCTGCTCCGGCCCATGGAGTCTGTTGCGAGCCAAAGGTCTCACTTCCGGAAACGTTCTCCGGGGGCAGTGAGAATTTTGTTCGTTTCAGAGAGGCATGCAAACTCCATTTTTGCTTGTGTCCCCATTCCTCTCGTAATGAGGAACAGAGGGTGAGGATTGTCATCTCCCTGCTCAGGGGTAATGCTCAGACTTGGGCTTTTTCGTTGCCATCGGGGGATCCCTCCCTTCGATCCGTGAAAAGATTTTTTGTGGCCCTGGGGCAGATATATGATGACCCGGATCGTGTTGCTCTGGCCGAATCTAACTTACGTTTTTTATGCCAGAACAAACTGTCTGCGGAGCTTTATTGTTCTGAATTTCGGAGATGGGCAGCTGATTCAGGTTGGAATGATGCTGCTCTCCGGAGTCAGTTCTCTCATGGTCTCTCAGAGAGATTTAAAGATGTGTTTGCTTTCCATGAGAGACCAACGTCCTTAGAGTCTGCCATGTCATTGGCGGTACGCCTTGACAGGCGTCTAAGAGAAAGAAACGAGACCTCTCTGTCCAGCCATTTTCAGTCTAGGGGCAGTGGTGCGGACTCATTCAGTGTGCAGGGGCCTCATCCTCTCTCGGTTCCCTCTGTGGAGGAGCCCATGCAGCTAGGTCGACTTGCCCCTGATAAAAGAGGATTTAGTCCTCAGAGAATGGTGTGTTTTTGTTGTGGGGGCATAGGTCATTTGGCAAATGTTTGTCCGTCTAGGAAATTCTTGAACTGTACTAAGAGTTATAATAAGAGAAAAACCTCAAAAGGTAAATCATCAAACTCTGCTTCATCTGCTACTTTGGGCAAAGTTAATGTAGGAATTGATGCTTTTCCTCTGACCTGCAGTTCCCGTTTTCTCCTTTCTGCCAGGGTAGCGCTAGGGAGCAAAGTCATTTCTTGTGAAATTTTTGTCGATAGTGGAGCGGCCGTCAATCTTATTGATACTCAATTTGTAGCCATGCATGGTTTTCAGGTTTGCATATTAGAAAAGGATATACCTGTTTTTACTATTGACTCTGCTCCACTCTCACAGAGATCCCTGAAGGGCATTGTTCACAATATCCGGTTAGCGGTAGGTGACACTCATGTGGAGGATATATCTTGTTTTGTCCTTAACGGATTGCCTTCTCCTCTAGTTTTGGGGTTACCCTGGCTCACTAGACATAACCCCACTATTGATTGGCATGGAAGGCAAATAAATGAGTGGAGTAAGTTTTGTAGAGAGAATTGTCTCACAGCAATTTTTGCAGAGGTGTCTACTAAAACGGTGCCATCATTTCTCTTATTTCTCGGACGTGTTTTCCGAGAGCGGTGTTCAGGAGCTACCTCCTCACCGGGAGTTTGACTGTCCCATTAACCTCATTCCCTGCGCCAAGCTGCCAAAAGCACGCCTCTACAACCTTTCACAACCGGAAAGAATCGCAATGCGAACTTATATCTCTGAGAGTCTCGATAAGGGGCATATTCGTCCCTCAAAATCACCTGTTGCCGCTGTTTTTTTTTTTTTGTTAAAAAGAAAGATGGCTCTCTGAGACCTTGCCTAGATTTTAGGGAGCTCAACCGTATCACGATTCGCGATCCCTATCCCCTTCCTCTGATCCCGGACCTCTTCAAACAAATTGTTGGGGATTCAATTTCTGGGTTTTCTCCTCTCTGCTTCTGGTTTTCGCATGGATCCGGAGAAGGTCCGTGCTGTGCTGGAGTGGGAGCTTCCTGAGAATCAGAAGGCATTGATGCGCTTTCTGGGTTTTGCGAACTATTACAGAAAGTTCATTTTGAATTATTCCTCTGTTGTCAAACCCCTCACTGACATGACAAAAAAGGGGGCGGATTTTTCCTCTTGGTCGGAGGAGGCGCTTGCAGCTTTTTCTAAGATTAAAGAGAGTTTTGCGTCTGCTCCCGTCTTGGTGCATCCCGATGTTTCCTTACCTTTTAACATTGAGGTTTATGCTTCCGAGGTGGGTGTGGGTGCGGTTTTGTCCCAGGGCCCTTCTCCTGCCAAGTGGTGACCCTGTGCCTTTTTCTCTAAAAAAACTCTCCCCGGCAGAGAGAAACTATGATGTGGGAGATAGAGAGTTGTTGGCCATCAAGTTGGCTTTCGAGGAATGGCGCCATTGGTTGGAGGGGGCCAGGCACCCTGTCACTGTTTTTACCGACCATAAGAATCTGGCGTACTTGGAGTCGGCCAGGCGTATGAATCCGAGACAGGCCAGATGGTCTCTGTTCTTCTCCAGATTCAATTTTGTCGTTACATTCCGCCCTGGGATCAAAAATGTGAAGGCTGATGCTCTCTCTCGCTGTTTTCCGGGAGAAGGAAACTCCGAGGACCCGGGTCCCATTTTGGCGGAGGGGGTGGTTGTTTCTGCTCTGTATTCTGATTTGGAGGCCGAGGTCCAGGCTGCCCAGACTGACGTATCTGCCCGTTGTCCTCCTGGGAAGTTGTTTGTGCCTCCTGAGTTACGTCACAAACTCTTCAAGGAGCATCATGATACTGTTCTTGCTGGTCACCCCGGGAGTAGAGCCACGGTAGATCTCATTGCTCGGAGATTTTGGTGGCCGGCTCTTCGTAAGTCGGTGGAGGTTGTGAGACGTGCGCTCGCGCTAAGGTCCCTCGTTCACGGCCTTCAGGTTCCCTTCTCCCGTTACCCATACCTTCCCGTCCTTGGACACACCTCTCCATGGACTTTATCACGGATCTTCCTCGTTCCTCAGGGAAGTCGGTGATCCTGGTGGTGGTGGACCGTTTTAGCAAGATGGCTAATTTCGTACCCTTCCCTGGTTTACCCAGCTTTTGTCGGCCATATTGTTAAATTGCATGGCATTCCCTCGGATATTGTTTCCGATAGAGGCACGCAGTTTGTGTCCAGATTCTGGAAGGCCTTCTGTTCTCGCCTGGGGGTTCAGCTGTCCTTCTCTTCTGCTTTTCACCCGCAGTCGAATGGTCAGACTGAACGCGTCAACCAGAATCTGGAGACATATTTGCGCTGTTTTGTGGCAGAGAACCAGGAGGATTGGTGTTCATTTCTCCCTCTTGCAGAGTTTGCTCTGAACAACCGTCGTCAGGAATCTTCTGATAAATCACCATTCTTTGGTGCATATGGGTTCCATCCGCAGTTTGGGACATTCTCGGGAGGGGCTCCCTCTGGTTTGCCTGAGGAGGAGAGATTTTCCTCGTCTTTGTCTACCATTTGGCAAAAGATTCAGAGTAATCTTAGAAAGATGAGTGAGAAATATAAGCGTGTGGCTGATAAGAGACGTGTGCCTGGTCCGGACCTGAATGTGGGTGATCTGGTGTGGTTGTCTACAAGAAATATTAAACTGAAGGTTCCCTCCTGGAAATTGGGTCCCAAGTTTATCGGGCCTTATAAAATCTTGTCAGTCATCAATCCTGTTGCCTCCCGTCTTGATCTTCCACGGGTTTGGAAGATACATAATGTATTTCACAGGGCTCTTTTAAAACCATATGTCCAGCCCACTGTACCCTCCTCTTTGCCTCCTCCGATTTTGGTTGATGGCAATCTGGAGTTTGAGGTTTCCAGAATTGTGGACTCTCGCATTGTCCGCGGTTCTCTTCAGTACCTCGTTCATTGGAAGGGTTATGGTCCTGAGGAGAGGATGTGGGTTCCGGTGTCGGACATTAAAGCCACTCGCCTCATCAGGGCATTTTCATCCTGAGAAGGTGGGTCCTGGGTGTCCAGAGTCCACCCGTAGAGGGGGGGGGGGGGGGTACTGTCACTACCAGAGCTTTGAGACGTTCTCACAGCTCTGTTTCTCCACCCCTGTGATGATGTCACTACTAGAGCTTGGAGGAGTTCCCTCTGCCCTGTTTCTCCGCCCCTGTGATGAGGTCTTTACTTTCGGTTTCCTTCCTCCCAGCTGTCTCTCCTGTGTTTGATTTTGCTGCCTTTAAATCACCCCTCCTCCTTTGTAGAGGTGCGGATTATACTTTTCATTTGAGCTGTATCTCTTGCTTGAGTAGCTTCACCTGTGTGATATCTTTTCTCTGGATCTGTGTTCTGCTGAAGCAAGTACTTCGGATATTGTCTGCTGACTTTGGATCTGTTTTCACTGCAGCCGCAGCTCCTTCAGATAAGTGTTCAGACATTGTGTGTTTCTGTTTCTATTTCTTTGCTGACTGCATCCGAGGCGACCCCGGTTCCGTCCATATACTGAGCAGGGCACCGGTGGCCGTGCCCCTTCCACTATTGTAGGGGTTTCAGTGGTCATCAGCCTGAGGCACGCGGGCATGTCTCGATCCACCATATGGATCTGGACATGTGCATAGCAGCTTAGGGAGAGCTTTTAGGGTCTGACAGGGGTCATCCTTTATCCTCCCTAGGTTGGGTCCGGTCAGTTGCTATTTACTGTGTGTTGCTCACTTACAGCCGTGACAATAACACATACTTTTTTTCTTATTGATACACCGGAAAAATGTCTGTAAAACAATGTACGTTCACCGCAGAATGGCTAATAACACATACTTTTTTTTCCTATTAATACAACACAAGAATGGGTGTAAAACCCTGTACGTTCATTGCAGAACGGCTAATAAGATGTACGTATAGTTTCTATTAATACAACCCATAAATGACTGTATCGAACAGCACTTACACTCCAATAACAAGCAAGGTTTGCTGGAATTACTAAGCTATCATATAGTGCAAACCTAAAAGCAGCAGTATAACAGCAATTTGGATCCCCAATTAGTGCAGCAAAATGTAATAGAATCGCTCCTATTACCCTGGCTGTACACTCCCCTCTTGAACCCTGTTCTTCTTTTATAGTGTGGATGAGGCCTCCCTAGTCCCTATCCTTTCCCTACACTATGAATAATCTTTCCCTGAACTTATAAATCGTTTTTTCAGCACAACAAAGTTTTTTCTAACACTGTCCCTAGCGCCTGTACTTCTCTCCCTGCACTAAGTACACTGGAAAATGGCAGCAACCAAGATGGCTGAGGCTATTTATGGGGCTGTGACATCACAGGGGCTGGCTGGCTGCTGATTGGCTGTATGCAAGGCATTGTGGTTTATCCCTCGTTCCCAGAGTTCTTTGCTCCATTGCCTAACATGTGCAGCAGCCATTTTAGGAAAAAAGATGATTCATTACCACGAAGCATGAGGAAATTTGGTGCAAATAAAATTTGGTGACTTTGGTGCAAATAAAAATTTTCCTGAAATTCGGATCAAATTCCACTTCGTCAACTTCGATTCGCTTATCTCTAATAGCAACCAATCAGATTCCACTTTTATTTATCACAGCTCCTTTGAAAAATGAAAGGTGGAATCTGATTGGTTGCTATGGGCAACTAAGCCAGTTCTACTTTACACCCGTTTGATAAATCTCCCCCTTAGTCTCTTGGTTAATGGTGCAGCCACAGTGACCAAATAGAACAAAGTGGCCAGAAAGTAGACAATGGATATTTGGTGATCTAACTTCTAAATTAGGGCACGTTTACTAACAAATCACAGGGCAATGATATTCTGGGACTAAAATATAGAATGGCTCAGTATCAGCACGTCTTTTTTTCCTCCACAATAGAAACAAGGCCCCACATCGGCGACGCTGATCTCTACGAGTCATCCCGACCTGTATGGGTTCCTCTGAAGAGATATCGGCTCGGCTCATAGGACAGACTTCTGGCTGAACCATCTCCTGGGGAAAAACAAATGTTCCTGCCGTCTCTCCCTAACACGTCTGTCAAGTCGAACAGCGAGTGTCATAGTCTCCTCCAATGTCTCAGGAAGCTGATAGTTGACTAATAGGTCTTTAAGATTCTTGGACAAGCCTGACCCCGAATTGGCTTTTAAGGGCTGGTTCATTCCAGCCAGAGGCGAACACCATCTTCTGAACTGGGTGCAATACTCTTCTGCAGGTAGATCTCCCTGAACCAAAGCTCTAAGAGCGGTTTCAGCTACCATGGCCTAGTCAGATTCATCATACAGACTTCCCAGAGCCTGAAAGAACCCCTCAACGGAACTGAGACAACTAGCATCGGAAGGCAAGGAAAAAGCCCAATCCTGGGGGTCCCTCTGCACTAGTTAGCTCTCAGAGCCGGATGACATGGGGCGTAACCTGAAGTAAACCATACAGTTTTCTTTGAAGGAAAAGAACTTTTTATGGTCACCAGAAAATGGTTCCGGAAGCTTTATCTGGGGCTCCAACTGATGACTAAGTGAATGCGGAGTGGAGGCACTTTGCCCTGACTCATGTAAACAGAGTTTCTCCACCAATTCTGAGTCATATTAGAAACATGCTCCGTCAGGGTAACCAAAGGATTCATGGTAACAGTGGTAAATGGGCCTGTTATTCTGTCACGCACACAGGGAGTGGGGAAGTGAACGCACCCCTGTCCCTGCCTACTTGCCTCGCAAGTTCTAGTGACTAGAGACAACTAGTCAACAAACCCTAAACTAGTATAAGTGCAGGGAAGACAGACAAACATACAGCAGCAAAGTCAAACGAGCCGAGTCAATAACCAAGAGAGCAGCAAATTACCAGAAGAGCAAGCAGAGGATCGTCAGGGAGAAAGCCGAAGTCAAAACCAGGAGGGAACGCCAAGACCAAGGAATGAGACAGACGGGAAGTAGCATCACAAGCAGTAGACCAACAAACCAAGTATAATCGCAGGAAGGACCTCAATAACAGGCAATCTGTGGCCAGCAGATTGCCTGTTTAACCGCCTCCGGACCTCCTAATGCAGGATCGCGGTCCGGAGGCGGCAGCTCTGCGCTCAGCGATGCATATACGCGTCATCTCGCGTGAGCCAAGATTTCCTGTGAACGCGCGCACACAGGCGCGCGCGTTCACAGGATCGGAAGGTAAGCGAGTGGATCTCCAGCCTGCCAGCGGCGATCGTTCGCTGGCAGACTGGAGATGCGATTTTTTTAACCCCTAACAGGTATATTAGACGCTGTTTTGATAACAGCGTCTAATATACCTGCTACCTGGTCCTCTGGTGGTCCCTTTTGTTTGGATCGACCACCAGAGGATACAGGTAGTTGTGTAAAGTAGCACCAAACACCACTACACTACACCCCCCCGTCACTTATTAACCCCTTATGAACCCCTGATCACTTCATATAGACTCCCTGATCACCCCCCTGTCATTGATCACCCCCCTGTCATTGATTACCCCCCCTGTAAGTCTCCATTCAGACGTCCGTATGATTTTTATGGATCCACGGATACATGGATCGGATCCGCAAAACACATACGGACATCTGAATGGAGCCTTACAAGGGGGTGATCACCCCATATAGACTCCCTGATCACCCCCCTGTCATTGATCACCCCCCTGTAAGGCTCCATTCAGACGTCCGGATGTGTTTTGCGGATCCGATCCATGTATCCGTGGATCCGTAAAAATCATATGGACGTCTGAATGAAGCCTTACAGGGGGGTGATCACCCCATATAGACTCCCTGATCACCCCCCTGTCATTGATCACCCCCCTGTAAGGCTCCATTCAGACATTTTTTTGGCCCAAGTTAGCGGAAATTTTATTTTTATTTTTGTTTTTGTTTTTTCTTACTAAGTCTCATATTCCACTAACTTGTGTCAAAAAATAAAATCTCGCATGAACTCACCATACCCCTCACGGAATCCAAATGAGTAAAATTTTTTAGACATTTATATTCCAGACTTCTTCTCACGCTTTAGGGCCCCTAAAATGCCAGGGCAGTATAAATACCCCACATGTGACCCCATTTCGGAAAGAAGACACCCCACCCCAAAATATTCCGTGAGGGGCATATTGAGTCCATGAAAGATTGAAATTTTTGTCCCAAGTTAGTGGAAAGGGAGACTTTGTGATAAAATACCAAAACTTGTGCCCAAAAAAAAATAATTCTATGAACTCGCCATGCCCCTCATTGAATACCTTGGGGTGTCTTCTTTCCAAAATGGGGTCACATGTGGGGTATTTATACTGCCCTGGCATTTTAGGGGCCCGAAAGCATGAGAAGAAGTCTGGGATCCAAATGTCTAAAAATGCCCTCCTAAAAGGAATTTGGGCCGCTTTGCGCATCTAGGCTGCAAAAAAGTGGTATCACCATACACAGGAGAAGTTGGGGAATGTGTTTTGAGGTGTCATTTTACATATACCCATGCTGGGTGAGATAAATATCTCGGTCAAATGCCAACTTTGTATGAAAAAATGGGAAAAGTTGTCTTTTGCCAAGATATTTCTCTCACCCAGCATGGGTATATGTAAAATGACACTCCAAAACACATTCCCCAACTTCTCCTGAGTATGGCGATACCACATGTGTGACACTTTTTTGCCTCCTAGGTGGGCAAAGGGGCACACATTCCAAAGAGCACCTTTAGGATTTCACAGGTCATTTTTCACACATTTTGATTTCAAACTACTTACCACACATTAGGGCCCCTAGAATGCCAGGGCAGTATAACTACCCCACAAGTGACCCCATTTTGGAAAGAAGACACCCCAAGTCACAAGTTAGCGGAAAATGATGATTTTTTTTTCTTACAAAGTCTCATATTCCACTAACTTGTGACAAAAAATAAGAAATTTTAGGAATTCGCCATGCCCCTCACGGAATACCTTGGGGTGTCTTCTTTCCAAAATGGGGTCACTTGTGGGGTAGTTATACTGCCCTGGCAATTTAGGGGCCCTAATGTGTGCGAAGTAGTTTGAAATCAAAATCTGTAAAAAATGGCCGGTGAAATCCTAAAGGTGCTCTTTGGAATTTGGGCCCCTTTGCCCACCTAGGCTGAAAAAAAGTGGCACACATGTGGTATCGCCGTACTCAGGAGAAGTTGGGCAATGTGTTTTGGGGTGTCATTTTACATATAACCATGTTGGCTGAGATAAATATCTTGGTCAAATGCCAACTTTGTATAAAAAAATGGGAAAAGTTGTCTTTTGCCAAGATATTTCTCGCTAACTTGTGACAAAAAATAAAAAGTTCTATGAACTCACTATGCCCATCAGTGAATACCTTAGGGTGTCTACTTTCCGAAATGGGGTCATTTGTGGGGGTTTTCTACTGTCTGGGCATTGTAGAACCTCAGGAAACATGACAGGTGCTCAGAAAGTCAGAGCGGCTTCAAAAAGCGGAAATTCACATTTTTGTACCATAGTGTGTAAACGCTATAACTTTTACCCAAACCATTTTTTTTTTTACCCAAACATTTTTTTTTTAATCAAAGACATGTAGAACAATAAATTTAGTGAAAAATGTATACTAAAGTAATAACTGGAATGGGGCAACTACAGTACCCTGAAAGATTATCAAAATTAGGGTTATTCACTTTAGAAAAAAGACGACTGAGAGGAGATCTAATTAATATGTATAAATATATCAGGGGTCAGTACAGAGATCTATCCCATCATCTATTCATTCCCAGGACGGTGACTGTGACGAGGGGACATCCTCTGCGTCTGGAGGAAAGAAGGTTTGTACACAAACATAGAAGAGGATTCTTTACGGTAAGAGCAGTGAGACTATGGAACTCTCTGCCTGAGGAGGTGGTGATGGTGAGTACAATAATGGAATTCAAGAGGGGCCTGGATGTATTTCTGGAGCGTAATAATATTACAGGCTATAGCTACTAGAGAGAGATCGTTGATCCAGGGATTTATTCTGATTGCCTGATTGGAGTCGGGAAGGAATTTTTATTCCCCTGAAGTGAGGAAAATTGTCTTCTACCTCACAGGGGTTTTTTGCCTTCCTCTGGATCAACTTGCAGGATGACAAGCCGAACTGGATGGACAAATGTCTTTTTTCGGCCTTATGTACTATGTTACTATGTTACTATGGATGTCGTTTTTTTTGCTAAATTTTACAACTGAAAGTGAAAAATGTCATTTTTTTGCAAAAAAATCGTTCAATTTCGATTAATAACAAAAAAAGTTAAAATGTCAGCAGCAATGAAATACCACCAAATGAAAGCTCTATTAGTGAGAAGAAAAGGAGGTAAAATTAATTTGGGTGGTAAGTTGCATGACCGAGCAATAAACGGTGAAAGTAGTGTAGTGCAGAAGTGTAAAAAGTGGCCTGGTCATTAAGGGTGTTTCAGCTAGGGGGGTTGAAGTGGTTAAATAGGGCGCGAGTGGAGTCATGTGACTTGGCCAGCATCACATGACTCCTGAGTTCCAATACAGCCGAGTGCCGAGTGAACCGCTCGGCGCTCAGCCCTCATGCGATTGCCACGGGAATGGGCCACGCCGGGCGCGCCCCGGCCGTCCCCGCCTCCCGGAACTCTGCACCGTGACACAATTTTAAATGAATGAGTACGGTCATTAGAAATCATCATGGATGTTTGGCCTGAATAGAGCAGAAAAGAGAATGACTTCAGTTCCAGGTAGAGTAGATAGCACCTAAAAATAAATGGATTCACCTGCATTGTATTAACTGTGTATACACTTGTGTAGAACTGTTAGGCTAGTTTCACACTGTCATTTAGAAGTTTCAGCAGGCTGGTCTCTGTTCTGTCTAAACCCTATGGATCGGGCATTGCCAGATGTTACCGGAATGCCCACTGGCCCCATTGGCTACAATTGGGCCCAGGTATAGATCCAGCCACTACCTCACAAATATGTCTAAACCTCACCCCATTATAATATAGGCAATGCCAGATCCAGAGAGCCCTGTATGGTCACTGCATGGTGGTAATATTGGTCTTTGCACAGCGTATTATATGCAGTATCAGTATGGTGTAATGTTCAGTCACGATGAGGTGGTAATACGTGGTCATGATTTTGGTGGTTATATTTGTCTCTTATATAGTGCTGTTATTGGTAATATTCGTCTTGGTAAATTGTGGTGCATGAATCTATTAAAAAGGGGCATGTGCACAGGTTAGGAGATGCATTACTTGGCTTGGAAGCGCATTCTACGCCACTCATAGAGAGTACCCAAGAGACAAGGTGACCTTCAAGTCACAAATGCTTGTCATTTATCCAGAAGGAAATGGTGACTTGTAATCAAACATGTATTACAATGTGGAACAGTTCGGGTTTGGCAGCTAGGACACCCTTTAAAGAGGGATATGTTGTGTGCCTTCACAACCCATATTCATTTTCAACAGGCAACTAAAAATGCCCTTTTCAGTGGTTAAAACACCACTTATCAGTGGTTAAAACACCAGTAAAGAATGTTCTACCTAGGGGGATACAACTATTAGGATAGGCTATAAGTGTTTGAATAGTGTGGGTCTAACCCCTCAGACCCCCATCAAATCAGCAGGGTGAAGGAGACCTGTAGCTTAGCCCTATTAATTGTATACAGATTACTGACTTACCATAAAGAGCAGGTCTTTCTTTCCCCTCAGCTGTTGGGCTTTCAGTTTTGAACTTGAAAGATATTGCTTGGTGAGGAGCGATGTGTAAATGTATAGATATAATACAAACTTGCTGTTCCACAGTGTGCAATGCAAGGGAATGATGTTCCTCCTGGATTCAATGGTGATTTCAGGTGAGTTCTCCCTTCAATATGAACTGTTTGCCACAGCTCCAATCTGTCTAAAATCTATGTATAATAATCAAGACTTCCTTAAAAAAAAGAAACACGGAATTACCCTGTTGCAATAACTAATACAATAAGTCATCATGCAGTTACCAGAAGCAAGAATGATGTCACTCTTCTGCTTTTATTCAGTTGACCATAAAATGCATATTCATTAAGTGACCAAATTCTTAGACAACTGTAGTTATAGCATCATTGTCAGTGCACTTGGAGATCACTTGAAATCTGAGGCAAAAATCATGTTTTACATATGGATTTTCGACAGATTTTGATGGGTATTTTTTAGGGGATTTCACCCGTTGGGTTTTGTAAAATACAGTTACTACGAGAGAGGAAGCTAAAAGCAATCAGCCTGTTCTGTTCAGTTTCCTGTTACAGTTGAATATTGTCAGAGCCTGAAACCATACACCAGCAGGGAACCTGAAATTAGAATGCGATCACTAAGATTGTTGGGCAACAATAAGTAGGGGTCAGTATAAACCTTTCATTTTGTAATACACTTAAAAAAAAACTAAAAAATTTCTGCTCTGTATCCCTCGATGTAAACTCTGGTTACATGATCCCACCCACTAACCAAGATGGTCCTTCCACCAACTTCACATCACTGGTCTCCTTTTCTGTTTTTTGGAGAGTTTCAGAGAACATGACCACTTATTTGCATGGGGGCCGTCAGGAGGTGGTTCCAGAATCTTTTCCCCAGTCATGATGCATGCATGGTCCATAGATAGGACAGGAAAGGAGTCCATCACCACCTGCTTACTGTCCATACAAATAAGTAAAGTGGTGAATCAATCTGAGACTCCCCTGACCAAAAAAACTGAAAGAGAAGTGCACATCTTGTTTTGTGGATGGGGTTGTGTGACCGGAGTTCACATCAGATACAGAGTAGAAAGGTAAATAAAGTATATTACAAAATGAAAGGTCTATAGAAATTAAAATTAATGACCCCTACTTATTCTTGTATAATTCCTTTAACCGGGCCACCAGGGAAGTCACTACTAAATACTTCACTGCTCTTGACCAACAAAAATGTAACTAGTAACTCCTTCTCTGCCTTAGATCACAAGGAATTTATTAACAGCTAATTCACTGCTATAGGCCTCATGCACACGACAGTATTTTTTCACTGTCCGCAAAACGGGGTTCCGTTGGTCCGTGATCGTTTTTTCGTCCGTGGGTCTTCCTTGATTTTTGGAGGATTTGGTGTCCGCCTGGCCGTGCAGAGCCAAACGGATCCGCCCTGAATTACAATGCAAGTCAATGGGGATGGATCCGTTTGACGTTGACACAATATGGTGCAATTGCAAACGGATCCGTCCCTATTGACTTTCAATGTAAAGTCAGGAGTCCCTTTTATACCATCGGATCGGAGTTTTCTCCAATCCGATGGTATAGTTTAACTTGAAGCGTCCCTATAACCATGGGAACGCCTCTATGTTAGATTATACCATCGGATTTGAGTTACAGCGTGAAAACTCATATGAGACAGTATATTTTAACACAGAGGCGTTCCCATGGTGATGGGGATGCTTCTAGTTAGAATATACTACAAACTGTGTACATGACTGCCCCCTGCTGCCTGGCAGCACCCGATCTCTTACAGGGGGCTGTGATCGGCACAATTAACCCCTCAGGTGCCGCACCTGAAAGGGTTAATTGTGCGTATCATAGCCCCCTGTAAGAGATCAGGGCTGCCAGGCAGCAGGGGGCAGACCCCCCTCCCTCCCCAGTTTGAATATCATTGGTGGCCAGTGCGGCCCCCCCTCCCTCCCTCTATTGTATTAATAACATTGGTGGCACAGTGTGCGCCCCCCCTGGCCCGTGCAGCACTTGAGGGGTTAATTGTGCTGATCACGGCCCCCTGTAAGAGATCGGGTGCTGCCAGGCAGCAGGGGGCAGTCATGTACACAGTTCGTAGTATATTCTAACTAGAAGCGTCCCCATCACTATGGGAACGCCTCTGTGTTAGAATATACTGTCGGATCTGAGTTTTCACAAAGTGAAAACTCAGCTCTGAAAAAGCTTTTATGCAGACGGATCTTCGGATCCGTCTGTATGAAAGCAACCTACGGCCACGGATCACGGACACGGATGCCAATCTTGTGTGCATCCGTGTTCTTTCACGGACCCATTGACTTGAATGGGTCCATGAACCGTTGTCTGTAAAAAAAATAGGACAGGTCATATTTTTTTGACGGACAGGATACACGGATCACGGAGGCGGATGACAAACGGTGCATTTTCCGAGTTTTCAACGGACCCATTGAAAGTCAATGGGTCTGCAGAAAATCACGGAAAACGGAACATCGGCCATGGGTGCACACAACAGTCGTGTGCATGAGGTCATAATGTAAGGAAGGTGAACTCTGACCTCCATATACAGGACATGGGCTAAGTTGTATATTCTGTTCATACAAACCGGATTCCCAAAAAGTTGGGACACGATACAAATCGTGAATAAAAACTGAATGCAATGATGTGGAGGTGCCAACTTCTAATATTTTATTCAGAATAGAACATAAATCACGGAACAAAAGTTTAAACTGAGAAAATGTACCATTTTAAGGGAAAAATATGTTGAATCAGAATTTCATGGTGTCAACAAATCCCCAAAAAGTTGGGACAAGGCCATTTTCACCACTGTGTGGCATCTCCTCTTCTTCTTACAACACTCAACAGACGTCTGGGGACCGAGGAGACCAGTTTCTCAAGTTTAGAAATAGGAATGCTCTCCCATTCTTGTCTAATACAGGCCTCTAACTGTTCAATCGTCTTGGGCCTTCTTTGTTGCACCTTCCTCTTTATGATGCGCCAAATGTTCTCTATAGGTGAATGATCTGGACTGCAGACTGGCCATTTCAGTACCCGGATCCTTCTCCTACGCAGCCATGATGTTATGATTGATGCAGAATGTGGTCTGGCATTATCTTGTTGAAAAATGCAGGGTCTTCCCTGAAAGAGGTGACGTCTGGATGGGAGCATATGTTGTTCTAGAACCTGAATATATTTTTCTGCATTGATGGTGCCTTTCCAGACATGCAAGCTGCCCATGCCACACGCACTCATGCAACCCCATACCAACAGAGATGCAGGCTTCTGAACTGAGCGTTGATAACAACTTGGGTTGTCCTTGTCCTCTTTGGTCCGGATGACATGGCGTCCCAGATTTCCAAAAAGAACTTCGAATCGTGACTCGTCTGACCACAGAACAGTCTTCCATTTTGCCACACTCCATTTTAAATGATTTGGCACCATTTAGGAGAGTGCAGTTGAGCTACTGTAACAGCAGCTGCTGTACGCCGCTGTTTTCCCGCCTACCACCTTGGCCCTGGGTGTTGTGCTTAGCGGTTATTCTTCCGTTCACCGCTGCAGTCCTAGGCTCTTTCACTGTACGTGCTGTGGTGCTATGGATTCCGCTCCACATGTTTCACTCAGCCCTGGCCACAGCATCCCGAAAAGACAAGACTCCTGAGTGTCACGGGTAATGGGGAAGGATACACACAAAAGAAATAGATACACACAAAAGAAATAGACAACAGTCTAGGCCTCAAAAGATAAGGAAGCTCTATTTAGGTGCGCCTCACACTGCTGACCATGCGATTGATATTTCCTGTTGGAGTTGCTAGAGCTTGTTTGCTTTGGATCTCCCGCAGTGATAAAGCCCTTCCTCCCATAGTTCCCCAGTAGTAGTGATGGCCCGAATATTCACCATAAATTAGCAAATTTAAGAATTTGTGATCTCCAGTCATTCTGGCGAATATTCGGCCAAAAATTCACGAAATAGCGAATTCGAATATTGTCTATGCTGCTTATTACTACTACTGAGGGAACTATGGGGGGGCTTTATCACTACTGGAGGTATGATGATGGGCATTATTAATACTGAGGGCATAATGCTGAGGGTAGGGCTGGCTCAGTGCTGTGGTGAACATTTTAACTCCTCTGCTATTTCATTTTTATTCATTAGCAGTCCTATACTGATGTTAGGATTAGAACATAAAGGATGCCCCTGGTCCTTTAAACAGACATTTTTTTTTTTCCGGTAAATCATGCACCACTATACTGACCTTATATTAGTCCATGTTATCAAGTTGCTAATTCTCTAATCTGCACACAGGTTGTACCTTCATTAAGGTTTATTTACATGTACCAATGACGAGCAGATTGGCGGCTCATTCAGCCGGGTTGAAGCGTGCATTTACATGTGTAATGCCCCAGAGTGGCATTACCACCTCCTTCTGTACCCCCCACTATCTGCATTGTGTGATCCTGTATCCTGTATTGCCATTTCCTGCAATGTGTGTATGTATTTCCTTACATATGTAATGTTAACATGTAATGTGCCTGGTTCACCAGCAGGTGGCAGCAACATTGGAAGTGTGTTAGTTTCCATGGAGAGGAACCTTCTAGTTCCTTCCAGCCCTCTATAGAAAGGGAGGAGTTAGTTTGTGTTGAAGCAGTCTAGCCTACCCCCTCCTGGGGAAAGGTTGTGTGTTGGCTAGCAGAGCACTCTCTGCTCTGCTAGGCCCAGAGGCCCAGCCTCTAAAGTCTACATGGTTGCTTGTCCCCTCCTGTGCTCACATTGCCTACAAGCCAATCTAAGAGATCTTGAAGCCAGGAAGAAGTTCCTAGGACTAAAGATAAAGTAAGAGACAGACCGCAGACAGCTAAACTAAGTTCCAGCAGAAGAGGAAAGTTCCTATTTACTCCAGCTAACATAGCAGAGCTGAGATTGTTTCAAAAGTGTTTGCCTGCCAAAGTTAAACTAATACCTGCTGATGACCAAGATACCATTTGGAAACTGGATTACCGTTTTATGCCAAGTAAAGTAGTGTTCTACGTTGATACAAAGTCTGGACTCCGTTTATTCTACTTATTCATCAGCCAAGTTCAACAACCCCCCTTTGCACTTGCTTTGGACTACACTACGTCTGGGATCCAAGGATATCTAGGTAGGAGCACTGTGATGTATGCATACAACATCTACAGAGACATTGTAGGCCACGCTACACCACTCTGGCAATCCTACATCTGGGTACGAACCAGTGGCATGCCTAGGAGGGGTTGGGGGCTGTCCACCCTGGGTGCCGGGTCTTAGGGGGGTGCCAGAAGCAATGAGCGCTTCCATCAATACAGATGGAAGCGCTCATTGCTGGAGCACTGATGCCCACATACTGCGGCGGGGCACAGGAGCACATAGTTCCCTGCCCTGCCGCCGATCTCCACCATAGGCTTCAGGCCTAGTAGGCCTGAGGCCTATGCGGTAGTGAAATCCCGGCCCAGGCGTGTATGATGATGTCATCGCACGCGCCTGTGTCTGCGTGCAAGCGCCTGAACATACAGTCATGTGAAAAAATTAGGACACCCTTTGAAAGCATGTGGTTTTTTGTAACATTTTTAATAAAAGGTTATTTCATCTCCGTTTCAACAATACAGAGAGATTAAAGTAATCCAACTAAACAAAGAAAACTGAAGAAAAGTCTTTTCAAGATCTTCTGTAAATGTCATTCTACAAAAATGCCTATTCTAACTGAGGAAAAAGATAGGACACCCTCACATGTATTCCCTCTTAAATTGGCTCAGATCTCACACAGATATATCACACCAGGTGCACATAATTAGTAGATCGTTACTCTGCATGTTGAATGAGGCTTGCCCTATTTAAACCTCAGACATTTAGTTTGGTGTGCTCCTGACTGTTGAAGTGAGAGTGAGCACCATGGTGAGAGCAAAAGAGCTGTCAGAGGACTTCAGAAAAAAGATTGTAGCAGCCTATGAGTCTGGGAAGGGATTTAAAAAGATCTCAAAAGATTTTGAAATCAGCCATTCCACTGTCCGGAAGATAGTCTACAAGTGGAGGGCTTTCAAAACAACTGCCAACATGCCCAGGACTGGTCGCCCCAGCAAGTTCACCCCAAGAGCAGACCGCAAGATGCTAAAAGAGGTCTCCAAAAACCCTAAAGTGTCATCTCGAGAACTACAGCAGGCTCTGGCTACTGTTGATGTAGAAGTACATGCCTCTACAATCAGAAAGAGACTGTACAAGTTTAACTTGCATGGGAGGTGTGCAAGGAGGAAACCTTTGCTTTCCAAGAGAAACATCGAGGCCAGACTGACATTTGCCAGAGATAAAGTTGACAAAGACCAGGACTTCTGGAATAATGTTCTTTGGACAGATGAGTCCAAAATTGAATTATTTGGACACAACAGCAGAGGACATGTTTGGCGTAAACCAAACACAGCATTCCAAGAAAAGAACCTCATACCAACTGTGAAGCATGGAGGTGGAAGTGTCATGGTTTGGGGCTGCTTTGCTGCAGCAGGACCTGGTCAGCTCACCATCATAGAATCCACGATGAATTCTACTGTGTATCAGAAGGTGCTTGAAGAACATGTGAGACCATCAGTTAGAAAATTAAAGCTGAAGCGGAACTGGACCATGCAACATGACAATGACCCAAAACATACTAGTAAATCAACCAAAGATTGGCTGAAAAAGAAGAAATGGAGAGTCCTGGAATGGCCAAGTCAAAGTCCAGATTTGAATCCCATTGAGATGCTGTGGGGTGACTTGAAAAGGGCTGTACGTGCAAGAAACCCCTCAAACATCTCACAGCTGAAAAAGTTCTGCATTGAGGAGTGGGGTAAAATTTCCTCAGACCGATGTCGAAGACTGGTAGATGGCTACAAGAACCGTCTCACTGCAGTTATTTCAGCCAAAGGAGGTAACACTCGCTATTAGGGGCAAGGGTGTCCTATCTTTTTCCTCAGTTAGAATAGGCATTTTTGTAGAATGACATTTACAGAAGATCTTGAAAAGACTTTTCTTCAGTTTTCTTTGTTTAGTTGGATTACTTTAATCTCTCTGTATTGTTGAAACGGAGATGAAATAACCTTTTATTAAAAATGTTACAAAAAACCACATGCTTTCAAAGGGTGTCCTAATTTTTTCACATGACTGTAGGTGAGTATTTAACTTTTAGTTTTTTTGTTTTTGTTTTTAATCTTATGTACCAACTTTGGGGGGCATGGGGGGGCACAGGAGGACATGTGGGGGCAAAATATTATGGTGGGATACTGTGTGGGGGCAAATTATTATGGGAAGGATTACTATGAAGGGGCAAATTATTATGGGAGGTAATACTATGTGGGGGCAATAATTAAGGGAGGGATTACTATGTGGGGGGCAAATTACTATATTGGGCAATGTGGGGGAAACTACTGTGTGGGGCAAATTACTATATGGGGTAGTATGGGGGGAATTACTGTGTGGGGGCAGTGTTGGGGAAACTACTGTGTGGGGCCAGTGTGGGGGAAACTACTGTGTGGGGGGCTGGTCTTATTTCAGCATTTCCGCATTGTGTATTGTGATTGTCCATATTGCCTTCTTTGCTACAAGCTGCTTTGGGCTGGTATTATTAAAGATGAGCTTGTTGGATCTTTTCGTGTTGAAGATGAACGTGTTGAAGAATCAACTCCCAAACCTATGGCCGTTTGTTAGACGACACTTTATTCAAGTAGTGGTTCCTGAAAAAGTGCATCTTTCAAGAAAACCATGATTTTTTTCTTTGCAGGACAATGCATCGAAGTACTCCACTGCATGATTAGCCAGTAAAGACCGTAAAGATGAAAGAATTCTGACATGGCCCCCTTCCTCACCTGATCTAAAAACTATTGAGAACTTGTGGGCCCTTCTTATGCTACTTTCACACTGGCGTTTTGGTTTCCCCATTCAGGGCTCTCACAAGCGGTCCAAAACGAATCAGTTTTGCCCTTAATGCATTCTGAATGGATAAGGATCCGCTCAGAATGCATCAGTTTGGCTCCGTTCCGCCTCCATTCCGCTTTGCAGACGGACACCAAAACGCTGCTTGTCTGATGAAACTGAGCCAAACAGATCCGTCCTGACATACAATGTAAGGCTACTTTCACACTTGCGTTCGGAGCGGATCCGTCTGGTGTCTGCACAGACGGATCCGCTCCTATAATGCAGACGATGGGATCCGTTCAGAACGGAACCTTCTGCATTATATTTCAGAAAAAATTCTAAGTGTGAAAGTTAGACGAATCCATCCAGACTTTACATTGAAAGTCAATGGGGGACGGATCCGTTTGAAATTGAGCCATATTGTGTCTGTAAGTCTGGAAGGATCAGTTTGCCTCCGCACGGCCAGGCGGACACCCAAACGTTGCAAGCAGCGTTTGGGTGTCCGCCTGCTGAGCGGAGCGGAGGCCAAACGGTGCCAGACTGAGGCATTCTGAGCGGATCCGCATCCACTCAGAATGCATTAGGGCTGGACGGATCCGTTCGGGGCCGCTTGGGAGAGCCTTCAAACAGAACTCACAAGCGGAGCCCCGAACGCTAGTGTGAAAGTAGCCTTAGTCAATGGAGACGTATCCGTTTTCACTGACACAATCTGGCACAATAGATCCTATCCGTCCCCCATTGACTTTCAAAGGTGTTCAAGATGGATCCGTTTTGGCTATGTTACAGATAATACAAACTGATCCTTTCTGAATGGATGCAGACGGTTGTATTATCTGAACAGATGCGTTTGTGCAGATCCATGACGGATCCGCACCAAAAGCGAGTGTTAAAGTAGCCTTAAACGGTGAAGGAAAATAGTCCATCTCTCTGGGAGGCTGTGGTTGCTGCTGCACAAAAAGTTAATGATCAATAGATTAAGGCTAGTTTAACACTTGCGTTTTTCTGCTGGAATAGCCTGCTGGATCCCTCTGTATCCGGCATTGTAGGAAGCTACAGGGATGGCGTCCAGTCCCATTAACCGTAATGGGGATCGGCAGAGATCCGGCCACAATCCTGCAAATATGCCGAGAATTGGACGGACAAATACTGCTTTGTAAATTTTGAGTCTTTTCTTTATTATTCTCACTTTAACAGATGAAACTAGATGGGGGAAAATGCCCCTTTTTCATTTAGTTACATACTAATTCTGCACACTAAGGGTCCATTCACACGTTTCCTGTCACTGTTTTTCACTCATTTTCCGTGTGCAATCAGGGCCGTCTTTAATATTGATTGGACTCTGGGCAAGAATTTACTTGGGCCCCTGGATCCCACCCCCCGCACTTTGCTGTACTTGCTATACAGCAGCACTTAACTGTCACATCCAGGGCCTCCAGGTGACGTCTCCTCTCTGTCATCATCTTCTCCACTCGGTCCGGACACTTCTCTCAGCCGCCTCGTCTCTGCAGAGTGTGACGCACAGACATCTTAGCTTCCTCACATTCTCTTATTATCCCTCAACTGGAGTCCCCACAGTCTCATCCTGCTGCTTGCTGTGCCCCCCCCAGGGGTGTAGCTATAGGGGGTGCAGAGGTAGCAGTTGCTACCGAGCCCAGGAGCCTGAAGGGGCCCAAAGACACTTGTGCCGCATAAGAAGACACACAAAGAACTGAGGGAAGGGGGCCCAAGCTGAACTCTTGCACCGGAGCCCATGAGCCTTTAGTTACGCCCCTGCCCCCCCCCCCAATACCCCCAAATACTATCCTGAAGAAACATTACTGCCTCCCATAGTAATAGTGCTCCTCATAGTCCCACCAATAGTAATTCCCTTCTAGAATGCCCTCATTAGTAACACTGCCCCAACCGTGATAATGCTCCTCAACAATGCCCCCATTATTAGAAGAGCCCTCCCATATTAATAATACCCCCACAGAGTCCCCAGTAGAAATAAGGCCCCCTATTGTTCCCCCAGTGGTAATAAAGCTCCCTACAGACCCCTCAGTAGTAATAAGGCCCCCATAGTGCGCTTAGTAGAAATAAGGCGGATCTATAAGACCCTCAGATAGAGCCCCCTGTAGTAATAAGACCGCCTATAATGTCCCCTGGATCTGCAGTGCCCCCTGCAGTTATAATCCTCCCTCCACCATACAGTCCCATGTAAATAACATCATCTCCTCCCCAGCCGCATCCAACGCACAATCCAATGTAAACATCACCCCCTAAGGCTACTTTCACACTTGCGTTCGTGCGGATCTGTCCTGTACAGGACGGATCCGCACCGATAATACAAACAAATGCATCCGTTCAGGACCAATACGGATCCGTCCTGACTTACATTAAGTCAATGGGGGACGGATCCGTTTACAATTGCACAATTTTGTGTCAATGCAAAGGGATCCATCCCCATTTACTTACATTGTAAGTCAGGACGGATCCGCTTGGCTCTGCAAGGCCATGCGGACACAAAAACGCTGCTTGCAGCATTTTGGGGTCCGCCTCCAAAACGGAACGGGGGGCCGTACGGAGCCGAACGAATGCATTCTGAAAGGATCCGCATCCATTCAGAATGCATTGGGGTTAAACTGATGCATTTGGGGCTGCTTGTGAGAGCCTTGAAACGGATCTCACAAGCGGATCCCCAAACGCAAGTGTGAACGTAGCCTAAACATTAAGTCCCATGTATATAAACATCATTCCCCCCCACCATCCACTTTCAACATACAGTCCCTCCTTTCAGCCCCAACATACATCCCAGTTAAATAACTAAAACTCCCAGCATCTGCCTCTCCCTTAACTTACCTCTCCTCGTGTACAGACATCAGCATTAGGCTCCTTCTCCTCTTCACTCCGGTCCAATCCTGCACTGGTCACATGATGGTGACATCATCCAGGTCATCCTATCACAGCCTGTTTTGCTGATCACATGACCTGTGATGTCACCACAGGTCTTTCATCTCTTCCCAGTGGATTACATTCAATTGTATTGCCATTCTGTGTAAGGCAATACAGTTGTATCTAGCAGGCAGGCAGGATATTTGGGGCCTGGGACAAAACATCCGGGGCCCAGGCCCCAAATGTTTTAACCTAGTGACGCCCCTGGACTAGTGAATGGGAGTCGGGAAACGGAGCTCCTATGGGCCCCCAGGAGCAACTGGGCCCGGGGCAACTGCCCCTTTTGCCCTGCGGCAAAGACGGCCCTGTGTGCAATCCATGTAAAAAAATAGCTCTATGAAGTATCCCATTCATTAAAAGCACCACGGTCTATCTTGGATCAGAATCCAGGCTGAAATGAATGGGAAGCTGAAAAAAGCACCAACAACCGCACCAAAACCTCATAGAAAATCAGATTTTTTTAGTGCGTTTTCAAAATCCGTTATGAGAACGAACCCTAATAGTTGCCCAATAGTTATGCACCTATAGATATTCTCCTAAACATGTGCGTTCACCTCAGCAGATGGACATAGAAATAAGGAAAAGAACAAACAGCAGGTGGCACTATACAGATACATTTTATTGAATAACTCAGTGGATGTAGTACATTTCTAATTACATGCAATTACAAAAGTATTTACATCCAGGTGCAAGGTTTAAAAATCAAAAATATTTTTGTGAGAAAACCACTTTAAGCCTGTTGTTACTATGAGTGTGGATTAACACCCAAACTAGTAAAATAAATGCATTTCAATCATGGCTTTTTAATATTTGCAGCATTTTAACCCCTTATTTTTACTGTGCCAGAAGTTATTCATATTACACAGCACAGGCAGTTTTTTCCCATCTGTATTAGAAAGAAAGAAGTGAAAATACTAGGCCACTTTTACACATGTACTTTGGTCAGCATTTTCCATGAGCTGCTGTAAACCAAAACCAGAAGTGGAACCTACAGTACACATAGAAAAATTATAAGGGTGCAGCGAACCGGACCGCAGGGGCAATCTGTGAGGTCACGGTGGGCCGATGAGGGTAGAAGTAGTTTTACTCACGGTTAGCAGAGCCTCCCTGGGCTGGCGTGCAGTGAAGGGGAAGACAGCACTAAATCCTCTGGGGCCCTCTCCAGTACAGGGATCACCAGCCAGATGGTAGTTGAGGTGCCCTTGATGGTATAGGTGTGTGTAGCGTGCTTTTGCGGCTGGGCCCCCGGTTGTTTGTGACGCCAGTACCGTTAGGTGCAAAGACTAGTAGTGGAAAAGATGAGGAGCAGGGGCGTTGATAGGGTCTCAAAAGATCCGGGGCACAAGCCCCAATAAATATGTTGCGCCCCCCCCCCCCTGCACTTTGCTGTACTTGCTATACAGCAGCACTTACCTGTCACATCCAGGGCCTCCAGGTGACGTCTCCTCTCTGTCATCATCTTCTCTGTAGATCTTCTCTCTCATCATCTTCTCCACTCGGCCCGGACACTTCTCTCAGCCGCCTCGTCTCTGCAGAGTGTGACACACAGACATCTTAGCTTCCTCACTTTCTATCATTATCCCCCAACTGGAGTCCCCACAGTCTTATCCTGCTGCTTGCTGTGCCCCCCCCCCCCCCCCCAGGGGTGTAGCTATAGGGGGTGCAGAGGTAGCAGTCGCTATCGGGCCCAGGAGCCTGAAGGGGCCCAAAGACACTTGTGCCGCATAAGAAGACACACAAAGCACTCAAGGAAGGGGAGCCCAAGCTGAACTCTTGCACCGGGCCCATGAGCCTTTAGTTACACCCCTGCCCCCCCCCAATACCCCCAAATACTATCCTGAGGAAACATTACTTCCCCCCATAGTAATAGTGCTCCTCATAGTCCCACCAATAGTAATTTCCTTCTAGAATGCCCTCATTAGTAACACTGCCCCAACCGTGATAATGCTCCTCAACAATGCCCCCATTATTAGAAGAGTCCCCAGTAGAAATAAGGCCCCCTATTGTTCCCCCAGTGGTAATAAAGCTCCCTACAGACCCCTCAGTAGTAATAAGGCCCCCATAGTGCGCTTAGTAGAAATAAGGCGGAGATATAAGACCCTCCTATAGAGCCCCCAGTAGTAATAAGAACGCCTATAATGTCCCCTGGATCTGCAGTGCCCCCTGCAGTTATAATCCTCCCTCCACCATACAGTCCCATGTAAATAACATCACCTCCTCCCCAGCCGCCTCCAAGGCACAATCCCATCTAAACATCACCCCCTAAGGCTACTTTCACACTTGCGTTCGTGGGGATCTGTCCTGTACGATAATACAAACAAATGCATCCGTTCAGGACCGATTCGTTTGTATTAGATTTGAATTTCTAAGTCTCAATACGGATCCGTCCTGACTTACATTGAAAGTCAATGGGGGACGGATTTGTTTACAATTGCACCATTTTGTGTCAATGCAAAGGGATCCGTCCCCATTAACTTACATTGTAAGTCAGGACGGATCCGTTTGGCTCCGCAAGGCCATGCGGACACAAAAACGCTGCTTGCAGCATTTTGGAGTCCGCCTCCAAAACGGAACGGGGGGCCGTACGGAGCCGAACGAATGCATTCTGAATGGATCCGCATCCATTCACAATGCATTGGGATTAAACTGATGCATTTGGGGCTGCTTGTGCGAGACCTGAAACGGATCTCACAAGCGGATCCCCAAAAGCAAGTGTGAACGTAGCCTAAACATTAATTGCCATGTACATAAACATCATTCCCCCCCCACCATCCACTTTCCACATACAGTCCCATGTAAATAACATCACTCCCTCCCCCAGCCACCTGAAGCACACAGTTCCATGTCAATAACATCCCTCCCTTCAGCCCTAACATACATCCCAGTTAAATAACTACAACTCCCAGCATCTGCCTCTCCCTTAACTTACCTCTCCTCATGTACAGACATCAGCTTTAGGCTCCTTCTCCTCTTCACTCCGGTCCAATCCTGCACTGGTCACATGATGGTGACATCATCCAGGTCATCCTATCACAGCCCGTTTTGCTGATCACATGACCTGTGATGTCACCTACAGGTCCTTCACCTCTTCCCAGTGTAATAGTGATGGGAAGTTCGGATCTTTCAGATGAATTGGTTCATTTGAATCAGCTCATTCAAATGAACCGATTCATGAATCGGATCTTCGGTTCACTTCCTGAGCCGGCAGAAGCAAGTGAACTGAAGATCAATGCGCATGCTCAGCTCATCGAATCTTCGGTTCACTTGCGGAGTCGGCTCTCAAGTGAACCGAAGGTCAGGAGGGACTGGCTCCTGGCAAACACAGCTCTGCTGCAGTGAAGCAGACTGTGATGTAGTGGCTATAGTCATTGCGGGACTCAGATAATTGTCTGAGAGTTTTAGTTAAAAGAATCGTGTCACCGAGTCCCTACCAGACTTCCTGCTCTGCTACATGCTAGATTAATGCCCCCCTTTCCCCCCGGACGGACGGACTTACAGGGAGCCGCAGAGCAGGGAGCCTGGCAGGGACTCGGTGACTCACGGTTCTTTAAACTCAAAGAATCTCTGACTCATTCGATTCTTTTAACTAATAAACTCTCAGACGATTCTCTGAGTCCCTGCGACTCCCCCTGTGCTGGTAGGCAGTGCTGGCTGCCTCTGATTGGTTGGAGGGCGGGGCTAGCGTCCACTGTCGGCTCCTATTACACTGCCTGCTGCTGCCTCTATGCTGATCTGACTGAGCCGTTTCATTCGGATCAGCTCAGTCAGAGGAACCGACTCGTCCGGATCAGTGAACTGAATCGGTTCAAAAGAACGATTTGTTCATGATCCGGACATCACTACAGTGTAAGATTCAATTGTATTGCCGTTCTGTGTACGGCAATACAGTTGTATCTAGCAGGCAGGCAGGACATTCGGGGCATGGGACAAAACATCCGGGGCCCAGGCCCCGAATGTTTTAACCTAGCGACGCCCCTGATGAGGAGGCGGTTGTAGTAGAACAGTTGAACCTTTACTTAGTAATCACTTGTCTTCAGGTAGTCTGTTCATTTATATGGTAAAGCAATAATATAAATATTGGTTCGGCTGTATCCCTTATAACAGGCTTGGCAATTATAATTTGAGGAGTTTTCCTTCCCTCTATTCCTGTCTATCCCTTGTCCACTCTCTAGCACTGGATATATTAAGCTTCTCACTGATCAGTAGCAATCCACAGGGCATCTCCCTAATGGCAGGCATCAGTCTTCTGCTCCATTCTTTGGAAAGGATGCTCACTGAAGAAATACGGTCCACTATGTCCATAGAGGCATGTGTTAATGGGTAATTTTGCACCTTAATCATCCGTTTGTGTCCAGGTACTTTTAGGTTCCTCCTGGTCACTGTTGCTTGTGAAGTCCATTGGCTAATTTAGCTCTAACCTCCACTAGACTCTCTCTATATCCAGACGTAGACTCACTGGTCTGTGCTATGCTGCTGGATGTCATGGTCTTACCTCCTTGCTGTTCTCCTTCGTTTGACATGTGCTGGCGGCCATCTTGGTTTCTGGGTTTCTTGTAGCCTCCCACCCTGCGGCTCCTCCTTCCCACTGGGAGGAGCTGGATGCCTAGCTCATATATATAGGAGGTCTGTGGCTTCAGTTCCCTGCTTGGTCCTCCTGTGCTCACATGCTTCTAAGACTGCTGCTGCTTCTGGTTCCTGATCCTGGCTTCGTCTGACTACCCTGCTGATTCCTGATCCTGGCTTCGTCTGACTACCCTGTTGGTTCCTGATCCTGGCTTCATCTGACTACCCTTCTGGTTCCTGATCTCTGGTTTCGCAAGACCCTGCTTCGGTTTAGCCATCCGTTTGGACTTTTGCCTTACAGCTTTATTTTCAATAAAGCCTTCTTATTTCCACTCATCTCTTGTTGTACGTCTGGTTCATGGTTCCATGACACTGGAATACTGTTCGCTATACTCCCTTAGCCTGGCCAGAGCCAAGGGGCCAAAATAGCAATATATTGTGGACAAGGCCTGTTCTGCTCCTCCATTAACTTCCTACCTTCTCCTCTCAACAACCACACTGAATCCACACTTCCTCTCTGTAGTATTATACCCGACTATATATATATATATATATATATATATATATATATATATATATATATCAGTGGCGCAGCACCACCTAGGGGTGAATAAATGTAATGACACTGCCAGCCTGCTAAAAGGAATTACAGTTTACACAGAAATACATTATATAGGCATATACAAAAGTTTGATGTGCCCACGACCATCACTGAGTGGGACACTGCAAGGGTGAATGAGCACAGCGCAGATTTGTGTGCAGAAAATCTGCATGAAATCTGCACCTAAACAAAACAAAAAAGACGACTGAGGGGAGATCTAATAACTATGTATAAATATATCAGGGGTCAGTACAGAGATCTATCCCATCAGCTATTTATCCCCAGGACTGTGATGAGGGGACATCCTCTGCGTCTGGAGGAAAGAAGGTTTGTACACAAACATAGAAGGGGATTCTTTACGGTAAGAGCAGTGAGACTATGGAACTCTCTGCCTGAGGAGGTGGTGATGGTGAGTACAATAAAATAATTCAAGAGGGGCCTGGATGTGTTTCTGGAGAGTAATAATATTACAGGCTATAGCTACTAGAGAGGGGTCGTTGATCCAGGGAGTTAGTCTGATTGCCTGATTGGCGTCGGGAAGGAATTTTTATTCCTCTAAAGTGGGGAAAATTGGCTTCTACCTCATAGTTTTTTTTTTGCCTTCCTCTGGATCAACTTGCAGGATGACAGGCCGAACTGGATGGACAAATGTATTTTTTTCCGGCCTTATGTACTATGTTACTATGTTACACATAACTCCACACTATTTATTGTGGGGGGGGGGGGGGTTTTGTGCAGATTTGATGCAATTGTTTTGCAGCTTTCACCCTTCCATTTAAAAGGGTAAACTCTGCACATCATCATGATTAAGAACAGTTTTGTTTGAAATGCGTTGACTTAACAGATGGATGTTACTGGATGTCGTTGATTTGCTGCATTCATTTTACCACTAATAAAGGAACGCACAGCTTTACATTTCCTTGGTGCTGGATCTTTTCTATTAGCCAATATTCAGGCTTTCTCTTGGTTCCCTCAGGCTTTGGCATAAACTGCCAGGCAAACTTGATAACTCTGCTTTCTCTCTCTGCTGTGCTAAACTCTGCTTTAGCCTGGTAGCTGGAGTTCTGGACTGTTTTGGTATCTCTGCAGTGGAGTACTTTTGGCTGCTGACAGGGGAGCACCCAGGAATCTTGTCTAGGGGGGGTCCTGGTGAAAAAAATGATGCGGTAAAAAAACTAGACCACGCCCATTATTATAAGCCACTCCCATGTTTACTAGGCCACTCCCACCATATAGCTGAAATTAGAAACTGTTCTTACAGCAGGATTAACAGAACAACATGTTACGTATTTTATGGCTAGACACTGTCAGGAAATTATTACAATCTTGCTGCCTGTATAGAGCAGCATTATAATAATCCTGCTCTCTACAGGCAACAAGATTGTGGGGGAGAGAAACTTATGCATATCAAGGACTAGTGAGTACATGGATGGTAAGGATAATTTTATTTTTGAATCAGATATTTCTTTATCATTGTTTTTCGTCTTTTTAACATCATTATGTCATGTTTGTAGACAAAATAAAACTAAAAATTATTCACTGTCAAAGACATACAATAAGTGTAGTACACAATAGACATAGTCAAGTGATACATCCAAGTATACAATCTTATTATGAAAACACTTTTAGAATGGACAATAAAACCTCCCATTAACAAGTAACCTCCCCCCTCCCCTATCCCTACAAGAGCAGGAGATAGTCAAAGTAATCTCATCAATAATCCATTTGCAATAAATAGGAAAGCCAACTAAGGATAGCACAAAGCCCTCCTCCCTTGGCAGGTTCCAGCCTCTTTAAAGAGGACCTTTCACCGATCCTGACATTGTGAACTAAGAATACAGACATGGAGAGCGGCGCCCGGGGATCTCACTGCACTTACTATTATCCCTGGGCACCGCTCCATTCTCCTGCTATGCCCTCCTATATATATGAGCTAGGCATCCAGCTCCGGTATCTCCGGTCACAAAGTTATGGTAGGCGGAGTCTGCCCTTGTTCTTCTGTAGCGCTGGCCAATCGCATTGCAGAGCTCACAGCCTGGGAGAAAATAACCTCCCAGGCTGTGAGCTCTGCAATGCGATTGGCCAGCGCTAGAGCATGGGTATATGTAAAATGACACCCCAAAACACATTGCCCAACTTCTCCTGAGTACGGCGATACCAGATGTGTGACACTTTTTTGCAGCCTAGGTAGGCAAAGAGGCTCAAATTCCAAAGAGCACCTTTCGGATTTCGCAGGCCATTTTTTACAGATTTTAATTTCAAGCTACTTCGCACACATTAGGGCCCCTAAATTGCCAGGGCAGTATAACTACCCCACAAGTGACCCCATTTTGGAAAGAAGACACCCCAAGGTATTCCATGAGGGGCATGGCGAGTTCCTAGAATGTTTTATTTTTTGTCACAAGTTAGTGGAATATGAGACTTTGTAAGAAAAAAAAAAAATATCATCATTTTCCGCTAACTTGTGACAAAAAATAAAATATTCTAGGAACTCGCCATGCCCCTCACGGAATACCTTGGGGTGTCTTCTTTCCAAAATGGGGTCACTTGTGGGGTAGTTATACTGCCCTGGCATTCTAGAGGCCCTAATGTGTGGTAAGTAGTTTGAAATCAAAATGTGTAAAAAATGACCTGTGAAATCCTAAAGGTGCTCTTTGGAATGTGTGCCCCTTTGCCCACCTAGGCTGCAAAAAAGTGTCACACATCTGGTATCGCCGTACTCAGGAGAAGTTGGGGAATGTGTTTTGGGTTGTCATTTTACATATACCCATGCTGGTTGAGAGAAATATCTTGGCAAAAGACAACTTTTCCCATTTTTTTTATACAAAGTTGGCATTTGACCAAGATATTTCTCTCACCCAGCATGGGTATATGTAAAATGACACCCCAAAACACATTCCCCAACTTCTCCTGAGTACGGCTATACCAGATGTGTGACACTTTTTTGCAGCCTAGATGCGCAAAGCACCCCAAATTCCTTTTAGGAGGGCATTTTTAGACATTAGGATCCCAGAATTCTTCTCACGCTTTCGGGTCCCTCAAATGCCAGGGCAGTATAAATACCCCACATGTGACCCCACTTTGGAAAGAAGACACCCCAAGGTATTCAATGAGGGGCCTGGCGAGTTCATATAAAAAAAAATTTGGGGCATAAGTTAGCGGAAATAGATTTTTTTTTGTATTTTCTCACAAAGTCTCACTTTCCGCTAACTTGGGACAAAAAATTTAATCTTTCATGGACTCAATATGCCCCTCACGGAATACCTTGGGGTGTCTTCTTTCCGAAATGGGGTCACATGTGGGGTATTTATACTGCCCTGGCATTTTAGGGGCCCTAAAGCGTGAGAAGATAAATGTATAAAAAATTTTACACATTTAGATTCCGTGAGGGGTATGGCGAGTTCATGTGAGATTTTATTTTTTGACACAAGTTAGTGGGATATGAGACTTTGTAAGGAAAAAAAAAACAATTTCCGCTAACTTGGGCCAAAAAAATGTCTGAATGGAGCCTTACAGGGGGGTGATCAATGACAGGGGGGTGATCAGGGAGTCTATATTGGGTGATCACCCCCCTGTCATTGATCACCCCCCGTAAGGCTCCATTCAGACGTCCGTATGTGTTTTGCGGATCCGATCCATGTATCCGTGTATCCGTAAAAATCATACGGATGTCTGAATAGAGCCTTACAGGGGGGTGATCAATGACAGGGGGGTGATCAGGAAGTCTATATGGGGTGATCAGGGGTTAATAAGGGGTTAATAAGTGACGGGGGGGTGTAGTGTAGTGGTGCTTGGTGCTACTTATTACTGAGCTGCCTGTGTCCTCTGGTGGTCGATCCAAGCAAAAGGGACCACCAGAGGACCAGGTAGCAGGTATATTAGACGCTGTTATCAAAACAGCGACTAATATACCTGTTAGGGGTTAAAAAAAAAATCGCATCTCCAGCCTGCCAGCGAACGATCGCCGCTGGCAGGCTGGAGATCCACTCGCTTACCTTCCGATCCTGTGAACGCGCGCGCCTGTGTGCCCGGATGCGTCCAGGAGGAATCAATCGACCGCCTCCTGGACACAGTCGTTTTTGGCATATACTGTATATATATATATAATACCGGCAGTGGCATACAGAGAGGGTAGGGGAGGGTGAGAATTATTACATGTATATACAGGACACTAATTACGAGATCTCTACCTGTATCTGGTGAATAGTCGTTCCGTGATGTGGTGCTATCCTGTTGTTCCAGGAAGCGCTGTCTAGATCTGATGAGACGCTTCTTGCTCTAACTCTCACCTAGCTTGCTGCCCTGGCCGGTAGCTAGCGCACACATGGAGGAGCCTGCAGGGATGAGTTCAGGAGCATCTTTGTGTGACGTCACAACTTCACTCTGGGTGCCTCCAAGGGACAAATTTCCATCCAATGTGTTTCAGAACCTACGGGTTCCTTCGTCACGTATACTATAGGGGTGCAGAGCAGATACCGGAGTCAGGGGGAGTCACATCATATACTATAGGGGTGCAGAGCAGATACCGGAGTCAGGGGGAGTCACATCATATACTATAGGGGTGCAGAGCAGATACCGGAGTCAGGGGGAGTCACATCATATACTATAGGGGTGCAGAGCAGATACCGGAGTCAGGGGGAGTCACATCATATACTATAGGGGTGCAGAGCAGATACCGGAGTCAGGGGGAGTCACATCATATACTATAGGGGTGCAGAGCAGATACCGGAGTCAGGGGGAGTCACATCATATACTATAGGGGTGCAGAGCAGATACCGGAGTCAGGGGGAGTCACATCATATACTATAGGGGTGCAGAGCAGATACCGGAGTCAGGGGGAGTCACATCATATACTATAGGGGTGCAGAGCAGATACCGGAGTCAGGGGGAGTCACATCATATACTATAGGGGTGCAGAGCAGATACCGGAGTCAGGGGGAGTCACATCATATACTATAGGGGTGCAGAGCAGATACCGGAGTCAGGGGGAGTCACATCATATACTATAGGGGTGCAGAGCAGATACCGGAGTCAGGGGGAGTCACATCATATACTATAGGGGTGCAGAGCAGATACCGGAGTCAGGGGGAGTCACATCATATACTATAGGGGTGCAGAGCAGATACCGGAGTCAGGGGAAGTCACATCATATACTATAGGGGTGCAGAGCAGATACCGGAGTCAGGGGGAGTCACATCATATACTATAGGGGTGCAGAGCAGATACTGCAGTCGTCACATGATATTCTATAGGGATGCAGAGCAGATACCGGAGTCAGGGGGAGTCACAACATATACTATAGAGGTGCAGAGCAGATACCAGAGTCAGGGGGAGTCACATCATATACTATAGGGATGCAGAGCAGATACTGGGGTCTGGAGGTGTCACAGTCACATCATATACTGTAGGGGTGCAGAGGCTCTGCACCCCTACAGTATATGATACCTCCAGATGCCATTATCTGCTCTGCACCCCTAAGGACACCTCCAGACCCCAGTATCTGCTCCTGCACCCCTAAAGACACCAGTATCTGCTTCTGCACCCTTACATTATATAATGTGACACCTCCAGTATCTTCTCTGCACCCCTATAGACACCTCCAGACAGTATCTGCTCCTCCTGCACCCTTACATTATATGATGTGAATCATGTGAACATGTGACACATCCAGTATCTGCCCTACCTGCACCCCTATAGACACCTCCAGACTCCAGTATCTGCCCTGCAGGAGGTGTCACCGTGTCAGACAGCACTATACTCATCATAAACTAAGGTGCAGAGAGAGGTGAGAGCAGATACTGGAGTGGGGTCTGAAGTCTAGCCATGGCCCACGAATGATCCACCACCTAGCTGAATTGCTCTTAATGAATGTGAATTGAATCTTACGGCGGAACGGCGCGAAATCGTGAGGGCGGCCGCAGTGCCTTGCTGCTGCATGCACTGACTGGAAGATGGCGCCGGTAACAGCGCTTCCGGCGGTTAGAAGGAGGAGGCGGGGAGGAGCCAGGAGCCAGCAAGCAGCAGGAGAAATCCGGTAGGCGGTGCCAGGCTGAGCTGAGAGCCTGGGGGAGGGGAAATGAGTATAATGCTGCCGGGATGGAAAGCAGGCTAAGCAGCAAAAGTAAAAAAAAATAAAAAAATAAAAATGGACATATAGGGGGGTTCCAGACCCGCTGGACCCCCCCTGTAGGTGCGCCACTGGCTGCTGACCACCTAGTGACACTCTGTCTGTAGATCTGTAAAGACACATGGTGCTCTATGAACATACTTCCCTCTGGAGAGACTCCTGCTACAGCAGGGGGAACTTTCCTCTCGCTGCTATATCTTGGCACATCTTTTCAGCTCCACTGTCTAGACTAGACTAGGATAAACTAGAACTGCAACCCCTCCCTTTGGTAGGAAACAGGACTGGCCCACTTCTACCCAAAAGGGTGAGAATGGAATGGTAAATTCCATTCTATCTAAGGATTTCTCTCTCGGCCAGATACACACTCCATATAATATTATGGTTAGAAATTAAAGACAGTAACAGATTAGATTAGAAAGCCGGACAGCATGACGTAGCAGAGACGCTACGTAGACGTGCTGCACGTCCGTATGGGAACCGCCCCCTTGTTCGCCCGCCTTGACCCGGCGTCTCGGCGTTTGGTTCCTGCACCCGCTCTGCCTCTTCTCGGCGCGGCCTGTTGAATAAATCGACCGAGCTGGGAACCATTGATGCCTGCTAATCTACCGGGCGACAGCAGTTAGAGGTACCCCTCCCTATGGACTTGATGTGATCCTGGGCGCTGGGCGCTGGGCGCTTTACCTGTCTCGAGGCCGGAGTGGAAAGAGCACTGGGAGTCGTCCGCTGTAATGAAGGGGGTCGCTGCCTACAAGTAAATCTGCAGTGGAGAGGTATACGCGGTGGAGTGTGACGTTACACTTGGACGGGCCGGCTGGCTGAAAACCTGGTGAGATCGGCCCTGTGTGTTTTACCTACTGACATCCGCTCCAGCTAATTAGCGTTTTGTATACCCACCCTGCGCACATAGAAATTTGCCCCCCCCTTGATCCATTCGACCCGGCTCTCCTACTTACCTTCGTCTCGCTGCCCCTGGTGCCACGCTGGTCGGGTGTGTGCCTCCGGTTTGTCTCTGCTGATTGGCGATAGGGGAGGACTCTGTGGTCGCCTTCGGTGAGGCTGACGGCCTGGGAATAAGAGCCGGACATAACCTTCGTTCTCCTTGGATATAGGGGATACAGGGGATATAGGGGTACTCTGTGGCCTCATGTGATTCCATCATTGCTCAAGGGTTGTAATATATATATACCCCTATACACCATTGTTCAAGGGTTGTAACATATATACACCCCTATACAGTGAACGTGCACTGGTTACATCACCGGAAAAAAAAAAAAAAAAAAAAAATCTATAAAATGTGTATTATAGAAGAATACGGGGGGCTAATACGGTTTGCTGGACATGTTTGACATTTTTCCTACAACAAGCCAATAGAGGCCTCCTGAGGCGACACATTGGATTCGCTGGACTATCCCTGATATAAACCTCCGGTGACTACTGGAGACTATTGCCAATTACCCTGAAAATTCTGAGGGAAGGAAGGACTTGGTCCATCTGGTCCATCGCTCTACTCTTGGGCAGTTAAATGACTACTAGGCGAACTTTTGGCATGCGCAGAGAGTGACGAGGGGAGTTGCGACCTCTTCCCCTTACTAATTTACTAACTTTTTTTCTCCCCTCCCTTCCTTTCTTTCTTTTTTGTGTTATTAATATAATTAGGCGCCCTCCCCCCGCCTGCTCTCCCCTTTTCTTTTTTTTGACCTTTTGCAAGACCTGGGTACCTACTGGACCTATTGCTATGTTAATAATTGCTGTTGTTATTTTATGTGTACATGCATATATATATGTTCTAAATAGCAGTCTATATCTATACCCCTTCTAAAAAGGTCTTTGATAAATTAATGCTTTAGGGAGGGAGGAGGGAGGAGGGAGAGAGAGGGGAGGGAAGGGGGAAGGAAAGGGAAAAAAAAAAAAAAAAAAAAAAAAAAGGGGGTACAGTGCTAGGATATTCACGTCAGGGGGCGATATTATAAGTGCGTCTGCCTTTTGAATTGCCTGCCTTCCTTCCTTTCCATCCCACCTCTTTTTTTTCCTTGTACGGATTATCCGTGACTCATATATTGGAACTATGCCCGCTAAATATAATAGGAGATCTGGGGGTATGGGATCCCCGAGGGCTGGTGATGAGAATAGTTCACAAGCGAGATTGGACAAATATCTAAAATCGCCTCCATCTAAACAGAGGGGGGGAAAAAAAATACCTGAACCAGTGGAGACACAAATAGATCTGCCTGCACAGATTGAGCAGTCTGCGCGATTTGACATGATTGAGAATAAATTAGTGGATATACTATCGGCAGTGCAGACTACCAACCAATCGGTTTTAGATGTTGCCAGCACAGTACAGACATTACAGACTGAGCTTATCCATATCAGAGAAGACATGAATAAAATCAGGGCCGGCGTTTCAATAGTTGAAACCGAACTATCCAAGGTCCAAATAGAACAGCGACAAATGTCAAAAAAAATAGATGAATTGGATAAGGAAAATAAACGGATTAATATAAAATTGACTGATATGGAGGATAGAGCACGCCGAAATAATCTTAGAATATTGGGTCTCCCAGAGGGAGTAGAGGGGGGGAACCCCGCGGTATTTATGCAAAAATGGCTGATTGAAATGCTGGGACCCTGTGGAGATACTCCTGGATTTTGTGTAGAGAGAGCGCACAGAGTCCCTGCAAAAAAGGCCCCGCCGGGGAGCCCCCCCCGCCCCCTCTTGATTAGGATACTATCGACTAGTGATATAGATTGGGTTCTTCGACGTAAGCGGGAATTGGCAGAGGTAACTCTGGACGGCCATATGATACGGATATACCCTGATTTTTCGAAAGACACTCAGAATAAGCGTAGGGAGTATTATGACATTAAAAAAAGATTACGGGATGGAAACATCAAATACTCTATGCTATACCCGGCTAAGCTAAGAGTAGTATACAGAGATACTGTAATGTTTTTCTACTCGCCCGAAGAAACCCTGGAGTGGTTAGACACTGTTAGGAATTAGATGTTGAGTCTTGACTGATATGGCAGGAGGCTGATCGGGTGTAGGGGCTGGGGGAACAATTGGGGCGGCCCACGGATGGAGGGGCGAAATGTAAGAGGTTTACAATGATGCTTCGCATCCGTGAACCAGTAATGGGGGTATGGGGGGGCGGGTGTCAATTGGGAGGGGTGGGTGGTAGGTGGGGGTGGATTCTGGTCTGGGTGCGGCTGCCCGCGGGGGGCGATGGACGCCTCATTCATAATTCATGATGATTAATAATAGAGTTATGATATGGAATGTACGTGGGCTGGCGGATAGAACGAAACGGGTTGTGGTCTTTGATTTGATTAATCGTCACCTCCCTGCAATAGTGGCCCTATTGGAGACACATGCCACACCAAACATTCCAGAATATTTAATAAAGAGATGGGCGGGGCATCAGTTCCACTCTGGCTTCTCGCCATATTCCCGTGGGATCAGTGTGTATGTACATCAGAATATTGATTTTATTCCGCTTGATCAGTTGATCGATAGGGATGGGCGATTCATCTTCCTTTACGCCCAATGGAATGGTAGAAAGTGTGTCCTGGCCTTTTTGTATATCCCGCCACCATTTACAATGAATGTTCTAAAGCAACTTGCCCTCTTTTTGCATAGTAGGGAGCGGTCTCCGGTATTAATATGCGGCGACTTTAACTGCGTACTGGATCCGGCGCTAGATAGATTTTCGTCTGCCCGGAAAAATACGCAGGAAAAGTATGCCCTATTTCGTGGGTTCTGTGAGGAGATGGGACTAATAGATGTCTGGAGACGGCTCTATGGTAATAGACAGGTGTTCTCCTGTTTTAGCAGAGCGTATACTGCTATGTCCAGGATTGATATTGCCTTGGCTAATGGCGAGATGCTTGAATCTATTCTAAAAATGACATATGAGATACATGGCATCTCTGACCATTCACCAATTGTACTGGTGATGAAGACCGGACAACAAGTCGGTAGTAGGCCGTTTAGATTGAATGAACACTGGTTAACTATATTAAATGACTCTGTAGGGATTGATAAAGAACTTATACAATTTTGGCAGGAAAACATCGGTACAACACATGTTCACTATGTCTGGGATGCCATGAAGGCATTTATACGCGGGATATACTTCTCCCGAATAAAAAAGAAAAAAAAAGTCTTCTTTGAGGAACAAAGGAAGTTGGAGGTAAATATTGCATACCTGGAGGGCTGTATTCGCATACAAAATGATGCTAACACACGCATTAAGTTAAAATCTGCTAAAGATCAATACTCCATCTTTATGCGGGAGAAAGCTCAGAACCAACTGTTTTTTATGGGATATAAAGACTTTTGTGAGTGCGGCACTCCGGGTAGATTATTGACCTCCATTATTGCGAATCAAAGACCCTCCCAAAAGATCCAACAATTATTGACAGATGATGGGCATAGACTGGGAGGTGGAGTGGAGATGGAGGGAGAGTTTTTTAAATACTTCGATAATCTATATCGCTCTGGCGTGGCGGATGCAGGACCTCAGATAGATGAATTTCTGAAACAAGTTAAGATCCCGGTACTGTCGGATTTGGACTCGGCCGCCTTGGGCTCCCCCATCTCTTTGGGGGAGCTACAGGCGGCCTTACAAGAGACTCGGGGCTCCTCGGTACCCGGGTCGGATGGGCTCCCGTTTGGCGTATATAAATGCCACGCGGGGGTACTTCTCCCCGGGTTATTACAAGTCCTGAATGGATCCAGTGAATGTGGAAAACTGCCCCCGTCCATGACTGAGGCAACAGTCACACTGATCCTAAAGAAAGGAAAAGACGGCAATAAGGTTGAGGACTATCGGCCTATATCACTGCTTAATGCGGACTATAAAATTATTGCTAAAGCTCTTTCTAATAGGCTAAAAAAAGTAATGACCCGGTTGGTCCATGTTGACCAGACTGGATTTATACCAGGGCGACAGATACAGACTAATATACGTCGGACCATTCTCAACATCCAGATTGGGGGGGGGGAGGACCGCTCCATCCTGTCATTAGACGCCGCTAAGGCGTTTGATCGGGTGGAGTGGCCCTTCCTCTGGCGTGTTATGCATAGGATGAACCTGGGTCAGACATTTATTGGATGGGTCAAATTGCTATACAGTGGCGCCACTGCTAGAATCAAGGTCAATGGGGTACTCACCCCTGCCGTCTCCCTAAAGCGGGGGACGCGCCAGGGGTGCCCACTCTCTCCGCTCCTCTTCTCGATCTTTATGGAACCATTTGCTTGCAGGATACGCGCAGAACCTGGCATTGTGGGCTTTGGGGGGAAGGGTACGAATGATAAGATCTGTCTGTATGCAGACGACGTGTTACTCTACCTGAATGACGGATGGAGAAATGTTCCCGATGTCATACGGATAACAGAGGAATTCGGTAGAGTCTCCGGCTATGCGATAAATTGGGCAAAGTCTGTGCTCTTCCCCATTAATCGGACGCCCCCCCCGAACGACCTACGGGTAAGAATCATTGCTCCAACTGATCATTTAGATTATCTTGGGATAAAAATTAGTAATACCATCAGCGACTATAATAAGTTAAATATTATCCCCTTAGTCGGGAAGATAAAAGAAAAAATAAGGATTTGGCAGAAACTCCCACTGTCGCAGATAAATAGGATTGCGTTGATTAAAATGATTTTACTGCCATGGATACTATATACGGTAAGCTCTTGCCCGGCTTGGATTGAGGACAGCGTTTTCAACCTGATTGATCGATTGATAAACGACCTGATATGGGGCAGGAAAAGGGTTCGCATTAAACTACAATACTTGCGAATGTCAGCTAGCAATGGAGGCTTAGGCTTGCCCCATTTTCAACTATATTATTTGTGTGCACAACTACAGTGGTGTGGTAACAACGGAGATGGAGCATTACTGCCCCATATTCTAGGGCAACGACATCAACCCACGTATAACATATTTAATATACTTGAAACTGGAATTCTCCAGCGCACAAATCAGTCTTGTCCCATTGGGGCTGTGCTGCAGAAAGTTTGGAATAAGATTAAGAAATTGACTCTGGCTCCGAAAATTCTGGACTTCTCCCCGATATGGGATAATCCCGCGTTAATGGAATTCTCGACACTTAATGCAAAGGAATATTGGACGCAAAAAGGCATCACACTAGTTTCACATATATATATGAAAGGGAAAATTAAACCAATAAGGGAACTGAATCAATTGACACCAAGAACTGCACTAGAGCACTATAGATACTCTCAACTATATCACGCACTAACATGTACGCTTAAAAAAATACCCATAAAAGACACCCCAGGGTTTTTAGTATTTTGTTATAATTTAGTCGGGAAGAGAATTAAGATTTCACTAATATATAAGAGATTTATTGAGGAATTAAGTATTACCACTAAATTTAAAAGTATAGATAAGTGGAATGCGGACATAGGGGAATGTAATCCCTCACAATGGCGGGAAATATATCAAAATATCAAGAAGGCCTCCTCTTCACGACAACATCAATTGTTACAATTTAAAATAATACACCGTTTATATGTCACTCCGAGCCTTTTATCCAAAGTATATAGCAATAAGGGTTTAGAATTTAGCTGCTTGAAATGCTCCCTTGTAGCCGCCGGGATCGTACATATGCTGTGGGACTGTCCTGTGATTAGGACCTTTTGGGATAGTATATTTCAGATAATGACGGCACAAAACAGGATCAGCCCCCCCTTAACCATTCAAGTAGCTGTGCTTGGCTTTCTCCCCCTTGAATACAAAAAGAAAACCTCCAAAACTGAACAGGCTTACTGGTTGAGGGGCTTTCTATTGGCCAAGGCAATAATCCTGAGACAGTGGGTGAAAGATAGACCTCCGACAATTAATGAATGGCAAACCTTAATGACAAGAATAACAAATTTCGAGAGTATGAAACGATGTGGGGTGCATTTTGCTACTGAAATGGGAATATAGAGAAAGTTGATATGGGGAGAGGAAATTCCCTGACTGGAACTGATGCTCCTTTAGTGCTATCAGTGAGGCTACACTCCCACATTAATAAATATACCCGATCTTCTTGAATAAAAATGTCACTGAACATGGCCCACATTAACGGGATCGGATACTATAAAACTTTGATAGATATCTTAGATGGGGGTAGGAGTGCTCCATCGCCGCGCGGGGCCGCCGCACCAGACCAGACTAGATGGGATCGGCGGGTGGGGGATAATGGGGGGGGGGGGGGGGGGGGGAATGGGTCTTTCACTTTTCTACTGTTTCTTATCCTGGGGATAGAGTTGATGAACCTCGACATGTGATTAGGAAAAGATATTATTGTCAGGATAACCTCGGCTATAGATGTTTTTTATATATGTATGTCACCATAATATGTAATTAGACACACTGTTTTAAATGCATTGACATATGTATTGCTATATGTGCTCAAAATAAAAAAATTACAAATTAAAAAAAAAAAAAAAAAGACAGTAACAGGGTATAGGAATGGTAATACCACTCTGAGGTATTACAAAGTCAATTCGTTAAGAAACTTTATTTAATGCTGTACAGAGACCTGCCTCCATACAGCATTAAAATGTATGTGTTTCCGCGAGGCAAGTTTTGGAACAAATTGATTTTGGATCTTGGATCTGAAGCTCTTCTTGTAATCTGTTTTGTCTCTGATTCACCAATATTTTTTTGTTAAATCGATTCAGGCCTAAATCAATTATGCTCCAATCGTCCTAAAATTTGGTATATAACACTCTAAGGTCTAGGACTCTTTTTCTCTCAACTGTGAGAAATACCCATGAGTAATACTCCTCCTTTTAAAAGAACAAAAGTACTGTCTGAAGAGAAAATTGCCCTTGTTAGCTTAGTGGCCTTGGGGGTGCTCTTTTTAATTAGGGAGACCACCTAGTATGCATGAGAAGTATTGTATTCCATCCAACACTGCCCTAAATTTGTGGGAAAAATATATGCACATTAGCATATCTTACAACTGCTGGCATCAGATAGCCTTAGCTTTCTTTTCTTTTTCTTTTTGGAAGGAAAGCTAATTTGTATACTTTAAAAATAAAAAATAAAATAAAAATAAGCCTACCTAATGCCCCCAAAGCCACTCAGTTAACCAGGGCAATTTTCTCTTGACACACTCAGTACTCTTTTTCTTTTGGAAGGAGAACTGGGTTGTGTGTCTCACTGTTACAGACATGCATATGGACAATGGTTGTGGAACCACTGTGCCAAGTAACCGGTTTGATGTTGGGCCAAACCGTAAGGGTGTTATATATTCACTCTTTAACCCATGTAGAGAGATATGGACTTCGCTGTGGGTTAGCAACCAGACCGCTACCTCCTGGGATGGTTCCAGTGTACTTGGCAGCTGACCTTTTGTGGTCAGAGACACTGGTGAAAACAGCAGAGAAACAGACATGGCATAATTCTTAACCAGATAGAGCACAGGCAAATCCAAGGCAAACACAAAATACAAGTAGGAGAGCACTGTCAGATGGTCAGAACCTGGATGTTCGGGTTCGACGTGTGTAGCGGATTGTATTTAGCCTGGCCTGTTTGGATCATGTAGGACGACATTCGGTTGATTGTATGGCTATGTATTGTAAACTGTAATGTTTACTGTGTTGGATGCATTGCTTTTCTGTGCCTCCTCCCCTCCCCCTTTTTTTTCCTGTCCCATTCTTTTCCCAGCCGGGTGTGGTCTCAGGGACACTGGGAGACCAGTAATCTAGCTGTTCTGTCCCTCCTCCATCTCCCATCAGCCCTTGCTATTGTCTGTCCCCACCCTTCCTTGTACCATAGTCATGTAAATACCATTGTATGTAAATAAGGCTGTTGGGGGGTTTAAAGTGTGTGCCATGTCCAAATAAAGTTAGTTCTGCTCCTGATGCTGTGTGTCGTCCAGTCATTAAGATTGCTGTTGGGATATTATTGGACTATTTTGCCTGCTGGAATTACTACTCTATGGATTTATGATACTTGTTCCTGAGCCTCACAATCCACACTTAAAGATCTTCTGGAAGCCAGAGGTATTTCAGCCAGCAACAAAACAAAGGCAACACTTATCTCTGAAATAATGGCAGAAATCCGAACAGAGGATGATTCGGTCACTGCACAGAGGGACGAGACAGACGGAACAGAGCAAGCAGAGTTCCAAAGGCAGCTCTTATTCAGATTGTCATTTTATGGGGAGAACCCACCAGTGGAAATTATCTCCAAGACAATGACAGAGGTTCAAGAATTTATAACGCGGCAAAGGAGACCACAAACACCAAGCCCAGCAGTGTCTATGGTGCAAGAGGGTAAGCCAAAAATTCCATACCAGGCATTTAAAATGTATGTAGAAGCGGAGGAAGATATAGATGCATTCCTCCAAGACTTTGAAAGACTATGCACGTTACATAAAATACATATGGAAGATTGGGTACCCATCTTAGCAGGACGGTTAACTGGGAGGGCAGCTGAAGCCTACCGTACGATACCAGATACGGAAATTAGGAATTACAGCCGTGTCAAAGAGGTTATCCTGGCCCGATATGCTATGACACCAGAGGCATACCAGAGACGGTTCAGGGAATTGAAAAAAAAACTGAAAAAGACTTGCATGCAGAATGGGCTTGCCGTTTACAAAGGGCAGCCCTCGGATGGGTACAGGCGAACCAGGCACGGTCCATGGAGGACCTATTACAAATGCTGCTACTAGAACAGTTCTATGATGGGATACCCGCAGACCTGCAGGAATGGGTGAGAGACCGTAACCCCACGTCTATCACAGAAGCAGCTAAAAAGGCTGATGACTATTTGGATGCCCGCAGGCAGCACAAGCTTGTGGGTGTTAAACCAGCTGTGCGACATCTAGGGGGAAACCAATTTTCAGCTAGCACCAACACACCACTGAGACCGCTACTCCCACCAGCTCCTACAGCGGCTCAACCGAGGTTTCACCCACCCTCCTCTGTGCAATGCCACCAGTGCCAGAGGTGGGGACACTACAAGCGGGAATGCCCGGAGCTTAGAGACCGATCCACCTGGATTCGACCAGGACCACCACCGAGAGCAGCAGCACACCACTATCAGGAGGAGACACCCACCGCTTATGGCTCTGCAGTTCCAGTCACCACTATAGAACAGTGGGAAGTACTCCACGAAGCCAACCCACTACAAGCACAGGCGGATAATCGGCAGCACCACAGGCAAACAGTATACCTGGAGGGGAAACCTTTGCAGGGACTCAGAGATTCGGGAGCAACCATAACCTTGGTCCAAAGCCACTTGGTCGCAGGACAAAGCTAAAACCAATAAGACTGTGGCTGTCAGGGTTGCTGGGGGAGCCGTATATCGGCTGAATACAGCAAGGGTTCATTTGCATTGGGGTGCGGGGTCAGGGACTGTGGAGGTGGGGTTGATGCCCCAATTAACCGCAGAGGTGATACTGGGAAATGACCTGGGAAAGCTCACATCTGCATTTGAGCCACAAACCACAACCACTGAGGAAGCACATCCAGTGGTCACCAGGCAACAGGCCCGCACCCAGGACTACAACACACTGCCGGAGGTCCAGGTAAGACAACCTTCCCCTTCCCTAGACTGTGTCCCTTGGGCCCCTCCTGACGAATTTGCGGCAGAGGTGATCACTGACCCTACTCTACAGGTATATAGAGACAAAGTCACCTCTGACCAACCGGGGGCGGAGGGGGAAAGATTTGTATGGGATAGGCAGCTATTATACAGGGAGTCAGACAAGCAGGTAGCTGGGTCAGACCCGATCGTTATGAGACAGCTAGTTGTACCACAGAGGTACCGAGCCGAACTGCTCTGGATAGCGTACGATATTCCGTTATCCGGACATTTGGGGGGTCAGTCGTACTAGATATCGGCTGACCCAAAGTTTCTTTTGGCCAGGAATTAGCCAGGGAGTACGCAAATATTGCAGCACCTGTGATACGTGCCAGAGGGTAGGGAAGAGGGGGGACCGGCGGAAAGCTAAGTTACACCCGCTACCTATAATTGAGGAACCGTTCCATAGAATAGCCGTAGATATATACTAGGTCCCCTCCGGAAACCTACCCCCTCTGGCAAGAGGTATATTTTGACGGTGGTGGATTACGCCACTCGCTACCCAGAGGCCGTAGCCTTGACAAACATCCACGCAGAAACCGTGGCAGAGGCCCTGATGCAGATTTTCTCCCGGATGGGATTACCCAGGGAGATCATCTCGGATCAGGGTACTCAATTCACTGCAGAGGTCACCCAGCACCTCTGGAAATTTTGCAAAATCAGACCTATAATCAGTGCCCCCTACCATCCTCAGACCAACGGGCTCTGCGAGCGGTTCAATGGCACCTTAAAACAAATGCTCCGAACCTTTGCTGAGACCCACCGAGACTGGGAACGATTCCTGCCTCACCTCCTCTTTGCTTACTGGGAGGTGCCGCAGGAATCCACAGGATTCTCCCCATTCGAATTGTTGTTTGGGAGGAGAGTAAGGGGACCGCTGGACTTAATTAGGGAGCATTGGGAGGGAGACAGGAGTGCAGACGGCACCCCCATAGTACCATATGTGTTGGCGCTCTGAGATCGCTTGGAAGCTCTAAACAAGACGGTAAAGGAAAACCTCCAGGCGGCTCAGACGCGCCAGCGCACATGGTACGATCGGGGCGCCAGGGACCGTAGCTTCCAGGTTGGGCAGAAAGTTTTAATTTTGAAACCTGTCTGACATGATAAGTTACAGGCCGCCTGGCAAGGCCCTTATAAAGTAGTGGAACAGAGATGTGACACCACTTATATAATTGGCCCCTGCGCAGGGACCGGAGGGCGACGAATGCTCCATGTGAACATGATGAAGCCCTACCAGGAACGCTCAGAAGAGGTGACCGCTATTTGTGCACCCAGCTCTGAAGAGTTTGACAGTCTTCCCCTGCCGGATCTACTGGGGGACGGTCAGCTGTCTGGGGATTTAGGAGAAGTTGTACTGGGGGACCGGCTGAGCCCACAGGAACGTACCGAGGTACAACAGCTGCTAAGAGAGAAGCAGGAGACCTTCTCCAATGTGCCTGGGTACACTCCTCTGGCCACTCACAGAGTAGAAACCCCAGGGCAACTACCCATGCGCCAGACCCCGTACCGCATCCCTGAAGCGGTGAGAGAGAATATGCGTAAGGAGATCGACGAGATGCTCCAGCTGGGGGTGATTGAGCCCTCAGACAGCCCATGGGCATCTCCGGTAGTCCTCGTACCAAAGCGGGATGGTACAACCCGCCTCTGCGTAGACTACCGGAGGTTGAATGAAAAGACTGTATCAGACGCTTATCCGATGCCCAGGATAGATGAACTGCTAGACCGGATGGCCAGAGGCCAATACCTCACTACTATTGATCTGTGTAAGGGGTACTGGCAGATACCCCTGGCTCCGGATGCCATCCCTAAGTCAGCCTTTGTCACCCCATTCGGCCTATACCACTTTAAGGTTATGCCATTTGGGATGAAAAACGCTCCGGCTACGTTCCAGCGGATGGTGGACCGACTTCTAGATAGGTTCCAGGACTACACCTGTGCCTACCTCGACGATATTGCAATTTTTAGCAATACCTGGCAGGAGCACTTAACCCATATAGGAGCGGTTCTAGACAGGATTAGGGAGGCCGGTTTGACGTTGAAACCGGCCAAATGCAGTATAGGAATGGCCGAGGTACAGTACCTGGGCCATCGAGTGGGTTGTGGGAAACAGAAGCCAGAACCAGCCAAAGTAGAGGCTGTAGCCCAATGGCCTACCCCTAGGACTAAGACTCAGGTGTTGGCATTTCTAGGGACCGCAGGATATTACAGAAAGTTTGTCCCCAATTATAGCACCCTGGCCAAACCCCTTACTGACCTGACCCGTAAGAACCTTCCCCGCCAAGTAACCTGGACCCCGGAGTGTGAGCAGGCCTTCCAACATCTGAAAAATGCACTTATTAATGCCCCTGTCTTGGCAGCTCCCAATCCAACTAAACGTTTTCTTGTTCACACAGACACTTCTATGTTTGGATTGGGGGCAGTGCTGAGCCAAGTTGGGGCCGAGAACACCCCGTGGCTTACATCAGTCGCAAACTGTTACCCAGAGAAGTAAGCTACGCCGCCATCGAGAAGGAATGCCTGGCTGTGGTGTGGGCCCTAAAGAAGTTACAGCCGTATTTATATGGACAGGCTTTTTCCCTGCTCACGGATCACAACCCGTTAGTATGGCTGAACCGGGTGGCTGGGGACAATGCCAGGCTGCTGCGCTGGAGTTTGGCGCTGCAGCCTTTTGACTTTAATATTCAGTACCGCCCGGGCAAACAAAATGGAAACGCTGACGGGTTGTCGAGACAAACTGATTTGGAGAAATGATCCGTGAGCACCCCGGACATCCCCAAGCCGATCCGTGCTGGATCAGACTGTGTATGCCGGCTTGTGGGCAAGGGGGAGCAGTGTAGCGGATTGTATTTAGCCTGGCCTGTTTGGATCATGTAGGACGACATTCGGTTGATTGTATGGCTATGTATTGTAAACTGTAATGTTTACTGTGTTGGATGCATTGCTTTTCTGTGCCTCCTCCCCTCCCCCTTTTTTTTCCTGTCCCATTCTTTTCCCAGCCGGGTGTGGTCTCAGGGACACTGGGAGACCAGTAATCTAGCTGTTCTGTCCCTCCTCCATCTCCCATCAGCCCTTGCTATTGTCTGTCCCCACCCTTCCTTGTACCATAGTCATCTATGTGCCCCATTGTATGTAAATAAGGCTGTTGGGGGGTTTAAAGTGTGTGCCATGTCCAAATAAAGTTAGTTCTGCTCCTGATGCTGTGTGTCGTCCAGTCATTGGGATTGCTGTTGGGATATTATTGGACTATTTTGCCTGCTGGAATTACTACTCTATGGATTTATGATACTTGTTCCTGAGCCTCACTGGGATCTTAGGTGGAGATTGGCTGTGGAATATCAGCTCTCCGCTACAACGTGTTCAGCCGAACTTGACAAAAAAATTTGAGTTCGGGACCCAACCTTGACCTGAACTTGACCCTCAACCCGAACCCCATTGAAGTCAATGGGGACACAAACTTTTGAGCACTAAAATGGCTCTAAAAATGTCATGGAAAGGGCTAGAGGGCTGCAAATGCCAGCAAAATGTGGTTAAGAGCATGGCAAGTGATCTGCAAACAAATGTCGATAGGGAAATAACTTCAAATAACATAAAATACGTAAAAATAAAAAATAATAATCTTGATCTAGGAGGACGAGGTCCATATGGAGTAGGAGGTTGAGGAGGCAGTGGATGTGGCAGTGTAGGTGGAAGCAGCGGTGGAGGAGGAGGTAGCTTACATTGGTTTTTGGTTTTAATTTAATTTAATTTTTTTAAATTAGGGTACACCCCAAAACATTGGGAAATACAACCTGTGATAACCCCATCCAGTCATGCTAAACACACGTTCAGACAATACACTGGCTGCAGGGCAGGCCAGCACCTCCAAGGCGTAAAGGGCAAGCTCAGGCCATGTGCCCAATTTGGAGACCCAGAAGTTGCAGGGGGCAGACCCATCAGTCAGTTCGTGTAGGCGTGTGCAAACATACTGCCCCATCATGTTGCACGTCGTTGTGATGTTCACGATCTAATTTGATATCTGCTCTATCAACTTTCGATGTTCTTTTCTGCGCCTACCATGTTAATCATGGTTAGCGGTGAACCAAGGTTCCACGCCAGAGAGGAACCGTGAGAAAGGGATAGTACATTCAAGGGAGATCAATGGATGGAATTTAATTGTGATCGAGCGGAAATGTGGGAGAAGTTATTAAAATGGAAGAATCAAAGGAATGTAGGGGGCACACGGCAATTACCCATTCCCAACTCGGGGAGGTAGTGACGATAAATAACAATACAGGACTCTTCAGATGCCCTGTTATTGGAATGATTAATAAAGAATTATAGGGAATATCACTGGGGTATTTAGGATTTGGAAACGTTAGACAGGAGAGGCCCTGCTGACGCTTTGTTAACTCTAGATAACATCTGCCTGATCGCACGTCACCGTGACATCCACGATCCATTTGGATATCTTCACTATCAACTTTCGATGTTCTTTTCTGAGCCTACCCGGTTATCGGCAAATCAGGGTTCCACGCTGGAGAAGGAGCGTGAGAAAGAGAGACCACATCCAAGGGAGGTAATTTTTTTTTCATTAAATATGATTGAGCGGAAAAGTGGGACAAATTATTGAAGCACAAATGTGGGACAAGTTGTTAAAGTTTAAGCATTGAATGAAAGGAGGGCGCGCGCATCAATTAAAGAAGAATTTTTGAAATTTAATTCCCTGTCACCTATGCAGAACAGGGGTTTGTATACGGCAAAATTGGTAAAATGTCACCTGACAATGTAACAGACGATATTTTAAAATTTATGTCCCTATCACCTATGCAGAGCAGGGGTTTAATCATGGCAAAAATGGTCAAATTTCACCCAAGAATGTAACAAAAAAATTAGTGAAATTTGTTTACCTGTCTACTAGGTACAGCAGGGGTATATCACTCCCAAAAATTGGTGAATTTCATCCGAATATGTAACAGGCAAATTAATGATTTTTTTTTTTTTACCTGTCTACTAGGTATAGCAGTGGTATATCACACCGAAAAATTGGTGAATTTCACCCAAATATGTAACAGACAAATTAGTTTAAATTTTTTACCTGTCTTCTAGGTACAGCCGGGGTATATCACACCAAAAAATTGGTGAATTTCACCCAAATATGTAACAGACAAATTTGTGTTTTTTTTTTTTTACCTGTCTACTAGGTATAGCAGTGGTATATCACACCCCAAAATTGGTGATTTTCACCCGAAAATGTAACAGACAAATTAGTCAACTGATATAAAATAAAATATGTACAAATTAATTTTTTTTTACTTGATTTATGAGTTGGAGGTCCATATGGAGTAGGAGTTTGAGTAGGCGGTGGACGTAGCAGTGTAGGTGGAAGCGGCATTCGAGGAGGACGAGGTAGCCAACACTGGTTTTTGGTTTTAATTATTATTATTATTATTATTATTTTTTTTTTTTATTAGGGTACACTTCAAAAGAGTGTGAAATATCCAAAATACAACAATAAGCAATTGCGCTGTAGTATACTGTATTTTTCGCCCCCAATAAAACGCACCAGCCCATAAGACGCACCTAGGTTTTTGAGGAGGAAAATAAGAAAAAAAATTGTAACCAAAAGGTGTGCTTTTGGTGGGTTTTGAACTTAGAAACATAGAAACATAGAATGTGTCGGCAGATAAGAACCATTTGGCCCATCTAGTCTGCCCAATATATCTGAATCCTATGAATAGTCCCTGGCCCTATCTTATATGAAGGATAGCCTTATGCCTATCCCATGCATGCTTAAACTCCTTCACTGTATTTGCAGCTACCACTTCAGCAGGAAGGCTATTCCATGCATCCACTACTCTCTCAGTAAAGTAATACTTCCTTATATTACTTTTAAACCTTTGCCCCTCTAATTTAAAACTGTGTCCTCTTGTGGTAGTTTTTCTTCTTTTAAATATGCTCTCCTCCTTTACCGAGTTGATTCCCTTTATGTATTTAAAAGTTTCTATCATATCCCCTCGGTCTCTTCTTTCTTCCAAGCTATACATATTAAGGTCTTTTAACCTTTCCTGGTAAGTTTTATCCTGCAATCCATGTACTAGTTTAGTAGCTCTTCTCTGAACTCTCTCTAGAGTATCTATATCCTTCTGGAGATATGGCCTCCACTACTGCGCACAATACTCCAAGTGAGGTCTCACCAGTGATCTGTACAGCGGCATAAGCACTTCACTCTTTCTACTGCTTATACCTCTCCCTATACATCCAAGCATTCTGCTGGCATTTCGTGCTGCTTTATTACCTTTAAGTCTTCTGAAATAATTACTCCTAAATCCCTTTCCTCAGATACTGAGGTCAGGACTGTGTCAAATATTCTATATTCTGCCCTTGGGTTTTTACGCCCCAGGTGCATTATCTTGCACTTATCCACATTAAATTTCAGTTGCCAGAGTTCTGACCATTCTTCTAGTTTTCCTAAATCCTTTTCCATTTGGCGTTTCCCTCCAGGAACATCAACCCTGTTACATATCTTTGTGTCATCAGCAAAAAGACAAACCTTACCATCGAGGCCTTTTGCAATATCACTTATGAAGATATTAAACAAAATTGGTCCCAGTACAGATCCCTGTGGAATCCCACTGGTAACATGACCTTGTTTTGAATGTTCTCCATTGACTACAACCCTCTGTTGTCTGTCACTCAGCCACTGCCTAATCCACTCAACAATATGGGAGTCCATGCTCAATGACTGCAGTTTATTGATAAGTCTTCTATGTGGGACAGTGTCAAAAGCCTTACTAAAATCTAGATATGCGATGTCTACTGCACCTCCACCGTCTATTATTTTAGTCACCCAGTCAAAAAAATCTATAAGATTTGTTTGACATGATCTCCCTGAAGTAAACCCATGCTGTTTTTCATCTTGCAATCCATGGGATTTTAGATGTTCCACAATCCTATCCTTTAATAGGGTTTCCATTAATTTGCCTACTATTGATGTCAGACTCACTGGTCTATAGTTGCTCGATTCCTCCCTACTACCTTTCTTGTGAATGGGCACGACATTTGCCCATTGAACTAATGGTGGTCTGTGCATGATACTATTATAGGGGATCTGTGGATGATACACTGTTATTGAGTGGATCTGTGGATGGCACTGTTATGAGGGGATCTGTGGATGGCACTGTTATGGGGGGTGATCTGTGGATGGCACTGTTATGGAGGGGGATCTGTGGATGACACTGTTATAGGGGGTGGATTTGTGGATGGCACTGCTATATATGTGTCACCCACAGATCCCCCACCCGATAACAGTGCCATCCATATATCTCCCACCCTATAATAGTGGCATCCACAGATGCCCTAATATACCATAGCTAAACCTGTGGGAGAGGGCGGGTTTCATACAAATGCGGTGGGGCCGGTGCGGTCACTGTACTCCGGCCCCACCGCTCAGGGCCGGTGCAAGGATTTTTGCTAACACAAGCGAAACTACATTTTGGCGAAACAACAATTGCATTGCAAAACAACAATTAATATTGGGGGGGGGGGGGGGGGGGCGAGGCGGTTGGGGTGTGTGACACCCCCTTTCCCCCCCCAATATTAATGATTGTTGTTTCGTTATAAAAAATTTTAAACACGTCATTGATGCCGTGCTAAGCCTGAGCGCCTCTGCTCTGGCGCTAGTTTGTGTGTGCGCTAGCTAGCCTAGCGCTTTGCGCTCATGGGCGGTCATCTCATCATTTTGAATTAATTTTAAATCAAATGATCATATTAATTATTATAAAATAACATTCAAAATTCAATTGGGACCTACCCTAACAAGTCCTGACCTGTCCTGACCATGTCTCCTTCTGCTGCTGGCTGCCAGTGTGCGTCTGACTTGTCTCTGGTGATCTGATCATCTGAATGGGTCTGAACTCTGAATCATCTGATCTAATTATCTTACTGGCGCGGGCCTCTCGCCTATCATTACCTGCGGCCGCGCTACCCGCCGCTGCTCTCACACACCAGTCCAGTCACGTCCTCTGTGCAGCCAGGTGACTTGAGGCAGCTGAGTGGCGCGCTGAGCCTAATAAAGAATCTGCCTGCCCTTAGGCACAGCCGTACTGTCCGCACACGCAGGCTGGGGGCGGGGCGGGTGGGTGGTATCCAATCCAACGATCTGACTACGGCACACGCAGGGCGGGATGGCGTGTTCAAGTAAGTGAAAAAAAAGCCATTTATTCATTCCTCTGGGCGCTCCCTAAGGCAGCCGCTTGGTCTGCCTTATGGTAGCGCCGGCCCTGCCACCGCTTACTCACTTCCTTAATGCCTAAACATTTTATAATAATAGCTTTAATTGATGTTGCGATCCCCAGCCCCATCTGTACTACCGTACTTACTAAATGTCCTGTAGCAGGCAGAGCAGGGCGGGCAATGAAAGCTATTATTATAAAATGTTTAAGCAATAAAGCAGTGAGTGAGCGGTGGGGCCGGAGTACAGTGACCGCACCGCCCCGCAGCATTTGCATGACACCGACCACTACCACTCTTAAGAACAGAGGTTCATTCAAGTGTTTTCGATCAGGTATTGAAAACACCTGTGGATGTCAAGGATCAGCAATCAAGCATAATAAGCACCAATTAGGCAGATTTAAAAGGACTGTGATACTCAGCTCTTTCTAGACATTTATTGGTGTGTTTACAAACATGGTGAAGTCAAGAGAATGGTCCAGGAAGACAAGAGAAGAGGTGATTTCTCTTCACAGGAAGGGCAATGGCTATAAGAAGATTGCAAAGATGTTAAACATACCAAGAGACACCATAGGAAGCATCATTCGCAAATTCAAGGCAAAGGGCACTGTTGAAACTCTACCTGGTCGTGGCAGAAAGAAGATGCTGACTTCGACTGCTGTGCGCTACCTGAAGCGCAAAGTGGAGAAAAGTCCCCGTGTGACTGCTGAGGAACTGAAAAAAGATTTGTCAGATGTGGGTACTGAAGTTTCAGCTCAGACAATAAGGCGCACACTGCGTAATAAAGGCCTCCATGCCAGAACTCCCAGGCGCACCCCCTTGCTGTCTCCAAAGAATAAGAAGAGTCGACTGCAGTATGCCAAAAGTCATGTGGACAAACCACAAAAGTTTTGGCATAGTGTTCTGTGGACTGATGAAACAAAATTAGAACTGTTTGGGCCCATGGATCAACGCTATGTTTGGAGGAGGAAGAACAAGGCCTATGAAGAAAAGAACACTGCCTACTGTGAAGCATGGCGGGGGGGTCAATCATGCTCTGGGGCTGTTTTGCTTCTACAGGTACAGGGAAGCTTCAGCGTGTGCAAGGTACCATGAATTCTGTTCAGTACCAGGAGATATTGGATGAAAATGTGATACAGTCCGTCACAAACCTGAGGCTTGGGAGACGTTGGACCTTTCAACAGGACAATTATTCCAAGCATACCTCAAAGTCCACTAGAGCATGGTTGCAGATTAAAGGCTGGAACATTTTGAAGTGGCCATCACAGTCACCAGACTAAAATCCGATTGAGAACCTCTGGTGGGACTTAAAGAAAGCAGTTGCAGCGTGCAAGAATGTGACTGAACTGGAGGCTGTTGCCCATGAAGAATGGACGAAGATACCCGTAGATCGCTGCAAGACACTTGTGTCAAGCTATGCTTCACGTTTAAAAGCTGTTTTAACTGGACAAGGATGTTGTACTAAGTACTAAGATTGAATGTCACTTGGGGGTTGAATAAAACTGATAATGATGTGAGAACAGAAAAGACATTTGTGGTTATTTCATTATAAATGTTATGTGATATTTCTCTGACTTACAAGTGCCTCTTTGATTTAATTGTAAACAAGATGACTGAAATGATCAAAATCAATGTCAAACTGGCCAAAACACTCAATTTCAGTGGGGGTTGAATAATTTTGAACACAACTGTAAGTACTTTGCCCAAAATGGGTGTTTTTTTAATAACAGAATATTACAGCAGTAAATAACACTCAAATTTCACACTGACAGATGCTGCAAAGGCCACAGCTGTAGGGTCTTGCCAAAAATGAGTGATTTTTTTTAACCCAGAATATAATTGCAGTAGTTCAAGCATCTATTTGCTGTTGCACAGAACTTGCATAAAATGGCAGCCACCGCCGCCCACCTAACTAACAGACGGATAAAAGTTATTTTTCTTGGTCACTGGGCTCAGGGCAGGGTAAAAAGATTGCGCACTGCACCCACAAAATAAAATCTAGGTACAGTCATGTGAAAAAATTAGGACACCCTTTGAAAGCATGTGGTTTTTTGTAACATTTTTAATAAAAGGTTATTTCATCTCCGTTTCAACAATACAGAGAGATTAAAGTAATCCAACTAAACAAAGAAAACTGAAGAAAAGTCTTTTCAAGATCTTCTGTAAATGTCATTCTACAAAAATGCCTATTCTAACTGAGGAAAAAGATAGGACAAGTAGCCATCTACCAGTCTTCGACATCGGTCTGAGGAAATTTTACCCCACTCCTCAATGCAGAACTTTTTCAGCTGTGAGATGTTTGAGGGGTTTCTTGCACGTACAGCCCTTTTCAAGTCACCCCACAGCATCTCAATGGGATTCAAATCTGGACTTTGACTTGGCCATTCCAGGACTCTCCATTTCTTCTTTTTCAGCCAATCTTTGGTTGATTTACTAGTATGTTTTGGGTCATTGTCATGTTGCATGGTCCAGTTCCGCTTCAGCTTTAATTTTCTAACTGATGGTCTCACATGTTCTTCAAGCACCTTCTGATACACAGTAGAATTCATCGTGGATTCTATGATGGTGAGCTGACCAGGTCCTGCTGCAGCAAAGCGGCCCCAAACCATGACACTTCCACCTCCATGCTTCACAGTTGGTATGAGGTTCTTTTCTTGGAATGCTGTGTTTGGTTTACGCCAAACATGTCCTCTGCTGTTGTGTCCAAATAATTCAATGCAAGTTAAACTTGTACAGTCTCTTTCTGATTGTAGAGGCATGTACTTCTACATCAACAGTAGCCAGAGCCTGCTGTAGTTCTCGAGATGACACTTTAGGGTTTTTGGAGACCTCTTTTAGCATCTTGCGGTCTGCTCTTGGGGTGAACTTGCTGGGGCGACCTGTCCTGGGCATGTTGGCAGTTGTTTTGAAAGCCCTCCACTTGTAGACTATCTTCCGGACAGTGGAATGGCTGATTTCAAAATCTTTTGAGATCTTTTTAAATCCCTTCCCAGACTCATAGGCTGCTACAATCTTTTTTCTGAAGTCCTCTGACAGCTCTTTTGCTCTCACCATGGTGCTCACTCTCACTTCAACAGTCAGGAGCACACCAAACTAAATGTCTGAGGTTTAAATAGGGCAAGCCTCATTCAACATGCAGAGTAACGATCTACTAATTATGTGCACCTGGTGTGATATACCTGTGTGAGATCTGAGCCAATTTAAGAGGGAATACATGTGAGGGTGTCCTATCTTTTTCCTCAGTTAGAATAGGCATTTTTGTAGAATGACATTTACAGAAGATCTTGAAAAGACTTTTCTTCAGTTTTCTTTGTTTAGTTGGATTACTTTAATCTCTCTGTATTGTTGAAACGGAGATGAAATAACCTTTTATTAAAAATGTTACAAAAAACCACATGCTTTCAAAGGGTGTCCTAATTTTTTCACATGACTGTAGATCGCTGAGTTAACAAGCACTTTGATTAAAAATTCGGTCCTATTCTCTCCCTCACAGCAGCAGCATCCTATCCCTACACTAATCAGAGCAGAGTGACGTTCAGCGCTACGTGACTCCAGCTTATACAGAGGCTGGGTCACATGCTGCACTGGCCAATCACAGCCATGCCATTAGTAGGCATGGCTGTGATGGCTTCTAAGGGCACATGAGTTAAACGCTTGTTGATTGGCTGCTCTGCAGCCTTTAAAAAACTGCCATTAAGTCACCGAACCCGAACTTTTACTGAAATGTTCAGGTTCGGGTCTGGGTCCAGGGTCCAAAAATCATAAAGTTCGGTACGAACCCGAACTTTACAGTTCGGGTTCGCTCAACCCTACTCCTGATGGCACATCTCCTGATGGCACATCTCCTGATGAAGAAACGCATCTAGCCAATGTTTAGGGAAGCAGCAATACGGAGCAGGGCAATGACATGATTACGTGTCGATTGGGCAGCGATATATCTTCATATCTTCTGCAAATATTGGCACATTTAGAGGTGCAGGTGCAATGTGCTGTCTGCCTCACTCACGGTTGATATTTTATTATTGGACCTTAGTTGGTGATACTGACCCGTTTTTAGCGCATTCATGCTAGACAAATTTTTTTGTGTTATTTTAGTGTCATAACATTATCTGTAAATATAATATTTAATTTTAATACCCTAAATTGTGAGCTTTTTTCAAAATACTGACCAAACTGCTGTCGTGTGAAAGTAGTGTTGGGGTGTTAACAATTGTGGTCAGATGACATTTTTTGCAAAAACACATCTAAGGTCATTTTCACAAGGTGTTATTTTAGTCAGTATTTTGCTTCACTATTTGTGAGCCAAAGCACAGAGGAGGTTGAACATGTTTCGGTTTTCTGTAGGTTCTATTACTGGTTTTGACTTACATATTACAAGTGTGAAATGAGGAAACAGCTCCCATTGTGTGAACATTGTATTTGTTTAAATGAAGTTAAATTATTTTAACTGACATTCTGCTGTTTGGACACAAGGGGTCGTTATTTCCTAAGCACAGCTAACAGACTGCAATATAGACAATATTCATGTATGCAAAACTCTGAGAGGTGGGGTCTCAAGCCTGGAAAAGTAAAGCAGCGGCCATCTTAGAGTGAGCCTGGGAGAAGCTACAGGAGCTGTATGTGAGGAGAATCCCTTAATATCTAGGCGTGAGAGCATCCCTCAAGGACCAGAGCGGCAGCCAAGTGGAGCTGATCGTGTCCATGACCCTGAACTTGTCCAGAGGAAGGGAAATTGCTCCCAGTAATGCTGAGATGTAAGCCACAGACACTGTGGCACCGCACGCATGTTGGAGAAACCCTTGTTCCATCCACAGTCACCAGCTTACACAGAACAGACCCGGGTCGGTAAGACTAATCGTGCACGTACTTCATCACAGTTTTGGTGCCTAGGATCCTAGAGACTCAAACCAGGCCTGTAGTTAGTTAGTTAGGTTTGCTGTTTGTGTCTGGCCACCACAAGTATTGTTAACTGCTCTTCACATTTAAAGTGTCAGTTCACACTGGAGAGCTAATAAGCTTTACAACGAATTCAAGCCAGGCTGGTGTTTATTCAGGAGAAACACTATAGGCACGTGTTATTTGACCAAGGGGAATACTGATGTATGTAATAAGATTGTAAGCTTTTGTGCTGTACTGCAGGCTAGCCTGCATCACATGCCAAAATAATTGTTCCTGATTTTATTGTAATAACAAGTAAAGCCTAACTGGTCTATTTGAGCCCGCCAGTAGGTAAATTCACCACTTTTAACTCCAGCATTTACTGGAGGGTGCTGCGCTGTATAGCACAAGGGTCTCAGCCTCCTGGCTGGGTGTATGTAAATGTATTTGTGTGTAACCAGCATCTTCTGTGGTCGCGTTCATTACCATGATTAAGTAAAATACGGTTTTGGTAAAACTGATCTCAGAGTTGCTTTCCTCGTTCGTGAATTTGCTGTATCCTGGGGAGCCTACTCCGGTACATGGCTTGCACAAGAACCAAGGGTTGGTCAAAAATACAGAAGAGCTGCAAATCATTCTGTAATATCCCAGAGTTATGTTACGAAACTCTTTTACCCCGCTACAACCTGTTAAGTGTATTTATACTGTCATCTAATGTGATTTTATTTCCTCACAAATGTGCATTTAAAGTCTTGTTACATATATATTGCTGCAATTTTCGTGTTCACCAGCAGGTGGCAGCAATGTGTTAGCAGAGACTTAGAGACAGTTTAGTGTTTCTAGACTGGAATACTTTATTCCAGTTTATCTCCCCCTATTTAAGCAGAGTGGGCTCGACCCATGTCCTGCCTCATGGGGAAAGAAGAAAGTTCAGTTAGTGTGCCAGCCACCCCGGCTAGGGGAAGGCTGTGCGAGTAGGAGCTCCCAGATATTGGGATCCAAGCCAGAATCTTGTCTCAGCTGAGACATTGATCACCATCCCCAGCCTGAGCCTTTCAGCCTCAGCTGGTAGAAGCAAGCAGCCACCTCCAGTATTCCAGGAAGAAGCATACCCTGTGAAGCCAACTGTGAGTACCGTCCAGAGACCAGGAGAAGCCAAATTCCTTCTCAGCTAGTCAGTCCTCAAGATAGCAGAAGATCGTAAGCACAGAAGATATAAATTCCTGCCACATTACAAAGCCGCAAGCAGACGAATTATCCTGCAAAGAGCTCCAGGCACATGATAGAAGTAGAAGATAGATTCCTGCCACACATTGCCAATACCTGCTGGGACTTCAGACTAATGCTGTATCTCGCATGGATTAAAGCTGCATCAAGTAAAGACTAGTTTGAACTATATTCCAAGTCTGGATCTCAATTATTGCTGCAAATCCCTCAATGACTCCTACTAGCAACACACATTTTATTGCAAGTGAGCCAGGATCCAGGAGTCCAGCCGTACCCAGGTTGGAGACACCGTTGACACTATTGCTATTATCACACAGAGACATTACCCCACTCTGGCATTCCTAACCTGGTACGTGAGTTACAACACCTTAAAGGGCCCTGTGTTAGTACCCTGCGCATGCTGCAATTGGCGTCACAAACAAAACCATAGACTATTATACCCATATCCTGACCCACTGCATAATTTGGCGTCCGTGAAACTGCACCCACTGTCCGGCTCATTGCAATTCCACTACAGATTTTCTTTGTGCAGACTCCACTTCTGGTTTTGGCATAGTACGAGAGATGGAAAATAAAACATCTTTCATTTTGGACAGCTCCTTTGGAAAATTAAAGGTGGAATCTGGTTGCTATGGGCAACTAAGCCAGTTCTACTTTACACCAGATTGATAAATGACCCTATATATACATTCCGGTTTTGAGATCCGGCAAAGGATCTCAAAACCATAAGAAAATGCTTCAACTTTGTGCCCATTCATTATTAATCGGGACAAAACTGAACAAACTGGAACTGGGTGCACCAGAATGCAGTGTTTTTGTGTGTGGTATCGGAAACTGATCCAACATCAAAAAACCATGTAAGTGAATGGCTCCGGATCCGTTTTTTTGCGGCGCCCATTGACTTACAATGGTTTTAGTGCCAGATCCGGCATGTTCATTTTCAATATAATACAACCGGATCCGTTCTGAACGGATGCAGACAGTTGTATTATTCAAATGGATGCGTCTTTCTCCAGTTTTGAGATCCTCTGCCAGATCTCAAGACTGGAAAGGAAAAAGCAGATGTGAAAGTAGCCTAATATTAATAATAATATCAAAATCCACAAGTGTGAAAGCAGCCCTAAAGAGGACCTGTCACCTCTTCTGACATGTCTCTTTTAGCATCTACTTGCTTTCCCCGTGTAATAACAATTCTGGTGCATATTTTTTATAACTCTGTTGTACCATTCCTCTATTATTCCTACTAGAGGTTTATGCATGAACAAGTGTTACCAGTTGTAGGTGTATCTGATTAGGCAGCACTGATTTGATAGGGTCAGACTATACAGGGACATAATCACAACTGGCAACACCCAGTTGGACCTATACTACTGACTGTTGACCATTCATAAACTTTTAGTAGGTGCCCATCCATGCCATGCCCGCCAGTGTCCTACTCTCCTGGGCAGGCATGAATGTTGCCATACTCACCCCTCCCTTCCATTCTCATGGCCCAGACTTTCTTCATCTCCTCCTCTTCTCACCCACTGGAGCCCCCTTCCTACTTCTCTAGGCTGTGGCCTGAATTTCAGTGTGCATGCTTCCTTGCTCTTAAAAGGTGGGAGGGTGACTGAGCTATAGGTATTCCAGCTTGCTAGTCCTAGTAAAGGTGTGATTTTCTGTTTCTGCTCCGTGGAAAATATAGAACATGTCCTATTCTTGTCCGCAATCAAGAATGGACAAGAACAGGCATTTTATATTATGGTTGCGGACATGTGCGGTCCGCAAATTGCGGAACTCACACAGCCGGTATCTGTGTTTTGCGGATCTGCAAAGCACTACGGCCGCCTGAATGGGGCCTAAGACTGAGTCTACTATTTATCCTTACCTGAAACTGGTGGTGGTCTTCTATGTCCAAAGACATCCAGAATTTTATTTCAGCTTCCACCCCAAGACTCCGATGCAAAGACATGAGGGATTGCCAACCAGTTAGCCAAATTGCTCATTCATCACTTCTTTCATCTCCATGAGTTTCCCCTTACATATTGTGCCTGACCAGGGAGTATGTTTTATGTCCAAGCTCTGGAGAGGTGTTTGAAACCTTAAGGATGTCAGATCAGACTTCTCATCTACATAATATCTGCAGACCAGTAGACAAGTGGAGCACCAACTATTTGCTCCGCTTCACCAATGCACACCAGGATGATTGCGCTGTTTTACTTCCTTCGGCAAGAGTTTTCTTATAATAATAATTCTAGTGGTGCTACCGGCAAGTCCTCATTTTGGATTGTCATCAATTATGGGTGCCTCTTCATGTTACTGTTTGTCTGGAATACCAGCTATTAACTCTTCTGTTGAAAGCTTCTACCAGCTTTTGCCGGAGACTAAGGCCTCTCTTGTGCAGTCCTTAGCTCAGATGAAAAAGTTTGCTGACTGAGGACACAGGTTTCACCTGGACATACAGTATATTAAATCAAAAGACCACGGCATGGCACTAGTGTTTTGATGCCTTTTTTAAAAAATTCTATTAGTGTCTGAATTTATTCAAAACAAATCAAAACTGCTCAAATTGGCCTGAAAACAGCTATGTGGCACTCTAAGGTCTCCGAGGACTCAAATTTTTATTTATATAATTTTTATATATTTAAAATCTATTTGTTACATTATTTTAATGAATTTTTGTTCTCCCCCCATACTTGACAGCAATAGCAAAAAATAACAGAGTTGTGTCCATCACCACTAGCTTGCTTATCCGCTATTCTTGTTGTTAAATAAAAAAACAATAAAAAAAATATATATTTTTTTTAAATATCAGAGTGACACTGACATATACCGTATTTTTGGGCGTATAAGACGACTGGGCGTATAAGATGACCCCCAACTTTTCTATTTAAAATATAGGGTTTGGGCTATACTCGCCGTATAAGACTACCCCTGAATGCCCAGCCCTCCCTGTCTTCAAGACGATCTTCTCCAGTCCAGGGAACTGACTAGGATCTCTGGATGGCACTGTTATGGGGAGGGGGATCTGTGGATGGTATTGTTATGGGGAGGGGGATTAGTGGATGACACTGCTATGGGAGGATCTATGGATGACACTATATAGCATCTTATGCTATATGTGATGATGATGATGATGATGATGTATAGTCTTGTGTACACGCAGTCTTACCCTTAGGGCCTTGATGCGCTTAGCGTACTGATTCAACAAGGGAGGAAAAAGAAGAAGGAATGACACTTTACCATGGGCTGCAAAGGCCTAGAGGATAAGGCACCTATTCCAGAGACCAATTTCCTAGCAGTTATCAAGAAAAAGGGAGGGAAGGTAGGGGGATCTCAAAGGTTCAAAAGGTTCGGACGAGATATAGAGAATGTGAGGAGAACAAAATTAATAAACGTGAGGAAAAGGTATCTTTAAAATAGAAGAGACATTACCAACCGTGAATTTATAGACTAAGATTTAGGAAAACCCCCAAAATTATATGAACCAAAAATAAGTGTTACATAGGAAGATCAAACGCCTGTTTGAAAAGTAGGGTTTTCAGTGCATGTCTGAATGAGAGAAGATTGGGGATCATTTTCAGGGCCAGAGGTAGGTGGTTCCAAAATCTGGCCCCTTGAGCCGAAAAGGATCTACCTCCACGTCTGATCTTATTAACTTGCGGGATGTTAAAATTCGCAGAGTTACTAGACCTCAATGTCCTTAACGGGGCAGGTAATTTACATCGCAGGTATAAGGGCCCCACACCATGGAATACCCTATGCATGAAGCATCCAATCTTGAACATCATCCGTTCTTGGATGGGGAGCCAGTGCAAGGCATTAAAAGAGGGAGTAATATGCTCTCTGTGTCATCCACAGATCCTCCACATTACAGTGTCATCCACAGATCCCCCTCCCTATAACAGTGTCATCCACAGATCCACCTCCCCATAACAATGCCATTCACAGATCCCCCTCCTCATAACAGTGCCATTCACAGATCCCCCTCCTCATAACAGTGCCATCCACAGATCCTCCCCTAAACAGTGCCATCCACAGATCTCCCCCTAAACAGTGCCATCCACAGATCTCCCCCTAAACAGTGCCATCCACAGACCCCCCTAAACATTGCCATCCACAGACCCCCCTAAACAGTGCCATCCACAGATCCCCCTAAACAGTGCCATCCACAGATTCCCCTTCCCCATAACAGTGCCATCCACAGATCCCCCCCTAAACAGTGCCATCCACAGATCCCCCCCTAAACAGTGCCATCCACAGATCCCCCTCTAAACAGTGTTATCCACAGATCCCCCTCCCCATAATCGTGCCATCCACAGATCCCACTCCCCATAACCATGCCATCCAGAGATTCCCCTCCCCGATGCTCACAGGAGTACATTTATAAACTATAATCCGTAACTTTAACTTTAATCAGCGCTCATCTGTTTACTACTTACTAGGGTACCTTACTCTCAGCTCCGGTAACAGGCAGTGCGGGCGGCGCTCACTGATGTCACGTGCCTGCGACTCCCACTAGGCGGCGAAGGCAGGTGACGTCAGTGAGTGAGCGCCCGCCCGCACTGCCTGTTACTGGAGCTGAGAATAAGGTACCCTAGTAAACAGATGAGTGCTGATTCAAGTTAAAGTTACAGATTATAGTTTATAAATGTACTCCTGTGAGCGGCAGGGCCCTGTATATTCTAACCCCCCAGGCAAGCGTCCCCGTCAACATGGGAACGCCTGGGGGTTAGAATATACCATCGGATTTGAGTTTTCACGATCTCACTGAGATCGTGAAAACTCAGATCCGATGGTATATTCTAACCCCCAGGCAAGCGTCCCGGGGGTTAGAATATGCCATCGGATCTGAGTATACCCGGCGTATAAGACGACCCCCCGACTTTTGAAAATAATTTCTAGTGTTAGATAGTCGTCTTATACGCCAGAAAATACAGTACAGTCGTGTCCAAAAGTTTTGAGAATGACACAAATATTAGTTTTCACAAAGTTTGCTCCTAAACTGCTTTTAGATCTTAGTTTCAGTTGTTTCTGTGATGTAGTGAAATATAATTACACGCACTTTATTCTACCACAGATGTACGTTAGAGATTATCCCCTGATTGGTTGTGAGTGATAGCCCCTGTACAAGCAATGGTAGATAGCTGAACTCACTAATATCTCCAGATACAGTCATGTGAAAAAATTAGGACACCCTTTGAAAGCATGTGGTTTTTTGTAACATTTTTAATAAAAGGTTATTTCATCTCCGTTTCAACAATACAGAGAGATTAAAGTAATCCAACTAAACAAAGAAAACTGAAGAAAAGTCTTTTCAAGATCTTCTGTAAATGTCATTCTACAAAAATGCCTATTCTAACTGAGGAAAAAGATAGGACACCCTCACATGTATTCCCTCTTAAATTGGCTCAGATCTCACACAGGTATATCACACCAGGTGCACATAATTAGTAGATCGTTACTCTGCATGTTGAATGAGGCTTGCCCTATTTAAACCTCAGACATTTAGTTTGGTGTGCTCCTGACTGTTGAAGTGAGAGTGAGCACCATGGTGAGAGCAAAAGAGCTGTCAGAGGACTTCAGAAAAAAGATTGTAGCAGCCTATGAGTCTGGGAAGGGATTTAAAAAGATCTCAAAAGATTTTGAAATCAGCCATTCCACTGTCCGGAAGATAGTCTACAAGTGGAGGGCTTTCAAAACAACTGCCAACATGCCCAGGACTGGTCGCCCCAGCAAGTTCACCCCAAGAGCAGACCGCAAGATGCTAAAAGAGGTCTCCAAAAACCCTAAAGTGTCATCTCGAGAACTACAGCAGGCTCTGGCTACTGTTGATGTAGAAGTACATGCCTCTACAATCAGAAAGAGACTGTACAAGTTTAACTTGCATGGGAGGTGTGCAAGGAGGAAACCTTTGCTTTCCAAGAGAAACATCGAGGCCAGACTGACATTTGCCAGAGATAAAGTTGACAAAGACCAGGACTTCTGGAATAATGTTCTTTGGACAGATGAGTCCAAAATTGAATTATTTGGACACAACAGCAGAGGACATGTTTGGCGTAAACCAAACACAGCATTCCAAGAAAAGAACCTCATACCAACTGTGAAGCATGGAGGTGGAAGTGTCATGGTTTGGGGCTGCTTTGCTGCAGCAGGACCTGGTCAGCTCACCATCATAGAATCCACGATGAATTCTACTGTGTATCAGAAGGTGCTTGAAGAACATGTGAGACCATCAGTTAGAAAATTAAAGCTGAAGCGGAACTGGACCATGCAACATGACAATGACCCAAAACATACTAGTAAATCAACCAAAGATTGGCTGAAAAAGAAGAAATGGAGAGTCCTGGAATGGCCAAGTCAAAGTCCAGATTTGAATCCCATTGAGATGCTGTGGGGTGACTTGAAAAGGGCTGTACGTGCAAGAAACCCCTCAAACATCTCACAGCTGAAAAAGTTCTGCATTGAGGAGTGGGGTAAAATTTCCTCAGACCGATGTCGAAGACTGGTAGATGGCTACAAGAACCGTCTCACTGCAGTTATTTCAGCCAAAGGAGGTAACACTCGCTATTAGGGGCAAGGGTGTCCTATCTTTTTCCTCAGTTAGAATAGGCATTTTTGTAGAATGACATTTACAGAAGATCTTGAAAAGACTTTTCTTCAGTTTTCTTTGTTTAGTTGGATTACTTTAATCTCTCTGTATTGTTGAAACGGAGATGAAATAACCTTTTATTAAAAATGTTACAAAAAACCACATGCTTTCAAAGGGTGTCCTAATTTTTTCACATGACTGTATAGGCACCAGTTGCATGTGATGATCCAGTGAGGAGAATACAATGGTGAAGCTTTGATCATTTATTGATTTGTCTTGAAAACAAATGCAGGGAAATGAGGTTATGCTAGAGGATATTAGAGATACTAGAGAATAGCTCTCACCATCTTGAAGGTCTGCGACAAAGAGGAAGTACGAAGGACCTTACAGAGGATGTGATGTCACAAAAGAGGGAGGAGAGCAATGCAATGGAAATTTACATAACACACTATAAATGGTATTATAAGAATAACCACAGGGTGGCAGCGTTACACAACATGGTAAATGATAATATAATGCAAACACAAATTGTAGAATACAAGAATAAAGGCTGGAACAGCACACACTTCATACGTTTCAAAGGCTTTTATCGACAATCACATGACATTAAGGCCTCATGCACACGACCGTTGTGTGCATCCGTGGCCGTTGTGCCGTTTTCCGTTTTTTTTCGCGGACCCATTGACTTTCAATGGGTCAGTGGAAAAATCGGAAAATGCACCGTTTGGCAGCCGCATCCGTGATCCGTGTTTCCTGGCCATGAAAAAAATATGACCTGTCCTATTTTTTTCACGGCCAACGGTTCACGGACCCATTCAAGTCAATGGGTCCGTGAAAAATCACGGATGCACACAAGATTGTCATCCGTGTCCGTGATCCGTGTCCGTTTTTTCCTATCATTTCAATGGCAAACTTGACTTAGATGTTTTTTTCATTTTTCATGTCCGTGGATCCTCCAAAAAACAAGGAAGACCCACGGACGAAAAAACGGTCACGGATCACGGACCTACGGACCCCATTTTTGCGGACCTTAAAAAAAAAAACGGTTGTGTGCATGAGGCCTAATGCAAAGAGTCAGTATTTGCAGTGTTGGCCCTTCTTTTTCAGGACCTCTGCAATTCGACTGGGCATGCTCTCAATCAACTTCTGGGCCAATTCCTGACTGATAGCAACCCATTCTTTCATAATCAGTTCTTGGAGTTTGTCAGAATTTGTGGGTTTTTGTTTGTCCACCCGCCTCTTGAGGATTGACCACAAGTTCGCAATGGGATTAAGATCTTTGGAGTTTCCAGGCCATGGACCCAAAATGTCAATGTTTTGGTCCCTGAGCCACTTAGTTATCACTTTTGCCTTATGGCACGGTGCTCCATCGTGCTGGAAAATGCATTATTCTTCACCAAACTGTTGTTGGATTGTTGGAAGAAGTTGCTGTTGGAGGGTGTTTTGGTACCATTCTTTATTCATGGCTGTGTTTTTGGGCAAAATTGTGAGTGAGCCCACTCCCTTGGATGAAAAGCAACCCCACACATGAATGGTTTCAGGATGCTTTACTGTTGGCATGACACAGGACTGATGGTAGCGCTCACCTTTTCTTCTCCGGACAAGCCTTTTTCCTGATGCCCCAAACAATCGGAACGAGGCTTCATCGGAGAATATGACTTTGCCCCAGTCCTCAGCAGTCCATTCACCATATTTTCTGCAGAAGATCAATCTGTCCCTGATGTTTTTTTTGGAGAGAAGTGGCTTCTTTGCTGCCCTTGTTCGTCTCACTGTGCATGCATATGCGGACCCATTCACTTCATTGGGGCCGAAAAAGATGTGGACAGCACCCTGTGTGCTGTCTGCATCCATTGCTCCGTTCCGCGGCCCCGCAAAACAAAAAAAAATAACATGTCCTATTCTTGTCCGCGCTTTGCGGACAAGAATAGGCATTTATATTGACAGCCGCCAGTTCCGTTCTGCAAATTGCGGAAGGCACACGGACGGCTTCCTTTTTTTGCGGATCTGCAATTTGCGGACTGCAAAAAACAGAATGGTCGTGTGCATGAGACCTTACTGTCTTAACAAACAGTATTTGTGTGTCATATTAGAAAGTTTCCATAAATTGGCCCTTTATAAGAGGCAGATAGTGTATATACACACAGTGTTATGGGAAAAAACTGTGGCTTTTTGGGACCAAGTTTCCACAAATGACACTTTAATGGGGGCAGATCCTTGCTCCTGTTTATATACCCACACATGTAATGTCATAATAAACATTGGCTTGCTCTGCACAAACATCCAAACATGATGTGTTAATGGGGGCAAAATGCCTTTCCATATTTTTATACACACAAGGGATAAATGTCAGAAGAAACAGTAGCTTGTGATCAACGAGCCTGGAAAAATTCTTCTTTTAATTTGGAGCAGCAGCAGTACAGTGTGAATGTGGTAATGGTGGCATGTGGCCACAGTAGTAGCTGCAACAGTATCAGCATAGCATGGAACAGACAAGGCAGTAAATGTTTGTGTGGCTGTTTAGGGGTAGAGGTAGTAGTAGTGGCAGTAGGGGTAATAGAAGTGGCAGTAGGGGGATTAGCAGCAGCTAGTGATGAGCGGCAGGGGCAATATTCGAATTAGCGATATTTCGCAAATATTTTGTAGAATATTCGTCATATATTCGAGAATATATTCTTAATTGGGAAAAATCGTAAATGTAATATTTGCGTAATGCGTGTGAAATACAGGCATGGGTCACTTATGCTATATTTTTCAAGCTGGTACAAGTTCCCTGAGACTGGAGAAAATGGTTGGCACGGCAGTACATTAGAATTGCTTTATATGCAGATAGAGTGCTCCAATATGTTTGCGCTTGCGAATTTTTGGCAATATCAGCTACACTATAGATCAATCTAACCTACACTGACTATCTCCCCCTAACTATCTGTATTATATATATAAGTTAACTGTCTAATCTAATACAACAAAGCACAGAGCACAGCAATGACACTGCTGTCTCTTTCATAACTGCAATAAACTTTAGAAAATAGCTGCTGGGGAGGTTCTTATATAGTAAGGGGTAGGGTGTGTACTGTGTTAAAAAAACAAACAAAAAAAAACGGAATATTCGTCATTATATAGCACTATATTCTAAATATTCGAGAATTCTTGAAGTGCCGATATTCGCAATAAAAATTTGCTTTTATATTCGCGCTCAACACTAGCAGCAGGGAGTAGCAGTTCTGGCGGTGTTTGCAGCTGCAGCCATACAATACTGAACATGGTGGTAGGCAGGCAAATAGTGGCAGTGACCTGATGGTACTAGCAGCATCCTAAAGGTACGGAACAATGATGGTAGGCAGGCAAGAAGTGGCACAATGATGGTAGTGGCAACAGCAGTAAACATACAGTGCAGAACATGATGGTAGGCAGGCAGATAATGGCAGTGGCATGAAGGGGCACCATCAGTGCAATGTCCAACTGTAGAGCAGTGGTAGCCTGCAAAACTGAAAAAGGGGTTATAGGTGTATTTTTGTGTGTTATATTTATTTAATATATGTTACATACACATGGTATTAATAGACCATGTCCACGGCCACCACTAGCTGGAGCTGGTGTCACCCTCTCTATATAGAGAGGAGGAACATTCTAGAGATAAGTTAGTCTACTCTGAGACATTGAAGGAATCATACCTGCAGCAGGTACCAACCAGGTAAAGGCCATAAAGAATCAGAAAAACCTACAAAAGCAGGCCAAAAGATAGAGAGAGGTGCAGAGTAGTTTTGCAGAGGTGACTTGCATTACAAAACGCTTATAGGCTCTACAGCCATATTGTCCAGTTGTGTAAAGGCTTCCGGCCCTGAACATACTGTACATACCTGGCAGCTTAATTAGAAGTATCCAGACGACACTGTGGAAGCATACAGTAATCAGTTCAAAAAAGGTGCAATGCAGATTCTTACATTTAAGGTCTACCCTGTGTTTGCCTTGCCTGGATGCTTAAGAGGGTTTTCCGAGATTTTTATACTGATTACCTTTTATACTGATTACCTCAGTATCTGATCGGTGGGGGTCTGACACCCAGCACCCTGCCAATCAGCTGTTTTGAGAAGGCATCGGTGCTCCTGTGAAAACTGCTGCATTCTCGCAGCTTACCAAGCACAGCCCAGTACATTATATAGTGGCTGTCAGTGGCGTACCATCAATAGCGCCAGACGACACCCCCACAAACATACCTGCCCGATTCCCTGAAGACGCCGGTTTGCCGGCGAAACGTGTCAGAAGGCAGAGAGTCTGTGTGTCTTTTAGTTTCAGTGTAGGGACGCAGCTGATTTTGTATATAGTTGACAAATAAGGAGACAAGAGTTGCAACATTGTAAGAAAAATATAACCAGTGGGAGAGCGCACCCAGCTGGTCTCGTAGTATCCAAATCTGCAGGGTCAGAGCAGTGGATAGTATTGATTAGAGAGTTATTATTATATTTAAAAACTGAAGCTGCGTCAGACACTGATGATTTTAATTAGTCTCATGATCACATTTCTATGTATTTTTTCACTTTTTCTTTTCTCTTTATTATTTAATAATTATTGAATCTGGGAAATAAAGGTTAAAGGGACACTGACAGGCCCAATAACCATAATTAGCTGTACTCTTGTGCCCAGAGAAGCTGAAACCCCGCCCCTTGGGCAGAAAGAACAGGGATTAGTTCAGGTTATAAAACACGAGTTTGCAGTATTCATAATGTGGACAGGGGGGATACTTATATGTTTTAAATGCACATTAGAAGACCTGTGCAATGGATATGTACAGCTAATTATGGTTATTGGGCCTGTCAGTGTCCCTTTAAGTTTTAAGAAACAAAGCACATGTAATTAGAAGGGCGCCCAATAGTCAAGTAAGGGGCGGGGGGGGGCGGAGTGGAAGCGCTCATCTCCCTACATTCATCTGTATCGCCATCCTCAGGACAGCGATACAGATGAATGCTGCAGCAGGGGAGAAGTATCACCCTTCCCTGTTCCTCTGATAGGCTGAAGACACTAGGCCTGCAGACTATCAGAGGCGGTGCAGGCAGCACAATGACATCATCTCGGCACCTGAGCCAGGCAGCCTACCGTGGGACACAGGCCGGAAGAGGCCTGCATCGCATCACTGCCAGTGTGGAAATAAGCATTAGGCCCCTTTCACACGGGCGAGTATTCCGCGCGGATGCGATGCATGAGTTGAACGCATTGCACCCGCACTGAATCCTGACCCATTCATTTCTATGGGGCTGTACACATGAGCGGTGATTTTCACGCATCACTTGTGCATTGCGTGAAAAGCATGCTCCTCTTTGTGCGTTTTTCACGTAACGCAGGCCCCATAGAAATGAATGGGGTTGCGTGAAAATCGCAAGCATCCGCAAGCAAGTGCGGATGCGGTGCGATTTTCACGCACGGTTGCTAGGTGACGATCAGGATGGGGACCCGATCATTATTATTTCCCCTTATAACATCATTATAAGGGCAAATAATAGCATTCTGAATACAGAATGCATAGTAAAATAGGGCTGGAGGGGTTAAAAAAAAAATATATAATTTAACTCACCTTAATCCACTTGTTCGCGTAGCCGGCATCTCTTCTGTCTTCATCTGTGAGCAATAGGACCTTTGATGACATCACTACGCTCATCACATGATATATCACCATGGTGATCGATCATGTGATAGACCATGTGATGAACACAGTGACGTCATCAAAGGTCCTATTGCTTACAGATGAAGACAGAAGAGATGCCGGCTGAGCGAACAAGTGGATTAAGGTGAGTTAAATAAATTATTATTTTTTTTAACCCCTCCAGCCCTATTGTACTATGCATTCTGTATTCAGAATGCTATTATTTTCCCTTATAACCATGTTATAAGGGGAAATAATACAATCTACACTACAACTAACCCAAACCTGAACTTCTGTAAAGAAGTTCAGGTCTGGGTACCACAGTCGGTTTTTTATCATGCGTGTGCAAAACACATTGCACCCGCGCGATAAAAACTGAACATCGGAACGGAATCGCAGTCAAAACTGACTGCAATTGCGTTCCTACTCGCGCGGGTTTGCCACAATGCAATGGGACGCATCCGGACCTAATCCGGACACGCCCATGTGAAAGAGGCCTTAGTGGTTTTTTTTTTCTGGGACAGAGTGGTGCATTATAGGGGGGCAGGATAACAATAGGGGCACTGTCTGGGGCATATTATACTGGACCATTATGGGGGAGACTACAGGGAAGGGGAGGGCAGAACATAGAAGCACTATGTAGGCATCTACTGGGGGCATTAAGAAGGGGCATCTTATATTGGACCGTTACAAAGGGCACTGAAGGGTGCACCACCAATGAGGCCAGGTGAGGTGATCGCCTCAGGAAACACCAGAAAGGGGGAAGAAGAGGGGGGCAATAGAAGGGCCATGGGCAATGAGCGCTTTCATTGTTGCAAAGGGGTTAGGTTAAGAATTTTGGCATGGGGTGGTGGCACCGTTTCAGTTTTCAGTTTTCGGGGTGGTGGCGCCATTTCAGCAGAAAGGCTTGGTGCATCCCTGGGGGCACTACAGAGAAGGGGAGGGCAGAATCTACTGCAGGCATTTAGAAGGGAGATTTATACTGGAACATTATGGGGGATACTATGGGGACATCTACCGGGGGCACTAAGAAGGGGCACTTATACTGGCACAATATGGGGGCATCTACTGGGAGCACTAAGAAGGGGCTTTTATGCTGACACACTATGGAGGCATCTACTGGGGGGACTAAGAAGGGGCAGTTATACTGGCACATTATGGGGGACAATATGGGGGCATTGTGGCATTTCAAAATGTCAGCTATATACAATCACACACCTGTGTAGAGCAACCTCTATGTGCACTGGAGTGACTTGTTGAATTTGACTTTCTCCACTTACAGCTTACGCATCAGACACCCAGGCATTAATCAAGTAGCCTTTTAATCCGGAGATTTGTATTACAAGATGTTGCAGGGTAATCCAGATGGTAAAAGAATTATGCCAACAATAAACTCCTAGCTCAGAAAATGGATGCTGCTACTCAGAAGATGAGCACACTACGAGCAAGGCATCACTGGGAAAACAGGGAGTGGCTAGGTGTCACGATGGGGAGTGGGGGAAACCACCCACCGTGCAGTGTCAAAGGGTAAAAGGGGATCAGCCTGGCCAAAAGGAGTAATAAGGGAGCAGGTCACCTCCTACAGCATCCCTAATCCTCTCCCTGACTCCTCACCGTATGAGCGGACCCCAATGGTAGGACGGCTCATACTCTGGATTCCTAGACCCTGAGTGGCCCTGGTAATCCCTCACCAAGGAGTCGGGAAGAGACGACCGGTTCATCCCAGTCATGGAGGAACAGGAGTCTAAATCTGAGGCCAGGCTGCAAGGAGAGGGGAACACATACAGCATACGGAGTTGGCAGGTAAGCAAAACCCATAACACACTTACCTGCCACAGACACACTGACTGGAACCCGTGCACAAGTGCTGCTGTCCACACCCCAAAATAGTGCTAATCAAACCGTCATCTCATCCCACAAAAAATGAGACCCTACCCAAGATAATCGCCCAAAAACTATGGCTTTTAGACTATGGAGACACTAAAACATGATTTTTTTTTTTTTTTTTTATGAAATCCTTGTGTAAAACTTACATAAATAAAAAAATTGTATACATATTAGGTATCGCCGCATCGGTGACAACCTGCTATATAAAAATACCACATGATCTAACCTGTCAGATGAATGTTGTAAATAACAAAAAAAAACGGTGCCAAAAAAGCTATTTCTTGTTACCTTGCCTCACAAAAAGTGTAATATAGAGCAGTGTTTCCTGACCAGTGTGCCTCCAGCTGTTGCAAAACTACAACTCCCAGCATGCCTGCACAGCCAAAGGCTGTCCGGGCATGCTGGGAGTTGTAGTTTTGCAACAGCTGGAGGCACACTGGTTGGGAAACACTGATATAGAGCAACCAAAAATCATATGTACCCTAAACTAGTACCAACAAAACTTCCACCCTATCCCGTAGTTTCTAAAATGGGGTCACTTTTTTGGGAGTTTCTACTTTAGGGGTGCATCAGGGGGGCTTCAAATGGGACATGGTGTCCAAAAAAACTGTCTAGCAAAATCTGCCTTCCAAAAACCCTATAGCATTCCTTTTCTTCTACGCCCTGCGCTGTGACCGTAAGGCAGTTTACAACCACATATGAGGTGTTTCTGTAAACTACAGAATCAGGGCCATAAATAATGAGTTTTGTTTGACTGTTAACCCTTTCTTTGTAACTGGAAAAAAAATATTAAAATGGAAAATCTGCCAAAAAAGTGAAATTTTGAAATGGTATCTCTATTTTCCATTAAATCTTGTGCAACACCTAAAGGGTTAACAAAGTTTGTAAAAATCAGTTTTGAATACCTTGAGGGGTGTAGTTTCTTAGATGGGGTCACTTTTATGGAGTTTCTACTCTAGGGGTGCATCAGGGGGGCTTCAAATGGGATATGGTGTAAAAATAAAACAGTCCAGCAAAATCTGCCTTCCTAAAACCATACGGCGCATCTTTCCCTCTAAGCCCTACTGTGTGCCCGTACAGTAGTTTACGGCCACATATGAGGTGTTTCTGTAAACTACAGAATCGGGGCAATAAATATAGCATTTTTTTGGCTGTTAACCCTTGCTTTAATACTGTAAAAAATGGATTAAAATGGAAAATTTGCCAAAAAATTCTGAAATGTTATCACCATTTGCCATTAACTCTTGTGGAACACCTAAAGGGTTAACAACGTTTGCAAAATCAGTTTTGAATACCTTGAGGGGTGTAGTTTCTAGAATGGGGTCATTTTTGGGTGGTTTCTATTATGTTAGCCTCACAAAGTGACTTCAGACCTGAACTGGTCCCTAAAAAGTGGGTTTTTGAAGATTTCTGAAAAATTTCAAGATTTTCTTCTAAACTTCTAAGCCTTGTAACATCCCCCAAAAATAAAATATCATTCCCAAATTGATCCAAACATGAAGTAGACATATGGGGAATGTAAAGTAATAACTATTTTTATAGGTATTACTATTTATTATAGAAGTAGAGAAATTTTTGGTAAATTTGGTATTTTTTATAAATAAAAATGATTTTTTTTTAACTTCATTTTACCAGTGTCATGAAGTACAATATATGACGAAAAAACAATCTCAGAATGGCCTGGATAAGTCAAAGCGTTTTAAAGTTATCAGAACTTAAAGTGACACTGGTCAGATTTGCAAAAAATGGCCAAGTCCTTAAAGGGGTTGTCCAGGTTCAGAGCTGAACCTGGACATCCCTCCATTTTCACCCCGGCAGCCCCCCTGACATGAGCATCGGAGCAGTTCACGCTAAATCGCGCAGGGCAAAGGCATTTTTCTGAGTTCCGGTGACATACCGGGCTCTCTATGGGGCTGACAGGCAGCCCGGTGACGTCACCGGCACTGATGGGCGGGATTTGGCTCTGCCCTAGCCAGTAAAACGGCTAGGGCAGAGCTAAAGCCCGCCCCTCAGAGCCGGTGACGTCACCGAACACACTGCTGGGCGGAAGTTACCGCCCGGCAGTGTGTTATTGAAAACACAAGAGCCTGTGCCCTGCGCGATCTAGCGCAGGGCACGGGAGCGCATTGGAGCATGAGATGCTCCGATGCCAGGCTCAGGAGGGCTGCCGGGGTGAAAATAAGGGTATGTCCGGGTTCAGCTCTGAACCCGGACAACCCCTTTAAGGTGAAATAGGGCTGAGTCCTTAAGGGGTTAATAGCACTGAAAATAATGTGTATACAAATATGTCTTTTAGTGCTAGGTATAAAATGTGTGTGAAATGTATATGGTGTACGTATATCTACTGTAAATGTAGCCTATGTGTAATTAATATACTGTATGGGGTATCATATATGGGTGAATATTGTATATGTGATGTATTTATGTGAGTGTAATGTATACATGATATATGAGAGTGTAGTGTCTATATAGTCTGTTTAGATATACATACCTCCCAACCGTCCCGGATCTGGCATTACTACTGTGTGGGGGGCATAATGGAGACTAGGCAGGATTGGGACATGTACAGACAGACATTGGGTGAAGTTAGAGGTGTTGCCTAGTGTCTTAAAAAACTAGTGGAAAACTGATAGTTTACTCCAGTAAGGGCGAGAAGCATGACAGATGCAAGAATATGGTTATCCCATATGTAGCTGAGGTGTCTGAGAAACTCAAAAGGATTTTTAATAAACATCACATCCCTGTCTGCTTTAAACCCAGCAACACACTGAGGCAACAACTGGTTCACCCCAAAGACCCAACGCCTAAACACAAGATGGACAACATTGTGTACGCAGTCCAGTGTAATGAGGAATGCTCAGAACTGTATATCGGCGAAACAAAACAACAACTACATCAGCGTATGGCCCAGCATAGAAGAGCCAAAACCTCTGGTCAAGATTCAGCCGTGTACTTACATCTAAAAGGAACAGGTCACACCTTTGAAGACAGTCAAGTACGTGTTTTGGATAAGGAGGCCGATTGGTACAAACGAGGCGTGAATGACGATATCTACATAAAAATGGAGAAGCCAAGCTTGAATAGAGGTGGGAGGGGTTAGACATCTATTGTCGGCCACGTATAATGCTGTCTTGACACCTTTTTCTGGGAAGTCTTTATCACCTACTGACTCCAATTAGGATAATGGAATCAACACCTTTGACCCAATGCTAGGTCTAATTACTAGATGTGGATTCAGTTGCATATTTATTCCCAGAATTTTTGTACAATCACTCAGAATTGAGAAAGCTCGTTGGAAGAACGAGTGAAACGTTTTCAAGAAATCTACAGTAAGTCCAGTTGCCTTGATTTATTCTTTACAGATATTTAGCTCCTTAGGCTTTTTAAAAGTTGGGTGGTATGTGTGTGTAGTGTATATATGGTGTATTTTTGTATGTGTACCATGTATATGGTGTATTTATGTGTGTTCTATCTATTTGTAAATATGTGTCGTCATGCCGCGTGTCCGCCGTTAAGTAGGGAACCTGTTGTTAAAAAATTAAATCCTAACCCTAGTCCTGAGTCCCTATCTGGGACTCAGACGGGCCCCCTCCCCCATTGTGTGCAAACACAGTGGAAGCCGTCACCGATGTACCTGACCCCCTGACAGCCAGCACTGCAGCCAGGCTAGCACTTGCTCTCCAGCAGAGGCGGGCTGGTACGGGGGTCAGAGGGGCCTATTATGGGGGGGCACCATGGGGGAGAGGAGCACTATGGGGGCATCTGGGGGCTCTACAGTTTTTTTTTTTATTGACACACTATGGGGGCACTATAGCGGAGAGCAGCACTATGGGGCATCTGTTGGCACTATAGGGGTATTATTTGGGGGCACTATGGGGAAGTGGGGGCTCTGAAGGGGCCTTTTTTATTGGCACATTATGGAGGGCACTATGGCATCTGGTGGCACTAAGGGGGCAGTTTTTACTGGCATATTATGGGAGGCACCATAGGGGAGATCGGCACTATGGGGGGCACTATGGGGGAGTGGAGCACTATTAGGGCATCTGGTGGCACTAAGAAGGGGCATTTTTACTGGCACATTATGGGGGAGAGTAGCACTATAGGAGGATCTGCTGGGGGCACTAAGAAGGGGCAATTTTTTACTGGCATATTATGGGGGACACTATGGGGAAGGGGAGGGGAACACTATGAGGGCATTTACTGGGGCACTATATAGGGGTATTTTATGTTGGCATACATTATGGGGACATTAGCTCAACTGCGGGCACTAAGCGGGGTATTTCATGTACTGTTATATTATCAGGAGAATTATTACTACTAGGGGGTATTATGCAGAGCTTTATTACTACTGGGGGGCTATGAGGAACATGATTACTAGTATGGGCACTATAGGGGCATTATTACTACTAAGTGTGCTCTGGCAGAGAATTATTTCTATTGGTGGGATTTTGGGAAGCACTGTTACTTTGGGGGACACCCTGGCATAGTATCAGCTTAGCACAATAATTTTTGGGGGACATTATCTTTATACTATTAGCCTCTGGGCACAGTTATTTTTTAGAGCACTGTGTGCCAATAATTGTTGATGGGGGCACTATCTGTGTGGTAGTAGTATTTCCAGGGGGACTGTTACTGCAGTATAGTATTGGGGTGGCAGAAAAGGGTGTTCATTAGATGTGAAGATGATGGAAATGTGGGAAACTAATGTCTGTTTCTCAATCTCTGCAGAGACGGGAGATGGCTGAAAAATCATCATGGCGGTCTGGTCTGAGTGGAGGAGATGAGGAAAGAGAATGTCTGCAACAAAGGTGACATCACTGGATGTAAGAGGTATAGGGCGCTATGTAGGAGAGGAGATGCTCCGGCTCCTCCCTCTGCCATTTGCAGAAGGAGGATTCAGAGCTGGGTGAGGACGGTCAAGGGGGGAAGCAGGCCACGGGCGGGTGACAGATGGTGGGGGGAACCACAAGCCTTGAGCAGGATCTTGGGAGAGCGGAGGAGCTTCCTGGCTGTAGCTTGCTGTTTATTGTATAATGTGAAGCAGGCAGTGCAGCCAGGACAGACCCCCCCTCTCCATATGATGTGTAGAGACAGGCCTCAACAATAGAATTTCAGCTGTACAGTGTTTGTTGGGAGTGGCCTATTATATGTAGGAGGGTCTTTTAATAATGGGTGGGGCTCAAAAAAATGCGCAGCACACTATGCGTGCTGCGTTTTTTCATTCCTACAGGGCTTTTGGAAATGGCCAGGCAAAAGAATCGACGCGTGCCGCATTTTTAAATATGAAGGGAGCTTTGAAAAGTGGGCGGGCAAAAGAATTGGCGTATCGCTCTACACGTGCCACATTGGGGGCAGTAAATGCAAAGTGTTCCAGTATAAAATAAAATAAAAGTCTGCAAAATAAAAATGGGCCACTTGACTGGATTTGCCCCTCAGGACTAAGGCTGCCAGCCCTCCCCACTTCCAGTCTACTCCGTCTGCTGGGTGCTGCATTGGCCAATCAGCATTTAGCAGTGCTAAGCTCCTGCTGCTGATTGGCTAGTGTATTACAGCAGCAGACTGAACTGAGCAGACTCCAGAACCCAGCATAGACGGCAAGACTTGCCCCTGTGTGCCAGTGCCACCACCAGTGGTGTACCGCCCATATAGGCAGACCATGCAGCTGCTGTGGGACCCGTGGAAGGGGGGGCCCGGAGCACATGGAAGGTCCCGCCCCCTCCATCTGTATAATGTACTATGATTGCTGCCTACTACTAATTATATCAGGCATTGAGGCGGCCCACTTGTCTTCTGTCCCGAGCCCTGCTTATCCTCTGTTCAGGTATTAAGGGGTGCAGGCCCCTTCATTCTCCCTGCCTCACTCCGTGCCCTGCCCGCATTCATAGTTGCAGAGCACCCTATCTGCAGCGCGCCTACGGGATTGACCCAGACAGTCCAGACTGTCTGACTTGCTCGCTCACGGTCAAGTGAGCGGCGGCGAGCTGTGAGCGGCCGGCACTCCGGGACCGGCTCGAACCTGAAGAGGACGAGGACGCCAGTCAGAATGGATTAGAAGCTGGGGGCTGGTCAGGAGCAGGAGCACAAAGACGCTGCTGAAGCAAACCCTCGCCCCACAGCATGGCAGCCGTGCCGGGACTGAGCTGCTCTCACTCCCAGATCAGGCCGGATAATAATGAGACGAGCCGTGGGCCTGCGCTCCTCTCATCCCTGGCTCTTCTGCTGCGCTCCTTTCCTATCACGACACCTCCCCTCTCCCCCGGTCTCCGTTACTGGGCCCAGGAAACCTGCCGGACTCTCACACAACACTCTACAGTCAGTGTGACGGTTCCCGGGGGATGAGGGCCACATTACTCTAACTGGGGGTCACTAATGGGGTCATTATTCTTAATGGATGGCACTAATGGGGGCATTTCTCTTACTGGGGGCATTATTCTTACTGGGGGGTACTAATAGGGGGCATTATTCATTCTGGGGTGCACTAATAGGGCCATTACTCTTACTGGGGCACACGAATAGGGGCATTACTATTACTGAGGGTGGCACTAATGGGTCATTACTATTCCTTAGTGCATTACTATTACTAGGGGCTCAAATAGGGGCTTTAATATTCCTGGGGAGCCACAGTATGACAGCAACATTACACCCCGTGTTAAGCCACGCCCTCACAACCACACCACCTTTTGGGTGTGGCTTAACTTGCCCAGTATTTTCTTGGGGGAAAGGTGGCAACCCTAAGCGCGCCCAGCAGAGAAACTTTAGCAGACATGCAGTGGGACTGCTTCTGCTGCCGTCCGCCCACTGGCTGCGGCCTGACCTGACTAAGACTGGGGGACAGTCTCACCCCCAGAAACCAGTCACCTGTGCTGCAGAGAGAGGGACTCAACCTCCAGGCCCAATGTAAAGATCATCCACGGCCTGCCTGCCGCTCTGCCACACAGACAGCAAGCTATAGTGGAGTGCACAGTAGGTGAGCACAGCAGCAGTGCACTGAACCTTTAAATTAAAAGTTCATGTGTTGGGTTGGGTTTTGTTGGGTTGGGGGGGCTGTCTATTACCCAGAACATGCACACCTATTGGAATTTGCATGCAGAGACCTTGAGCAATTTCATGAGGGCAATTTTCACTATAAGCAGCATGCAGGCACAGTTCATAATGGGGCCTGTTGGCACACAGAAGAGCAGACACAGTTCATAAGGCAAGGGGGCTATGGTAGCACTGGTATATTGTGCCAGTGACACTATAGCCCCCCCCCCCCCCCATGAACTGTGCCTGTGTGCTGATTTTAGTGGACAGTGCCCTCAGAAAATGAATGGGGACAAACGGAAGCGTTTTTTTCCCCGGTATTAAGACCCTATCCTAGCCTAATACGTACCCCGCTTCCTGGCACCCGCGCCGCTCCTGATGCCTACACGGCTGCCACTGCTAGGAGTATGGCAGGGGAGGAGCCAGGGCAGGTGGTGGGATGGGCCGGTTAGTGGGCGGAGTAAGTAGGGGCCCATTCAGATTCTTGCTATGGGGAACAATGATTTCTATGTACGCCCCTGGCCATCACCATATTCCACATAGTGAATAACTTGAGTGCCTCTGTGTTTACAAAAAAGTTCATGGTGAGGGGAATAATGAGGGGAAGAGGGGGGTCTGCTGGGGAATTCCTGAAGTGGGGGTGGGACACTGTTCTGTTCTGCATATATAATGCTCCCTGTGTCCACATCGACGCCTGACTTTACCAAAGCAGACAGAGCAGTGATGTGTGCTGTACATCGCTCACTGTAGTGAAATCCTTACTCCCATACACAGTGTCAGCGGTCTACAATGGGGAACAGATTATAAAGTGCTATAGGTTTCAATAGGTTATTTATACATCGTATTTCTTTATTTATTGGCAAATGGGGGTGTGCCAGGTAGTGGGATGGGCTAGGGGTGGGTAGTGGGTGGAGTTGGGGGCCCAAATCAGAGTCCAGCTATGGGGCCCAATGATTTCTATGTACGCCCCTGGGGTTAGCTAATGCCAGGTCCCAGTAGTCCTACTCGCATCACTCCACAACGGAGCCTGCAGAGCGTGTACCGGTAGTCCCGCTAATGCTGTCACACACAGATAGGGGATCAGTAGTCCCACTCACATCACTCCACTCCCGAGCCTGAGTGTTGTGGCTGCTTCCAGTCACCAGGGGGAGCTGCTGCAGTGGAACACAGCTGGAACAGCAAGTGATGTGACGGTGGTGCACCTTTGACCGGAGCGAGATGTGTGAGGGCCCATCCAAGGAGGTCTGGTGAGTGATTCTTTTGGTGGTGCTTGGTAAACAGAGTAAGATATACAAGAAATAACAGTCAACTGTGCTGTACATTTTAGAGAGTTATGCTGATGTTCCAGAATGTAATGACATGATTATATTTCAATAAATGTTTATTTATTTTTCCTCAAAAATAAATGTGTGATTGTTGTTCATGTTAAAATAAGACATCCCTTGAAAATAAGCCCTAGCCCATTTTTCAGAGCAAAAAATAATATGACCCTGTCTTATTTTTGGAGCCAGCATCTGAATCTTCTCTAGTTAGGGGATCTCTCAGCATCAGCAGAAACACAACCAGTGGACAATCAGAAAATCTTCAATGGAACAGAAACAAGATGATGAGTTAAGAAAAGTCTTTAGAGTATTTAGGACCCTTACCGGACTGGGCAGACCTAGCAAGACACCTTTTCCTAAGGCTTCTTTGTTGTGTTATCTCGATATTGAAAATAAGAAATCAGCAGCCCTTAAGCCTGTATTGGACAGGTAGATTATGCAGGAGATACCTTCCTGGTATTGGCCTGCTCGCTAGTGAAGGAGACCACTCCTATTACATGCAGCAATCTCCTCCACTGTATGGAAGGAGCAATTGCTTGTACCCATACTGACTAGTTATGTTCCGACAGCAGACTGTGATTAGACAGCATGATATGCCACCGGCAAACAATGATTTTTAATCCTGTTGAAAGATTCCAATTGACCGATGAACGAGCGTTTGCTCATTCATCGGGTAATCAGCAGCAGCATTACACTGCCAGATCATCACTGACAAGCGTATGAACGCTCGTTAGCGATAACCTGGCAGATTATCTGCCTGTCTAATACAGCCTTTACAGAATCAGTTTTTTTCTCATAGGCTTTTACCATTCCAATAACCAATATGTCGAGTCTGATGCGTGTAACTCGCTCATCTGAAAGGGGCCTAGTACCCGGAGGAAACCCACACAAACACGGGGAGAACATACAAACTCCATGCAGATGTTGTCCTTGGTCGGATTCGAACCGAGAACGCCAGCGCTGCAAGACACTAGTGCTAACCACTGAGCCACTGTGCAAAATATACAGCATGGTAAATGAAATACAAAATCTCTCCAAATTTTCAGTATTCCCATGTCACTCTTTGGGGCAAATATTATTCATTATTTAGTAGTATATTATACAGTATATTACATGAAAATAGTGTCTTTGAAAAATACAGTGTGTCCTACAAAGACGAGTCCTCTTGCAGCTAATTACTCTATAAAATAAGATATAATAGCCCTCAGAATCTCAGTTATGCAAAAATAAAAATAAAAACATCCTGAGTACACCCTCGATGGGAAAAGGACCTCAGTTAGGGAGGAAGACTAATGAATCTTTTGACGCATGTGTCTTTACAGAGGAAGAGGTTCTAAGTCAGCTTTCTAAAATTAATACAAATAAGTCACAGAGGCCTGATGGGATACACCCAAAGCTATTAAAAGAGCTCAGCGGTGAACTAGCAAAACCATTAACAGATTTATTTAACCAATCACTGGCAACAGGAGTCATCCCAGAAGATTGGAAATTAGCAAATGTTGTGCCCATTCACAAGAAAAGTAATAGGGAGGAATCGGGCAACTATAGGCCAGTAAGCCTGACATCAATAGTGGGGAAATTAATGGAAACCATAATTAAGGAGATTATTGTGGAACATCTAAAATCTCATGGATTGAAAGATGAAAAACAGCATGGGTTTACTTCAGGGAGATCATGTCAAACTAATCTTCTTGATTTTTTTGATTCGGTGACTAAAATAATAGATGGCGGAGGTGCAGTAGACATCGCTTATCTAGACTTTAGTAAGGCTTTTGATAGAAGGCTTATCAATAAACTGCAGTCTTTGAGCTTGGACTCTCATATTGTTGAATGGATTAGGCAGTGGCTGAGGGACAGACAACAGAGGGTTGTAGTCAATGGAGTATATTCAGACCATGGTCTTGTTACCAGTGGGGTACCTCAGGGATGTGTTCTGGGACCCATATTGTTTAATATCTTTATCAGCAAAATTGCAGAAGGCCTCGATGGTAAGGTGTGTCTTTTTGCTGATGACACAAAGATTTGTAACAGGGTTGATGTTCCTGGAGGGATACACCAAATGGAAAAACTAGAGGAATGGTCAAAAATCTGGCAACTAAAATTTTATGTTGATAAGTGCAAGATAATGCACCTGGGAAGTAAAAACCCAAGAGCAGAATATAAAATCAGTGATACAGTCCTAACCTCAGTATCTGAAGAAAGGGATTTAGGGGTCATTATTTCAGAAGACTTAAAGGTAGGCAGACAATGTCATAGAGCAGCAGGAAATGCTAGCAAAATGCTTGGATGTATAGGGAGAGGCATTACCAGTAGAAAGAGGGAGGTGCTCATGCCGCTCTACAGAGCACTAGTGAGACCTCATTTGGAGTTTTGTGCGCAGTACTGGAGGCCATATCTCCAGAAGGATATTGATACTTTGGAGAGAGTTCAGAGAAGAGCTACTAAACTAGTACATGGATTGGGGGATAAAACTTACCAGGAAAGATTAAAGGACCTTAACATGTATAGCTTGGAAGAAAGACGAGACAGAGGGAATATGATAGAAACTTTTAAATACATAAAGGGAATCAACAAGGTAAAAGAGGAGAGAATATTTAAAAGAAGAAAAACTGCTACAAGAGGACATAGTTTTAAGTTAGAGGGGCAAAGGTTTAAAAGTAATATCAGGAAGTATTACTTTACTGAGAGAGTAGTGGATACATGGAATAGCCTTCCTGCAGAAGTGGTAGCTGCAAATACAGTAAAGGAGTTTAAGCATGCATGGGATAGGCATAAGGCCATCCTTCATATAAGATAGGGCCAGGGGCTATCCATAGTATTTAGTATATTGGGCAGACTAGATGGGCCAAATGGTTCTTATCTGCCGACACATTCTATGTTTCTATGTAAACAGCCTTGATATTTTGTATTAGCTTTTCCTCAGAGTAAGGTTCTGAATACTTTTTCCCAAGGAGAACTGCTGTAAGAATAACCTGTACCTTTTATAAAATGAGAACATGTAACCTGAGGAATTCTTTTAAACGGCTGGTATAATTTGGCCATTAGGTGGCACTAAAACACCAATAGTTATTGAATTCCTGTTTTGTTAATTGCAGTCACATTTATGCTCACAGTGTTAGGCTACTTTGACACCTGCATTCGGTGCGGATCCGTCTTGTATCTGCACAGACAGATCCGCACCGATAATGCAAACGCTTGTATAGGATACGTTTGCATTATTCTTTTTTTTTTAAAAGTCTAACTCAAAACGGATCCATCCTGACTTACATTGAAAGTCAATGGGGGACGGCTCTGTCTTCAATTGCACCATATTGTGTCAGAGAAAACGGATCCGTTTGGCTTCGCATCGTCAGGCGGACACCAAAGGGCTTAGTGTCCGCCTCAAAAGCGGAACAGAGACCAAACGCATCCAAACTGATGCATTCTGAATGGATCTTTATCCATTCAGAATGCATTGGGGCTGAACTGATCCGTTTTGGGACGCTTGTGAGAGCCCTGAAACGGATCTCACAAGCGGACCCAGAAACGCCAGTGTGAAAGTAGCCTTAAAAAAATGTCCTGTACATATAATGAGAGAATACTGTTGTCCCTTCTGTATTTAACCCCTTCCTGCAGCATTTTACATTTTTGTGCTTTGTTTTTAACTCCTGCCTTTCAAAAGCCATAACTTTTTTATTTTTCTATTCAAATAACCGTATGAGGTCATGTTTTTTGTGGGTCAATTTGTACTTTCTAATAGCACCATTTACTATTCCATGTGATGTATTGGGAAGGCAGAAAACATTTTACAGAGTTCACAGTGTGGTAAAAATGGCATGTTACCTTTTATTGCATGGGCCAGTACTATTACATTGATACCAAATTTACATAGTTTTTGTTATGCTTTAATACTTTTAAAATAAACAGGCTACCTTCACACAGCCTGCAGAAATTCTCCAGGTTGGACCTAGCCAGATAATGCCACGTGCCCGCTGGACTCATCAACTACAGTGGGATGCCTCAGTGATCTACCTGCTCCTCGGCATACCAGCCAGGATTTGGCCAGATAAAAATTGCTGCACACAACCTTTTTTTTTGTCTGGCCCAATCCCAGCATATATGTCAAGGAGCGGCCTGATCCCCGTTGCATCCCATTAAAGTCAATTGGATCCAGCGGTCACACGGCACTATATTTCACAACCATAACTTTTTTTATATTTCCATCTATTGAGCTATGTCAGTTTTTTTTTCTGGACATACGTATCATTTTGGGGTATGTATAACTTTTTCATTACTGTTCACATTTTTTGGTTGTTTTAAACGTCTCGTTTAAAACAACCAAAAAATGTCAATTTTGAAATTTTCAATTTTTTTCCCATTCACCCTATGGATTAAATAATTTTATAATGGGATAAATAATCATAAATCGCTTTTTTTTTTTATAGTTTTTGTTCTTTTTATATATTTTTTTTAAAAACGTTCTCTTACTGTTCTTTTAACGGTACTTTAATTCCCCTTCACAGACTTGAGCGTGCAATCATTGGATTGCATATACTATAGGCTGCATTAATATATTTCTGCAGTCTATGGTAAAATCACTAGGCTCCTCTTAAGCCACTCATTCTTGTTACTTTTATTGTAAACTTTGTGTATATGATCATGTAAAAGGATGTCAATATCATCTATACTTTTCTGTGGGCGCCATTTTTAGGTTATATATAAATATAATCTAATTAAAAAATGAAAAATCTTTGTAATTTATTTATTTTTACTGATTTCAGTTTGTATGATTTCCTCACTATTTATAGTATGACTTAGGCCTCATGCACACGACAGTATTTTTTCACGGTCCGCAAAATGGGGTTCCGTTGTTCCGTGATCTGTGTCCGTTTTTTCTTCCTTGTGTCTTCCGTGATTTTTGGAGGATCACCAGACATGAAGGAAAGTAAAAAAAAAGTCGTTTTGGTATCCGCCTGGCCGTGCGGAGCCAAACGGATCCATCCTGACTTACAATGCAAGTCAATGGAGATTGATCCGTTTGACATTGACACAATATGGTGCAATTGCAAACGGATCTGTCCCCCATTGACTTTCAATGTAAAGTCAGGAGTCTCTATTATACCATCGGATCTGAGTTTTCTCCAATCCGATGGTATATTTTAACTTGAAGTGTCCCCATCACCATAGGAATGCCCCTATGTTAGAATATACCATCGGATTTGAGTTACATCGTGAAAACTCATATCCAACAGTATATTTTAACACAGAGGCGTTCCCAAGCTGTCTGCCCCTAAGTAATCGAGAGAGAAGGGCCTTGGTAAGAAAGGTGACTATGAACCCAGTGGTTACTTTGGCTAAGCTCCAAAGATCCAGTGTGCACATGGAAGAAACTTCCAGAATGTCGACCATCACTCCAGTACTCCTTCAATCTGGACTTTATGACAGAGTGGCCAGAAAGGAGCTTCTCCTCAGTAAAAGACAAATGAAAGTTTGAAAAATAAATAAAAGCTCCTAAAGGGCTTTCAGACTGTGAGAAACAAGATTCTCAGGTCGGATAAAATCAAGTGTAACGAAATCCGAGGTAAATAGACAGATAGATTGATCTATAGATAGATATATAGAATGATAGATCTCATATTCTCCTAGACTTACATTATCAATAGCTGATTATATAGCAGTGGCTAATTGATCTATTAAGCAAATGCAAATGGTGCCTCTCGATGCCAGCCCGTCTGAAGACTAGGTGAGAAACTCCACATTATCAAGGGAAGCCTCCATTTAGCACAGGCCGGCTAAGTGCAAACCATTTGGACATCCTAATGAAGACCTGGGAGGGGGGTACTTAAAATGCACAGCCACCCTAGACATGTTGGCTGCTAGACCAGTGGGTGGTCTAACCCATTCAGTAGATGAATAAAATAATATCAGAAGCCATAACTCCGACCTCATGGCACCCACAGCCTCAGAACCTTAATAATTGTGTTCAGCCTGAAATGGGCTTCGGGGAGAGCAGTGGCGGATTATAATTGGGGCGTTTGGGTCGGTAGCCCCGGGCCCGGCATCGCTGGGGGGCCCAACGACCCAAACGCCCACAAACTACGGCGGGGCACGGGAGCGCATAGTTCCCTGCCCCGCCGCCGATCACCGCCATAGGCTTCAGGCCTAGTAGGCCTGAAGCCTATGCGGTAGTAAAATCCCGGTGCAGGCGGACGTGATGACGTCATCACGCAGTGCCTGTGCCCGGACGCAGCACACTGACGTGTGTGCGCACGCCTTCACCATCTACGAGTGAGCGCCGACTGGGACACAGGTAAGTATTAGCTTTTATTTTTTTATTTTTTTGTGTGCCAACTGCCGACTTTGGGGGACATTACTGAAGGAACAGGGGGGGCAAACTACTACGTAGGGGCAAATTACTAGTATGGGGGAAATTAATACTGTGGGGGTAGTGTGGGAGACAATTAATACTGTAGGGGCAAATTACTACCATGGGGGAATTAATACTGTGAGGGCAGTGTGGAGAAATTAATACTGTGGGGCAGTGTGGGGGGCTATTTACTTAGTGGATGGCAGTGTGGGGGCTATTTACTTAGTGGATAGCAGTGTGTGGGGGCAAATTATCTAATGGGGGCAGTGTGTGGGGGCAAATTATCTAATGGGGGGCAGTGTGGGGGGGAAATGACTATATGGGGGGCAGTGTGGGGGGGGAAATGACTATATGGGGGGCAGTGTGGGAGGGAAATGACTATATGGGGCAGTGTGGGGGGGAAATGACTATATGGGGCAGTGTGGGGGGGGGGAAATGACTATATGGGGCAGTGTGGGGGGGGAAATTACTATATGGGGCAGTGTGGGGGGGGGGAAATTACTATATGGGGCAGTGTGGGGGGGGGAAATGACTATATGGGGCAGTGTGGGGGAAATTACTATTTGGGGGCAGTGTGGGGGAAATTACTATTTGGGGGCAGTGTGGGGGAAATTACTATTTGGGGGCAGTGTGGGGGAAATTACTATTTGGGGGCAGTGTGGGGGAAATTACTATTTGGGGGCAGTGTGGGGGACATTACTATTTAGTGGGCAGTGTGGGGGAAATTACTATTTGGGGGCAGTGTGGGGGAAATTATTATATGGGGCAGTGTGAGGGAATTACTATATGGATCAGTGTGGGGGAATTACTGTGTGGGGGCAGCGTGGGGGGAATTACTGTGTGGGGCAGCGTGGGGGAAACTACTATATGGGGCAGTGTGGGGAAACTACTATATGGGAGCAGTGTGGGGGAAATTACTGTGAGGGGGCCTTTCTATTAGGGGACATTATTTTTGGGGACACTATACAGGTATTATTACCTGGAACACAATATAGGGTGTTATTATTATGGGGGCACTCTAGGGGACATTATATTTGCTGTAGACACTATAGGGACCTTTGGAGTAATTTATCAAACTGATGTAAAGTATAACTGGGTTAGTTACCCATAGCAGCCATTTATATTCCAGCTTTCATTTTTCACAGCTCCTTTGGAAAATTAAAGGTGGAATCTGATTGGTTGATATGGGCACCTAAGCCAGTTGTAATTTACACCAGTTTGATAAATGACCCCAATTATGAGAACTCTAACGTGTCTGTGTAACAAACTCTGTAGAGACGAGATGCGGCTGAAAGAATTTGTCATGGCGGTCTTGGTCAAACGGAGGAGAAGATGAAAGAGAGGATCTACATGACAGGAGATGTCACTGGATGTAACAGGTATGTGGTGCAGTATTCTCCTATCTGTAGAGCGGGCTCACCACTGTGACCTGAAGTCTTTTTTTATCATAATCTTATGTGTTTTAAATTTGGCAACTAAAATTTGTATTTGTCACCTGCAGTCCTATGTAACAGCCTAGATAACAGTGATTACTTTCTGTGTACAGCTAATGTAGTAGATGTTCCATGCAGTCCTATGTAACACCCCACATAACACAATAGTTCACTGTGTTATGTGGGTTGTTACATAGGACTGCAGGTAACATCTATGACATCTGTACACAGAGAGTTATGAGATGGTGGGGGTCTGACTCCTGGCACCCCCACCAATCAGCTGTTTGAGGAGACCGCAATGTCCCAGTGAGCGTCGCAGCCTCTTTGCTCGTTACCAAGCACAGCGCTGTCCATTTGATAGCACTGTGCTTGGTATTACAGCTCAGCCGCAATCACTCAGATGAGACAGAGCTGCACCTAGACCATGTGAACAATGTAATATTGCCTAGGAAGAGACGTTGGCGCTTACGAAGCACCGCAGCCTCTTCATATAGAAAAAAAACTAAAACTAAAAAAATGGAGGGGGGGGGGCCCGAATTGGGTAGACAGCCCCGGGCCTATCATGCACTTAATCCGCCCCTGGGGGAGAGTCTATACACGCCATACTGGACAGGAGGCATTTCTCTGTATTCAGGATCTGGCCTTCTGGAAATCATAACTCAATCACATTTGGTGTCTGTATGACCCGGACAAAGAGACTCAGATTATGGGATCATACCTGTACCCGCAGTCCCTGTCATACAGCGAGGAATCAACGTGATTCATATTTCCACCTCAGTCTTCTGAATAATATCAGACGTCCCAGAAGGCCGGACCGAAAGGAGGGAGGTTCCCTCACAGCCCACCCCTCGGCTGAGGGGGGATAAAAATGGATGTTTGGGAACAGGTAATTGTCAGCCATTTTGGGGATCCACATCGTTTGGAGTGACTGCCCATATCTTCAGCTGTCCCCACAGCCGGAATATAACTGCTGCATCTCAGTAAGCCAATATTCTGTATTTTATCCTGTTTACTTTATCTGTTCACTGCATTGTTATTGTATGTATATTTTTCTTTTATCTGACACTTTCGTTTTGTATTGCACTGCACTATAGTGTATTAAATTTACACATTAATAAGTCCCTTCCTTGTGGTCTTTTAGAACTTGCTCTTTCGGAGGGAATAACGTTATCAGTAGTATTTCAGAGGATTTTTGGTCCCATATAGATAACCTGTGTTACTGTGTTAAATTTGGGTTGAGAGAATATCTGAGTATAGGCCCCTATTGCCTTATAGTATAGGTGGTGGCAGCTATTGTGATAGAAAATATTGGGGTGTTAGAATCTAGGGGAGTAAGTTAGCATAATTCCATCATCTAGAATAGGTGGGTGGGAATTTCTGTGGTAACTTGATGAGCTCACTAGTATAATTCACCCCAGTGATGTGACCTATTGTGTAGGGATCGTGACATCAAGATTGAACTTTTTGGCCTAATTTCTTAGGCTAGTTTCACACTATCATTGTAAGATTCGGCAGGGAACAGCCTGATGGATCTCTCTGGATTCAGCATTGCACACAGGGGTTTTTGTCCTTCCGATTCTTGGCATGCTGGCAAGGTTGTGGCTGGATCTCTGCAGGTCCCCATTATAGTTAAAGAGGACCTTTCACTAGAATAAAACATCTAAACTAACTATACAGACATGGAGAGCGGCGCCCAGGGATCCCCCTGCACTTACTGTTATACCTGGGCGCCGCTCCGTTCTCCCGGTATAGCCTCCGGTATCTTCATAGTTAGGCTCCACCCAGGGGAACCTGCCGGCGCCTCATTCTCCCATGCTGTAGCGCTGGCCAATCGCAGCGCTCAGGTCATAGCCTGAGAGGCTTTTTTTTCTCTCAGGCTATGATCTGAGCGCTGTGATTGGCCAGCACTACAGCATGGGAGAATGAGACGCCGGCAGGTTCCCCTGGGTGGAGCCTAACTATGAAGATACCGGAGGCTATACCGGGAGAACGGAGCGGCGCCCAGGTATAACAGTAAGTGCAGGGGGATCCCTGGGCGCCGCTCTCCATGTCTGTATAGTTAGTTTAGATGTTTTATTCTAGTGAAAGGTCCTCTTTAAAGGAGTCAAACAGGAAAGAAGTGCGTTCCAACAATTTTGGATCCAAACAGACCGGCAGGCTATTCCCTGCTGGAACAGCATGCCGGATCTCACAATCTATATATATATAAAGAAGGACGTATGTATGTATGTTCCACGATCACTCAAAAACGCCAACATCGATTTCAACGAAACTTGGTATACACATCCCTTGCTACCTGGAAAGAAATCTTGTGGGGGGTCACAGCTCTCTAGGAAGTACCGTTCCTGAGATATTCCCAAAAAATGACCTGCATTAGCTAATAGAAGCCTGCACGTCTTTCTCTTCATATCCCAACTGGCATACACACGGTCACATGTGCCTTATCAGCCAATAGAAGCTTGCAGGTCCTTAGTCTCCACATACATGCAGTTTTACTTCAGGTTTCCATAACAACCCAGCCATTTTTCTTCACTGCTGTAGGTCAGCTTTAGGCTAGGGCTACATGACGACAATAAGTCGCACGACACATAGGGCACAACTACACTGCTACATGTGTCGTGCGACATTATTGTCGCACCAATGTCGCGTGACTTATGTCGTGCCAAGTTCTGCTTTGTCTAAACACTGTCCAAGTTCCTATAGTCTGTGGGCCAGATTTATCATTAGCTCAGGTCAGAATAATAGAGTGAAAAAGTCCCCCAAAAAGTCCCAAACGCTAAAACTGTGCACAAAACTGTGCACTTTTTTCTGCTCTGCACTATGCTCGCCAGTTTTCTGAAAGTGGGCGTGTTTTCTTATGTAAATGAATCTCTAGACAGATTTACTATTGGGACTATTTAAAAAGTCGCAAAAAAGTTTCAATTTCACTCCAGTGAGGACCATGCTTATCTTATGAGACTTAATAATAGAACGTGCGACTTTTTCATAAAAACGTGCGACTTTTTCATAAAAACGTGCGACTTTTGTAAAGCTGCTTACTGACGGATAAACTGCTACCGTCAAACCACATTTATTACAGTCTTAAAGGGCCGATCATAAATCTGACTTGGCTATTCTGACAGTGTAATTGCCAATCCTCACATGGCCTTTTTATTTTCTTTAATCTGCTCTTCACACAATTATCTTCAAGATTTCTTCTTTGCTTCCCTCATAACATGGAACTCTCTACTGCAACAAATTAAACTGTCACCTACAATGGAAACCTTTAAAAGAAACCCTGAAAATTCACCTTTTCAGACACCATCATATGAGCAGTTTCTAGTTTCAGGCACTAATACCAGAAACAGGCCAGATGCCCACTGGGTCCCATTATTGTCAAAGGTGCCTGGTCGTGCTCCAGCCCTTTCTGGCTATACCAAATATGATGAACTTCGGCAGGCTCTTCCTCTGCCGAAACAGCCTACTGGATGGTTTTAACGGTAGTGTGAAACTAGCCTAACGTAGTATCCTTAGAGTGATTTTAGCATCACATATCAACTCCAATAACCTCATGAAGCAACAAATTACTTGTCTCCACCTATCCAGTAAAACGTACAACATATTATTTGAGTGTATATTTTAGTTTGTTTACAAAAAAGAGAGGGGGACCTAACCTGGGTAAAGGTATTTGTATACACATATACTGTAAATTAATGCCAAGAATGTCCTAGACCTATCTTGACCCAGGTATAAAGTGTGTATTAGAACTTCACTTTTAATTCGACATAATGATAAAACGGCTGTGAGCCACAACAAACAATAAAACACTTTGGGCCAGATTTATCATTATTCTGACAGCTCACTCCACTTTCACATATGGCTAAAGTCAGTTTTAGCCAAGTCAGATTTATGATCGGCCCTTTAAGACTTTAAAAAAATGTGGTTTGACGGTAGCAGTTTATCCGTCAGTAAGCAGCTTTACAAAAGTCACACATCTTTACGAAAAAGTCGCATGTTCTATTAAAAAGTCTCATAAGATAAGCATGGTCCTCACTGGAGTCAAATTGCGACTTTTTTGCCACTTTTTAAATAGTCCCAATAGTAAATCTGTCTAGAGATTCATTTACATAAGAAAACATGCCCACTTTCAGAAAACTGGCGAGCATAGTGCAGAGCAGAAAAAAGTCGCAAATTTGTGCTCAGTTTTAGCGTTTGGGACTTTTTGGGGGACTTTTTCACTCCATTATTCTGACCTGAGCTAATGATAAATCTGGCCCTTTGTTTCCACCCCAAAGAGTTGACGACTTAGTTGCTGCCAGGGTGAGGGAGATGTGCACTATCTCCTGTTCACCACAACTATATCTGCAGAGCTTGAACATAGGGGGCAATGTGTGGATGGACTAATGTAAGCAAACTACCTGGAGTTGCCTGCAAAAACTGGTTAAATGGAATAGGTGACTGTGCTCCTACACACAAACGTTCACAGCACAGCGCGCTTGTCTGACACCACGTCAGTAGCTGTCAAGACGCATTCACACACTGCACACACGCTGCTAAGCGCTCCACCTAGCTCAAAAACTTTGCTATATTGAATGAAATGTCCTACACAAGGACTTCTAAGATAATAAGTAGGGATGAGCGAACTCGAACTGTATAGTTCGGGTTCGTACCGAATTTTGGGGTGTCCGTGACACGGACCCGAACCCGGACATTTTCGTAAAAGTCCGGGTTCGGGTTCGGTGTTCGTCGCTTTCTTGGCGCTTTTGTGACGCTTTCTTGGCGCTTTTTGAAAGGCTGCAAAGCAGCCAATCAACAAGCGTCATACTACTTGCCCCAAGAGGCCATCACAGCCATGCCTACTATTGGCATGGCTGTGATTGGCCAGAGCACCATGTGACCCAGCCTCTATTTAAGCTGGAGTCACATAGCGCCGCCCGTCACTCTGCTCTGATTAGCGTAGGGAGAGGTTGCGGCTGCGACAGTAGGGCGAGATTAGGCAGATTAACTCCTCCAAAGGACTTGATTAACTGATCGATCTGCAGCTGTGGATCATTGAGCTGCTGATCCTCAATTGCTCACTGTTTTTAGGCTGCACAGACCGTTTGTCAGTCTCATTTTTCTGGGGTGATCGGCGGCCATTTTGTGTCTTGTGGTGCGCCAGCACAAGCTGCGACCAAGTGCATTTAACCCTCAATGGTGTGGTTGTTTTTTGGCTAAAGCCTACATCAGGGTGAAGCTGTCACACCAAGTGCATTTAACCAGCAATAGTCTGTTCATTTTTTGGCCATATACAAAATCAGGGGCAAGCTGCGCCTGTCACCAAGTGCATTTAACCCTCAATGGTGTGGTTGTTTTTTGGCTAAAGCCTACATCAGGGTGAAGCTGTGACACCAAGTGCATTTAACCAGCAATAGTCTGTTCATTTTTTGGCCATATACAAAATCAGGGGCAAGCTGCGCCTGTCACCAAGTGCATTTAACCCTCAATGGTGTGGTTGTTTTTTGGCTAAAGCCTACATCAGGGTGAAGCTGTCACACCAAGTGCATTTAACCAGCAATAGTCTGTTCATTTTTTGGCCATATACAAAATCAGGGGCAAGCTGCGCCTGTCACCAAGTGCATTTAACCCTCAATGGTGTGGTTGTTTTTTGGCTAAAGCCTACATCAGGGTGAAGCTGTCACACCAAGTGCATTTAACCAGCAATAGTCTGTTTATTTTTTGGCCATATCCCAGTCTAATTCTGTCACTAAACCCATACCTGTCACCCAGCGCCTAAATACTAGGCCTCAAATTTAAATCCCTCTAAATCTCTCGTTACCGCTGTACTGTTGTTGCTGGGCAAGATATTTAGTGTCCGTCAAAGCACATTTTTTGTTCTGGGTTGAAGTACAATTCCCAATTTAGCAATTTCATAATTTAGTGGTTCCTGCTATATCAGAGCTATTTGGAATCTATCCCTAAAAGGGTATATAATATTGAAGGTGCACATTGGGTCATTCAGAATAACTTCACACACACCCGCTACTGTGTATTTCCAAGTCTAATTCTGTCACTAAACCCATACCTGTCACCCAGCGCCTAAATACTAGGCCTCAAATTTAAATCCCTCTAAATCTCTCGTTACCGCTGTACTGTTGTTGCTGGGCAAGATATTTAGTGTCCGTCAAAGCACATTTTTTGTTCTGGGTTGAAGTACAATTCCCAATTTAGCAATTTCATAATTTAGTGGTTCCTGCTATATCAGAGCTATTTGGAATCTATCCCTAAAAGGGTATATAATATTGAAGGTGCACATTGGGTCATTCAGAATAACTTCACACACACCCGCTACTGTGTATTTCCAAGTCTAATTCTGTCACTAAACCCATACCTGTCACCCAGCGCCTAAATACTAGGCCTCAAATTTAAATCCCTCTAAATCTCTCGTTACCGCTGTACTGTTGTTGCTGGGCAAGATATTTAGTGTCCGTCAAAGCACATTTTTTGTTCTGGGTTGAAGTACAATTCCCAATTTAGCAATTTCATAATTTAGTGGTTCCTGCTATATCAGAGCTATTTGGAATCTATCCCTAAAAGGGTATATAATATTGAAGGTGCACATTGGGTCATTCAGAATAACTTCACACACACCCGCTACTGTGTATTTCCAAGTCTAATTCTGTCACTAAACCCATACCTGTCACCCAGCGCCTAAATACTAGGCCTCAAATTTAAATCCCTCTAAATCTCTCGTTACCGCTGTACTGTTGTTGCTGGGCAAGATATTTAGTGTCCGTCAAAGCACATTTTTTGTTCTGGGTTGAAGTACAATTCCCAATTTAGCAATTTCATAATTTAGTGGTTTCTGCTATATCAGAGCTATTTGAAATCTATCCCTAAAAGGGTATATAATATTGAAGGTGCACATAGGGTCATTCAGAATAACTTCACACACACGCTTCTGTGCATTTCCAAGTCTAATTCTGTCACTAAATCCATACCGGTGACCCAGCGCCTAAATACTAGGCCTCAAATTTATATCCCGCTAAATCTCTCGTTACCGCTGTACTGTTGTTGCTGGGCAAGATATTTAGTGTCCGTCAAAGCACATTTTTTGTTCTGGGTTGAAGTACAATTCCCAATTTAGCAATTTCATAATTTAGTGGTTCCTGCTATATCAGAGCTATTTGAAATCTATCCCAAAAAGGGTATATAATATTGAAGGTGCACATTGGGTCATTCAGAATAACTTCACACACACCCGCTACTGTGTATTTCCAAGTCTAATTCTGTCACTAAACCCATACCTGTCACCCAGCGCCTAAATACTAGGCCTCAAATTTAAATCCCTCTAAATCTCTCGTTACCGCTGTACTGTTGTTGCTGGGCAAGATATTTAGTGTCCGTCAAAGCACATTTTTTGTTCTGGGTTGAAGTACAATTCCCAATTTAGCAATTTCATAATTTAGTGGTTTCTGCTATATCAGAGCTATTTGAAATCTATCCCTAAAAGGGTATATAATATTGAAGGTGCACATTGGGTCATTCAGAATAACTTCACACACACGCTTCTGTGCATTTCCAAGTCTAATTCTGTCACTAAATCCATACCGGTGACCCAGCGCCTAAATACTAGGCCTCAAATTTAAATCCCTCTAAATCTCTCGTTACCCACCGCTGTACTGTTGTTGCTGGGCAAGATATTTAGTGTCCGTCAAAGCACATTTTTTGTTCTGGGTTGAAGTACAATTCCCAATTTAGCAATTTCATAATTTAGTGGTTTCTGCTATATCAGAGCTATTTGAAATCTATCCCTAAAAGGGTATATAATATTGAAGGTGCACATAGGGTCATTCAGAATAACTTCACACACACCCGCTACTGTGTATTTCCAAGTCTAATTCTGTCACTAAACCCATACCTGTCACCCAGCGCCTAAATACTAGGCCTCAAATTTAAATCCCTCTAAATCTCTCGTTACCGCTGTACTGTTGTTGCTGGGCAAGATATTTAGTGTCCGTCAAAGCACATTTTTTGTTCTGGGTTGAAGTACAATTCCCAATTTAGCAATTTCATAATTTAGTGGTTTCTGCTATATCAGAGCTATTTGAAATCTATCCCTAAAAGGGTATATAATATTGAAGGTGCACATTGGGTCATTCAGAATAACTTCACACACACGCTTCTGTGCATTTCCAAGTCTAATTCTGTCACTAAATCCATACCGGTGACCCAGCGCCTAAATACTAGGCCTCAAATTTAAATCCCTCTAAATCTCTCGTTACCCACCGCTGTACTGTTGTTGCTGGGCAAGATATTTAGTGTCCGTCAAAGCACATTTTTTGTTCTGGGTTGAAGTACAATTCCCAATTTAGCAATTTCATAATTTAGTGGTTTCTGCTATATCAGAGCTATTTGAAATCTATCCCTAAAAGGGTATATAATATTGAAGGTGCACATAGGGTCATTCAGAATAACTTCACACACACCCGCTACTGTGTATTTCCAAGTCTAATTCTGTCACTAAACCCATACCTGTCACCCAGCGCCTAAATACTAGGCCTCAAATTTAAATCCCTCTAAATCTCTCGTTACCGCTGTACTGTTGTTGCTGGGCAAGATATTTAGTGTCCGTCAAAGCACATTTTTTGTTCTGGGTTGAAGTACAATTCCCAATTTAGCAATTTCATAATTTAGTGGTTTCTGCTATATCAGAGCTATTTGAAATCTATCCCTAAAAGGGTATATAATATTGAAGGTGCACATAGGGTCATTCAGAATAACTTCACACACACGCTTCTGTGCATTTCCAAGTCTAATTCTGTCACTAAATCCATACCGGTGACCCAGCGCCTAAATACTAGGCCTCAAATTTAAATCCCTCTAAATCTCTCGTTACCCACCGCTGTACTGTTGTTGCTGGGCAAGATATTTAGTGTCCGTCAAAGCACATTTTTTGTTCTGGGTTGAAGTACAATTCCCAATTTAGCAATTTCATAATTTAGTGGTTTCTGCTATATCAGAGCTATTTGAAATCTATCCCTAAAAGGGTATATAATATTGAAGGTGCACATAGGGTCATTCAGAATAACTTCACACACACGCTTCTGTGCATTTCCAAGTCTAATTCTGTCACTAAATCCATACCGGTGACCCAGCGCCTAAATACTAGGCCTCAAATTTAAATCCCTCTAAATCTCTCGTTACCCACCGCTGTACTGTTGTTGCTGGGCAAGATATTTAGTGTCCGTCAAAGCACATTTTTGTTCTGGGTTGAAGTACAATTCCCAATTTAGCAATTTCATAATTTAGTGGTTTCTGCTATATCAGAGCTATTTGAAATCTATCCCTAAAAGGGTATATAATATTGAAGGTGCACATAGGGTCATTCAGAATAACTTCACACACACGCTTCTGTGCATTTCCAAGTCTAATTCTGTCACTAAATCCATACCGGTGACCCAGCGCCTAAATACTAGGCCTCAAATTTAAATCCCTCTAAATCTCTCGTTACCCACCGCTGTACTGTTGTTGCTGGGCAAGATATTTAGTGTCCGTCAAAGCACATTTTTTGTTCTGGGTTGAAGTACAATTCCCAATTTAGCAATTTCATAATTTAGTGGTTTCTGCTATATCAGAGCTATTTGAAATCTATCCCTAAAAGGGTATATAATATTGAAGGTGCACATAGGGTCATTCAGAATAACTTCACACACACGCTTCTGTGCATTTCCAAGTCTAATTCTGTCACTAAATCCACACCGGTGACCCAGCGCCTAAATACTAGGCCTCAAATTTAAATCCCTCTAAATCTCTCGTTACCCACCGCTGTACTGTTGTTGCTGGGCAAGATATTTAGTGTCCGTCAAAGCACATTTTTTGTTCTGGGTTGAAGTACAATTCCCAATTTAGCAATTTCATAATTTAGTGGTTCCTGCTATATCAGAGCTATTTGAAATCTATCCCAAAAAGGGTATATAATATTGAAGGTGCACATTGGGTCATTCAGAATAACTTCACACACACCCGCTACTGTGTATTTCCAAGTCTAATTCTGTCACTAAACCCATACCTGTCACCCAGCGCCTAAATACTAGGCCTCAAATTTAAATCCCTCTAAATCTCTCGTTACCGCTGTCCTGTTTTAGCTGGGAAAGTTATTTAGTGCCCGTCAAAGCACATTTTTTGTTCTGGGTTGAAGTACAATTCCCAATTTAGCAATTTCATAATTTAGTGGTTCCTGCTATATCAGAGCTATTTGAAATCTATCCCAAAAAGGGTATATAATATTCAAGGTGCACATTGGGTCATTCAGAATAACTTCACACACACGCTTCTGTGCATTTCCAAGTCTAATTCTGTCACTAAATCCATACCGGTCACCCAGCGCCTAAATACTAGGCCTCAAATTTATATCCCGCTGAATTTGAATACAATACATTGGGCCAAATAATATATTTGTTGTTGTGGTGAACCATAACAATGAGAAAAACATCTAGTAAGGGACGCGGACGTGGACATGGTCGTGGTGGTGTTAGTGGACCCTCTGGTGCTGGGAGAGGACGTGGCCGTTCTGCCACATCCACACGTCCTAGTGTACCAACTACCTCAGGTCCCAGTAGCCGCCAGAATTTACAGCGATATATGGTGGGGCCCAATGCCGTTCTAAGGATGGTAAGGCCTGAGCAGGTACAGGCATTAGTCAATTGGGTGGCCGACAGTGGATCCAGCACGTTCACATTATCTCCCACCCAGTCTTCTGCAGAAAGCGCACAGATGGCGCCTGAAAACCAACCCCATCAGTCTGTCACATCACCCCCATGCATACCAGGGAAACTGTCTCAGCCTCAAGTTATGCAGCAGTCTCTTATGCTGTTTGAAGACTCCGCTGGCAGGGTTTCCCAAGGGCATCCACCTAGCCCTTCCCCAGCGGTGAAAGACATAGAATGCACTGACGCACAACCACTTATGTTTCCTGATGATGAGGACATGGGAATACCACCTCAGCATGTCTCTGATGATGACGAAACACAGGTGCCAACTGCTGCGTCTTTCTGCAGTGTGCAGACTGAACAGGAGGTCAGGGATCAAGACTGGGTGGAAGACGATGCAGGGGACGATGAGGTCCTAGACCCCACATGGAATGAAGGTCGTGCCACTGACTTTCACAGTTCGGAGGAAGAGGCAGTGGTGAGACCGAGCCAACAGCGTAGCAAAAGAGGGAGCAGTGGGCAAAAGCAGAACACCCGCCGCCAAGAGACTCCGCCTGCTACTGACCGCCGCCATCTGGGACCGAGCACCCCAAAGGCAGCTTCAAGGAGTTCCCTGGCATGGCACTTCTTCAAACAATGTGCTGACGACAAGACCCGAGTGGTTTGCACGCTGTGCCATCAGAGCCTGAAGCGAGGCATTAACGTTCTGAACCTGAGCACAACCTGCATGACCAGGCACCTGCATGCAAAGCATGAACTGCAGTGGAGTAAACACCTTAAAACCAAGGAAGTCACTCAGGCTCCCCCTGCTACCTCTTCTGCTGCTGCCGCCTCGGCCTATTCTGCTGCTGCCGCCTCGGCCTCTTCCTCCGCCTCTGGAGGAACGTTGGCACCTGCCGCCCAGCAAACAGGGGATGTACCACCAACACCACCACCACCACCTCCGTCACCAAGCGTCTCAACCATGTCACACGCCAGCGTTCAGCTCTCCATCTCACAAACATTTGATAGAAAGCGTAAATTCCCACCTAGCCACCCTCGAGCCCTGGCCCTGAATGCCAGCATTTCTAAACTACTGGCCTATGAAATGCTGTCATTTAGGCTGGTGGACACAGACAGCTTCAAACAGCTCATGTCGCTTGCTGTCCCACAGTATGTTGTTCCCAGCCGGCACTACTTCTCCAAGAGAGCCGTGCCTTCCCTGCACAACCAAGTATCCGATAAAATCAAGTGTGCACTGCGCAACGCCATCTGTAGCAAGGTCCACCTAACCACAGATACGTGGACCAGTAAGCACGGCCAGGGACGCTATATCTCCCTAACTGCACACTGGGTAAATGTAGTGGCAGCTGGGCCCCAGGCGGAGAGCTGTTTGGCGCACGTCCTTCCGCCGCCAAGGATCGCAGGGCAACATTCTTTGCCTCCTGTTGCCACCTCCTCCTTCTCGGCTTCCTCCTCCTCTTCTTCCACCTGCTCATCCAGTCAGCCACACACCTTCACCACCAACTTCAGCACAGCCCGGGGTAAACGTCAGCAGGCCATTCTGAAACTCATATGTTTGGGGGACAGGCCCCACACCGCACAGGAGTTGTGGCGGGGTATTGAACAACAGACCGACGAGTGGTTGCTGCCGGTGAGCCTCAAGCCCGGCCTGGTGGTGTGTGATAATGGGCGAAATCTCGTTGCAGCTCTGGGACTAGCCAATTTGACGCACATCCCTTGCTTGGCGCATGTGCTGAATTTGGTGGTGCAGAAGTTCATTCACAACTACCCCGACATGTCAGAGCTGCTGCATAAAGTGCGGGCCGTCTGTTCGCGCTTCCGGCGTTCACATCCTGCCGCTGCTCGCCTGTCTGCGCTACAGCGTAACTTCGGCCTTCCCGCTCACCGCCTCATATGCGACGTGCCCACCAGGTGGAACTCCACCTTGCACATGCTGGACAGACTGTGCGAGCAGCAGCAGGCCATAGTGGAGTTTCAGCTGCAGCACGCACGGGTCAGTCGCACTACAGAACAGCACCACTTCACCACCAATGACTGGGCCTCCATGCGAGACCTGTGTGCCCTGTTGCGCTGTTTCGAGTACTCCACCAACATGGCCAGTGGCGATGACACCGTTATCAGCGTTACAATACCACTTCTATGTCTCCTTGAGAAAACACTTAGGGCGATGATGGAACAGGAGGTGGCCCAGGAGGAGGAGGAGGAGGATGAGGAAGAGGGGTCATTTTTAGCACTTTCAGGCCAGTCTCTTCGAAGTGACTCAGAGGGAGGTTTTTTGCAACAGCAGAGGCCAGGTACAAATGTGGCCAGCCAGGGCCCACTACTGGAGGACGAGGAGGACGAGGATGAGGAGGAGGTGGAGGAGGATGAGGATGAAGCATGGTCACAGCGGGGTGGCACCCAACGCAGCTCGGGTCCATCACTGGTGCGTGGCTGGGGGGAAAGGCAGGACGATGACGATACGCCTCCCACAGAGGACAGCTTGTCCTTACCCCTGGGCAGCCTGGCACACATGAGCGACTACATGCTGCAGTGCCTGCGCAACGACAGCAGAGTTGCCCACATTTTAACCTGTGCGGACTACTGGGTTGCCACCCTGCTGGATCCACGCTACAAAGACAATGTGCCCACCTTACTTCCTGCACTGGAGCGTGATAGGAAGATGCGCGAGTACAAGCGCACGTTGGTAGACGCGCTACTGAGAGCATTCCCAAATGTCACAGGGGAACAAGTGGAAGCCCAAGGCCAAGGCAGAGGAGGAGCAAGAGGTCGCCAAGGCAGCTGTGTCACGGCCAGCTCCTCTGAGGGCAGGGTTAGCATGGCAGAGATGTGGAAAACTTTTGTCAACACGCCACAGCTAACTGCACCACCACCTGATACGCAACGTGTTAGCAGGAGGCAACATTTCACTAACATGGTGGAACAGTACGTGTGCACACCCCTCCACGTACTGACTGATGGTTCGGCCCCATTCAACTTCTGGGTCTCTAAATTGTCCACGTGGCCAGAGCTAGCCTTTTATGCCTTGGAGGTGCTGGCCTGCCCGGCAGCCAGCGTTTTGTCTGAACGTGTATTCAGCACGGCAGGGGGCGTCATTACAGACAAACGCAGCCGCCTGTCTACAGCCAATGTGGACAAGCTGACGTTCATAAAAATGAACCAGGCATGGATCCCACAGGACCTGTCCGTCCCTTGTCCAGATTAGACATTAACTACCTCCCCATAACCATATATTATTGGACTCCAGGGCACTTCCTCATTCAATCCTATTTTTATTTTCATTTTACCATTATATTGCGATGCTACCCAAAGTTGAATGAACCTCTCCTCTGCCTGTGTGCTAGGCCTAAATATATGCCAATGGACTGTTGCAGTGGTGGCTGACATGAAGCCTGATTCTCTGCTATGACATGCAGACTAATTCTCTGCTGACATGAAGCCAGATTGTCTGTTACGGGACCTCTCTCCTCTGCCTGGGTGCTGGGCCTAAATTTATGACAATGGACTGTTGCAGTGGTGGCTGACGTGAAGCCTGATTCTCTGCTATGACATGCAGACTGATTCTCTGCTGACATGAAGCCAGATCCTCTGTTACGGGACCTCTCTCCTCTGCCTGGGTGCTGGGCCTAAATTTATGACAATGGACTGTTGCAGTGGTGGCTGACGTGAAGCCTGATTCTCTGCTATGACATGCAGACTGATTCTCTGCTGACATGAAGCCAGATCCTCTTTTACGGGACCTCTCTCCTCTGCCTGGGTGCTGGGCCTAAATTTATGACAATGGACTGTTGCAGTGGTGGCTGACGTGAAGCCTCATTCTCTGCTATGACATGCAGACTGATTCTCTGCTGACATGAAGCCAGATCCTCTGTTACGGGACCTCTCTCCTCTGCCTGGGTGCTGGGCCTGAATATATGCCAATGGACTGTTGCAGTGGTGGGTGACGTGAAGCCTCATTCTCTGCTATGACATGCAGACTAATTCTCTGCTGACATGAAGCCAGATTGTCTGTTACGGGACCTCTCTCCTCTGCCTGTGTGTGTGCTGGGCCTAAATATATGCCAATGGACTGTTGCAGTGGTGGCTGACGTGAAGCCTCATTCTCTGCTATGACATGCAGACTGATTCTCTGCTGACATGAAGCCAGATCCTCTGTTACGGGACCTCTCTCCTCTGCCTGGGTGCTGGGCCTAAATTTATGACAATGGACTGTTGCAGTGGTGGCTGACGTGAAGCCTGATTCTCTGCTATGACATGCAGACTGATTCTCTGCTGTCATGAAGCCAGATTGTCTGTTACGGGACCTTTCTCCTCTACCTGGGTTCTGGGCCTAAATTTATGAAAATTGACTCTTACAGTGGTGGGTGACGTGAAGCCTGATTCTCTGCTATGATATGAAGACTGATTCTCTGCTGACATGAAGCCAGATTGTCTGTTACGGGACCTTTCTCCTCTGCCTGGGTTCTGGGCCTAAATTTATGAAAATTGACTCTTACAGTGGTGGGTGACGTGAAGCCTGATTCTCTGCTATGATATGAAGACTGATTCTCTGCTGACATGAAGCCAGATTGTCTGTTACGGGACCTTTCTCCTCTGCCTGGGTTCTGGGCCTAAATTTATGAAAATTGACTCTTACAGTGGTGGGTGACGTGAAGCCTGATTCTCTGCTATGATATGAAGACTGATTCTCTGCTGACATGAAGCCAGATTGTCTGTTACGGGACCTTTCTCCTCTGCCTGGGTTCTGGGCCTAAATTTATGAAAATTGACTCTTACAGTGGTGGGTGACGTGAAGCCTGATTCTCTGCTATGATATGAAGACTGATTCTCTGCTGACATGAAGCCAGATTGTCTGTTACGGGACCTTTCTCCTCTGCCTGGGTTCTGGGCCTAAATTTATGAAAATTGACTCTTACAGTGGTGGGTGACGTGAAGCCTGATTCTCTGCTATGATATGAAGACTGATTCTCTGCTGACATGAAGCCAGATTGTCTGTTACGGGACCTTTCTCCTCTGCCTGGGTTCTGGGCCTAAATTTATGAAAATTGACTCTTACAGTGGTGGGTGACGTGAAGCCTGATTCTCTGCTATGATATGAAGACTGATTCTCTGCTGACATGAAGCCAGATTCTCTGTTACGGGACCTCTCTCCTCTGCCTGGGTGCTGGGCCTGAATATATGCCAATGGACTGTTGCAGTGGTGGGTGACGTGAAGCCTCATTCTCTGCTATGACATGCAGACTAATTCTCTGCTGACATGAAGCCAGATTGTCTGTTACGGGACCTCTCTCCTCTGCCTGTGTGTGTGCTGGGCCTAAATATATGCCAATGGACTGTTGCAGTGGTGGCTGACGTGAAGCCTCATTCTCTGCTATGACATGCAGACTAATTCTCTGCTGACATGAAGCCAGATCCTCTGTTACGGGACCTCTCTCCTCTGCCTGGGTGCTGGGCCTAAATTTATGACAATGGACTGTTGCAGTGGTGGCTGACGTGAAGCCTGATTCTCTGCTATGACATGCAGACTGATTCTCTGCTGTCATGAAGCCAGATTGTCTGTTACGGGACCTTTCTCCTCTACCTGGGTTCTGGGCCTAAATTTATGAAAATTGACTCTTACAGTGGTGGGTGACGTGAAGCCTGATTCTCTGCTATGATATGAAGACTGATTCTCTGCTGACATGAAGCCAGATTGTCTGTTACGGGACCTTTCTCCTCTGCCTGGGTTCTGGGCCTAAATTTATGAAAATTGACTCTTACAGTGGTGGGTGACGTGAAGCCTGATTCTCTGCTATGATATGAAGACTGATTCTCTGCTGACATGAAGCCAGATTGTCTGTTACGGGACCTTTCTCCTCTGCCTGGGTTCTGGGCCTAAATTTATGAAAATTGACTCTTACAGTGGTGGGTGACGTGAAGCCTGATTCTCTGCTATGATATGAAGACTGATTCTCTGCTGACATGAAGCCAGATTGTCTGTTACGGGACCTTTCTCCTCTGCCTGGGTTCTGGGCCTAAATTTATGAAAATTGACTCTTACAGTGGTGGGTGACGTGAAGCCTGATTCTCTGCTATGATATGAAGACTGATTCTCTGCTGACATGAAGCCAGATTGTCTGTTACGGGACCTTTCTCCTCTGCCTGGGTTCTGGGCCTAAATTTATGAAAATTGACTCTTACAGTGGTGGGTGACGTGAAGCCTGATTCTCTGCTATGATATGAAGACTGATTCTCTGCTGACATGAAGCCAGATTGTCTGTTACGGGACCTTTCTCCTCTGCCTGGGTTCTGGGCCTAAATTTATGAAAATTGACTCTTACAGTGGTGGGTGACGTGAAGCCTGATTCTCTGCTATGATATGAAGACTGATTCTCTGCTGACATGAAGCCAGATTCTCTGTTACGGGACCTCTCTCCTCTGCCTGGGTGCTGGGCCTAAATTTATGACAATGGACTGTTGCAGTGGTGGCTGACGTGAAGCCTGATTCTCTGCTATGACATGCAGACTGATTCTCTGCTGACATGAAGCCAGATTCTCTGTTACGGGACCTCTCTCCTCTGCCTGTGTGTGTGCTGGGCCTAAATATATGCCAATGGACTGTTGCAGTGGTGGCTGACGTGAAGCCTCATTCTCTGCTATGACATGCAGACTAATTCTCTGCTGACATGAAGACAGATTCTCTGTTACGGGACCTCTCTCCTCTGCCTGGGTGCCGGGGCCTAAATATCTGAGAATGGACTGTTCCAGTGGTGGGTGACGGGAAGCCAGATTCTCTGCTATGGAACCTCTCTCCAATTGATTTTGGTTAATTTTTATTTATTTAATTTTTATTTTAATTCATTTCCCTATCCACATTTGTTTGCAGGGGATTTACCTACATGTTGCTGCCTTTTGCAGCCCTCTAGCTCTTTCCTGGGCTGTTTTACAGCCTTTTTAGTGCCGAAAAGTTTGGGTCCCCATTGACTTCAATGGGGTTCGGGTTCGGGACGAAGTTCGGATCGGGTTCGGATCCCGAACCCGAACATTTCCGGGATGTTCGGCCGAACTTCTCGAACCCGAACATCCAGGTGTTCGCTCAACTCTAATAATAAGCAACATTGGAGTGGACAACAATTGTTTAAAACAATCAACTGCCCCCCAACATGTTTCACCAGATCACTGGCTTCTTCAGGGGTTTGGGCAGAGTTGAAGACATCAGACATGATGGTGATGGTGGTATATATGCTGCAATTCTGTGATTGATTTGTGTGGTAGCCAATTGCTGTTAAGAAAACTACACCAAGTGACAAATGAGAATGCAAGAGAATTGGAATAGCTGCCCTCCCTATTTTGTTGTTGACAAATGAAAGCAGGGCAGAGGAGGTATCTTTATGACATCATGCGCAAGCTGTCATTAAGCTCCAACTTAGAAAATCAGCTAGATGATGCTTCCAAAGAGCAGGTCCTGCGCAGGCGGCAAAATGTGCTCTGCTGCCCAAGCGTGCCGACTTCGAATCTGATAGCGATGTGAGATGGCCTGTGCGCATGGCCTGCGCTATCAATAGATGCACTGACACTTTAACTACGGTAAGGGGTAGATATAATGTCACTAACGGAGAGAGAAAGGGGGAATTTTGACATCCATCATCCACTGGTGCCAAATATATATAAATGCATTCTAGTATTTAGAAACTGCATAACTGTGGCTATACCACCATGCCAACCTCTGTCATCTATGTTTATTTGCTCACTAAACTGAAAACTAACCATAAATATGTCGTCCAACTTTGATTGCCTCCCTAAACGGTGCATAAAAATGAGGAAAAGGTGAATCCTTCATTGAGTCCCTTTGGATGGAGACTATCCAAACGGTATATCCCTTTAGTTTCTTCTTGTAGGAGGAGTGCATCCAGATCACCCCTCTTTACCTCAGAGTATTTTTGCAGCTCCCCAAAAAGGTCAGGCATTTGGAGTCTCCCCCATGATGAAATCTAACATGTTTAGAAATTGTGGTATTTGCCTTTGTATTAAAGGGCTTCTGTCACCCCACTAAAATGTTTTTTTTTTTTTTTTTTGTGTACTTATAATCCCTATACTGCGATTTATCCATACATAATGTAATTAATCATTTTGGTTCAGTAGATTTTGCTAAAAACGTACTTTTATAATATGTAAATTACCTGTCTACCAGCAAGTAGGGCGGCTACTTGCTGGTAGCAGCCGCATCATCCTATCATAATGATGCCCCCTCCGGGATTTTTCTCTGATGGCCCTGTTTGCATTCAAAATCTCGCGCCTGCGCCGTACCTGTCTTCAATCGGCGCAGGCGTACTGAGAGGCAGACGCTCCCTCGGCCGCTCCATCCTCAATGCACCTGCGCCGATGACATCACATCTACACCCGGCACAGGCGCATTGAGGATGGAGCGGCCGAGCGAGCGGCCACCTCTCAGTACGCCTGCGGCGATTGAAGACAGGTACGGCGCAGGCGCGAGATTTTGAATGCAAACAGGGCCAGCAGAGAACGATCCCGTTCACTGGCCCTGTCAATCAACATGCGGAGGGGGCGTCATTACGATAGGAGGATGCTGCAGGTAATTTACATGTTATAAAAGTATGTTTTTAGCAAAATCTACTGAACCAAAATGATTAATCACATTATGTATGGATAAATCGCAGTATAGGGATTATAAGTACACAAAAAAAAACAGTTTAGTGGGGTGACAGAAGCCCCTTAATGCTGCTAATATGTTGGCAGATACGTCGCCTGAACTCTTGTGAGGTCTTGCCCACATAGATCTTACGACAGGGACAATGTGCAATATATATCATACCCATAGTTTTGCAATTGATAAACTGTCAAATCTGATATTCCTTTTGGTCCACAAGGTTGACAAATGTCCTAGATTTTTTTATGAACGGACAGAAAACACAGTCTCCACAGGGAAAGGTGCCAACAGTCCCCGACCTCAACCAAGTTACCTTTGGAGGATCTGACCAAAAGAGACTATGGACCAAAATGTCCTTGATATTTTTTCCCCTCTGGTAAGTGATACTGTGTCGTTGTCAGCCCCATAACACATGCCAGTGCTTTTTTAAGATCTGAAAAATCTGTTGATTTTGAGCATCAAAGGTACCGATACATCTGACAACCTGTACGTGGTGTGGGAGGGAGGCCGGTTCCGTAGTCAACAAGTCCTCACGCCTCACCAGTGGCGTGTAGCGGTCAGAGGAGGGAGAGACCGCAAAGCAGGATTCAAGTACAGTACAGCGGACAAGGAAACTGAATCAAAAGCCGGCTTTATTAAGGAGCAAAATGAAACTGCCGGAAAACCTGAGTAACAATACAGTACCACCGCACCAGCGGCACAATCGGTCAATGACAGGAATGGTATGAACAGGTGAACATAACACAACAGTGGTAATGAGATTTTGCATAGACACAGAATAAGCTAAACAGCAAACAGTCAGCTTGCAGGCTACTCTCACTACCAATTTCCTATCTAGCCCTGCTACCCAGGGGACGCTTCTACAGCGCACTGACTAAGTCCCTGACTCTATAACCTATCACAGATAATCACCGTGCCACTCACAGTTCTGCAGATTCTCTTGGATCCAATAAGATGCAGTCTGGCTCCAGGTCCGGTCGCTTGCTTGTCTGTCTTTCTCTCTCTGGTCACAACAGATGCAGCTCTCCACCTCTGGCAGGTAGGATCCGGCTGGCCTCTACACACGGTTCCACTCCTCTGTAACACACTGTGCAGTCTCTTTCTCTGGGTTATATCTGCAGCACTTCAGTTCAGAGTCTATCTTGGCCTATCTCCAGCACAGCCAGCTTCTCAGGACTCCATCAGTCAGGCTCTGTGTCCCATCACTAGCCTTTACTTGGCTCCTAACATGGCAGCCATCCTCTCACAGCTCTCAGGGCACTCCCACCTCTAGCCAGGACTCAAACACCGGGAACCTCTGGCTCCTCCTACCTCTTGTGCATCTCAGAAACAGTTCAGCTTCCTCTTACTCAGAGCCACAGTGACCTCTAGTGGCTGAAATAAGTCATCACAGTCTATGTGCACCATATTGTAGATATCTGTGCAAAGAACAATATTCTAGGGGCTGACCCTTACAGGCGTGCTGGGGAAGGGGGGGGGGGGCGGTCTTCCCTGGGTGCCGGCTCTCACAGGGGTGCCAACAGGCCCAGAAGCAATGAGAGCTTCCATCAATACAGATGGATGCGCTTATTGCTGAAGCTCTAACACCTACATACTGCGGCGGGGCAGGGAGCGGAGCACATAGTTCCCTGGCCCGCCGCTGATCATCGCCAAAGGCTTCAGGCCTAGCAGGCCTAAAGCCTATGCGGTAGTGAAATCCCGGCGCAGGCTCGCGTGATGACGTCATTGCGCGCCTGTGTCGGGACTCAGCAGTACAGTGACGAGACTCTGCGAGCAAGCGCAGGTAAGTATTCAGCTTTTAGTGTTTTTTTCTTTTTTCTTTTATGTGCCAACTTTGGGGGACATGAGGGGGCTGGGGTGCACACAGGAGGATGTGTGGGCGGAAAATATGGTGGGATACTGTGTGGGGGCAAATTTTTTTTATTTTATTTTATGTGCCGACTTTGGGAGACATGAGGGGGGTGCACATAGGAGGACGGGGGGGGGGGGGGAGATGGTGGGATACTGTGTGGGGGCAAATTATTATGGGAGGGATTACTATGTGGGGGGAAATTACTATATGGGCAATGTGGGGGACACTACTGTGTGGGTGGCAGTGTGGGGAAAATTACTGTATGGGGGCATGGTGTGGGGGAAATTACTGTATGGGGCAGTGTGGGGGAAATTACTGTATGGGGCAGTGTGGGGGAAATTACTGTATGGGGCAGTGTGGGGGAAATTACTGTATGGGGCAGTGTGGGGGAAATTACTGTATGGGGCAGTGTGGGGGAAATTACTGTATGGGGCAGTGTGGGGGAAATTACTCTATGTGGGCAGTGTGGGGGAAATAACTATATGGAAGGCAGTGTGGGGGAAATTACTGTATGGGGCAGCGTGGGGGACGTTGCTATTGGGGAGGCACTCTAGGGGCCATTCTATTATTTCTGGAGACACTATACAGGGATTATTACCTGGAGCACAATATAGGGTGTTATTATTACTGGGGGTACTCTAGGGGACATTAAAGCTGCTGTAGACACTATAGGGACATTTGGGGTAATTTATCAAACTGGTGTAAAGTGTCAACTTAGACCTGGTTTACTATGGTTGACTTGGTAGAATTAGCAAAGATAACGAATATGACGAATGTATTCGTCATATTCCTCAAAACGAAGATAACGAAGTATTCTCCATCTTCGTTTTAGCTCCATATTTGTCAACTTCGCTAATTCTAGCAATCATATAGGAAGGTTGACTATAGAAACAGCTGTGTTTAATTCGCTATGCGATTATATTACTTTTTTTTATAAATAGAATTATAATGATTATCAAGTATTATAATTATTCTATTTATTTTAAAAAAAAGCTAAGTAATATAATCGCATAGCGAATTAAACACAGCTGTTTCTATAGTCAACCTTCCTATTTGATTGCTAGAATTAGCGAAGTTGACGAATATGGAGCTAAAACGAAGATGGAGAATACTTTGTTATCTTCGTTTTGAGGAATATGACGAATACATTCGTCATCTTCGGTAATTCTACCAAGCCAACCATAGTAAACCAGGTCTAAGTTGAAATCGCAATGTGATTAATTCAAGTTATATTAATCGCATTACGATTTCAATTTAGAGCTGGGTTTCTAATAGGTCAGCTTGCTACAATTAACTAAGTTAACGAATATGGAATATAGCAGTGCTAAGTTGAAATCGCAATTCGATTAATATAACTTGAAGTCATCGCATTGCGATTTCAACTTAGACCTGGTTTACTATGGTTGGCTTGGTAGAATTAGCAAAGATGACGAATATGACGAATGTATTCGACATATTCCTCAAAACGAAGATAACGAAGTATTCTCCATCTTCGTTTTAGCTCCATATTCGTCAACTTCGCTAATTCTAGCAATCGAATAGGAAGGTGGACTATAGAAACAGCTGTGTTTAATTCGCTATGCGATTATATTACTTTGCTTTTTTTTTATAAATAGAATAATTATAATACTTGATAATTATTATAATTATTCTATTTATAAAAATAAAGTAAAATAAGTTACAATCGCAATACGTGATTATTTAAATTGCATATTAATCGCAATAACTAGAATAATGACGAATATTCGATTTAGACGAATATGAAACGAATATTCTAGCGAATATTTGCGAATTTCATCTAAATCGAATATGGCACCTCCATCACTAGACATCAGGCGAAAAAATAGAGGCCAAAGTACCTATACACAGAGGAAGCCACCTGTCCCTCAACCTACATCAGTGACATTCGCCAAACATGGGAAGGCACACAGCCCTTGAAAGGGATTTCCAACACGAGTGGTATGATGCCCCTACAAGGGAATGTCACACAACCCTCCTCCTTGTCATATGGTTTCAGCTTTGCCTCTACCACACCAGTAACATCAGTGCCAATGAACACATCTGTACCTTTTTTAGGTCAGGGCCCCTCCCTGAGAGACAGGGACAAATGGGCATACAATGCCAAGACCTAGCGGACACCCTTAGGATTGTAAATCTTTCCAGTGCCTCCCTGGAGGAAAGACATGTTAAATTACTTAGTAGTGGTCTTTCGTTCACCCCTACCCCTGTCTTTGAATGTTTCACGTGGGTAAAATATATAAATCTCTTCGCCCGCAAGTTGGCCCTACACAAGTCATTTAAACAACAAGACAGGGATCATGAACACCTACTAAGACAAAAAAATGATGCTTTGACTACTCCGGAATCCTTGGACACATTGGATCCCAGAGTTCCAGATGTCATTGAGCCACCATTGTCCTCACTTAAGCCTAAGTCAATTTTTTTTCCCCAGTATGGGAATATTGACACCTTCGTCCAGCTGGTGACCCGTGACCTAAAACTGATGACTAAGAAGTCGTCGCTTGGTGCTTCTAATTAGTATAGAGATGAGATACAGGCCCTAAAGGAACTTTTAGTTATCAAACTTTCTGATAAAGGAGGCAACGTTGTACTTATGGACAGGTCTGCCTATCAGGAGATGGTGAGGGACCTGGTGAATAAGACAGACACCTATACAAAATTAGACAGTAACCCTACCTAAACTTATCTGGGTGAATTAAAAATTCTGCTTACTCAAGCGAGAGCTGACAATTTGATTTCCAAGAATGAGTATAGATTTCTTTATAAAGCACATCCCACAATAGCAACTCTATATGCCATCCCAAAGGTACACAAACAAAGACGACCTGTACTGGGGAGACCGATTGTCTCGTGCAATAATAGCCTGACAGCGAATATTAGCCAATACGTAGATGTATTCATCGCACCCTTTGTTCCGAGCTTGCCTTCTTTCATTAAAGATACCAAGGATGTGGTCACTAGGTTCCAGGAGCTGCAGGTAATTCCAGAAACAAAACTGGCTAGTCTTGATGTTGAGGCACTGTACACCAACATCAGACATGATTTAGGAATTCAGGCAGTTTCCTCATTTCTTTCCACTAAAAGTACACTTTTTCACGGGCACAATAGGTTAATTTTAACCCTATTACACTTTCTTCTTAATCACAACTTTTTTCTTTTTGGTGGACACCTGTATTTACAATTAGTTGGGACTGCTATGGGCAGTAAATGCGCACCTAAATATGCCCAAAAAAATTTTGGGGTGGTGGAAAGACACCATCGTTTTCACCAATGATTTCCATAATTACACCAAACACATTTTATTTTGGGGTAGGTACATTGATGATGTACTTATCCTTTGGGAAGGGACCCATGACACGTTTCACCAATTCACATTGGTACTCAACTCTAATGCATGATATACCGAAAATCTACAGCAACTAATAATCTGTTGCACTGGAATAGTCACCAGCAACACCACCTAAAAAAGAGGATACTTATAGGCCAATATATTAGGGTGCGCAGGAACTACTCAGAGGATTCAAGTTTTATACAGGAAATTAATAACCTGTATAACAAGTTTAGAGCTAGAGGATACCCCGAAAAGGTCTTACACAGGGCCTTTGCGTGCGCAAAGGGTGTGAGGCGCGAGGACTTGCTGACTACGAACCAGCCCCCCCCCACACAGGTCGTCAGATGTATCGGTACCTTTGATGCTCAAAATCAACAGATTTTTTAGATCTTAAAAAAGCACTGGAATGTGTTGAAGGCTGACAACGATCTTAGAGCGGTTATAACTGAACATTTCAGTATCACTTACCGGAGGGAAAAAAATCTCAAGGACATCTTGGTCCATAGTCTCTTTTGGTCAGAACCTCCAAAGGTAACTTGGTTGAGGTCGGGGACTGTTGGCACCTTTCCCTGTGGAGACTGTTTTCTGTCCGTTCATAAAAAAAATCTAGGACATTTGTCAACCCTTTGGACCAAAAGGAATATCAGATTTGACAGTTTATCAATTGCAAAACAAAGGGTATGATATATATATTGCACATTGTCCCTGTCGTAAGATCTATGTGGGCAAGACCTCACAAGAGTTCAGGCGATTAATCTGCCAAAATATTAGGAGCATTAATACAAAGGCAAATACCACAATTTCTAAAGATGTTAGATTTCATCATGGGGGAGACTCCAAATGCCTGATCTTTTTGGGGATTTGCAAAAAGACGCTGGGGTAAAGAGGGGTGATCTGGATGCACTCCTCCTACAAGAAGAAACTAAATGGATATACAGTTTGGATAGTCTCCATCCAAAGGGACTCAATGAAGGATTCACCTTTTCCTCATTTTTATACACCGTTTAGGGAGGCAATCAAAGTTGGACGACATATTTATGGTTACTTTCCAGTTTAGTGAGCAAATTAACATAGATGACAGAGGTTGGCATGGTGGTATAGTCACAGTTATGCAGTTTGTGCAGTCATACTGTGGCAGTCAATACTAGAATGCATTCATATACAGTCATGTGAAAAAATTAGGACACCCTTTGAAAGCATGTGGTTTTTTGTAACATTTTTAATAAAAGGTTATTTCATCTCCGTTTCAACAATACAGAGAGATTAAAGTAATCCAACTAAACAAAGAAAACTGAAGAAAAGTCTTTTCAAGATCTTCTGTAAATGTCATTCTACAAAAATGCCTATTCTAACTGAGGAAAAAGATAGGACACCCTCACATGTATTCCCTCTTAAATTGGCTCAGATCTCACACAGGTATATCACACCAGGTGCACATAATTAGTAGATCGTTACTCTGCATGTTGAATGAGGCTTGCCCTATTTAAACCTCAGACATTTAGTTTGGTGTGCTCCTGACTGTTGAAGTGAGAGTGAGCACCATGGTGAGAGCAAAAGAGCTGTCAGAGGACTTCAGAAAAAAGATTGTAGCAGCCTATGAGTCTGGGAAGGGATTTAAAAAGATCTCAAAAGATTTTGAAATCAGCCATTCCACTGTCCGGAAGATAGTCTACAAGTGGAGGGCTTTCAAAACAACTGCCAACATGCCCAGGACTGGTCGCCCCAGCAAGTTCACCCCAAGAGCAGACCGCAAGATGCTAAAAGAGGTCTCCAAAAACCCTAAAGTGTCATCTCGAGAACTACAGCAGGCTCTGGCTACTGTTGATGTAGAAGTACATGCCTCTACAATCAGAAAGAGACTGTACAAGTTTAACTTGCATGGGAGGTGTGCAAGGAGGAAACCTTTGCTTTCCAAGAGAAACATCGAGGCCAGACTGACATTTGCCAGAGATAAAGTTGACAAAGACCAGGACTTCTGGAATAATGTTCTTTGGACAGATGAGTCCAAAATTGAATTATTTGGACACAACAGCAGAGGACATGTTTGGCGTAAACCAAACACAGCATTCCAAGAAAAGAACCTCATACCAACTGTGAAGCATGGAGGTGGAAGTGTCATGGTTTGGGGCTGCTTTGCTGCAGCAGGACCTGGTCAGCTCACCATCATAGAATCCACGATGAATTCTACTGTGTATCAGAAGGTGCTTGAAGAACATGTGAGACCATCAGTTAGAAAATTAAAGCTGAAGCGGAACTGGACCATGCAACATGACAATGACCCAAAACATACTAGTAAATCAACCAAAGATTGGCTGAAAAAGAAGAAATGGAGAGTCCTGGAATGGCCAAGTCAAAGTCCAGATTTGAATCCCATTGAGATGCTGTGGGGTGACTTGAAAAGGGCTGTATGTGCAAGAAACCCCTCAAACATCTCACAGCTGAAAAAGTTCTGCATTGAGGAGTGGGGTAAAATTTCCTCAGACCGATGTCGAAGACTGGTAGATGGCTACAAGAACCGTCTCACTGCAGTTATTTCAGCCAAAGGAGGTAACACTCGCTATTAGGGGCAAGGGTGTCCTATCTTTTTCCTCAGTTAGAATAGGCATTTTTGTAGAATGACATTTACAGAAGATCTTGAAAAGACTTTTCTTCAGTTTTCTTTGTTTAGTTGGATTACTTTAATCTCTCTGTATTGTTGAAACGGAGATGAAATAACCTTTTATTAAAAATGTTACAAAAAACCACATGCTTTCAAAGGGTGTCCTAATTTTTTCACATGACTGTATATATTTGGCACCAGTGGATGATGGATGTCAAAATTCCCCCTTTCTCTCTCCGTTAGTGACATTATATCTACCCCTTACCGTAGTTAAAGTGTCAGTGCATCTATTGATAGCGCAGGCCAGGCGCACAGGCCATCTCACATCGCTATCAGATTCTAAGTTGGCACGCTTGGGCAGCAGAGCACCTTTTTAAAAGGAAAATATTTTTTTTTCTTCTCTCTGTTAGTGACATTATATCTACCCCTTACCGTAGTTAAAGTGTCAGTGCATGTACTGATAGTGCAGGCCAGGCGCACAGGCCATCTCACATCGCTATCAGATTCTAAGTCGGCACGCATGGGCATCAGAGCACCTTTTTGAAGGGGAGGAATTTTTTATTTATTTTTTGTTAAACAAGTGCTCATGTATCGGCTGCCGGCGTAGGACATGCGCACCAGGCATGTCTTGATTTCCCTTACTTTTTAGTTGATGCGCATGGGTACTCAGTGTCTCAGCTACTAGAGACTGAGTGCTCACGCACCCGCCACCTGCACAGGACCTGCACTTTGGAAAGCATCATCTTACTGATTTTTTAAGTTAGTGCGCAGTGACAGCTTGCGCATGATGTCATAAAGATACCTCCTCTGCCCTGCTTTCATTTGTCAACAACAAAATAGGGAGGGCAGCTATTCCAATTCTCTTGCATTCTCATTTGTCACTTGGTGTAGTTTTCTTAACAGCAATTGGCTACCACACAAATCAATCACAGAATTGCGGCATATATACCACCACCACCATCATGTCTGATGTCTTCAACTCTGCCCAAACCCCTGAAGAAGCCAGTGATCTGGTGAAACATGTTGGGGGGCAGTTGATTGTTTTAAACAATTGTTGTCCACTCCAATGTTGCTTATTATCTTAGAAGTCCTTGTGTAGGACATTTAATTCAATATAGCAAGGTTTTTGAGCTAGGTGGAGCGCTTAGCAGCCTGTGTGCAGTGTGTGAATGCCTTTTGACAGCTACTGACGTAGTGTCAGACAAACGCGCTGTGCTGTGAACGTTTGTGTGTAGGAGCACAGTCACCTATTCCATTTAACCAGTTTTTGCAGGCAACTCCAGGTAGTTTGCTTACATTAGTCCATCTACACATTGCCCCCCTATGTTCAAGCTCTGCAGATATAGTTGTGGTGAATAGGAGATAGTGCACATCTCCCTCACCCTGGCAGCAACTAAGTTGTCAACTCTTCGGGGTGGAAACAAAGTGTTTTATTGTTTGTTATTTCTCACAGCCGTTTTATCATTATGTCGAATTAAAAGTGAACTTTATACTTGTACTAAAACATACTAATGACTTACAAAGAAATTGGCTCTAGGATGAATGTCTAAGATTGTTTTCTCCATCAGAATAGCTGACCACCACAGCAGAACCCAACAGACTCCATTATAAGTCAGTTTATTAAAAATGTATTAATTTGATGCAGAACTACAGGGGTGGGCATATTTAATTGTTTGCACATTTCCCAGGTGATGCAATCTTTCTGGCACAGAATACATTTACAACTGCTCATCTGACATCAGCAGCACCATTGGACCTTACCTGGACTATGGTTTGGTACATTGACCCTAATGTTACTAGATGTTGCCAGGCAGCAGGAAATTACTGTGTATGATAGCCGCTGCTGGAGCTAAGACTATCCTCCACATCTGGATAGAGCCTACACCCCCCCCCCCATTCAAGTTTCTTCTGGAGAAACTCTCATTTATAATGATGGACTGGGAAGAGGATTTGAGTATGCTGTGAAAACTTTTCTGATTTGTTACCAAGAAATGCTATACAGTTCATACACAATTGTTTCCAGCTCACATCATGGTTTCAGTCCGTCTAATGTTAGGAGACCTGGCGGTGTGTGTGACACAACTTTCTTTAGTAACTTGATGGAGGGGTCCGCATGCTGCACACTTGTTCGTATCTCTGAAATATCTGTTATTGGAGGAGAGGTGATGGTTCTGAGCTTTCTTTTCTGAACGCTCTGCAACCTGCGGAGTGTAAGTTTACAGTTGACTTGTTGACTTTGCAGTTCCTGTTATTTCTTCCTTGTTCCTTCCCCCCTTTTTTGTCTTATTTTCCTTACTTCTCGTCCCCTTTTTTTATTTTATTCTTTTGAAAAGCCAACAATGGTCAGTGGGTTTACCTTTTATTTTCAGGATACTTTTTTACCATGAGAAGCTGGAGCTAATCTCTTAATATAATAATTATACAGTATATGGAAGTTGTATTAAGAACTTTGCTTCTACTTTTTTTTTATAATGCCATGTTTGTAACTCCTTTCTTATTAACCTTCAATAAAACATTTAAATATAAAAATGTATCAAAAAATATTTTCAATATCTTTCTGTAGCATTCACTTTAAGTAAATGTGCAGACTAGCAGGCTTTCTGTTTTAGAACTGCTCTGAATGCTTGATGTGTAGCCCTTATCTCGTCATAACCTCTTCTTCACCCAGGCAGCCCCCTTGAGTAGAGCAGCTGAGCTATATCATGCAGGGCAAGGGCTTTTTTAGCAGATCTGGTCACGTATTGTTTATCTGTATGGGAATGCTAGATGGAGGCTTCCATCTAACAGTGAGCCCAGTGACAGCCTAGGGCAGGGCTAAAGCCCACCCATTAGTGCTGGTGACATGACCAGGGACACTGCTAGGCTAAAGCCTCCACCTAGCAGTGTAAAAATATAAACAAAAGAGTCCTTGCCCTGCATGATATAGCGCAGGGCAAGGGAGAGCATCAGAACATTTCCACTCAGAGTGGCTGCCTGGATGAAGAAGATGTTATGTCTGGGTTCAGGTCTGAACCTGGACAGCCTCTTTAACTCCTGACAGCCCATAAACATTCATTGTATCTAAACTCTTATCACACTGATAAGAATATGGCTTAAATGGGTGTTTATGAGCTGTCAAGAGTTCAGAGATAAGGGCTGCACATCCAGCCATCAGAGCAGCTCCCTGACTCCCTCCCTGATTCAGTGTGAGGCAGATAGCAATAGTGTGTACGTAAAGTAAAGGCTGTGCAGGAAAAACTTGAACATTTGTAATCAAGGCCAATTGAAAAAAATGGACTTTAGCCCATAATGAGGAAAATGCAATGATAAAAAATTTCCCACAAAGCTGTCCATAACCTTAATGAATCATAATGAGGACAATATTTAATCATTTTCCTTCCTCTCATCACTGTTCATTCACAAACACCTCAATTACCTAATAAGCTGAAGAGAGCTCTGGAAATTTGATGATAGGACTGAAACAATAAAAGGTAAGGTGTCCATACTTTGTTAGTATATGCCCTCAAGGAAGGAGAATGGACTCTAAGGGCTGTTTCACACTTGCCTCTGCAGTCTGCATCGGGTCTTGGCACTCTTTCACGGAGCGGATGCCACGCACGGCATCAGCTCGTGTGAAACAGCCCTAAACGTGCCCATACAAATACTCTAAGAGCAAAGATGGCTGAACAGATTAAACCAGGACTTGCCGACTATCTTATGTGCATGATGTTGTTCTGAATGACTGATGCTATGGAAAGAAAGAATCGGATAGCTGTACTTCAATATGTCTGGTTCTTTGTTTTAATGGGGAATAAGCCATTGTCAGTGGTACCTAGCGTTGGCTTACTTGCCTCTCCTCATGCTTTTCTGAAGCAAGTGTGCATATATGTGCATGGGAGAATCAGGAGGAAAAACTGTCAGCCAAAAACATTGAACGTGTACTAGTTATTAATGGGGGTTCTAGTAAGTGAACCCCCATTGATCTAACATGCATCACCTGTTTTGTGGACAGGTGATAGATGTTAATAGCAGGGGAAAAGGCTAGCTCTCTTTATTTCGCACAAAAGCTAGCTCTCTTTTTTTTGCATAGAGACTAGCTCTCTTTCTTTAGCTCTCTTTTTCCATCTTTTATTAAAAACAACATTACAGAGTAATGCATTGGAAATGTATCAGAAAATGACCTACGAAACAAAGTGAAATTTATTAAAAGATGACAGTTTTTGCATTATGAATGGAATATATACTGACATAATCTAACCTTCCATCAAATGCATTCTTCTTAAAACTGGTGTGGATTTTTTTTGGATTAGTAAAATACATGCAGACACGCACTCACACATAATACTGGTCTGATTTAATATACTTCAGTTCAGATGATCACACTGCAGTACTGTTCTGAGCTGCCAGAGAGTATATTGAATCAGCCCCTTGCAAAAGGAGCTAAGCCCAGGCCTGCAGGCTAGAGGAGGAATGCCCTGTGCAGAGGTATGTAATCCATTGCTTCCTTATCACCGACAATCATGCAAATAGAGTATGCATAAGCAGAATGTATTGTGTGCATGGAGAAAATAGGATTTACCTGAGACGTCTGTATACAGGGTTCTATAGCAAGATCCAAAACATTGAACCACATGCTTTGAGCCGCATATGATTCATCACATAAAGAATCATGCAGATTTGTAAGCAAGAATAGCAATACTGGATATGATGTGTCTAATGGGTGGAGAAGTGCAAAGAAAAAAAACACTTTTAGGCATATTCGATTTGCATGTATGTTAGCAATTGTAACGAACCTAGGGAGTCTGTCTTCCTCGTTTTCTCATACCCTTTCATTTCACATAACCTCCACCCCACCCCATATCATTCTCCCCTTTACACTGGCAGCTCATAATGATGAATGGGGCAGTAGCCCGGGGAGGGGAAGGGAGCACCTTCATGCAACATTTGGACTTTGCTCTGGAGAGAGAAATATAAGATGCGATTTAAAAAGTCCCACAAGACAATGGTTACATGTACCATATAAAGCATGTATTATGTTAACACACATGCATGTACAGAGAGGATAAAATGGTAGAAATGTGCAGGGTTAAAGCTACATGGAATGAAAGGCATACTCCATTGACGTGCTTAGGGCTAGTTCACACAGCAGATTGTGCCTGTTGCATTTTTTCAATGTGAATGCAGCAGACCTGTTTGCAGTTTAGTCCCACTGAATGGAGTAAAACCACTAGCAGACACTTGCAGTTTCCAGCGCCATCTGAGCAGATGCTGCACCACGTATGGAAAAGTCCTTTTTTGGTGCGGTCACGGAAGATAAACCGTGGCAGCACGGCCAGGGAGGTGGTTTCCTTGTGGCCACAATTTTTTGCTGCGAAAACCATATCAAATTCCGAGGGCATAAACCAATGTGTGAATTAATCCTTAAAGGAGTTCCTCATTGTGGACAATCCTTACTTGTTAAAAGGTTTAATTGATCAACCCCAGACACCAACTACTTCTGGGAAACATAAGACACAAACAAAACAAAGAGTTGCTATAGCCCAAAGTGCAGAAATACAAAATACCTTATTGATAAGATTAATAAATAAAAAAGACCTAAAAAGGAATCTCACTAAAGAGAAATATGCAGCATTTCTAAAGAGGCACATGAACTATATACATCATATGGGTGATGGTCTCTTAACATGGGATGACGATCTAACAGATTGTCGGGAAGGAAGCGTTCCTTCCCAACAATCTGCTCATCGTTAGAGGAGGAGACTGATGCATTTACATGAAAAAGAAAGATAAATGTAACGCACAAGAGTAACTACAGCCCCAAGAGGTGCATTCAGTCGGGTGGACTCACCCTGTCCACTCCCAGAGGCAGTAAAAATAGAATAAAATTAACTGGGCACTCTCAGAATATCTGAACCAATTGAAATGTATTAGCATATATTACAATAGCACTGAGCAACAGTATATATTGGCGGTAATAGTAAACACTAAATATCAATATATATAAAACACAAAACATGCAGTAAAATCATGTAAAACACCTGGAAAATAGAGATCTAAAATGTAATAAAATTCGAGGAATAAAATTGGAATACTCAATAGTAAAATGTTCGTATAAATATTCAGCCAAATATTTGTATGGAAAAGTCACCTCGGATAATGGTGGCAATAAACAGTGTCCTCTGATATTGTCCTATTCGATTTGATCACAGGGGTATCCAAAACTACAGTCCCAATACGCGGTCCACTGAACCAACTTTAAGCGGCGTCCCGCTTATCACATCCACCAGCAGCGTCCCACTGGACTAAGAGTCATATGAATAAAAGTGCTGGATAAAATCGCTGGATAAAAATCAAACGGTCTTACCGTCTCCCTTGATAGGTCAACGAAGGTAATAATGTGGTCCTCTGAGTCTGTAGACCGATGGTTCGTCAGTAAGTTTGCACACTGGCAGTTGTTTGGCACATGTATTCAGGCCTTCCACATAGACTCAGGCCTTACAGGTTGTATTCCAAGTGAGCCATTCGTGTGACAGACGATTCCTTCTTAACGGATATCCAGTCGATTCTCCAGATTTCCAAGTGTACCAAGTTTCTGGGGTCCTGTCTAGGCTTGATGCGTTTCGGGGTATCACGTTACCCCTTCCTCAGTAGCTATCAGTCCCCCAAAGAAGTCCTTTCTTATATAGTGGATAGGCTATTCCCAAAACCAGGATCAAGTATTCCAAAAACCTGGAGTGGATTAATTGTTTGGTCCACTCTATATCATTGCCTCTATTTTCCTTTCTCCAAATCTTTACAATATTGTATAAAATCCAATTACCTTTAATGTATGAATACACATATATGCTAAATGAAAGTTAAAATAAGTTTCAACATACTCCATTTAAAATCTCAATCACAATCTAAAATGTGCTCTAATTAGGCTTTGCAGCTGAATATGCAAAAACCCTTCCATCCCCATATAGCCCGAAGCCTGGTGATTCTAATGCAACAAAAAACGCATCTGACACCATGCGGTTTCCATGCGGTTTTGATGCTTTTTTTGAGGCAAACGACTCGGACACCTTTTTATAATACTTCTATACTCTTAAAAGTCCCCAGAATAAAAAAATAAGGGAAATACACTTTAAAATTGTATGTGATCACCACCTAAAACTGTCTGTCGGTGGGCCATATAGATTATAATGTTCAACCCTAAGAGAGAAAACTACTTGACTTGGGAATCATCTTACATATTTTCACAGTGTTATTCAAGATAATGTAGTATGGAGTGGAAGCCCATTATCTTGACTAACACTGTGAAAGTATGTAAGAAGATTCCCAAGTCAAGTAGTTTTCTTGATTTTACTGCATGTTGTGTGTTTTATATATATTGATATCTAGTGTTTACTATTACCGCCAATATATACTGTTGCTCAAAGCTATTGTAATATATGCTAATACATTTCAATTGGTTCAGATATCCTGAGAGTGCCCAGTTAATTTTATTCTATTTTGATGCATTTACATGCAGCGAGCAGTGATTGCTAATGCCATCTCTCTTCCCCATACTGACTCATTGTTTCCCATCAGGAGATCGTTCATGTTTACACAGCACAATCTGCCACTGGGAAACGATGATCTTTAGTGCTGCACAAATGATACAATTACCTGATGAATGAGCGTTTGACAGATGCACTCATAGATATGCAACATGCTGCCCCCCAGGGACCTATCGCACCCCAGGTATTTTGTGGAATGCCGAGTGGTGTGGTGCGGTCTATATGTGTCACAGTGCTCCTACCTGGATACAGCGGGACCCCAGGCTTGGGCTCCAAAGCAAATAAAGGGGAATAGTTGAGTTAGGGGATGAGAAATAACTTGAGTTCAGACCTTGGCAAACTTTAGCAGCAGATTTACTTGGGTAGACTTGATTCCAGACAATATTCAGGCTTTTCTTACATTCAGGTTTTCTCTTGGTTCCAGCAGGCTTTGGCATAAACTGGAAGGCAAACTTGATACTCCTGCTTTCTCTCTTTCTCTGCTGGGCTGACAGGCATGTTTAATAACACTGCTTTCTCTCTGTTGTGCTAAACTCTGCCTGGGTCTGGTTACTGGACTTTTGGTCGGTTCCAGTCTACATGGATTGGGGTGCCTTTGGCTGTTGTCCCCCTCTTAATCCCCCTTTTACTCAGTAAAGTAAATTAGATACTCTACAAGCTACTTCCCTTTGGTGGCTCCTGCTCCAGCCGAAGAACAATTTTCCCTTGCTGCAATATCTTCTGGCGACCGAAGAACACTTTCCTCTGGTTGATATATCTTCCATACATCTGATTCCATGGCAAGCATAGCTTAGCCTGCACTGGCTGTTATAGACACATCTGGCTGTGACCGTGCCCAGGCTTACACCCTCTGTCTAGCCTAGACTAGAATAATCTAGCACTGCTGCCCTTCCCTTCTGGTAGGAAGCAGGACTGGCCCATTTCTGCCCAAAGGGGGAAGAATGGAATGGTGAGTTCCATTCTATCTAAGTATCTGTCTCTCTCTCTCTCTCTCCAGACATATACGCTGCCACCTGCTGGTTAACCATTACATGAACAAAACAGTTACATTAAAGTAAGATCAATGCACACTTGTGAAGGACCTGGAATTAAATACAAGTATGACATCGGTATTAGCAAAAAAAGACAGTAGCGTGGTGAAAGAATAGTAATACCACTCTTGCAAACATTAAGAATAGATAAATTAAAACTGTAGAAAATGATAAAAGCAATGTGTCCACTTGCGCTCAAAATAAAAATAAAAATTTGAAAAATAAATACAAATATAGACAGAAATAGAAAAATATGTGTCTGAAAAGGTATATATGTCTATCAACTTTGCAAACTTAGCTTGTGTATGTAACCAAAAGAATGCAGGCAAGAATGCTACAAGAAAATATACATATCTTACATTGTGCTAAATTTTTGGATTTTTATTTGAGCACAAGTGGAGACATTGCTTTTATAATTTATAATTTTATACAGTTTCCATTTATCTATTCTTGATGTTTGCAGGCATTTCGCTGCAATTGTTATAATATATTTTGATGTAACTGCCAATGTCTATTACTACTATAGACATTGGCAGTCTGCTAATTGTGTTAATATTTTATATTGGGTTATTCACCATACTACTCCCCCATATGATGTAAACAGTTCATGTTTGTATTATTGCACTATAGCTATAACGACTCTTTGTTTTGTTTGTGTCTCATTAATTAGGTGAGTCTGCCCATAATTTGAAGTATTATTATTATACTATTATTATTATATTTTTTTTTATTTTTTTTTGTTCCCACATCTTTTAAAGGAGTTGTCCTGCCATATATATTGATGACTTAGCTTTAGGATAGGTCATCAATATCCGATTGGCCGGGGTCCGACACTGCAACCCGCCGATTAGCTGTTTTAAGAGAGTACTCGCTCAATTCAAGTGAAAAGAATGAGAAGTTGTCATCACACTGCACTTCAGAAATGATGGGTAGTGTAATAAAGAGGTAGCAGAGCCCGCACTGAGTGCCGCCTTCTATTCAAACAGCTGATCGGTGGGGTGCTGGGTGTCAAGCTCCTGCCGATCGGATCCTGACAATAGGTCATCAATATATATGGCAGAACAATCCCTTTAACCTCATTGTGTCTTATACAATTATACAATTTCCTATTGGCAACCAATAATGCTCTTGTTTTACAAATTCGGAAAAAACATAGCAAATAAAGAAGGACAGCATAGAATCTTATATGTGGCTCAAAAACAAGTCCAAATAAGTCCTTGTGAAATGGACCAGATACTGAACACAATGAAAACAATAATGCCTGGACCTGGAGCAGTTTTCTTTGATTAAATAGCACAGTATATTTGTTAACAGTTAAAAAGGAAAATTCTGGCAATGTCCATATCTCACCAGATCAGTCAGTGTGGCGCTGTTAGATGTTCCCAGTAAGCCGGATTGTGGCCAAGGCAGTCGGCTACTAGGTCCCTCTTTCCTTCTCCAAGCTGGTTCAGTCTCAAACGCTGCAGTTACACATAACTGTGGATGTTCCTGTCTGGAGTTTACTGCACAGAATTGGAAAACCGATAAGTGCATCCTGGGTGGGATCCGATGTAGTTTACTTAACATGCTTGAAATTATACTTATAGAATTAAAGTCTTGTGGTTATGGCATATTAAACTAAAACGCAACCGGTTTCACCAACACGGCTTTCTCAAGGGCATATCCTTTGATAAAGCCGAGATGGCGAAACTGGTTGGGGTTTAAGATGTTTTATATGCATAACCACAAGACTTTAATTCTGTAAGTATAATTTCAAGCGTGTTAAATAAACTACATCGGATCCCGCCCAGGGTGTGCTTGTTGGTTTTCCAATTCTGTGCAGTAAACTCCCAGATTCCATGAAGCAAAGGAACTGCCACAGCGATGTGTAACTGCGACTTGGAGAAAGAAAGAGGGACGCTCCTGCATGTAATCGCCGACTGCCTTGGCTACAAGCCGGTTTACTGCAAACATCTAACAGCGCCACACTGACTGATCTGGTGAAATCTACTGTGCCATTTAATCAAAGAAAACTGCTCCAGGTCCAGGCTTTATTGCTTTAATTGTCCCAAAAATATAGAACTCAGCTTTTACTGAAACAATTAAATCTGAAGGGAACTGAAAAGGAAGTTGAAATCTCTCAGCCCTGGGCTGATATGTTCAGGAGACAGATAGGGATAATCCGCAGTCTTAAAGGCCTGGGCATAGGAGGTTATGCAGCCTGTATGATGTGCTGTGAACAGCTTGGCTGCAATCTAAAGTGTCTCTATATACAGTATATACAAATGCATCTAGCTCCCCCGCATGTTTTGCCGGTTTACCGGCATCTTCAGGGGTAACGAGGCTTCCCTACCTGCACTGCTTATACAGACAGCAGGGAATGCAGTCACCATTAGTGATGAACGAACATCGGCCGGGACGTTTCGCGAACGCGCGTTCACGATCAAATGTTCGCAAAACGCGCGTTTGCGGCGGGCCCCATTCACTTTAATGGCAGGCGAACCTGAAAAACCTTCAGGTCATATTTGCAGCCACCAAATACTTACTAGAAGTGCACAAATAGTCCCACAACATGGACAGTGACATACCAGCGGGGGATCAATTGCAAAAATTCCCACAAAAAATATTAATTTTAATAAGGGGCCATTTTTATGCGTCTTAAAGGGAAACTCTCAAAAAATGTGTCCTGCTGGAGCCTAGAAAATGTTTATTTTAGGCCACAAGAGTACAGGCCCCAAAAATTAGGCTTAAGTGATTATGTGGCTGGAGGTACATTAGGTGGTCACTGAATAACTATTTTACTGTAGGCAAGTGGAGTCAAGTGCAGGCCCCAAAAATTAGGCATTCACCTAACAGAAAACAACAAGTGATTATGTGGCTGGAGGTACATTAGGCCGTCCTTGAATAACAATTTCACTGTAGGCCAGTGGAGTTCAGGCCTCAAAAATTAGGCATTCACCTGACAGAAAAGAACAAGTGATTAAGTGGCTGGAGGTATATTAGACGGTCACTGGATAACAATTTTACTGTAGGCCAGTGGAGGCCTCAAAAATTAGGCATTCACCTGACAGAAAAGGCCTTTTTATGCTGCTGTATATACATAAGACAAGGACCATTCTTTGTTCTGGGTGGTGGCGGATATGTGTGGGCTGGCATGAGGAAATTCAATTACACGTGGTCGTCACAGATGTTGAACTCCTCTGAGATCCATGCCTTATTCTTTTTTACAAATATGAGGTAGCTCACACTGTCGTGAGCTAGGCAAGTGTGCTTATCGGTCACGATCCCCCCCTGCTGCGCTGAACGTCCTTTCGGACAGGACACTCAACGAGGGGAAAGCCAAGAGTTCCATGGAAAATTGTGCCAGCTCTGGCCACAGGTTAAACCTGCACAACCAGTAGTCCAGGAGTTTCTTGCTTTTCAGAGCGTCCACATAGGCCGTTAACCCGATGTAGTCAGACAACTGTCGGTCTAGGCGTTCCATGAGGCTGTATCCAGAGGGCGGCTGTCAATGGGTTGGATGCAATAATGAATTCATATCCGTAGTGACCAACACATCTTCAAACCGCCCTTTTCTTGCAGGCGAGCTAGGATTGGTACATGCGCCTGTTTCGCTGTGGGTGGAAATTCGTCTGCCAGCGCCCGCAACAGTAGAATGCAGCGTCTCTAACAGCAAGGCCTGGAAATTGTGCATTCTGACAGCTCTCTGCGATGCTGGTAACATGTCCACCATTTTGTGTTTGTACCGGGGGTCCAAGTACATTGCCACCCAGTACTTGTCCTTGCCCTTTATGCTTTTTACACGGGGGTCCCTCTTCAAACACTGGAGCATGAAGGCCCCCATTTACACTAAATTGGAAGCGGTGGAGCGCCCTTACTCCTGCTCATCGCCCAGGAGAATGTCCTCCTCGGTCTCCTCCCCCCACCCACGGACAACACCAGGGTTCCCCGAAAAAGTTTAAATTCCCCCTCAAAGCCTGCTCTTCTTGCTTTGCTCCTACTCCCCCAGCCACCACCCTCCTCTGACTCCTCTTCAGACTCCCGCTGGCTTGTCTCACATGGAGTAGCCCCCCCTGGGAATTCATTCAGCATTGCGACTTCCTCATCTTCCAGCTCCAGCTCCTCGACGGCTTGATCATGACATGAGGCAATGCATGCTCCAGAAAGAAGGTGTAAGGTACAATGTCACTGATGGTGCCCTGGCTGCGACTGACCAGTTTGGTGATCTCATCAAATGGCCGCAGAAGTCTGCATGCATCACGCATGAGCAGCCACAGGCGTAGTGAAAAGAAATCAAGCTCCCATAACCTGTCCTACTGCAGAGTTCGTACAGGTAGTCGTTAATGGCACATTGCTGCTGGAGCAGCCTATCAAGCATATACAAGGTGGAGTTCCAGCGCGTCAGGCTGTCACAAATTAGATGTCTGGCGGGCAGGTGGTGTTGTGGCTGAACGTCAGCAAGGCGAGCCATGGCTGTGTAAGATCCTCTAAAATGGGCAGAGATTTTTCCTGGCCTGCCTCAAGACGTCCTGGACCCTGGGGTATTTGGCGATTTGCAATACACGGCATGTGTGTAATTTTGCCCTGTTTCAGCACACTCAGCAGATTATCACCGTTATTCCACACCACTTTATCAACTGTCAAATTGAACAGGGTTAGCCACTGATCAGTCTGTGACCGCAGAGCTGAAAGCAGTGCAGAAGCGGTGTAGCTCTTGGCTTCCACGAACAACTGCAGCAGCACAGTTCTGGGGAGCTTGGGGGGTGCGGCGGAAGAGGTAGTAGCAGTGGAAAAGGAGGAATCAGCCGAGGAGGAGACGGAGGATGGAGTAGAAGGAGGAGAAGGAGAGGCAGGCCTGCATGCAATCCGTGGCGGTAACACTAAATCCACACTGGAGCCACGAGTTACATGCTTTACGGCCATCAGAAGGTTCACCCAGTGGGCAGTAAAAGTTATGTACCTTCCCTGCCTGTGTTTTATAGACCACATGTCTGTGGTCAGATGTATCTTGGCAACGACACTGTGTGCCAGAGATATATTCACTTGCCACTGAACGTGGCCATATAGCTCTGGGATGCCCTTCTGGGAGAAATATTTCCTTCCGGGGACTTTCCATTGTGGTGTGCCAATGGCCACACATTTTCTAAAGGCCTCTGAGTCCACCAGCTTATATGGCAGTATTTGCAGGCTAGCAGTTCTGACAAGCCAGTGGTCAGCCATTGGGCAAGAGGGTTATCCGGCATTATCAACTTTTTACTCTTGAACATTTGGGCCATGGAAGCCTGCCTTCTGCCAGATGAACGCGACGACGGCACAGTGAAAGGTGGAGTGGAGAACAAATGGGAGGAGAGAGGAGAAGGAGAAGAGGCAGGACGTGGAGCGCCGGGAGTGTGGCTTTGTGGGTTCTGACGGCGTTGCTCCCACATGGTTCGGTGATGGGAGGCCAGGTGCCTTCTTAAGGTGGTCGTAACTAGGTGAGTGTTGGGCTTACCGTGACCTATGCGTTGACAGCAAAAGTTGCAGATGGCAACACTATTGTCAGCAGCTGACACTTTAAAAAAAAGCCCACACTGCGTAGCCATGTTCTTTTTGCCTCCTGTGCACTGCGAGTTCTGCCTGCTTCTCCTCCTTCTCCTACCTATCTGCTGTTCCATCTCTCCTTCTGAACTCCACTCCTCTTCCTCTATTGTGGGCACCCACATGACGTCCATCGACACGTCATCATCGTCACCTTCACCACCACTGACATTAGAGATCTCGGAGTAGGCAGCAACAGCGAGGACCACCCTCCTTGGGCTGAACTGGGTACTGTTGTAAGACCGCTGGGTGGTGGCCATTGCTACCTCCTCTTCATTATCCGATTGCCAAGAATGGCTGCGCATCAGTAAGGTCTAGGAATGGATGGGAAAATAATTTCTCTGACTCGAGTGGATGGGCTATGGTGGTGGTGGTGTCTTTGGTGGTGCACACAGCAGAGAGTGAGGAGGGTGCAGAGACAGAAGATGAGGAGGGTGCAGAATCGGAAGACTGAGTGAGCCACTCAAGCAACTCTGGTGTGTCTTTTGACGTAATCGCACGCACCTTCTCCAACTTTCAACTTAGGCTCCAGCCTGGTGCACCTGCCCGACCCCTACCACCCCTGCGGAACAGCCTGCCAATTCATATGCCTGTCATTTTCAAAATGACCCTGTGCCAAAGTCCCTATAGAAGAGCGGTATTTGTGGAAGCATGGATATCGCAGGCCTCAATCAGTATTTGGTGGAAGCTGGTATATCAAACCCCTTAATCAGTATTTTGCAGAAGCAGATGTTTAGGAATCCTCAATTAATATTTGGTGGAAGCAGTTATATCAAACCCCTAAATCAGTATTTTGTGGAAGGAGGTTTAATGCAGGCCTCAAACAATAGTTTGTGGAAGCAGATATATCAGTCTCCTTAATCAGTATTTTGTGGAAGCAGGTATATCAATCCCCTTAATCAATATTTTGTGGAAGCTGTTGTATTGCAGGCCTCTATCAGTATTTGGTGGAAGCTGGTATATAAAACCCCTTAATCAGTATTTTGCAGAAGCAGATGTTTAGGAATCCTCAAATAATATTTGGTGTAAGCAGGTATATCAAACCCCTTAATCAGTATTTTGTGGAAGGAGGTTCATTGCAGGCCTCAATCAATATTTTGTGAAAGCAGGTATATAAGTCTCCTTAATCAGTATTTTGTGAAAGCAGGTATATCAAACCCCTTAATCATCCAAAAAATATATACCCCAACCATGGGATAATTACTTATTCAAGTAATAACCAAGCCCTTGGCAATACAATAAATACATAACCTACATAGACAAATGCCAGACCGCTGGTACTCATTAAATTCTTTATTACAAAAAACATTATAATTTAATAACATACATGATTAAAATAATCTTTTGGTATTGTGGAAGCAGGCATATAGAAACCCTTAAACAATACTTGGTGGAAGCATGTATATTGCACCCCTTAATCAGTATTTTGTGGAAGCAGGTATATCAAACCCCTTAATCAGTATTTTGTGGAAGTAGATATATCGCACCCCTCAATCAGCATTTTGTGGAAGAAGGTATATAGAACCCCTTAATCAATATTTAGTGGAAGCAGGTATATCGCACCCCTCAATCTGTATTTTGCGGAAGCTGGTATATCAAACCCCTTAATCAGAATTTTGTGGAAGCAGGTGTATCGCAGGCCTCAATCAATATTTGGTGGAAGCAGGTTTATCAAACCTCTTAATCAGAATATTGTGGAAGCAGGTGTATTGCAGGCCTCAATCAATATTTGGTGGAAGCAGGTATATCAATCTCCTTAATCAGCATTTTGTGGAAGCAGGTATATCAATCCCCTTAATCAGTATTTTTGTGAAAGCAAGTGTATCGCAGGCCTTAATCAGTATTTGGTGTAAGCAGGTATATCAAAACCGTCAATCAGTATTTTGTGTAAGCAGGTATATAGAACCCCTTAATCAATATTTGGTGGAAGCAGGTACATCGCACCCCACAATTAGTATTTTGTGGAAGCAGGTATATAAAACCCCTTAATGAATATTTGGTTGAAAATACACAATATTTAACGTAGTCAATATGTACCAGCTACACGCACAAGTGAAAACCCTTCCTCAGGTGCGAGTAGGCGACAGAAACTGCAGCGGTATTTGGTCGGGCCTAATGCGGCTCTACAAATGGTGAGGCCTGAACATATACAGGCAATAGTAGATTGGGTTGCTGACAGTGGATCCAGTTCCTTTACAATGTCTCCCACTCAGTCTCCTGCTGAAAGACCACAGTTGGCACCTGCAGCCGATGTCCATCAGTAAAAAGAATTCAATAATTTGCCTGTTACATTTTCTGGTGAAATTCAAAAAATTTTGGGTGTGAAGTACCACTGCTATACCTAGTAGACCGAAATTTGTACATTTGCGCCTTAAAAGCTTTTCCCACATTTTCGCTTGACTCTTTTGGCCCACATTTGGGCTCCTCAAATTTGTACAACATTTGCGCCTTAATAGCTTTTCCCACATTTCCGCTTGACTTTTTTGGCCCACATTTGGGCTTCCATAATTTGTCAACATTTGCGCCTCAATAGCTTTCCCCACATTGTGTATTGTCTGAACGCGTGTTTAGCACGACTGGAGGGTTATATTTACCAATGTTTTGGGGTGCACCCTAATTAAAAACTAGGCTACCTCCTCCACCGCCACTTCCACCTACACTGCCACATCCACCTACACCGCCACATCCACCTCCTCCTCAACCTCCTACTCCATATGGACCTCGTCCTCCTAGATCAAGATTATTATTTTTTATTTTTATGTATTTTATGTTATTTAAAGTAACTTCCCTATCCACATTTGTTTGCAGAGCACTTGTCATGCTCTTAACCACATTTTGATGACATTTGCAGCCCTCTAGCCCTTTCCATTACATTTTTACAGCCATTTTAGTGCTCAAAAGTTCGGGTCCCCATTGACTTCAATGGGGTTCGGGTTCAGGGTCAAGTTCGGGTCCCGAACTCAAACTTTTTTCTGAAGTTCGGCCGAAGCCATCGAACCCGAACATCCAGGTGTCCGCTCAACTCTACCCCTTAATCAATATTTGGTGGAAGCAGGTATATCGCAACATTCAATCTGTATTTTGTAGATGCAGGCATATCAAAACCCTTTAATCAATATTTTGAGTAAGCAGGTATATCGCAGGCCTTAATCAATATTTGGTGGAAGTAGGTATAGCAATCCCCTTAATCAGTATTTTGTGGAAGCAGGTATATAGAACCCCTTAATCAATATTTGGTGGAAGCAAGTATATTGCAACCCTCAATCTGTATTTTGTAGAAGCAGGTATATCAAACCCTTTATTCAGTATTTTGTGGAAGCAGGTATATCTCACCCCCAATCAGTATTTTGTAGAAGCAGGTATGTCAAATTCCTTAATCAGTATTTTGTGTAAGCAGGTATATCACATCCCTCATTAAGTATTTTATGGAAACAGGTATATAGAACCCCTTAATCAATATTTTGTGGAAGCAGGTATATGAAACCCCTTAATCAGTATTTTCTGGAAACAGGGGTATCGCAGGCCTCAATCAATATTTGGTGGAAGCAGGCCTATCATTCCCCTTAATCAGTATTTTGTGGAAACAGGTATATAGAACCCCTTAATCAGTATTTTGTGTAAGCAGGTATATCGCACCCCTCAGTCAGTATTTTGTGGAACCGTATATATAGAACCCCCTTAATCAATATTTTGTGGAAGCTGGTATATTGCACCCCTCAATCAGTATTTTGTGGAAACATGTATAGAACCCCTGAATCAATATTTGGTGGAAGCAGGTATATTGCACCACTCAAGCAGTATTTTGTGGAAACCTGTATATAGAACCCCTGAATCAATATTTTGTGGAAGCAGGTATATCACACCCCTCAATCAGTATTTTGCGGAAGCAGGTATATAGAACCCCTTAATCAATATTTGGTGGAAGCAGGGATATCGCACCCCTCAATTAGTATTTTGTGGAAGCAGGTATATAGAACCCCTTAATCAATATTTGGTGGAAGCAGGTATATTGCACCCCTCAATCTGTATTTTGTGGATGCAGGCATATCAAACTCCTTAATCAGTATTTTGTGGAAGCAGGTGTATCGTAGGCCTCAATCAATATTTGGTGGAAGCAGGTATATTAATCCCCTTAATCAGTATATTGTAGAAGGAGGTTTATAGAACCCCTTAATCAATTTTTGGTGGAAGCAGGTATATCGCAACCCTCATTCTGTATTTTGTGGAAGCAGGTATATCAAACCCTTTATTCAGTATTTTATGGAAGCAGGTATGTCAAATTCCTTAATCAATATTTTGTGTAAGCAGGTATATTGCACCCCTCAATCAGTATTTTATAGAAGCCGGCATATAGAACCCTTGAATCAATATTTTGCGGAAGCAGGCATATCGTACCCCTCAATCTGTATTTTGTGGAAGCAGGTATATCAAATTCCTTAATTAGTATTTTGTGGAAGCAGGTATATCGCACCCCTCAATCAGTATTTTATGGAAGCTGGCATATAGAACCCCTTAATCAATATTTTGTGGAAGCAGGCATATCATACCTCTCAATCTGTATTTTGTGGAAGGAGGTATATATCAAACCCCTTAATCAGTATTTTGTGGAAGCAGGTATATCGCACCCCTCATTCAGTATTTTGTGGAAGCAGGTATATAAAAACCGCTTAATCAGTAATTTGTGGAAGCAGGTATATCGCACCCCTAAATCTGTATTTTGAGGATGCAGTTATATACAACACCTTAATCAATATTTGGTGAAAGCAGGTATATCGCACCCCTCAATCAGTATTTTGTGGAAGCAGGTATATCGCAGGCCTCAATCAATATTTGGTGGAAGCCGGTATATCGCACCCCTGAATCATTATTTTGCAAAAGCAGGTATATAGAGCCCCTTAATTAATATTTGGTGGAAGCAGGTATATCGCACCCCTCAATCTGCATTTTGTGGAAGCAGATATACTAAACCCCTAATCATTATTTTGCGGAAGCAGGTATATCTCAGGCCTCAATCAATATTTTGTGGAAGCAGGTATATCAATCCACTTCATCAGTATTTTGTGTAAGCAGGTGTATCTCAGGCCTCAATCAATATTTGGTGGAAGTAGGTATATCAATCCCCTTAATCAGAATTTTGTGAAAGCAGGTTTATAGAACCCCTTAATCAATTTTTGGTGGAAAAAGGTATATTGCAACTCTTAATCTGTATTTTGTGTAAGCAGGTATATCAAACCATTTATTCAGTATTTTGTGGAAGCAGGTATATCGCACCCCTCAATCAGTATTTTGCGGAAGCAGGTATGTCAAATTCCTTAATCAGTATTTTGTGTAAGCAGGTATATTGCACCCCTCAATCAGTATTTTATGGAAGGAGGTATATCAAACTTCTTAATGAGTATTTTGTGGAAGCAGGTATATTGCAGCCTTTAATCAGTATTTTGTGGAAACAGGTATGTCAAACCATTTATTCAGTATTTTGTGGAAGCAGTTATATTGTACTCCTTAATCAGTATTTTATGGAAGGAGCTATATAAAAGCCCTTAAATTAGTATTTTGTGTAAGGCATTTTGTGTAAGGCGGTATATCGCACCCCTCAATCAGTATTCTGTGTAAACAGGTATATAGAATCCCTTAATCAATATTTTGTGGAAGCAGGTATATAAAAACACCTTAATTAGTAATTTGTGGAAGCAGGTATATCGCACCCCTCAATCTGTATTAAGTGGAAGCAGGTATATCGCAGGCCTCAATCAATATTTGGTGGAAGCAGGTATATCGCACCCCTGAATCTGTATTTTGTGTAAGGCGGTATATCGCACCCCTCAATCAGTATTTTGTGTAAACAGGTATATAGAATCCCTTAATCAATATTTTGTGGAAGCAGGTATATAGAACACCTTAATCATTATTTGGTGGAAGCAGTTATATTGCAACCCTCAATCAGTATTATGTGGAAGCAGGTATATCGCAGGCCTCAATCAATATTTGGTGGACGCAGGTATATCGCACCCCTGAATCTGTATTTTGTGAAAGCTGGTATATAGAACCCCTTAATCAATATTTGGTGGAAGCAGGTATATCGCAACCCTCAATCTGTATTTTGTGGAAGCAGGTATATAGAACCCCATAATCATAATTTGGTGGAAGCAGTTATATCGCACCACTCAATCTGTATTATGTGGAAGCAGGTATATCAAACCCCTTAATCAGTATTTTGTGGAAGCAGGTATATCGCACCCCTCAATCGGTATTTTGTGGAAAGAGGTATATAGAACCCCTTAATCAATATTTGGGGAAATAAGTATATCGCACCCTTCTGTGACGAATACCTTACCCTGACTGACGTTGGACGTCAACTACATAGAGCGAGATACGTTATGGTCACAGTTTACCAAGGCGCAAAGTTACTCCCTCCTGGAGAAGCAGGTAAGGTCAGCTTGATACAGTTTACACAGACACCTCCTGTCCACGCAGGCACAGAGAGGCAACAAGCTAAGAGAGCCTTTTCACTGCCCCAGTGAAACAGCGTGTTCTCAGCCTGGGTATACTGCCACCATACCAACCCACGGTAGAGTATTACTAGGCCGAAATACGCACATGGGGATTCGTGATCAAGATACAAGACAGCACAAGATTAAATTATATATTTAATCGCCTTAAGGGCTCGCTAGAAATAACACTATACACACAAACAATATACACAGTGGTCTGAGGTTACAAATACAGGTAGTATGGTACACACAGGATTAAACACAGCAAAAAGTCAGTTTACCAGGTATATGAGTCCTTTGGGTTGTAATGGATAATAGTGGTTGTAATCCTTGGGCGTCTTTACCTGGGAGGCAGTGATGTCGGCTGTTTCCAGGTCCCTTCCAAACACCTGGTGTAGCGTGACCCCCCCTTCGGAAAAAGACACGCCGGCTTGCTGCTACAAGTCTTTTAACCAATTAAGGCTCATGGCTCCAGACCAGAATGACACAGGGAGGTGGTTCTGGGACCAATGGATCCGACTGGGTTCCGGCTACCATTAGAGTCCAAGCATGGAACCTTTATTTGGTTTCTGTGGGAGATATATATATTTCCTCTCCCTGGCATCCCACCACCAAGCTAGGACCACGGGCCTGTTCATCATTTCCACAGGGACACAAATATGCATCTGTTTTATGTCTGTGATGGAAAGGCGATTTACAATTCCTTATGAACTGCCGGTTCCATGATGTTTGATAATGTTCATTGAACTGGGGAATGGCATAAACTCCCTTCAGGGATGTTTTTCCTGATCCATTAATTGGGTTCCTGACTGGTTGAATGGAAGTGAGAAACGTAAACAAAGGTGGACTGCTAGAGGCTCTCTGCCATCTGGCTGGCTTTGAAGCAGGGCCCTCCTGTGGAGTTTGCTACCTCTGCTATCTTTCAGCAGATGGTTGGTGTGGGTACATGGCTGACATTAAATATTAATCCATACTTATCACACCTCCCCCTTTTAGAGGGCACTAGGGGCAGCACATTGCTGTGTTTCCCGTGCGCCCATTTGCACCCTCTCTGGTGGCGATTGGCAAAGTGGTACGGCGGGTACCTTTCATTCGTTCCTGACCAATGGAGTCCCCCTGACTGAGCATGACACCGAGGCCACAATTACTGGCATCAGTCGGTACTATAAATGGACCCGTGAAGTCGGCTGCCTGGGGTACCTGGAAGCTAAAAAGTGCGTCCTTCAGCGCCTGGAAGGCCGTCTTGCAGTCGTTTGTCCAATCGACTGCGGAGGGCAGCTTCTTTCTGGTGTGGTCTGTCAGTGGTCTCGCCAGGCTACTATAGTGGGGCGCGAACCCTCTATAGTATCCGGCGGTGCCCAGGAAGGACATCACCTGGTTCTTGTCCTAGAGGGTGAGTCAGGATGTGCTGGCATCCACACTCCCGGGCTCCGGTTCCAAAGTTTCCATGCCTGCCTGGGGCCCCTTGCTTATGCCCAGCTGGCACTTTCCTGGCATAAGGGTCAAGGCTGCCTGGCATATCTGCCTGAGCATCTGCACCAGATGCTCTCGGGGATCCTCCTATGTAGGACCGAAGATGGCAATGACCTCCCTGTATGCCACCACGTACCCTTCGAGTCCCTTAAGCAGCTTGACCATCCACTTAGAAGTGGCAGGGGCATATTCCATGCCCAAAAGCATCTTGGTGAACTCCATTTTGGTAAACATTTCCCGGAAGGGGCGGCATTCCGGGAGGGCAGCTGCCTCCCGCTCATGATTCACCTGCATCAGGTCCACAGGGAAGGCCTTCTGCCTTCCCCGGGCGTGGTTCAGGGTGACCAGGTACATCCTGACATTGAGCCGCTGGTGCGCCAGGTACGGGCCTTCCCAAGCCGCCTGAAGCTTGTCCTGAGGTACGGGAACCAGTATGCACGCTTGCTGACCCACCTGGTGGGTCTTCTCACAAGCCTTTAGGTCGTACTCCCGCTTCTAATCAGTCTGGGCCTGCCCCATACTGTTGTGCGGCGACCGCGACAAGGCCTGCACCTTTTCCTGGAAGCGCACGACACACTCTATGACCGACACCCCAGGGGTGGCTAAGTCTCCCAACCAGGCCTCTGACTTAGCGCAACCCACAAAACCTCCGCCCTGAATGGATAGGGTACCACAAATTGTCGGTCCCTAGGCCACGCCTCCTTAACCCCTGCTGGACCGTTTCCCAGCACAACCATCCTTGGACCCAGACGTCCTCTGGAGGTCTGAGTCCAAGGGAGGCCATGCCACCTGCTCCGTGAGAGCTTTCAAGCTAGCCCCTAAGGCCACCTGAAACCACTGGTGGGACGTGACCAGAATAGACAAGACTGCCACGTCCCCTATCAGTTCTACTACCTGCCGGTCCCTAGGCCACTCCTCCGGTGAGCCTTGCTGGAGCGTGACCCGGTATAGCAGTCCTTGGTCCCAGACCACCCGCTCGAGGTCTGAGTCCGAGGGAGGCTGTGCCACCCCTGCTTCTTGAGAGCGGTCAAGCTGGCGTCAGCCACTAAAGCTGCCTGAAATTCCTGACTGGACGTTGCCAGAATGGATGAGACTGCCACATCCTCTCTCAGGTCCCTGGGACCTGTCTCCTGGCCTCCTTTTGACTCAGAAGCCACTTGGTCGGAGGGGGGAAAGCCATCAGACCCCTGAGGGGCCCCTAAGGCCCCAGCACTCCCACTGTGCGTGAAAACAGCTATGGCCGCTTCCACCGCTGGTAGTGCCTGCTTTCCCTTAGCGTCGCCAGTCCAGACAGACTAAACTGGCCCTCTGACATCCCACTTGTGGAGGAACCCTGCACTGAGGCTTTACCTGGGAGCCCTGCTTCTCCTGGGACAGCCCTGACCTAATTTGCATCCTCCTCCTCCGCAGCTGTCTGCCCCCTGCTTGTCCCCTCAGTAGCCCTACCTGAGGACAACAAGTTCCAGCATGCTTTCTGGCCACACCCTGGGGCCTCAGCACAGCTGGCGTGAATGACCCCCTCTCCCCTGAGGCAAGAGGCACACATTACATCCCCCACCCCTACATCCTCATCAACAGGCATGTTATAAACATAAACAGTATCAACAGGGGTGGACATGGCATCACATTCTGGGGAATCGGACCTCGGGGTGTCAGCGGCGACATACTTAGACACAAGCCCCCCCAGGTCCGTCCCCAGCAAAACACTAGCAGGATATTTGAGGATACCCCCACCTCCCTTACTCCTCAACAGGCGCCCCAGTCCAAATAGACCTTGGTGACGGGCAGCGCCGGTTCTACGCCTCCAATTCTGGAGACAGTAAGGGATCTCCTGGGCAATATATTATGGGGTGCCACCAGTTCAGGCCGTACCAGAGTCATCTCAGCGCCGGTGTCTCTGAGTCCCATGGCCACGGCCTAGCCCAAGGTGACCGGTTGAAAATTGTCAAGGGACCTCCCACTACTGCCACCCACACACAACACAGTGGCCAGTTTCCGGGTCGATGACTGGGACAGGTCTCTCGGGCGCTGGGGACACATGGCCTTGAAGTGTCCTGGTTGTTTACAGAGGTTGCAAAGTCGGTGTTCCCCCACCGACGTGGAAAGTGAAGCCGGGGCCAGTGCCTACTTGGGCCTAGGGGCAGGGGCAGCAGGAGCAGAGTGTGTCTTACCCCCTCTCCAGCCAACAGGTTTCCACGCCTCTGAAGTCCTGTTGGTAGTGTCATGGAGGCTTCCGGTCATGGAGGTACTGCTGGAGGTCCTCCAGACAATTCCACAAGAACTGCTCTGTGGCGATGAGCTCCTTCAGCTGTTGGACAGTGGAGAGGTCCAATCCCGTGGTCCATTGATCAACCACTTTCAGCAAGGCCCGCATGTGATTGGCCCAGCTCTGGGTAGGACCCCACTGCAAACTTCAGAGCTTTTTCCGGTACGACTCAGGGGTTAAGTTGTACTGCCGGACCAGAGCCTCCTTGCTGTTCTCATAGCTCAGGATGGTCTCGCTAGGCATAAACCCAAAGACCCAGATTGGATCTCTCAGGCTGAGACCAAGTTGCGGGGTTTGCGGCAGGGAGAACGTTCGGCGGAGACCTATTGCTCTGAATTTTGGAGATGGGCTATCGATACTGAGTGAAACGATCCTGCTCTCTGTAGCCAATTTTGTCAGGGTCTCTCTAAGAGACTGCAGGACGCGTTGGTTTTCATGAAAATCCTGTGTCATTGGAAGCAGCTATGTCCCTTGCTGTACGTCTAGATAGACGCCTGAGGGAGAGATCTAGGGGTCCTCACCTTCAGGACATACTGTCCAATAAGGGTACTGCTTCCTTTGACACTTATGGTGGAGAGACACTAGTGGTTGCGCCTTGCGAGGAGCCTATGCAGTTAGTAGGAGCTACTCCTGGTACTACTGGCAAAAGTTTGGGTCATATGAAAGGAGTCTGCTTTTATTGTGGCAAGAAGGGACATTTTGTGAATATTTGTCCGTACTTGCAGCATCAAGGTGTAAACAAAAAGGAAAAAACATTTAATTCTCAAATTACTATTGGTGGTGTGGATGGGGAACAAGAAAACCTACTTTTGTCTTTTACTGGTAGTACCCGTTTTCTCCTGTCTGCCGAGGTGGCGCTAGAGTCCAAAACTGTGAAAATCAAAGCATTTATCGACAGTGGGGCAGGAGTTAACTTGATTGATGGACAGTTTGTACGCATTCACGGGTTAACTACTAATGCATTAGAGAAAAGTATTTCTGTCTTTGCAATTGACTCAGCACCTCTCACCCAAAAATGCCTGTCGCAGGGAGTAAATGACATTCATTTAAGAGTGGGTGATTTGCATCAGGAATCTATCTCCTGTTATGTGTTGGAGGGTCTGCCTGCTCCGTTGGTGTTGGGCTTACCATGGTTAGGCCCCATGCACACTGCCGTGTTTCACGGCCGTGTGCGGGCCGTGGAACCGCGGCCTGGATCTCTCCTGAGAGCAGGAGCGCACGGCGTCACTGGTTGCTATGACGCCGTGCGCTCCCTGCTGCCGCCGCAATACAGTAATACACTGGTATGATCTATACCAGTGTATTACTATACTGTGCCGGCAGCAGGGAGCGCACGGCGTCATAGCAACCAGTGACGCCGTGCGCTCCTGCTCTCAGGAGAGATCCAGGCCGCGGTTCCACGGCCCGCACACGGCCGTGAAACACGGCAGTGTGCATGGGGCCTTAGGCAAACATAACCCTAACATCGACTGTCAAGCGAGACAGATTCTCGATTGGAGTGATTTTTGCATGGACAACTGTCTTAATGCATCGTTCTCTATGGTTACCACTAAAACTGTACCCTCGCTCATTTCAGAATTTTTTGATGTTTTCTCTGAGAGTGGTAATCAGGAGTTGCCTCCGCACCAGTAGTATGACTGTCCCGTCAATCTTATTCCCGGAGCTAAATTGCCCAAATCTCGGTTGTATAATCTTTTGGAACCCAAAAGAAAGGCCATGCAAGAGTATATTATCGAGAGTTTGGCAAAGGGACATATTAGACCATCCAAGTCCCCAGTGGCTGCTGGGTTTTTCTTTGTAAAGAAAAAAGATGGTACCCTGAGACCATGCCTGGACTTCCGTGAGCTCAATTGTATTACCGTCCGTGATCCTTACCCCCTTCCTTTGATTCCGGATTTGTTTAGTCAGATTGTCGGTGCCAAGGTGTTCTCTAAATTGGATCTGAGGGGGGCATATAATCTGGTAAGGATCAAGTTGGGGAATGAGTGGAAGACGGCATTTAATACCTCTGAGGGTCATTTTAAAAACCTGGGCATGCCCTTTGGGTTAACCTGCGGTTTTTCAACACTTTGTCAATGACATCTTTCATCATCTGGTAGGGAGGTTTGTCATTGTATACCTTAATGACATACTAATTTATTCACCTAATATGGAGACTCATCAGGATCATGTGAGACAGGTGTTACAGATCCTAAGAGAGAATAAGTTGTATTCTAAGATGGAAAAGTGTGTATTTGCTGTACAGGAAGTGTTATTTCTGGGTTACCTGCTCTCATCCTCAGGTTTTCGTATGGATCCCTATAAGGTCCGTGCTGTGTTGGACTGGGATCGACCCGAAAATCTGAAAGCGCTTATGCGGTTTACCAACTTCTACCGTAAATTTCTCTTGAACTATTCATCGGTGGTTAAACCTTTAACAGACATGACTAGGAAGGGTGCAGATATTTCTGTCTGGTCTGATGCGGCATTACAGGCCTTTTCTGCTGTGAAAGAATGTTTTGCTTCGGCCCCTATTCTGGTGCAACCGGACATGTCTCAGCCATTTATTGTTGAGGTTGACACGTCCAAGGTAGGGGTAGGAGCAATCTTGTCCCAGGGTCCTTCACCTAGTAAATGGAGCCCATGTGCATTTTTCTCTAAAAAACTTTCTACCGCTGAAAGGAATTATGATGTGGGGAATAGGGAATTGCTGGCCATAAAGTTGGCGTTCGATGAATGGTTGCATTGGTTGGAAGGAGCAATTCACCCTATTACGGTAATTACGGATCACAAGAATCTGGCCTACCTGGAGTCAGCTAAGCGGCTGAACCCAAGGCAGGCCAGATAGTCATTGGTTATTTAGACCGGATGCACACGGCCGTGTGACGTAATTCGGAGGGAACAAACAATTTCCCCGGAGGACAAGAGTCCAGAGCATCCTCCTGTGCCTCCAACACCCTGGCCTCGAGATCAGGATAAAGAGCAGATATGACTACCCCTTCAGATAAAATGGGACTAGGGTCATTAGACTCAACCCCCCAGGAAAGCTACGCGACAAAGCGTCCGCCTTGATGTTCTTAACCCCATGCGCTTCATGCCGCCGCTGGAGTACAGTAATACACTATACGAGTGTATTACTGTAGTCCTTCGGCGGCATGAAGTGCACGGCGTCATAGCAACCAATGACGCCGTGCGCTCCGGCTCTCAACAGGATGCCAGGCCGTGTTACCACGGACGGCTCTCGGCCGCGGAACACGGCCGCGTGCATTCGGCCTTAACTTCATAGTCACTTACCGCCCTGGGGTTAAGAACACCAAGGCGGACGCTTTGTCGCGTAGCTTTCCTGGGGGGGGTTGAGTCTAATGACCCTAGTCCCATTTTATCTGAAGGGGTAGTTATATCCGCTCTTTATCCTGATCTCGAGGCCAGGGTGTTGGAGGCACAGGAGGATGCTCCGGACTCTTGTCCTCCGGGGAAATTGTTTGTTCCCTCCGAATTACGTCACAAGGTGTTTGAGAAGCATCACTGTACGGTGCTTGCTGAGCACTCTGGGAGCAGATCGACTGTCGATCACATATCTCGCAGATTTTGGTGGCCAGGGTTGCGTAAGTGTGTTGAGGACTATGTGTCAGCCTGTGGTACCTGTGCACGTGCTAAGGTGACACATACTCGCCCTTCCGGATCTCTGCTTCCATTGCCCATCCCGTCCAGACCTTGGACCCATTTGTCCATGGATTTTATCACGGATTTACAGAATTCTTCAGGACCAACCGTGATTCTGGTGGTTGTAGATCGTTTTAGTAAAATGGCACACTTTATTGCATTACCTAGTCTACCCAATGCTAAAACTCTTGCACAGGTGTTTGTCGGCAACATCATAAAAACTATATGGCATTCCCTCTTATTTGGTGTCCGATAGAGGGAGGGATTTGTTTCCAGATTCTGGAAAGCGTTCTGTACTCGTCTGGGTGTACAATTGTCCTTTTCTTTGGCTTTTCATCCTCAGTCGAATGGACAGACGGAGCGCACTGATCAGAATCTGGAGATTTGTGATGTTTTGTTTCAGAGAATCAGGAAGAGTGGTCTTCATTTTTGTCGTTAGCTGAGTTTGCTATAAATACCGTAGACAAGAATCCACTGATAAGTCAACGTTTTTTGGGGCATATGGGTTCCATCCACAGTTTGGTACATTTTCTGGTGCTCAAACTTCCAGCATTCCTGAGGAGGAACAATTTTCCTCTTCTTTATCTTCTATTGGCGGAAAATACAAAATAACCTGAAAAAGATGGGCAACAGGTATAAGCGTGCGGCTGACAGGAGACGTATGAGTAGTCCGGACCTGAGAGTGGATGATTCTGTGTGGTTGTCTACAAGAAACATTAAACTTAATGTACCTTCTTGGAAGTTGGGCCCAAGATTTATTGGTCCATATAAGATCACTGCCATTGTTAACCCTGTAGCCTTCCGTCTTGAACTTCCTCAGGCATTGAAAATCCATAACATATTTCATAAATCATTGCTAAAGAAATGTGTCGAACCTGTTGAGCCGTCCTCCTTACCTCCCGCTCCTGTCATGGTGGATGGCAATTTAGAATTTCAGATCAGCAGGATTGTGGACTCCCGAGTTCTCCGGAGATCCCTCCATTATCTTGTACATTGGAGAAAGTACGGACCAGAGGAGAGAATGTGGGTTCCAGCGACCGATGTTAATGCTAGTCGTCTGGTGAGAGCATTCCACAGAGCTCATCCTGATAAGGTCGGTCCTGGGTGGCCGGAGGTCACTCGTAGAAGGGGGGGGGGGGGGGTACTGTTACAGCTGTGACAGGTCTCAGAAGGTCTGAAAGATTATCTACGCATTAGTGATTTGACAGCCTCTTTTTGGTTTCACTTTGTGTGTTGCTGGTATGTCCACACCTCCTGTTCAGGTGTGGATCATGTGACCTTCACCTCGCCCTATTTAGTCTGACTTTACCCATCACTCCTTGCTTGAGATAGCTTTATTTGGTTTTGGAAGAGCTGGAGTGTGGTTCTTGTTGAAGTTCTGTTCATCCATCATCCACAGAAGTTGTGTTTCGCTTGTTGTGTTTTTGTATTCCCCCCCCCCCTTTGTTGTTTACTAGGCCTCAGCGAGATGCTTGTTCCTTTACCAGGGAAGGAGCAGGTTTCCTCTGCCCTGTCATTACCTTTAGGGCATCCGAGGGCCATCAGGGTTTTCTAGGTTCCTGTGTATGGGCATCTCTACCATCGAGAGGTGCCCATACGGATAGGAGTTAGGGCCAGGAGCAGGGTTTTATAGGTGGTGACCCTTTTCCTTCCCTAGCGGTGAGGCCTAGTGTCTTTTCCCTTCCTTCTTGTTGTCTTTTGGTGCTCTCCCCTACTACATCCGTGACATTGGCTGATTTGCAAGGGGGTGAGGTGAAGGACTGATGGACATGGGCTGCAGGTGCCAACTCTGATCTTTCAGCAGGAGACTGGGTGGGTGGCAATGTGAAGGAACTGGAGGCACTGTCAGCCACCCAATCTACTATCGCCTGTACTTGTTCTGGCCTCACCATTCGTAGAGCCACATTCAGCCCTACCAAATAACGCTGAAGGTTCTGTCGCCTACTCGCACTTGAGGAAGGTGTTTCAATTGCGCGTGTAGCTGGCACAAATCGACCACATCCTCCCCCTGCTACAGGAGCTCCATCACCGGGGCCACGTCCCTTATTCAACGCTTTCCTCATTCTCCCCAAATTTAGGATCTTGCCCAAAATGTTTTTTTTTTTTTAAATAACAGAATATAAAAGCAGTCTCTAACTCGTGTATTTCACACTGGCAGATGCAGCAAAGGCCGCAAATTTTGTATTTGCCTAAAAATTGGTGTTGTTTTTAATAACAGAGGAGAACAGCAGTATCTAATGGGGGCATTTCACACTGACAGATGCAGCAAAGGCCGCAAATTTAGTATTTTGCCCAAAATGGGTGTTTTTTTAATAACAGAAAATTATTGCAGTAATTTAAGATTATATTTCAAACTGACAAATGCAGCATAGGCCCCAGATGTAGGGTGTTGTCAAAAATGGGTGCTTTTTTAAACTCAGAAAATTATGCTGACCACATTATTTGAGGACCCATAAAAATGAATGGGTCCATGTGCAATCTACAAAAAATAACAATAGGACGCGGACCATGAGCATGAGGCCTAATCCATATGCAAATGGTCAGTTAGTGCATTGAGGGCATACCCAGGACATACTGTGCACCCTTGCTCCTCTGGCTTCCTCTGCAAGCTCATCCCTCTCCTTTGATTGACAGACTCAGCGAGATGACTATGCAGGAACTTGCTGTCTAGGCATAGAGTTTCATGGCAGTAATATAGCTGTTTACACAGGGTAATGTGCTGCCAATAAAATTATGTAAAACGTCCAATGTATAAATGGGCCTTAAAAGTTCAGGCTTGGTACCCTGGTCTTCCTTTCTGACTACATACATTTGGCAGCCGGGAGCTTCCACCTATTGCAGAATGCATGGATCTGGATGCCAGGGTGTAGCTAAAGGCTCATGGGCCCCGGTGCAAGAATTCAGCTTGGGGCCCCCTTCCCTCGCTTTTTGGCCAGATAACCTTCATGCTGCTTGAGGCAAAAATTTAAAAACGGCACCTCCCCAATGCCCTCAATTATTGACCTAACCCCTTCCCTCCAGCCAGAGGTGTAACTTGACCACCCAGCACTTTCTATAATACCGGTGTCTTACTATGTGGCATAAGAGTTTTTGGCGACTGCTACCTCTGCACCCCCTATAGCTACGCCTTAGCTGGATGCTCTAACTGATAGCATCCAGCTCCATCTAACTCGGTAGAGGCACTTCTTAGCTCACAGTACAAACATTGGGCAAAAACATATGGAGGGAGTTACAGGGGTTGCCCTGGATCAGAAGAACAGGACCAGTGTCTTACTAAAACCGAACTGTCCATGGGTTGCATCTGATACTACAGCTCAGTGCATTGAACTGAATGGGGCTGATCTGCAACACCATTTATAACCTGTAGTTGGGAGTGGCACTGTTTTTAGAATAAAGTAGCTGTATTTGTTCTAATCCTGGACAGCCCCTTTACATTTGCAAGTGTATGTCCTTACAATAATGTGTTATGTAACAACAAATGTACAATGAAAAAGAAGATCATATTTTATGGTTTTCCCAATTAAAACTTAGAGACAAATGGAATTTTTAGTTAAACCAGATGAGTAGATATAATAAAAAAGAAGGAATATGAGTCTCTAAAAAAAAAAAAAAAAAAAAAATGTACCAAAACCAGACATAATACTGTTAATTTTCAGAAATCCCACATCTTTCTTTCCTGTAGTTACTTCTCAGGCTTCAAGTTATATTAATCTATATATATATATATATATATCTATATATATACACACATACACACACATATACAGTGCTGCCCATAATTATTCATACCCCTGGCAAATTTTGACTTAAAGTTACTTTTATTCAACCAGCAAGTAATTGACATAGGTGTCTCCCAAAAGATAATAAGACGATGTACAAGAGGCATTATTGTGGAAAAAAAACATTTTTCAGCTTTTATTTACATTTGAGCAAAAAGTGTCCAGTCCAAAATTATTCATACCCTTCTCAATAATCAATAGAAAAGCCTTTATTGGCTATTGCAGCAATCAAACGTATCCTATAATTGCAGACCAGCTTTTTGAATGTCTCCACAGGTATTTTTGCCCATTCATCATTAGCAATGAGCTCCAAATATTTCAGGTTGAAGGGTCTTCTTGCCATCACCCTGATCTTTAGCTCCCTCCACAAATTCTCAATTGGATTCAAGTCTGGATTCTGGCTGGGCCACTCTAAAACGTTAATGTTGTTGTCTGCTAACCATTTCTTCACCACTTTTGCTGTGTGTTTTGGGTCATTGTCATGCTGAAATGTCCACTGGTGCCCAAGGCCAAGTTTCTCTGCAGACTGCCTGATGTTGTCGTTGAGAATCCTCATGTATTTCTCTTTTTTCATTGTGCCGTTTACTGTGATTAGGTTTCCTGGACTATTGGCTGAAAAACACCCCCAAAGAATTAGGTTCCCACCACCATGTTTCACAGTGGTGATGGTGTTCTTTGGGTTGAAGGCTTCTCCTTTTTTACGCCAAATGAAGGAAACATCATTGTGACCAAACAATTCAATTTTTGTTTCATCTGACCATAACACAGAAGACCAGAAGTCTTCTTCTTTGTCCAGATGAGCTTTCGCAAAGGCCAAGCAAGCTTTTGTGTGCCTTATCTGGAGAAGTGGAACCCAGCAGTGTGCAGTGTCTGTTGGGTTGTCTGCCTTGAGACATTGCCACCAGCAGAGCCCAGATTCACCAGGATGGCCTTGGTGGTGATCCTTGATTCTTTTTCACCTCTCTAACTATCCTCCTGGCCAACACAGGTGTCACTTTTGGCTTCCAACCACGTCCTCTGAGATTTTCCACAGTGCGGAACATCTTGTATTTTTTGCTCAAATGTAAATAAAAGCTGAGAAATGTTTTTTTTCAACAATAATGCCTCTTGTACATCGTCATTGTACATTATTATTTTTTGGGAGACACCTATGTCATTTCCCATCAAAAAATTACAAACCGGAGTCCAAAAAAGTTGGGACACTAAACAAATTGTGAATAAAAACTGAATGCAATGATGTGGAGATGGCAAATGTCAATATTTTATTTGTAATAGAACGTAGATGACAGATCAAACATTTAATCCGAGTAAATGTATCATTTTAAAGGAAAAATACGTTGATTCAAATTTTCACGGTGTCAACAAATCCCCAAAAAGTTGGGACAAGTAGCAATAAGAGGCTGGAAAAAGTAAATTTGAGCATAACGAAGAGCTGGAAGACCAATTAACACTAATTAGGTCAATTGGCAACATGATTGGGTATAAAAAGAGCTTCTCAGAGTGGCAGTGTCTCTCAGAAGCCAAGATGGGTAGAGGATCACCAATTCCCACAATGTTGCGCAGAAAGATAGTGGAGCAATATCAGAAAGGTGTTACCCAGCGAAAAATTGCAAAGACTTTGCATCTATCATCATCAACTGTGCATAACATCATCCAAAGATTCAGAGAATCTGGAACAATCTCTGTGCGTAAGGGTCAAGGCCTTAAAACCATACTGGATGCCCGTGATCTCCGGGCCCTTAAACAACACTGCCCCACAAACAGGAATGCTACTGTAAAGGAAATCACAGAATGGTCTCAGGAATACTTCCAGAAACCATTGTCAGTGAACACAATCCACCGTGCCATTCGCCGTTGCCAGCTGAAACTCTACAGTGCAAAGAAGAAGCCATTTCTAAGCAAGATCCACAAGCTCAGGCGTTTTCACTGGGCCATGGATCATTTAAAATGGAGTGTGGCAAAATGGAAGACTGTTCTGTGGTCAGACGAGTCACGATTTGAAGTTTGTTTTGGAAATCTGGGACGCCATGTCATCCGGACCAAAGAGGACAAGGACAACCCAAGTTGTTATCAACGCTCAGTTCAGAAGCCTGCATCTCTGATGGTATGGGGTTGCATGAGTGCGTGTGGCATGGGCAGCTTGTATGTCTGGAAAGGCACCATCAATGCAGAAAAATATATTCAGGTTCTAGAACAACATATGCTCCCATCCAGACGTCATCTCTTTCAGGGAAGACCCTGCATTTTTCAACAAGATAATACCAGACCACATTCTGCATCAATCACAACATCATGGCTGCCTAGGATCCGGGTACTGAAATGGCCAGTCTGCAGTCCAGATCTTTCACCTATAGAGAACATTTGGCGCATCATAAAGAGGAAGGTGCAACAAAGAAGGCCCAAGACGATTGAACAGTTAGAGGCCTGTATTAGACAAGAATGGGAGAGCATTCCTATTTCTAAACTTGAGAAACTGGTCTCCTCGGTCCCCAGACGTCTGTTGAGTATTGTAAGTTGTCCCAACTTTTGGGGATTTGTTGACACCATGAAATTCTGATTCAACATATTTTTCCCTTAAAATGGTACATTTTCTCAGTTTAAACTTTTGTTCCGTGATTTATGTTCTATTCTGAATAAAATATTAGAAGTTGGCACCTCCACATCTTTGCATTCAGTTTTTATTCACGATTTGTATAGTGTTCCAACTTTTTTGGAATCCGGTTTGTATTTGCTAGTTGAATAAAAGTAACTTTAAGTCCAAATTTTCCAGAGGTATGAATAATTATGGGCAGCACTATATATATAAAGCAAAAAAGCAAAAAAGCAAAAAAAGAAGGCAGCACTCCAAATAGTGAAGAAAAGTGGACGATTTATTCACCCAACCAGCAGCAACGTTTCAGCTCTCACAATGGAGCCTTTATCCAGCTGAGTAACATGTGCAAAAGAGCATACATAAATAGGGACAGTGATTAACAAAACAATACATTAATTCATAATACAATAAAGTGCAAGTGCTTAAAAAGTACAGTCACATTGATAATATAATCCATCCATAATCGTAATATGAATCTGTTAATACATGAATAGCATCATACAAAATCCATAATAAATTCATGAAGCGCAGAAAAATCGATAACTTGCATAATTAATAATCAGTGTAAAGTGAATACAAGTGATGACAATATAAATAATTGAAAATTCAGATTAAAAACCTTTGAATGGATCAATGTTGGTTGAAGAGACATAATGGAGACTTGGCGTCCGGAAGAAACAACGGCGCATGCGCCGCTGGATCTATCATCGCGAGATTGACATTACTTCTGGGTAACCAAAAACCACAACAAAGATGGCCGCCGTGGAAGCATTTACCTCAGGGCGCATGTGCAATCAGCGCAGCCACCCATACAGCATCAGCGACATCAATTATATCGGAAAAACACTGCAGTACATAGCAGAATGAACTGGTCCATGAATTGGGGACCAGCAAGTCAATGCCAGTCACCGAAAGGATATCTGTGTGAGCAGGGGGCTGTGGTTGTCACAACGCCACCACCCTGCACCCCAGATCTGCCAGCAAATCCGCTCCGTGTCACCTCACCACTGCCGTGTGAAATCCACATTGTGAATAAGCCACACATACAAAAGTGGGAGGTGCCCGGATACACTGCATCAGTGAACAATAGTATCAAAATAAATAAATAGATATGTCAAACACACGTCAGTCCGATGTCACCCGAGTCCCAACACACACACAAAAAAATAAAATAAAATATATGGCACATTACATGACCCATATTAGCCAAGAGAAGATTGCGGGTCCTTCATTCTTTGACTAACTGGCATACAAACAGTCACATGACCCAATTGGCCAATAGGAGCTTGCAGGTTCTTTACTCTAAACCTCACTGACACACACAGTTTTACAGCAGGTTTCCATAACAACCCAGTTATTTATAACCTGTATCATATCCTAACATACACAAGGTCACATGACCCCAATTGGCCAATAATGCTCACAGGTTATGGGGGCTCTGTAAATATCACTGTTATGGGGACACAGTGGATGTCACTGTTATGGGCCAACACAACCAGTGGCGTAACTAGAAATGACTGGGCCCCACAGCAAATTTTTGAATGGGGTTCCCCAATCAACATCTTTGCAACTCCTCCTCTGGTGCATACAGTTTTTAGTCCTTCTCCTGGGTGGACCTCTTCTAAGTACAGGCCCCAAGGCAGCTGCTTTCCCTATAGCTAGGACTCAAGATGTTGGAGGTCATGTGATTAATCCACATGACTACTTCTGTGGCTGCATGCCTTTCTGTGCAGGCGCTGAACAATAATTGAACATGTTCAGTAGATGTGCAGATGCAGGAGATTCTGTGGCCTGCATCTATGCATGCACTGAACATGTTCTACAACTTGTTTCTGACCATATGCTGGAGTTGCTCTACAGCCTGTACCTGCGCATTCGGAAAGACACTCTTTGTAGTGTATTCTTCCAGGGCTGTGAAGTCGGAGTCAAAGCTGGTTTTTGGTGGAGTCAGAGTCAGTAGAAAAGTACGGACTCTAATTCCAGCTTAAATAAATATCTGTTATTAATATTGTGTAATTTACTTTTATAGGAACTTAGAAAATTTAGGACAGGAGCGTGCAATGCTGGCTGGACAGGGTGCCAGCCATTATCAGTGATGTCATGTATAGTGGATGCAGCGGCCACAGCCATTGTTTATAGGAGCAGCAGCAAAGACCAAAAAAAGAAGGAACAGAATATAGATGCAAGTTAAAGGGAACCTGTCAACATCATGATGCCCCTCAACCACATGCAGTACCTTACAGCTGAAGTCATCTTGTCTCTTATGGTGTTTTTTGCTATTTGGTCTGATGGTCAAGTTCACAGCAAAAATAACTTTATTCCCCCTGCTCGGTGTATGCAAATGTGTAGCTGTAAGATAATGCGGACGGTTGGGGAGAAATTATAGTGATGACAGGTTTGCTTTAATGAATAAAACAGGAGCAGTGACTGTGAAATAGTGAGTAACATAAAAAGATTGCAAAGTGGTCAACACTATTATTTTGGAATTAGATTGCGAGCTCCAATGAAGTTGGCGTGACAGCACCTGGAGAGAGTGGGGCTCCGCGCTAAAAAGCCATCATCCTTGTGCTGCCATGCAAGCTCTGTGCATGGGGCATATAATTGATTAAAATAAGGCAGTAAGTTTAAAAGACAGTGGCCCATGTTTACTATTGTGAGTGCATCTAGATTCTGGTGTAAATTGGCCACATCTAGGTTTAGAGAAATTGGTTGTCATTTATTAAAGACCAGAGTTTAATGTCAGTCTTTGATAGTCCCCTGGAGGACTTGTTTACTTTATGACAAGTCGTAGGCCTCATCATAAATTAGGCACATCCTCCGGCAGTCTGTCTGCCTAGATAGAAATCTATTCCAGCCCCTAACTGGAGTAGATTTTGATCATCATTAATCCCATGACACTGGCATAAATTATTGTGAATATGCCGGGGGCATCATAATCCCTTATGACTAAGAACACTGCTGTTCGAAACGCGCAAATCTACTGGGAGTGAGTGGGAACCAGTGCCACTGTTTGCTGTATCTATTTGGAATATTTTCGTGAATAAAGATCGGGATTGTTGAAACGTCAACACCTGGTGCTGGAGCTTTTTTTTCTGTTCATGTGGATCTACATTGGGACTGGCTTGGGTCCGCCCCGTGCACCGTCATATAGGATGCTAGAGGTGAGCTGGCTGTAACCTTTTCTTCTAGGCTAACCAATAGTTGCTCTAAAGTAAGACAAAAGTGTCTACCCCTGCATAAAATTCAAGTCCCTGTGATTAACGTTTATCTAAAGTCACATCGTCTATAGGATCAGTTAATCCGCCCCATTGTATCTTACAGAATACAATATTAATAGAGTCCAGACACCAAGACTTCCATTCCTTATAATCAATAGAGAAGGGAGAATGGGTGGAGCAAAGCACCCTGAGAAGCCCAAGAGGAAGCATAATTCTTTATTAAGATATATTACAAAGTTTCTAATATTCACCTGTACCTTCTCTGCCTTCAGTCCGATGCCATCTCCAAGTTAGGGTCTTTTCACATTGTATCTACAGTGTATGATTACTATATGAGCTGAGAAATCTCCTAGCACTTATGTTAAAAGGCCCCCAATAAATCAACAAAGGCTAAAATTGTTCTTTTGGCCTCCATTTGGTAGTATCCAATGGTGTTTCTACCACTTCAACATGCTAGGACTTCTAGTTTTACAACGGCTGTTTGGAGAACATTAGGTTAGTGTATTCCAAATCAAAAGAAGCTGGTAAAGATTGGCAGCAAGGATGCTGCTTCATTCTTCTTTCCGGACAGTGCATTATATTGTTTTTCTGCAATTTAGGGGAAAATCTCTTTCATGTTTTAACAATATTTCACAACAATAATTTACTGTATATAAACTTTGCTTTATTTATTACCCAGATGTTAAATGTTGCAATATCTACTTCTCCATTCATATAAATAGCTGCCTAGAACATGCGGCCGGCTGTCCCGGTAAAACTGGCAATGACTAGCATTTAGTAAGACTGGCATGGGTAAACGTGTCCTATTTCCATGTACTCCAATTGATACATTTTGGAGGCCACCAATATATTTTTCATGACTTGAATAAGAAGAAAGGTAAAGATTCCTTGGGAAAATTTGCCACACAGTCCGACTGGTAGTACTCAAATTTTACACCATGAACTGCCATGAACACATTGATAAATGAGGCCCACTATGAACAATAGCAATTGTGTTCAGCTAACCACAATTAGTATCTGAAGTTGCTTCGCTCAAAACTTTGGATCAATGCTGTACAGAGATCTGTCTCCATACAGCAATAGAATGTACAGCCTCCGATGAGGTTAAGTCAGTTATGCCTCATTCACATGTCAGTGTTCAGTCAGTGATTTCCATCAGTGATTTTGAGCCAAAACCAGATGCGGCTCTAAACACAGAACAGGTGCAGATCTGTTTTGGCACCGTTTAAATTTTTTATTTACAACATTCATCTGACAGGTTAGATCATATGGTATTTTTATAGAGCAGGTTGCCACGGATGCGGCGATACCTAATATGTATAATTTTTATTTATTTATGGAAATTTTACACAATGATTTCATTTTTTAAACTTATAAAATCATGTTTTAGGCCTCTTTCACACTTCAGTGTTTGGTCAGTTATTTCCATCAGTGATTTGTGAGCCAAAAGCAGAAGTGAAGCCTACACAAAGTTAAGGTATAATGGAAAGATCTGCACATGTTCTGTGGCTTTTACCCATACCTGGCTTTGGCTCACAAATCACTGATGGAAATCACTGACAAAACACTGAAGTGTGGACGAGGCCTTAGGCCCCTTTCACACGGGCGAGTATTCCGTGCGGATGCGATGCGTGAGTTGCATAAACAAAAGTCCCTTTTAGAGACCCTCGGGATATTTATATATATATGGCGATGGTCTAATGAGACCTTGAATCCCTGTAGGGGTCCCTAACTGATATTAAAACTTATATCTTTAATGGTTATTAATTAAAAATTTGAAACGAAAAAGAAAAAACACGCTCAGAAGAACAGTTATTTAAAATTATCAGTGTCTGATATTGGCTAGGGTTAATTCGGAGTGGTGTGGTCGCGTTCCCTTTAAATCAGCGGGATGTTTTGATGGATGTGAATACGTCCCACCTAGTGTTGTGGGATAATATTGGAACCAGCAATTGGATTGAGGGTGATTTGCTTTATTCAGAGTGATTCTTGGTCACATTACATGTGCTGGCTGAAGTGTCACTCCTACTATGGGTTCACTGTGACCTTTAGTAACACTCTGCTAACAATGTTGCCGTTTCCACTCCTGCAGATGTAGCAGTCAGCTTCTCACACGCAGCTATCGCTACTATCATGTGCTGGCTGAAGTGTCACTCCTACTATAGGTTCACTGTGCCCTTTAGTAACGCTCTGCTAACAATGTTGCCGTTTCCACTCCTGCAGATGTAGCAGTCAGCTTCTCACACATCGCTATCGCTACATCACCATTCATCCTCTATCTGTGCTGGCTCCCTGTCATCTCCCTCTGCTTTTACTCTAGCGTGGCCTCTATTAACATTCATAGAGGCACGCTGTAGCACTATCTATCCCTGTTAGGGTTCGCTCTCACACTCTCTCCTATGTTTGCAATGCTGCTGATTGCAGCGTACTAAATACTTCGTTTCCCTGCCGGTCAGACACTGCTTAAAATTGACAACACATTTCCCTCCCTCCCGACATGTTTCGCCACACCGTGGCTTCGTCAGGGGATAGAGGTGTATGTGTCCGCGCGCTCATTATGACCCTCCTATATGTCCTTGTGGGTCCCGCCCACCTCTCAACGTTCACCATTCCAGCCAATCACTGTAGCCTGCATCAAGTCATTCATCCATGACACAGGCTTCGTTCACCGACGCGCTTCCTGTGCGCTCCTCTCCTACTTCTCCGTCATCTATTAGTGACAGGTAAACAATAATGTTGCATGGTGCATAGGCGGTTCTGATCCATTTGAGATCGCATTGCAGAGGCTCCACCCTATCACCACATTCTCTCCTCCTCCATGACTAATCCCATTAACCCTTTAGTGCCCCACAGTATTGTCACTCCATACATACTATATATCATATAGATATCCTTGGGTGAGGGCACTGTCGGATCAGGACTATGACAATTATCTATGTTAATGGGTGTGTATTATGACATATATCAATGTCAGATTTTTTTTTTTTTTTTTTTTTTTTTTTATTATTTTATTATTATATAATTCAATACACCACTAACAGGTTTTTAGTGAAGGCACTAACGAATCTGGACTGTTGCAGATGTCTATGTTGATAAATGTATATTGTAACATCCATCAATGTAACATTTTTATTGTTATTAAATTGTTACGTAATTCTACACATCAATACCAGATTTTAATTGCATAGATGGATGTCATGGTATTCATCTAAGATGGAGGGAGGGGGGGGGGGGAGCGCAGCCATATCGTTTGTGGCTGGAGCGAGGATAGACCACTTCTTGTATCTTTATTTTGATATTAATATGTAATGTCTCAAAGCTGCCTACCTTTTTTATGGACCATCCACCATGATTTATACCGCTCCATAGACTAGTACTCCTATCATCTCTCTTCGTGGATGTGATTCCATGGCAAGCTGCTTCAATCAGAGCTATAACGTAGTCATATACTAGTGAATCAGTGGTTGCTGGAATGAAATTGGGGTCAAATTATGATTCTTCTAGTTTGTTCTTTCAATATGATGTTCAATAATTATTTACTTATAATTCTTATGTCATTTTTTTTAGGCATTTGCTATGTATATTTTATTTTAAATGAAGGCCGTATATGAAAAACCCTCATTTAGTCCTCCAGGGCTCAGAGTCTGTAGTTTGTATATCCATCTGGCCTCTTCCTGCAGTAGTTTAGTATCTAAATTGCCTTTTCTTGGTCCTAGAGTTTTTTTCTCCAGGCCCCAAAACTTCAAAACCTCCAAATTTCCACCATGTACATAGGTGATATGTCTATATAAGGACGTATCTTTGCCCGTATTGATGGCACTGATGTGGCCAGATATTCTGCGCCTCAACTCCTGTGTGGTTTTGCCCACATATAATTTGGGACAATTACATGAGGCAATGTAGATAATGCCACTACTGCGGCAATTGAAAAATTCTCTGATCTCATAGATACGTCCATCCATGGGGTTTTTGAATTGTTTTACTTTTGGCAAAAATTTACAAAACGTGCAACTTCCGCAAGGAAAAGAACCAATGATACTGGACTTTAACCAGCTTGCATCTATCATTTGTCTTTCAGGTAGGAAGCTGTGAACAAGCTTATCCCTCAAATTTGGTCCTCTCCTATATGTGACGCTGGGATGTGATGGTAGTACATCCCTCAGCTGTTCATCACTGGTAAGTATCCTCCAATGCTTCTTTAAAATCTTCATCACCTGTTGGTTACCACAATCATAGGTCCCTATGCATCTAATCCTTTTGTCTTTTTCTTCTTTCTTCTGATTAATTTTGTAATTCTGAGATATTAATTCATCCCTATTTATGCTTTTGACACGATTAAATGCCTTTTTGAGGCATTTACGTGGGTAACCTCTGCTCCTGAATCGATTATAGAGCTCATCCGCCTCTTTCTTAAATGCCTCTTCAGTAGCGCAGTTCCTTCTGGCTCTCAGATACTGCCCTGTTGGTATTCCTTTTCTCAATGCTACTGGATGCCAGCTCGTCCAATGCAAAAGGCTATTGGTTGAGGTTGGTTTTCGAAAGATTTGTGTCAGGATTTGCCCATTTTCGTCCTTCTGGATCACCAGATCCAGGAAGCATATTTGGTTGGGGTGAATTTCAAAGGTGAAGTGCATACCTATATGATTGTGGTTTAACCTGTCTACAAAGGTGACAAACTCATGTTCCTCCCCCTCCCAGAATAACAGAACATCATCGATGAAACGTCCCCAAAATAAAATGTGACTCGTGAATTGTGCCATATTCTCCGTGAAAATTATAGTGTCTTCCCACCACCCCAAAAACAAATTAGCAAAAGTCGGTGCACACGGCGTCCCCATCGCGGTACCTTTCATCTGTTGATAGAAGGTACCGTTACAGAGGAAGTAATTGTGAGTTAGAGAGGTGGGCGGGACCCACAAGGACATATAGGAGGGTCATAATGAGCGCGCGGACACATACACCTCTATCCCCTGACGAAGCCACGGTGTGGCGAAACATGTCGGGAGGGAGGGAAATGTGTTGTCAATTTTAAGCAGTGTCTGACCGGCAGGGAAACGAAGTATTTAGTACGCTGCAATCAGCAGCATTGCAAACATAGGAGAGAGTGTGAGAGCGAACCCTAACAGGGATAGATAGTGCTACAGCGTGCCTCTATGAATGTTAATAGAGGCCACGCTAGAGTAAAAGCAGAGGGAGATGACAGGGAGCCAGCACAGATAGAGGATGAATGGTGATGTAGCGATAGCGATGCGTGAGTTGAACGCATTGCACCCGCACTGAATCCGGACCCATTCATTTCTATGGGGCTGTGCACATGAGCGGTGATTTTCACACAGCACTTGTGAGTGAAAATCGCAGCATGCTCTATATTGTCCGATTTTCACGCGACGCAGGCCCCATAGAAGTTAATGGGAAGCATGAAAATCGCATAGCATCCGCAAGCAAGTGCGGATGCGGTGCGATTTTCACGCACGGTTGCTAGGAGACGATCGGGATGGAGACCCGATCATTATTATTTTCCCTTATAACATGGTTATAAGGGAAAATAATAGCATTCTGAATACAGAATGCATAGTAAAAGAGCGCTAGAAGGGTTAAAAAAAAAATTAAAAAAATTTAACTCACCTTAGTCCACTTGATCGCGAAGCCCGGCATCTCCTTGTGTCTCCTTTGTTGAATAGGACCTGTGGTGAGCATTAAATACAGGTAAAGGACCTTTGATGACGTCACTCCGGTCATCACATGGTCTTTTACCATGGTGAATCACCATGGTAAAAGATCATGTGATGTACCATGTGATGACCGGAGTGACGTCATCAAAGGTCCTTTACCTGTATTTAATGCTCACCACAGGCCCTATTCAACAAAGGAGACACAAGGAGATGCCGGGCTTCGCGATCAAGTGGACTAAGGTGAGTTACATTATTTTTTTTTTAAGCGCTCTTTTACTATGCATTCTGTATTCAGAATGCTATTATTTTCCCTTATAACCATGTTATAAGGGAAAATAATACAATCTACAGAACACTGATCCCAAACCCGAACTTCTGTGAAGAAGTTCGGGTTTGGGTACCAAACATGTGCGATTTTTCTCACGCGAGTGCAAAATGCATGACAATGTTTTGCACTCACGTGGAAAAATCGCGCATTTTCCCGCAACGCACCCGCCTCTTATCCGGGCCAAAAATAAGACGCCCGTGTGAAAGAGGCCTTAGTGTTTCAATAGTCTGAGAGCAATAGTTTTTTCAGTTTTTGGGTGATAATCTTGGGTTGGATACGATTTTTGCAGGATGAGATGACGGTTTGATTGGCACTATTTTGGGGTGCGTATGAATTTTTGATCGCTTGCTATTACACTTTTTGTGATGTAAGGTGACAAAAAATTGCTTTTTTACACTTTTTTTTTTACAGTATTCACCTGAGGGGTTAGGTCATGTGATATTTTTATAGAGCAGGTTATTACGGACGTGGCAATACCTAATATGTATACTTTTTTTATTTATTTAAGTTTTACACAATAATTTCATTTTTGAAACAAAAAAAAGTCATGTTTTAGTGTTTCCATAGTCTGCGAGCCATAGTTTTTTCAGTTTTTGGGCGATTATCTTCGGTAGGGTATAATTTTTGCAGGATGAGATGATGGTTTGATTGGCACTATTTTGGGGTGCATATGAATTTTTGATCGCTTGCTATTACACTTTTTGTGATGTAAAATGACAAAAAATAGCTTTTTTTACACCGTTTTATTTTTGCGGCATTCATGTGATATTTTTTATATAGCAGGTTATTACGGACGCGGCGATACCTAATATGTATACTTTTTTTTATTTATGTAAGTTTTACACAATGATTTCATTTTTGAAACAAAAAAAATCATGTTTTAGTGTTTCCATAGTCTGAGAGCCATAGTTTTTTCAGTTTTTGGGCGATTATCTTGGGTAGGGTATGATTTTTGCGGGATGAGATGACAGTTTGATTGGCACTATTTTGGGGTGCATATGAATTTTTGATCGCTTGGTATTACACTTTTTGTGATGTAAGGTGACAAAAAATGGCTTTTTTTTTACACCGTTTTTATTTTTATTTTTTTAATGGTGTTCACCTGAGGGGTTAGGTCATGTGATATTTTTATAGAGCAGGTTATTACGGACACGGCAATACCTAATATGTATACTTTTTTTTTAATGTAAGTTTTACACAATAACAGCTTTTTTAAAACAAAAAAATTATGTTTTAGTGTCTCCATATTCTGAGCCTTAGTTTTTTATAGCATCCGGCCACTTTTAGAGCATCGCCCGCCCCACCGTTGATCAGCGTTGTACCGCTGATCAGCAAGTTTGAACTTTTTTTTTCTAACACTTTTTATTTTATTTTAGCTTTTTAGTACGTGAACACCCGTGCCCCCACAAACACTCACATTAAGTTTTACACGCACGCACATACACACGCACACACACATACCCATGGCCCACTGGACGTTCTCGGCCGAGGAGTCATATGCCCAGCTTGCCTCCGACTCCGAGAGCCCCAGTGAGGATGAGGATGACCCCACGTTCTGCTTGTCATCCGCATCCTCCTCATCATCATTTGATGACAATGAGCCCCCAAGGCAGAGGAAATGCTGCCAGGCGGAGCCAGGGGCCCCACATGCTAGGGGCCCTGAGGCCCACACCAATACGAGCTGCCCTGGGGCTCGTACTGGTTTCCCGGCCCACCAAATAAGCCCACCGGAGCCCCCTACCAGTGAACTTAGCTGGTGTCCCCCAGTGGATTTTGAGCCTGAGATTCCGGATTTTGTTGGCAATCCAGGAATCCAGATTCCCACAGTGGGCTTCACTGAAATGGACCTTTTTAGTATTTTTTTTCAGTGACCCATTTGTGAATCTGATGGTGGAGCAGACGAACCTGTACACCCAACAGTTCGTTGCTCAGCACCCGGGCTCCTTTTTGGCCAGACCCGGTGGCTGGACGCCAGTCAGTGCAGCCGAGATGAGGACGTTTTAGGGTCTCGTGTTGCACATTGATCTAGTGCAAAAACCGAGTGTCAGGCAATACTCTACCAGACCCCACTCTACAGTATGGCCATGACACGCCCCCGGTTTGAGGCCATCCGTAAATGCCTGCATTATGCAGATAATGCAGCATGTCCCCCCAGAGGTGATCCTGCCTATGACCGTCTGTATAAGATACGGCCGGTCATCGATCACTTCGGGGCCAAATTTGCGCAGGCCTACGTACCTGGAAAGGAGGTTGTGGTTGATGAGTCTCTCGTTGCTTTCAAGGGGAGACTCAGTTTCCGCCAATACATTCCCACTAATCGGGCGAGGTATGGCGTGAAAATGTACAAAATTTGTGAGAGTACCTCAGGGTACACTTACAAATTTCGTGTGTACGAGGGGCGAGAGTCCCGTATTGAACCCCCAGGATGTCCCACCACTCTGGGTGTTAGCGGGAAAAATAGAGAAGGGTTACCACTTGTACGTGGATTACTTTTATACTAGCATTCCCTTGTTCAGGTCCCTTGCCGCCAGATCCACGTCCGCTTGTGGGACCGTGTGGAAAAATCAGCGCGGCCTCCCTGCCCACCCCCTCCAGGTACCTATCCCTTAGGGGTGAGACCCATGCCCTTTCCAGTGGAAACCTGTTACTGGTCCGGTATGAGGACAAGAGAGATGTCCTTATACTGTCCACAATTCACGGTACCAGCATCACCCCTGTCTCTGTGCGAGGTACCGCGGCAACGGTCCTCAAGCCCGATTGTATTGTTGACTACAATCGGTTAATGGGAGGAGTTGATCTCTCTGATCAAGTCCTCAAGCCACATAGTACAATATGTGACGAAAAAACTATCTCAGAACGGCCTGGGTTAGTAAAGTCGTTTTAAAGTTATTCATACATAAAGTGACACTGGTCAGATATTCAAAAAATGTCCTTAAGGTGAAATAGGACTAAGGGGTTAAGTACCGGGACAGCATGCCATACCAGTACGTCATGTGTCCTGAAGAGGTTAAAGCAAGGCGAGAAAACCTTTGTACATACAGAATATGATTGTGCATGCCACAATTTTTTTTCATACGGAATCCAACAGTGAAATCCTCTGCATGTCTCCATAAGAAATTGGAAGCATTATGCTACATGCACACAACGGTTGTGTGTTTTGCGGTCGGCAAATTGCGGATCCGCAAAACACGGATGGCAAATTGCGGAAGCAGCACGGACAGCCATTAATATAACTGCCTATTCTTGTACGCAAAACGGACAAGAATAGAACAGGTTATATTTTTTTTGCGGCCCACGGAACAGAGCAACTGATGCTGTCAGAGTGCTGTCCGCATCTTTTGCGGCCCCATTGAAGTGAATAAGTCCGCATCGGGTGCAGACCAAAACAACGTTTGTGTGCATGAGGCCTTAGAAGTAGAGCTAAACTCCATACACTTTGACTTTGAAATTGTACAAAGCATTAGTCCAGCTGTGTGCATGAACCCGTCATTGTGTGGAATTCTTTTGCTAAGGCAGAGCCAATATCATGAAATGTGTTTTTGATAAGTTTCCTTTCTGCGCTGCTTTTTTACCTAAGAATCTAATTCCAACATTGAACATCACATTTACAAGTAGCATAGATGAGTTTGATGCGGTCATTGCAATGAAGAGAGAAGTAATGTGCAGTTAATGCCCTGTGAATAAAGTGTGCAGTTTTCACAAGAGTTGAACTGGGAACTACTGTCAAGAAAATACATCATGTGTAAATCATCCAAGTTGTACGGATCCGTGATTGGTCAGTGTTTGAGGCCTTATTCTGCCTCTGTATACCATTGATTTCATATGGAGGGACTGTATTTGAAATCTTTTTACTCTTAGATTCCGTATCAATCTCCAAGTTTATGTATTTTGGGACCTCTGGAGCACTATGATAGGCTGTGTTCGGGGAATTTCATGAAATTACAATTTCATACTAAGTCCCAAATGACTAGTCCTATATTTCTCTCTAGCATAGAAAACTAACGCACTGAATAAGGTCAAAGCTAATAATCATATGGGTTGAGGTGGGCAGTTTTATCAATGTCTAATTAGTCACAGCATTAAAGGGGTTCTCCAACCACTACTTAAAAACTGACTTTTCTCAGAACCAGTTCACTTCTGAAGTAACTTTGAGGGGCTTACATAATAGAAACTGCCCATAAATTACCCCCTCAACTTATTCAGAAACTGATTTTATGTAAACCCTTTACGTGTTTTACAGGAATGAAAGAAAATGGAGTTAAAGTAAAAAAAAAACAAAAAAAATACATTTTTGGGCAGAATTTTTCATTTTTTTTCTCTAACACAGCAAGGGTTTACCAACAAAACAAACTTCAATATTTATTACCCTGATTCTTCAGCTTACAGAATCCCACCATATGTGGTTGTAAATTGCTATATGGGCACACGCCAGGGTTTAGAAGGGAAGAAGTGAAATAAGGCTTTGGAAGGGCAAATTTGGGGGGAATGGTTTTTGGGCACCATGTCACATTTAACCTCTTCCGGACATAGAGCATACAGGTACGCCCTGATGTCCGGTACTTAAGGACACAGGGCGTACCTGTACGTCCTATGTATTTCTGAGCACCGCCGCGTGGCGGGCGGTGATCGGAACTGGGTGCCTGCTCAAATCATTGAGCAGGCACCTTGGGTCAATTCTCAGGGGGGTCCTGTGACCCCCCCCCGTGCCGGCGATCGCCGCAAACCGCAGGTCAATTCAGACCTGCGGTTTGAGGCTTTTGCCTTCTGTGGCGGTGGCGGGCGGCGCTGCCATCGGGTCCCCGTGGCCCTGTAAGGGGGACCCGATGGCATGGAAGGCAGCGCGATGCCTTCCTTAGGCATTGCTCTGCCTTACGGTGATGAGCCTGTGAGATCCAGCCCCCTGGATCTCACAGGCAGGAAGCTGTATGATTATTACACACAGTATTACTCATACAGCCAATGCATTCCAATACAGAAGTATTGGAATGCATTGTAAAGGGGATTAGACCCCCAAAAGTTGAAGTCCCAGAGTGGGACAAAAAAATAAGGTGAAAAAAAAGTTGAAAAAATTACGTTTCCCCCCAAAAAAATTAAAAGTTTCAAGTAAGAATAAAGAAAAACATCATTTTCCCCAAATAAAGTAAAAAAAATTGGTAAAAATTAGGGGAAAAAAAGACATATTAGGTATCGCCGCTATAGACCGGCTCTAAAAACATGACCTAACCCCTCAGATCAACACCGTAAAAAATAAAAAATATAAACTGTGCTAAATAAACAATTTTTTTGTCATTCCCAAAATGATCCTAACATGAAGTAGACATATGGGGAATGTAAAGTCTAGTCCTGCCCCTACTAGGTGCTTTTGATTGGCTCTTCTGGTGGAGTCTGGGCGTGCCCTCTGACACATTTCTGACACTGCGGTCATGTGTTTGCTCAGTCTAGTCCTGCCCCTACTAGGTGCTTTTGCCTCCACTGACTGGTCCTCAATTACTGGAGCTTCAACTCCATTGGTGTTGGCGTCATTCAGGTCCTGCAATCTTAATTTTCTTCCACACACCTGTGTGGGCACTATATAGGGGAGAGGTTTTTACATGTTTTCATATCCCCGGAAGAAGCCAGGCTTACTGGCGAAAATGGCGTTGGGTCAGGAGTCGGCCGAGAGATCTTTGCACCACTCAGGGTATGTTTAAGCTTGTCCATGCACTCTAATCTCAATCTCTACAATTGCCTCCTTTGCACTTTGTTTGGGGCGTTGCTGTCGTGAGGCTTTGAGGTATGCTTTTTTAGCTAGCATTCTTTTTTCCCTGTTGTTATTTTTGTGCACTGATCTCCCGACCTCTCCTTGGGGTCCTGCTCCTCATCTGTGTGTCCTGCATTGTGCTGCCTTTTTTTTTATTATGCATGTATGTATTGTTCATATATATTTATAATAAAGTCTTTTGGATTTTCATATATATACGTAAATCAGTTTCATTTTTTGGTGATTAATATGGGGAATGTAAAGTAATAACAATTTTTGTAGGTATTACTATGTATTATAGAAGTAGAGAAATTAAAACTTGGAAATTTGCAAATTTTTCAAAATTTTTGGCAAATTTGATATTTTTTTTTATAAATAAAAATGCTTTTTTTTAACTTCATTTTACCAGTGTCATGAAGTACAATATGTGATGAAAAAACAATATTAGAATGGCCTGGATAAATCAAAGCATTTTAAAGTTATCACCACTTAAAGTGACACTGGTCAGATGAGCAAAAAATGGCCTGGTCCTTAATGTGAAATATGTGTCCTTAAGGAGTTAAAGGGAACCTGTCACCTCCAAAAACCATCCCAAGCTGCCAGCAGTACCTGCGTGTAGCCAGCATCGTGTTTATGATGATGCCTTTCCTCCTGAAGGCAGATGCAGCAAAAGTACTAAAAACGTTGTTTTATCCCATGCCCGGCGCGCTTCTCCACACATGCTTGAAGTCCAGGGAGCAGCGGCCTCTTTGCTTCAAGTCATGGTAACCACGCCCCCTTCCCCGCCCCTTTGCTGTGAACAGTCAGTTGTTCGGCAAAGGCAACCGAACTCTCATGCATAAGCGCTATCAGTCACAGTGAAGGGACAGTAAAGGGGCGTGGTTACCGTGACTTGAAGCAAGGAGGCATGTGTGGAGAAGCGCTGGGCAGGGGATAAAACAACGTTTTCAGTACTTTTGCAGCATCTGCCTTCAGGAAGAAAGGCATCATCAGAAACACAGCTGGCTACACGCAGGTACTGCTGGTGGCTTGGGATGGTTTTGGGAGGTGACAGGTTCCCTTTAAAGAGATCCTGAGAAGCGACCCCAATTTGGAGTGACCCCAAACTACACCCCTCACAGAATTTTTTCAATAAAATGTCACATTAACCAATACATTTTTCATTATCACGAGATACAACAGGAGAAATTGCAGAGCACAATTTGTTACCCATTATCTCCTCAATATAGCAACACTCCATATGAGGTAATTAACTGCTATATTGGCACACTGCAGAGTTCAGAAAGGAAGGAGCACCATATGGTTTTTGAGGGCAGATTTTGCTAGAATGATTTTTGGGTGCCATGTCACATTTGAAGAGACCCTGAGGTACTCCTACAGTGGAAATTCCTTAAAAGCGACCCCATTTTGGTAACTACACACCTCAAAGAATTTTTCACATGATGAGGAGCACTATATGATTTTTGGAGGGTAGATTTTGCTGGAATGGTTTTTGGATGCCAGTTTGCATTTGAGGTGTTTCTTGGTTATGCTGTGTTTCCTTGTTAAAGAAACATCCTACATGTGCCCTATTCTTTTGCCTGAACATGAGAGGGCTCAGGACAGGAGTATAAGAGCAGCATGCACATTCTGAAGCCTAATGTGGTGATTTCACCACTTGTGCTGACAACTGCGGAGAATTCTTGGGTAAAAAAATGTAACCCAAGGTATTCAGAGGAGTGAGAAATTTGATGCCACCTGAATTTTTCAGAAATGAATGCGCTGTGGACCATGCAAAATAAAAACTTTTTTCCACATCTATGGCATTTATATGTTGCACCCAGCTCATGCTAGCTGGGATTTACCTATAGTATTTGAATTCATAGGCAGGTTCTACTGGGTGTGGAAATACCATAAATGCCATAAAGTATGAGCACATTGCAGGGCTCAGAAGGGAATGAGCGCCATTTGGCTTTTGGAGTGTGGATTTTGCTGGAATGGTTTTCGATGGAGTTCTATATCACATTTGCAGAGCCCTGTGTCATGGAACCATGAACCAGACGTACAACAAGAGATAAGTGGAAATAAGAAGGCTTTATTGAAAATCAAGCTGTAAGCAAAAGTCCAAACGGATGGCTAAACCGAAGCAGGGTCTTGCGTAGACAGAGGTCAGGAACCAGAAGGGTAGTCAGACGAAGCCTGGATCAGGAACCAGCAGGGTAGTCAGACGAAGCCGGGATCAGGAACCAACGGGGTAGTCAGACGAGGCCAGGATCAGGAACCAGAAGCAGCAGCAGTCTTAGAAGCATGTGAACACAGGAGGACCAAGCAAGGAACTGAAGCCACAGACCTCCTATATATATGAGCTAGGCATCCAGCTCCTCCCAGTGGGAAGGAGAAGCCGCAGGGTGGGAGGCTACAAGAAACCCAGAAACCAAGATGGCCGCTAGCACATGTCAAACGAAGGAGAACAGTAAGAAGGTAGAACCATGACAGTACCTCCCCCTCAAGGGCCCCTCCTCCGCGGAGTAAGGAACGGTTTCTGAGGGAAGCGTGCGTGGAAGGCTCGGAGCAAAGCAGGAGCATGGACATCTGCGGAGGGAACCCAGGAACGCTCCTCTGGACCATAACCACGCCAATGGACCAAAAACTGCAACCGACCGCGGGCCAGGCGTGAGTCCAGGATATTGCTCACCTCATATTCTTCACGATTGCCCACTTGGACTGGACGGGGCCGAGGAACCGAGGAAGTGAAACGATTACACACCAATGGCTTCAACAGGGAGACATGAAACACGTTGGAGATCCGCATGCCAGGAGGAAGCGCAAGGGCATAGGCTACCGGGTTTACCCTGCGAAGCACTCGGAAGGGACCAACAAAGCGAGGCGCCAGCTTGGGAGTGGGCACTCGAAGGTTGAGGTTGCGGGTGGACAACCATACACGGTCTCCGACCTGGTAGGAAGGAGCGGGCGCTCGTCTGCGATCAGCCTGGAGTCTCTGGCGCTGCGCAGAGACCTCAAGGGACCTCTGGATCTGTACCCAAGAAGCACGTAGGACGGAAAGGTGATCCTCCACAGCCGGAATATCCTGGGGAGAGAATACCTCCGGTAACACGGCAGGTTGGAACCCATAATTGGCCATGAAGGGAGACGTCCCAGAGGAAGAGTTCACCGCCGTGTTCCTGGCAAACTCAGCCCAAGGCAGGAGGTCAACCCAATTGTCTTGGTGATCGGAGACATAGCAACGAAGGAATTGCTCCAAGGCCTGATTGGATCGTTCTGCGGCCCCATTGGACTGAGGGTGGTAGGCCGAGGAGAAAGAGAGATGAATCCCCAACTGGGAGCAAAAGGCGCGCCAGAACCTGGACACAAACTGACTCCCCCGATCCGACACAATCTCCTTGGGCAAACCGTGCAACCGGAAGACCTCCCTGGCGAAAATCGTGGCCAACTCTTGTGCAGAGGGTAACTTCTTGAGAGGAACACAGTGGCACATTTTGGAAAACCGATCCACAATCATGAGAATGACCGTATGGCCTCGGGATGCAGGGAGGTCCACAATGAAATCCATCCCCAGGTGTGACCATGGGCGCTCCCCGGTGGCTATGGGTTGCAAAAGGCCCAACGGAAGGTGCCGAGGGGACTTACTCTGGGCACAAACGGAGCATGCCGCTACATATGCGGCGATGTCGGAACGTAGAGAAGGCCACCAGAACAGACGTGAAACAGCCCAGGACAGCTGATTCTTTCCAGGATGCCCCGCGGCCTTGGAGTTATGGTAGGTTCGCAACAACCGAGTGCGCAACTCCTCAGGCACAAAACACCTGCCGTTGGGTCTCCCAGAGGGAGCACCAGATTGAGCCGCCAAAATCTGCTCACCCAGGGGAGAGGTCAGGCTGGTGCGAATGGCGGCCAGGATCTGATTCGGAGGTATGACCGAAGTCGGAATCGACTCCTCCCCGGACAGCTCGGAGTACTGCCGTGATAAGGCATCCGCTCTGATGTTCTTGGAACCGGGTAGGTAGGAGACCACGTAATTAAATCGTGACAAGAACAGAGCCCATCTGGCCTGACGTGGTGTCAATCTCTTGGCCTCAGAAAGGTAGGTCAGATTCTTGTGGTCCGTCAGGATGAGAACCGGAACCACCGAACCCTCGAGCAAGTGCCTCCATTCCTTAAGGGCCTGCACGATGGCCAATAACTCCCTGTCACCAATCTGATAGTTGCACTCCGCGGAAGACAGTTTCCGGGAGTAAAACCCACAAGGAAGCAGAGGACCCTCTGGTGTTCTACGCTGAGACAGAAGGGCGCCTACTCCCGTCTCAGACGCGTCCACCTCGAGGACAAAGGGCAACCCAGGGTTGGGATGCGACAGAATCGGAGCCGACACAAAGGCGGACTTTAGAGCCTCAAAAGCTCGGATGGCCTCGAGCGGCCAGACCTGGAAATTACTGCCCTTCCTGGTCAGATCCGTGAGAGGCTTGGCTAGCATAGAAAAGTCCCTGATGAACTTCCGATAATAATTGGCGAAGCCCAAAAAGCGCTGCAGGGCACGGAGACCACTGGGCTGGGGCCACTGTAAGACAGCCGAAACCTTCTCAGGATCCATGGAGAACCCCTCAGCGGAAATGATGTAACCTAAGAAGGTTACCTGGGATCGGTGAAATTCGCATTTCTCAAGCTTACCGAACAGCCTGTTCTCTTGTAACCGTTGCAACACTCGTCTGACATCCATAATGTGGGCCTCCATGGATTCAGAATATACCAAGATGTCATCCAAATAGACCACCACACACTGCTGCAACAGGTCACGGAAAACATCGTTGATGAATTCCTGGAAGACTGCGGGCGCATTGCACAACCCAAAGGGCATAACCAAGGATTCATAATGACCGGTCCTGGTGTTAAACGCGGTCTTCCACTCATCGCCCGCCTTGATCCTTACCAGGTTATATGCCGCCCTCAGGTCGAGTTTGGTAAAGACCGTGGCCCCTTTGAGGCGATCGAACAGCTCGGAAATCAAGGGTATCGGGTAAGCGTTCTTGATCGTGATGCAATTGAGACCCCTGTAATCGATGCAAGGCCTCAACTCACCGCCCTTCTTTTTCACAAAGAAAAATCCAGCCCCTGCCGGGGACGAGGATTTGCGAATGTGTCCGCATGAAAGCGCCTCCCTCACGTACTCCTCCATGGCCTCATTCTCCGCTACCGACAGTGGATAGACTTTGCCACGAGGAGGAACGGCACCAGATTGTAACTCTATGGCACAATCGTATGGGCGGTGCGGAGGTAGGGCAACCGCGCGCACCTTATCGAATACATCCCGGTACTCTTCGTATTCAGGAGGCAACAGAGAGTCCGAGGAAGTACACAGCAACTTGACAGGCCCATGGATGCAACTAGCCCCACACTGCGGTGACCACGAGAGGATCTCGGCCGATCTCCAATCGAAAGTCGGATTATGCTTCTGGAGCCAGGGGTACCCCAAGACCACCGAGTAGTGTGGAGACGAAATCACCTGGAGACAGACCGACTCTCTGTGAACGGCACCAATGGCTATCCCCACTGGAAGGGTCTCATGAGTCACGTGTGGCGGCAGAAGGGGTCTGCCGTCTATCGCCTCAAGAGCCAGTGGGGAACCTCGAGGCTGCAGAGGAATGGAATTGGCGGCAGCGAACACACTATCAATGAACAAACCACCAGCACCAGAGTCCACCAACGCCTGGGTCGTCACCGAGCCCCCGACCCAGGAGAGGACAACAGTGATCAGTGGTTTGTCAACACAGGAAACCGGGGATGAGGAGACTCCACCCAAGATCTGCCCCCGACAGGATCTCAGGTGCGAGCGTTTCCCGGACGGTTCGGACATGCCAACCGAAAATGCCCACCGAGACCACAGTACATGCATCGGCCCTCGCGTCTCCGGAGTACCCTCTCCCCCTCGGACAGGCGAGCAAACCCCAGCTGCATGGGTTCACCCCCCGATGAGTCATCCCCAGGAGGCGTGGGAGGAGAGGGAGGCACGGGTGGGACAGCAAACGTAGGCGCCAATCTGTTAGAAGACCTCCGCAGGCTCTCCTTAAAGGAAGGTCTCTCCCTGAGTCTGGTGTCAATCAAAATCAGGAAAGAAATAAGAGACTCGAGCTCCACAGGTAGGTCCTTAGCTGCAAACTCATCCTTCAAGGCATCCGAGAGACCATGAGAGAAAGCAGCGACCAGGGCCTCATTATTCCAGCCCACCTCTGCTGCCAGGGTACGAAACTCAATGGCGTATTCAGCTACGGATCGTGAACCCTGTCTGATGGACATAAGGAGCTTCGCAGCAGAGGCAGCACGAGCCGGCACATCGAATACCTTCCGAAGAGAAGCAACAAAACCGGAAAACTCGGATTGTTGTTCTCCCATAAAGGGCTGGCCCAGGCCAAGGCCTTGTCCGAGAGCAGCGAGATCAAGAAGCCCACCTTTGATCTCTCAGTAGGAAAGGCATGTGGCAGCAACTCGAAATAAATGCCCACCTGGTTAAGGAAACCTCGGCACTGAGTTGGCTCTCCCCCAAAGCGCTGTGGAAGGGGGGCAGAACCGGTCATACCCCGAGACACCGCAGGCGCAGCAACAGGTGTCGGGGTAGACTCTGGCGCAACAACCGGAGCGGCAGTAGGAGCGGGCCCAGGAGCGACAACCGACCCATCGGCAACGGAAGCGAAATGAGCCGTGCGTTCAAGCAGGGTTTGCAACGCCACAGCGAACCGACCCAACAGGTGATCCTGCTAATCAAGTCTGGCAACCAGCGTAGGTAGCGAGGATGGCCCTGTACCGTCAAAATTCATGGCTTGGTCCTAATGTCATGGAACCATGAACCAGACGTACAACAAGAGATAAGTGGAAATAAGAAGGCTTTATTGAAAATCAAGCTGTAAGCAAAAGTCCAAACGGATGGCTAAACCGAAGCAGGGTCTTGCGTAGACAGAGGTCAGGAACCAGAAGGGTAGTCAGACGAAGCCTGGATCAGGAACCAGCAGGGTAGTCAGACGAAGCCGGGATCAGGAACCAACGGGGTAGTCAGACGAGGCCAGGATCAGGAACCAGAAGCAGCAGCAGTCTTAGAAGCATGTGAACACAGGAGGACCAAGCAAGGAACTGAAGCCACAGACCTCCTATATATATGAGCTAGGCATCCAGCTCCTCCCAGTGGGAAGGAGAAGCCGCAGGGTGGGAGGCTACAAGAAACCCAGAAACCAAGATGGCCGCCAGCACATGTCAAACGAAGGAGAACAGTAAGAAGGTAGAACCATGACACCCTGTGGTATCCGTACAGTTAAAACCCCAAATAAATGACCACATTTTAAAAACTACACCCCTTAAGCTATTTATTAAGGGGTGGAGTGAGCATTTTGACACAACAGGTACTTTGCATAAATTAATGAGCAGGGGACTGTGCAAAATGAAAATTGCAATTTTCCACAGATAAGGAATTTCAGTGCCCAATGTGCTGTGCTCAGATTGTGCCAACACCACAAGCCTTCAATGGTTAGGCAGGCATTTTTTTTAAAGTAATCATGTTTTTGTGTTGCCATTTTCTGACAGCCACATTTTTTGTTTTGGCGATAGTCTTGTGTCAAGGCTTGTTTTTTGAGGGATGGTGATGTTTTCATTAGTAGTAATTTCGTGTACGTATGATTTTTTTGATTGTTTGACATTATATTTTTTGGGAGGCGAGGTGTCCAAGAAATGGCTTTTCTTGGCATAGTTTTTATGCATTTTTTACAGTGTTCACCTGATAGGTAAATCATGTGATATTTTTATGGAGCTGGTCATTGGGATGTGGCGATACCAAATATGTCAATTTTTTTTTTCTTTGTAGTCAATAGCTTGAAGGGGGAAAGGGGGCTCTTTTTTCTTCAAACTTTTATTTTTTAATTTTATAACACTTTTACAAATATAACACAAAAACAGGGAGTCCCAGGCTATGAGCTGTGCGCTACGATTGGCCAACGCTGCAGCAAGGGACAACCCTAATACAAAAACTCCACAACAGAGGGAGCTGCAGACACCGGAGCCTATACCGGGCGAACGGAGAGGCGCCCAGACATACTAGTAAGTGCAGGGGGACCCCTGGGCGCTGCTCTGCCCACTGATATAGTTAGTTTTTAGTTTTTAAACTAGTGAAAGGTCCTCTATAAATAGAAAAAAAGTTACGGGGTCAGACCGCGGATCCGCAAAAAACGGAATCCACGGTCGTCCGTGTTGCCTTCCGCAATTTGTGGAACGGAACGGGCGCCGGCAATATAAAAGCCTATTCTTGTCTGCAAAGTGCGGACAAGAATAGGACATGTTATATTTTTTTTGCGGAGCCGTGGAACTCTGTGTGCTGTCCGCATCTTTTGTGGCGCCATTGAAGTGAATGGGTCCGCATCTGAGCCGCCGAAACGGCGGCTCGGATGCGGACCCAAACAACGGTTGTGTGCATGAGGCCTTAAAGGGAAATTCTCAGAAATGTGCCCTGTTGGAGCCTAGAAAAATGTTATTTTAGGCCACAGGAGTATGGCATTTAAAAATTAAGCATTCACCTGACATAAAAGAAATTGTGATTATGTGGCTAGAGGTACATTATGCGGTCACTGAATAACAATTTCACTGTAGCCCACTTTTTTTTTCCACTTATTTTGGGGGCAACTCGTATATCACACCATTAGAAATTATTTGTTCCAATGTTGTTTGTCACTATCTGTAGCTGAGGTAACGCAGCAAAAGCAAATGCACTACCTAAATGCACTATATAGAAAGTATATAATTGGTATATAGCACTCCTGCTTCAATCAATTTTTTGGGGGGCAACTGGTATATCACACAAGTAGAAATCAGGGCCGTCTTTAATATTGATTGGACCCTGGGCAAAAATTTACTTGGGCCCCCTGGATCCCGCCTTCCCACACCTTAGCAGGCAATCACACCCTCCACCACAACACACACACACAGTGAACTTCCAGTTCTGAAGACTCCAGCAGCTCAGGATCAGTGCTCTGGGCAGCTGGGCTCAGGCTGGAAGTGGGCACCGCTCAGCAGGAAGGAGACCAGGGCTCAGCTCACCCTAGTGTTACAGTGCACCCCAGCACCCCACAGTATGCAGTATAGCACCCTATAGTATACAGCACCACACAGTATGCAGTATAGCACCCCACACTATACAGTACCCCACAGTATATAGTAGAGCAGTATAGCAGCCCACAGTATACAGCACCCCACAGTATACAACACCTCACAGTATAGCACCTCACCGTATACAGCACCCCAAACTATACACGATACAGACCCCCACACTATACAGTCCAGCAGTATAGCACTCCACACTATACAGCACCCACAGTATACAGACCCCCACAGTATACAGTACAGCAGTATAGCACTCCACAATATACAGCCCCCCCCCCACAGTATACAGCCCCCCACACTATAAAGGGCCCCCCACAGTATACAGACCCCCCACAGTATACAGACCCCCCCCACAGTATACAGGTCCCCCCACAGTATACAGGCCTCCACAGTATACAGCCAACCCCACAGTATACACCCCCCCACAGTATACAGGCCCTCCACAGTATACAGTCCCACACAGTATACAGGCCCCCCACAGTATACAGCCCCCTACAGTATACAGGCCCCCCACACTGTATACAGCACCCCACTATACAGTAGTATACAGTATATTAACATACCAGCCCCTGTCACCTTTTTCTGATGTAATCTTCACACACAAAAAACTCCACAGTTAACTTCTGCAACACTCCTGGTAGGACCTGTGATGACCTCATAGCCATGTGACCAGTAATATTGCTAGGTTACTGGTCACATGGTGATGATGTCATCTAAGGTCCTAGATCACAGCTCTAACACAATACGATGCGACACCCGGGGCAGTGGCTAGCAGGGTAAAGACGGCCCTGGTAGAAATTATTTGTTTAATTAGTATTTGTCGCTCTGTAGCTGAGGTAACGCAGAAAACCCACAAACAAATGCTGCACTACCTAAATGCACTATATAGAAAGTATATTATTGATATATACCACCCCTGCTTCAATCAGTTTTTTTGGGGGGCTACTGGTAAATAACACCAGTTGAAAGTATTTGTTTCAATAGTGTTTGGCATTCTGTGTGGCTGCAGTATCTCAGCAGAACCGCACACAACTGCTGCACAGTACAAATGCACTATAATATACTTTCTACAAACCGGATTCCCAAAAAGTTGGGACACTAAACAAATTGTGAATAAAAACTGAATGCAATAATGTGGAGATGGCAAATGTCAATATTTTATTTGTAATAGAACGTAGATGACAGATCAAACGTTTAATCCGAGTAAATGTATCATTTTAAAGGAGAAATATGTTGATTAAAATTTTCACGGTGTCAACAAATCCCAAAAAAGTTGGGACAAGTAGCAATAAGAGGCTGGAAAAAGTAAATTTGAGCATAACGAAGAGCTGGAAGACCAATTAATACTAATTAGGTCAATTGGCAACATGATTGGGTATAAAAAGAGCTTCTCAGAGTGGCAGTGTCTCTCAGAAGCCAAGATGGGTAGAGGATCACCAATTCCCCCAATGTTGCGCAGAAAGATAGTGGAGCAATATCAGAAAGGTGTTACCCAGCGAAAAATTGCAAAGATCATCTGTGCATAACATCATCCGAAGATTCAGAGAATCTGGAACAATCTCTGTGCGTAAGGGTCAAAGCCGTAAAACCTAACTGGATGCCCGTGATCTCCGGGCCCTTAAACGACACTGCACCACAAACAGGAATGCTACTGTAAAGGAAATCACAGAATGGGCTCAGGAATACTTCCAGAAACCATTGTCAGTGAACACAATCCACCGTGCCATCCGCCGTTGCCAGCTGAAACTCTACAGTGCAAAGAAGAAGCCATTTCTAAGCAAGATCCACAAGCTCAGGCATTTTCACTGGGCCAGGGATCATTTAAAATGGAGTGTGGCAAAATGGAAGACTGTTCTGTGCTCAGACAGGTCACAATTCGAAGTTCTTTTTGGAAATCTGGGACGCCATGTCATCCGGACCAAAGAGGACAAGGACAACCCAAGTTGTTATCAACGCTCAGTTCAGAAGCCTGCATCTCTCATGGTATGGGGTTGCATGAGTGCGTGTGGCATGGGCAGCTTGCATGTCTGGAAAGGCACCATCAATGCAGAAAAATATATTCAGGTTCTAGAACAACATATGCTCCCATCCAGACGTCATCTCTTTCAGGGAAGACCCTGCATTTTTCAACAAGATAATGCCAGACCACATTCTGCATCAATCACAACATCATGGCTGCGTAGGAGAAGGATCCGGGTACTGAAATGGCCAGTCTGCAGTCCAGATCTTTCACCTATAGAGAACATTTGGCGCATCATAAAGAGGAAGGTGCAACAAAGACGGCCCAAGACGATTGAACAGTTAGAGGCCTGTATTAGACAAGAATGGGAGAGCATTCCTATTTCTAAACTTGAGAAACTGGTCTCCTCGGTCCCCAGACGTCTGTTGAGTGTAAGAAGAAGGGGAGATGCCACACAGTGGTGAAAATGGCCTTGTCCCAACTTTTTGGGGATTTGTTGACACCATGAAATTCTGATTCAATATATTTTTCCCTTAAAATGGTACATTTTCTCAGTTTAAACTTTTGTTCCGTGATTTATGTTCTATTCTGAATAAAATATTAGAAGTTGGCACCTCCACATCATTGCGTATTACGATTTGTATAGTGTCCCAACTTTTTTGGAATCCGGTTTGTATGTTAGAAAGTATATTATAAGTATATCACACCCCTCAGTATATCACACCTATCGATAGCACACCTATACCAGTCCTTAAAAGGACTTTTGTGGCCTCATTATCTAGCGTCTGGTGTCCCTAACAGTCTGTCCCTGCTCCACACAGCAACCTCTCCCTACACTGGCAAAAGACTGAATGTAAAATGGCGGCCAGATCAGGTTTATTTATAAGGTAGGGGGTGTGTGCATGTGCTGAAATATCTCAATTGGCTGTCCTGTACCACCTGATGGATGTGTCATGGGTCCAAGTTCTTTACAATGTAAAAGAATGTGGCGCCGGCGGACATCGCCATATGTTCGCCTGTTCGGCGAACCGCGAATGAGCAATATTGACCGCAAAACGACCGCCCGGTGAACCGCAAGACCATCTCTACCCCTGGGGTATCTGCAAAGCTTTGGTTTTTTATGGAATGTTAATAATATTAATGCTATGTAATACACACTAAGTTGTTCCAGCATGAGCCAGACATGGCCAGAGTTAACAATCCTAGCTCACCCATTTCTGGAGCTCAGGGCATGGACTGTAGTCAGGAGAGTAGCTGTACAGAAGGAGGAAGCTGCAGTTTCCTTGTGCTCCACTCTGATATACTCCAGGTCCAGGCCCTGGAGCCTCGGTCACCTCCATGAGCTCAAGGAAATGCAAGCAAGTAAGAACTACAGTGTGAGATTCAGCAAGGTAAACCAGCTTAAATAGTTCCAGATCCTGCTGCTGCAGAGGGATAACAAGTTAACTCACCCTTTGCACCCCAGACTAGTGGACACTACAGCCACTGTTGCCAGATTGTACTTGCTAGCCAGAGATGCCATTAACAGAGATTTTAGCAAGAGAAGGTATAACTAGAGGGCCATTGCGAAAACAAGCTGCCTAGCTCATGCTTGGACATCTGGGAAGAATTTGCACTTTGTGCAGATAACTTCCGGATGTACTATAACTCCTATTGTGAACACAGTAAAGAGACTCTCTTAACACCCCATGCTCCCATGCACCCCGTGTCCTGCCTAGCATCATGTGCCCCCCCCCAAACCACCATCAGGCAGGGAGCTCACAGCTACTAAGTGCCCGAAGGGAATAGAGGGTGCCTCTCCTTCACTGCACCAACAGCAGGGATTGATGGCCTGAGGGTGTACACCATGACACATCATCATCAGGGTCACTACCACTCACATCCTCTGGCTCCTCAGGGGCTCGCTGCATTTGTAACCAGATGTTGTGTTGTAACATTTCAGATCCCTGCTTCGATCGTTTTTATAGAGATGAGTATCATGTCCATTTTGGAGGCAAATCTTTGATTGCTGTCAGTGAATATTAGTCTTCATTCTTACATTCAGAGGCTCAAAGTCTTTGCTACCATGGAGGAAATTCAAATGTGCAGAAGTACTGTCCAAGTGATTCAACAGTCTCTCCCCCAGTTCAAGCTGCACCATTTTTTATAAACAATGCCAAATCAGACCCCACAGTGTTTTCAGTTTTTGGGTGAAATTGGAATAACTTAAAAATTGCTTTGACCTGAATAACATATTTTTCTATGCACACAAAAAATATATATATTTATCTGGGCAATCCTAGACTGAAATAAATGTACAGAAAAAGATACAAAACATCCTGCACAATATGATAATAAATATGCGGCTGTGCGTGGCTACATTTATAAAATCACGGAAAATAATACATTAAAATAATAGATGCAAACATAATATATAGACTAAGCCCTCACTCTGATATGCTAAAATCTGAGACTCTCAGCCAATATATTTTGATCAAAACACATCTGTGCCCACCTACCAGTACCAAGGTGGTCTCAGTCAGGCAGGTCCTACTCTAAACCTACCTATGCCGTTCCGCACCTACATGTAGGAGAGCAGACCCCGCACATATAGTGGGCTGCTCCTCGTCACCTCTATGTGCATCCAGCAACCGATGAGAGGAGGAGCAAGCACACCTATATGTACCACCTAATCAAGGTCGCCTAATAGATAGGAGGGGCAAAAGTGCACAAGAATGCTACTCCCAAGATAGAAGCGCATTCGCACATGAAGGTGCCACTCCTTCAGTACCAATCAAAAAATGTACGGAAAAATATATAAAACATGCACAATATGATAGTAAATATGCGGATGTGCATGGCTACATTTATAAAGTCACAGAAAATAATGCACTAAAATAATAGATGCAAGCATAACATATGGACTAAGCCCTCACTCTAATAATAAAATCCTAGACTGAACTATAAGGGGATGCTCACATATGATATATGCGTTGCCAAATTTCACAGTGGAATTACCATATATCTTCCAATATCCCATCCAACGCTGCGGAAAAAAACCTGCAATGAAATCCGCACATAAGTTAACTTCCTGGATGGACTTTAAATCTGCAACATGTTTTATGCTGGTGATTTCCGCCACAGATTGGGCTCTTTTCGATGCATAGGTAAATGCGATGTACAAACAGTAATTTCCTCTTATAGAGTACGGTACTTCCTTTATCCTAATATCTCCATGCATCCTGTTATATAAGGACTGTTTACTATACAAAGTGCACATTCTGGAACTGTAATTGATATGATTTTTATATACAGGTGTATGTTGATCGGTGGTGAATCCATTGGGCAATTGCTGATAATGCGGTTTCTTAAAGGGAATCTGTCACCTGCTTTTACCATTTTAAGCTGTCACCATCGCTATGTTCACTAAAGTACCTTATTTCCAGCAGTCTTCTTTTTACTTTATTTTGCTAATGAGGCTCCAAGGTGCCCAGGGGGGCGTTTTTTTCCTTCTCCGGTGCCCAGTGACGCCCCCCTGCAGTGCCCAAGAACGCCTCCTGATCCTTAAATAACCTCCCACAGCCCCGGCAAATGGTTCCGCCCCCTCCCCACGTCATAGTCTACCTTCTAGAAATGCCCCGTCCTTCTTCCTGTCGGCAGCCAGAAAACTCGCGCAGGCGCAGTACCGCCTGCGCGATAATCAACCTCATCAGGGCAACAGCGCTCAGGTTACATCACTGGGCTCAATGCATGCCCAGTGAGACTTTTGAGGCTGTTGCCCTCAGGAGGTTGATGATCGCGCAGGCTGCAGGCGGTACAGCGCCTGCGCGAGTTTTCTGGCCGTCGACAGAAAGAAGGACGGGGCATTTCTAGAAGGTAGACTATGACGTGGGGAGGGGGCGGAACCGTTCGCCGGGGCTGTGGGAGGTTATTTAAGGATCAGGAGGCGTTCTTGGGCACTGCAGGGGGGCGTCACTGGGCACTGGAGAAGGAAAAAAACGCCCCTCTGGGCACTTTGGAGCCTCATTAGCATAACATAAAAAGCGCTTTTATATCAAAAGGACAAAACAAAATAAAGTAAAAAGAAGACTGCTGGAAATAAGGTACTTTAGTGAACATGGCGATAGTGCCAGCTTAAAATGGTAAAAGCAGGTGACAGATTCCCTTTAATATATCACCAGCTCATCAGGAGATGAGGACCCATATGGTTGGTTAATATAAGTGCTGCTCTGAACGCTATATAGATTTCAAGTACACATTCATACGGCTCACACAAGACAAGTAAACTCTTGTCCAAAAAGGCCACTCAGGAAAATCCAAAATGATTCCTTAAAACATAGCTCCATTCATGACTTGAACGTGGAGACTTCTGGTTCCAGAATTAAACTGTTTACAATCTCACGTCTCCCATTCATTCACAGGGGAAATTGGTGTGTCAGGGGAAAGATGAAAGGGACTATGGATGAAGTCAAAGGCTTGAAGGTTAAGAGACCCTCTTTTCAGGCTCTCCCAGATGTCTGGAGAAGGAGCCCCTCCCTTTCTGTCAGGCAGAATCCTCCCTTTATGCAATGCACATAGTCAGCTGGGTGACAGCCGAGCAAACCCCTTATTGGTTGGAAGTTTTTTTATATTGAGCAGCAGAACTTTTGTCTGAGGCTGTGTTCTCCCTCCCATCCTGTTTCCTCCCCAGGCCCTTCTCCTCCCTCCCACAGCCAGCCCTCCACACCAGAGCAGTGGTCAGTGGTCAGCATCTCAGAGACACCTTCTGCCTCCCCATCTCCAGGGATCCAGCTCTGTGTCCGGCATCTAAAGTCCATGTGAAAAGCTTCAAGCCAAGCAACATGTCCAGGTCCGATGAGGTGAACAGACTGACAGAGAATGTATACAGAGTAAGTACTCTTTGAAGAGATCATTTAGTCTTCACCCTTTGCATACCGTTCATTCTTCTTATACTGCTTCTTTTTATGATGTGAGTACAGATGTAGAGGAGCTGAATTTGTCAGTTAACCCTTTGTGGTTGCATGCTTGCCCCATGATAATGCTGCAGGCTACCGATCATAATGAGTCAAACTCTGCTCTGGAAACACTGTCGGTAAATTACAGATAAAAATCATGTAAAATATCAACAAGCAAAGGTCAGATTTAGATAGCCATACTGGGAACGTTCTACAGTCCTCCATCTGTGCCATGTCTGTAAGACATTGATTTTTTGCCTTGCTCTGGATCAACATTGTGGCATAATAGGCTGAACTGGACGGACATCTGTCTTTTTAATAAAGAAACTTTAATAAAAGTCAATATAAAAGATATAACTAATAATTTGTGAAAAATAACTCTGTTTGTAGTTTACACAGCCTAGCATGAAAGACCCTCTTAGTTTTCTCACAGGGCTGTCTATGGACTCGTACCGGACAGACTGTTTTGGGGTAGACTAATCATCGGCTAATGGGGGCATTGTGCATGGATTGCTGTGGTCCACTTAACCCTTCTGTCATTTAGGATGGGGGAAGGGAGCTATTTTCATTGTATCCTGACACGGTCCCAGCAGTCTTCCTCTATAATGTCTTGAAGTTACAGTACGAGTCCCTCGTTTGGTGGAAAAAGGTCCCCTAATCAGGAGCCTTAATGTGTCTCTAATTGTCAGGTTTGATCTAGAATGAATGCTACATACATTTTGGAATAATTAACATATAGATGACCTCCCGATACTTTCCTTGATGGTTATGTATTTATTCATTTACATAGCACTTACATACGCTGTAGCGTTGTACAAAGATTGCCATCATGAATATCAGTCCTTCTGCCCGTTGGGGCTTAACATCTAGATTCTAGGTCATCAATATCAGATGGGTAAGGTTCCAGAACCTGGCACCCCCACCGATCGGCTGCAGAGCAGGAAACTTTACTGCTCCATACACAGTGTGGTAGTTGGGGTATTGCTGCTCAGCTCTCATTCAAGTGAGTGTCCAAAGCCTTCTGCTTCTGTGCTGTACACTACATTGTTTCTACAGCCCAAAACAGCTGACCAGCAGGGTGCCAGACCCCCACCAATCTGATATGGATAACCTCTCCCGAGGATAGGTCATCAACATCTCTAGCTCAGGAACCCATTCAACCTATTTGTATCTTTTTGGAGGGAACACAAGTAAGGGTGGGTTGACCCATGGCTTCCGTTATAACATGGTTATAGTGGAAAATAACGAAATCCATAAGATGGAAGGACGGATCGATTCTTCTGCCCATAGACTTGTATTATGACGGGATGCAAAACGGAAGCCTTTAAAAGGCATTGCGTTTGCTTTCCGTCCTAATAGAAGTCTATGGGAATCAAAACGGATCCGTCTGGGTCCCGTTATGCAAGACGGAAAACAAAATCCTGTCGACAGGACTTTGTTTTCCGTCTTGCATAACGGGACCCAGACGGATCCGTTATGCTTTCCCGTAGACTTCTATTAGGACGGAAAGCAGACGGAATGCCTTTGAAAGGCTTCCGTTTTGCATTCTGTCTGGGCATTCTGTTATTTTTCGTTATAACCATGTTATCATGGAAAGCCATAACGGAATCCCTAACGCTAGTGTGAACCCACCCTAACCAGTAGAAACCCACACAAACACAGGGAGATCATATAAACTCCATCTACAAAGATGATGTCAAATATTCCCTGTCCTGAAAACTAGTGATGATGAGCAAATCAAAGTCCGTGATCCAAATTTCAGGATAAATTTGATATGCCGCGAAGCCGAATTTATTCGTGCTTCACGATAGCGAATCAATTTAAATTGAAATAGTGTAATAATAATAATACTTACCTGCTCCATTTGTTTGTGACGGGCCAGCTGCCGCCATCTTGCTTGAGGATCTCGGCCGAAATCCCATGTGCGGTGACATATGTCACTATGCTGGCCATTGTGATGACGTCATCTCAGCCCATGCGTTATTTTGCATAGACCATTAACCAAGATGGCGGGGGTCGGCCACTTGCGAGCAAATGGATCAGGTAAGTATTACAACACTGTTGTTAAAATCAAATGCCGCAATCATGTATGAACGCAGCATCTGAGGGATACAATGACGGGGAGCGGCGCAATCGCTGCCCCCTTTCATTGCACCCACTTTCTTACAAAGAAATGCGCTTAAACACCCTTAATAAATGAGTACAATGAAACCCATATCATCTTAAAATTTATATAGTCTTTATTAGAAAATCAGAATGAACATGATTACATAACTTTATAACAATATTTCGTAAAAGTTGTACCAAGCCATAAAAGTGAAAGTAACTAATTTCTACAGAGCCGGTTCATATAATGTGACTATTCTCATAGAAAGGGATCATCTGGGTCTAAAACACTGCACAATGGTGGACTCTATTAGGAATTGTATCTGGGGTGTACTAGAATCTGTATACTAGTAGCAAACACCCATTTAGCTATATAAAAGAGACTGACACCAGGGCGGTGGGCAAAGTGCTAATTAGTGAAGCTGAAATCTAAAGCTACTAACCGTAAGATGAAAATGTAGAACCAGTCAAGAGGGGTCAAAGAATGAGGCTCTGGATCTCCCCGACGTACGTTTCGCCGTTCTGCGTCCTCAGGAGGAGTAAATTAATGGGGCTAGATGACCAGTTTATATTGATATATGTTATCCAATGAAATGGGGCGTTTGGGATCACATGTGTCGACTAGTCGACACATGTGATCCCAAACGCCCCATTTCATTGGATAACATATATCAATATAAACTGGTCATCTAGCCCCATTAATTTACTCCTCCTGAGGACGCAGAACGGCGAAACGTACGTCGGGGAGATCCAGAGCCTCATTCTTTGACCCCTCTTGACTGGTTCTACATTTTCATCTTACGGTTAGTAGCTTTAGATTTCAGCTTCACTAATTAGCACTTTGCCCACCGCCCTGGTGTCAGTCTCTTTTATATAGCTAAATGGGTGTTTGCTACTAGTATACAGATTCTAGTACACCCCAGATACAATTCCTAATAGAGTCCACCATTGTGCAGTGTTTTAGACCCAGATGATCCCTTTCTATGAGAATAGTCACATTATATGAACCAGCTCTGTAGAAATTAGTTACTTTCACTTTTATGGCTTGGTACAACTTTTACGAAATATTGTTATAAAGTTATGTAATCATGTTCATTCTGATTTTCTAATAAAGACTATATAAATTTTAAGATGATATGGGTTTCATTGTACTCATTTATTAAGGGTGTTTATTGATATTTCCGAGTACCCCAGTAACAGTATAGTTACTACTTTTCTGACCGTCTAGGTATTTTTTAAAGAAATGCGCTTTGTGACAAAGTTATTTGTCACAGAGCAGACAATTATTTATTTTTTTATTCGGCGAAGCAGTCAAATCGAATTTATGAATACTTCGCTCATCACTACTGACAACAGTATCCATAAAATAAGGATCGAATTTCCATCTGCTAATATTTTGCAGATAATTGCTACCTGTATGGTAACCTTAAAGAGTACCCCCTCCCCCCCCACATACACTCTGTGCCCTAATTCTAACCACTGATTTTCCAATATCTTGTGCTGGAGACCAGAGGCCACTTCACCATTGCAAAAGGTGCTGCGCTTCGGCTTCGTTCACATCACCGCTAGGCTTTCCGTTATATTTGTAATCCGTTCAAAATAACGGAAAGTAAATAAATAACGAAAAGCCAACGGACTCTAAAGGAATGCATATTTTCAGCCTTTTTAATGGATTGACGAAACGGATCCGTTTTAAAAAACGGACACAATGCAACCGTTTGTTTTCCGTTATGTTCCGTTATTCAATGTTTTCAAATGTTTTTTTTTCTTTCAAATTTCATTTGAGCATGCTCAGAAAAAAAAAAACGAAACAGAAAAACGGATTGCATAACGGATCACATACAAAGCAATCCGTTACAATCCGTCACTCATTGACTTTAATGAAAAACAAAACGGATACGTCACAAATCCTTTTATTTTTTTTTCTGTCAAAAATAACGTGAAGCTGACGGAAAGGAGCCAAACGGAGTGTAACTGACACTTTACCACCTCCATAGAAGAAAATGGGATTTACAACGGATCCGTTTATTTGCGTTTTATTTATCTTCTGAACGGATGAATAGAACAGAAATCCAGACGGTGATGTGAACGAGCCCTTACAGGAGCCTGGAGATTCAATGTAGTCACCCACTGGCTGTAGCTCCTGTTGCTAGGCAACAGCTTGATTTTATTCAACACAAAAATAGAATTTGTCAATAAATAAGTAGAATGGCAAACTCTCTCTTTACTGGAGTTTCCCTTTAACACCAAGTATGCAAGTCACGCAGGAAATTCCATTCACAGTGCCTGCCTGCTACTGCCCCTAATGGCACCCAGTGACATCAAAATTAGTGGTGTCTGAGCAGTCTAAGACCGTTCTGTGTATAACGGGGCCTCATCTTGGCTAACGCTGCCTCCAGTGCTTAAACGTAGGGGCTGCCAAGGAAGAAAGGTTGGATCCTAGAAATAACAGATGTGAAATGATTTTCTTAAATTCCAACAGCAAAAAAACATTAATAGCTAAATATAAGCCATATGATGCTTTGGGAGGCTTCTCACGGTGTTAAACACGGCTATGGACCAATAAAATAGGGAACAATTGTGTGGTTTCCATATTAGACTTGCAGTGGAAGATCACTTCCCGCCTGTACCAGGACTATTGTGTGCGGAAGCAATTTTATATTTTTAATTCAACCTGCACTAAATTGCTAAAACTTGCTAGAGACCCAAAAGTCCTTTTAAGGACTATAGTTGTATCTGGCAGCAATATATATTTTTAGCGCAACCTGCGCTAAATCGCTTGCAATTGTTTGGCCTCTGCAGACAGCGACATTATCTGTGCTACATCTCCTGTGTAACGTGTGCACAGCCTAAAAATATCTGTGACATCCAGTGTACTTTTCCCGTAGACGGTGTCCGCTGCAAATAGTTACATTACCTGCGCTACATCTCCTGTATAACGTTAGCGCATCCAAAATATCAGCGACATTCAGTCTAATTATTTTCGCTGCTGGTGACAGCGACATTATCTGCGCTACATTTCCCATGTATCATGTGCGCAGCCTAAAAATATCTGTGACATCCAGTGTACTTATTCTGTAGACTGTGTCCGCTGCGGACAGTTACATTACCAGCGCTACATCTCCTGTATAACATTTGCGTATCCGAAATATCAGTGACATTCCGTCAATTTTTTTTGCTGCTGGTGACAGCGACATTACCTGTGCTACATCTCCTGTATAATGTTTGTGCATCCTAAATATAAGTGACATTCAGGAGGATGACCAGAGTGAGGAAGTGGAAGAGGAGGTGCTGGACGATGAAGTCACTGACCCAACCTGGGAAGGTGACAAGCCGAGCGAGGAGAGCATTACAGAGGGGGAGGGATCCCCAGCACCACAACAGGCTGGAAGAGGCAGTAGGATGGCAAAAGGGAGAAAGCGGGCCACACCAAACAGGCCCGCAACTGTTCCCCGGAGCACTCCCTTGCGGCAATCTCCCTTGCCAAGTGGTAGGTGTCCCGCAGTCTGGCGCTTTTTTGAGGAAAGTGCGGACGATAAAAGAATTGTCATTTGCAACCTGTGCGGTACCAAAATGAGCAGGGGCGTAAACACTAGCAACCTTACCACCACCAGCATGATCCGCCACATGGCATCAAAGCACCCTAATAGATGGGCCGAACGCCTGGGTCCACAACCATTGTCTGCGGGTCACACCACTGCCTCCTCTTCCCGTGTTACGTGCTGGGCAATCTTCTGTCCAAGACGCAGACCCAGACCGGATGCCATGCTCCTGGACCTTCGCAAGCACCATCAGCTAGCACATCCACTTCTGTGTCCCAGCACAGCGTACAGATGTCTATACCCCAGGCCTTTGAACGAAAGGGCAAATACCCAGCCACCCACCCTGAGATGATAGCACTAAATGCGCACCTTTCAAAATTGCTGGCCCTTAAAATGTTGCCATTTAGGCTTGTGGACACAGAGGCTTTCTTCAGCCTGATGGCGATAGCTGTCCCACGGTACTCTGTCCCCAGCCGCTAATATTTTTCACGGTGTGCACACTGTCCCAGCCTTACACCAGCATGTGTCCCATAACATCACCTGTGCCCCCGACCAACGCAGTTATTGGGAAGGTCCACTTAACGACTGACAAATGGACGCTACATTTCCCTGACGGCACACTGGGTGAGCGTTGTGGAGGCCAGGAGTGGGTCGTACTCTGGGATGGCACAGGTGCTATCGACACCAAGGATTGCGGGCCCTACTTCCATCAGGGTTCCGCCGCCACCTACGTTAGTGGCTGCAACTGACCCTTCTCCTCCTCCACTTCCACCTCTGAATTATCATCTTGCAGCACCAGTCAGCCATCAGTCAGTAGCTGGAAGAATTGTAGCACTGCAGTGGGAAGCGGCAACAGGCCGTGCTTAAACTGATCTGCTTAGGTGACAAACAGCACATCACCACAGAGCTGTGGCAGGGGATAAGAGACCAGACTAAGCTGTGGCTCTCGCCACTCAACCTACAACCAAGCATGGTTGTGTCTGATAATTGCCGTAACATGGTGGCGGCTTTGGAGCTCGGCAAGCTCACATACATACCATGCCTAGCCCACGTGTTCAACCTAGCCTGTTTAGCTGTTTCTCAAAACCTACCCTAATTTGTCTGAGCTACTGGTGAAGGTGCACCACGTGTGTGCCCATTTCCGCAAGTCACCGACAGCTTCCACCGGTCTGGAAACGCTGCAGCAGCGCTAGCAATTGCCAGCTCACCGACTGTTGTGCGACGTGAGCACGCACTGGTACTCGACGTTTCACATGTTGGCCAGACTTTGTGAACAGCAGAGGACAGTAGTGGAATACCAGCTGCAACATGGTCGTCACCTTTTCAGTCAGCTTCCGCTCTTCACAAGCGACGAGTGGGCATTGATGTCTGACCTCTGTGAGGTTTTACGCAACTTTGAGGAATCAAAACAGATGGTGAGCGGCGATGCCGCTATTATCAGCGTAACCATCCCACTTCTGTGTTTACTCAAACGCTCGCTGCTCACAATTAAGGCAGATGCTTTGCATGTTGGAGAGGTGAAAATGGGGGAAGAAAGTACACAGGGTTATAGCCAGACCACCCTCAGTTCGTCTTCTCAGAGCGAATTGGATGAGGATTAGGAGCAGGAGATGGTTGCCGCCGCTACAGAGGGTAGTACCCATGGAAGTTTTATTCCATCTGTTCAGCATGGAAGGATAGAAGAGGAGGAAGAGTATGAGGAGATTGAAAGTCATCCTCCTGATGAGGACAGCAAAGTCTTGTCTGTTGGGACTCTTGCACAGATGGCTGACTTTATGTTATGCTGCCTTTCCCGTGACCCTTGCGTTGTACGTATTTTGGCACCCCGCCAGCACCCTCAACCTGATGCGCGGCCTAGTGTCACAAGGAGGGAAAAATTTTGGAAGATGGTGAAGGAGTGCGTAGCAGACCGTGTCAGTGTCTTCAGCAATCCCTGTGTGCCTTACAACTATTGGGTGTCCAAGCTGGTCTGCCCCGCCCCCAGTGTTTTGTCAGAGTGTGTATTTAGTGCTGCTGGCGGCATAATAACTGATAAGCACATCCGCCTGTCAACTGAACATGCTGACCGGTTAACTCTTATAAAAATGAACAAGGCCTGGATTGCCCCTGACTTCTCTACTCGACCAGAAGAAAGCGGCTGAACATAAAGGCACTTTAAATGTGGCTTTTATGGTGTATTGAATACACTGTATTCCAGGGGCGTTGCTAGGGTCTCAAAAGATCCAGGGCCCAAGCCCCAATGAATATTTCCCAATTCTCAAAGTCAACCAATCGCCCCCCAACCCCTCCCCCTGCAAACACGAGCACTGAAGACATTTTACTGTACTTTTCTATACAGCAGCATGTACCTTTCACATCAAGTGCCTCCCAGGTGATGTCTCCTCTGATAAAGATCTTCTCTGTCATCATCTTCTCCATTCTGTCCGGACAACTTCTCTCAGCTGCGCCTTGTCTCTGCAGAATGTAAAACACAGACATCTTAGCTTTTTTCTACACCCAAATACTATCCTGAAGAAAAATTTGTGCCCCCCATAGTAATATTACTCCTCATAGTCCCACCAATAGTAATTCCCTTCTAGAATGCCCTCATTAGTAATACTGCCCCCTACAGTGCACCCAACAGTGATAGTGCTCCCCAAAAGTGCCTTCATTAGTAGAAGAGCCCACCGGTATTAATAATGTCCTTAACGAGCCCCTAGTAGAAATAAGGCCCCCCTATTGTTATCTCAGTAGTAATAAAGCTCTCTACAGACCCCTCAATAGTAATAAGGCCCCCATAATGCTCTTAATAGAAATAATGTGGATCTATAAGTCCCTCCTATAGAGCCTCCAGTAGTAATAAGAACGTTTAATGTCCCCTGGATTTAAAATGTCCCCACAGTACCCCCAGTATTTATATTGCCCCCTACTGTTATAATGCTCGCCTTGAAGCGATCCCAGTATTTATGGAAATTATAATTCCTCAGCCCCTCCACCATACAGTCCCATGTAAATATTATTATTTCCCTCCTCCGCCATAGAGTCCCATGTAAATGCCATCACACTATTTCTCCAGCCCCCTCCAATATACAGTCCCATGTAAATAACATCCCTTTCTATCTACAGCCCCTCCAAAATACAGTCCCACATAAATAACATCACCTAACATCACCCCCTCCCCATCCACCTTCAACATACAGTCCCATGTAAATAACATCACCGCTCAATATTCAGTCCCATGTAAATAACATCACTCGACCCCACTGTCCCACGTAAATAACTTCAGCCCTAACATACAGTCCCAGTTAAATAACTACAACTCCCAACATTGCTCTGCCTCTCACACTGAGTAATCTACCCCTTCACTTACCTCTCCACATGTAGCAGACCTCACCACAGCTTCTTTTAAGGACTTTTCTTCACTGCTGAGCCATCCTCTCCTGCACTGGTCACATGATGGTGACATCATCGCAAGCCCTTTTCAGCTACTGCATTTAGAACTGATCACATGAACTGTAATGTCAGCACAGGTCCTTCAGCTCTTGCAAGGCATTCGATTCAACTGTATTGCCATCCTGAGGATGGCAATACAGTTGGATCTATCTGGCCCTGAATGTTTTGACCTAGCAATGCCCCTGCTGTATTCCCATGCACCCCTTCCACCACTAAAAAGGGTATATGGTTCAATCTCCCTTTCCTTGTCCTCCTCCTCCTCCCCCATCATATCAACATGCTTATTAGGCTGCCCTCGCTCCTAATGTTTTAGAGGGTCAGCTCAGCAGCAGGCCCTCAACCATAATGTTTTAGAAGGTCACTAGCAGGCCCTCACCCATAATGTTTTTGAGGGTCACCAGCAGGCCCTCAACCATATTGATTTAGAGGGTCAGCTCAGCAGCAGACCCTAACCCCTAAAATTTTAGATGGTCAGCTCGGCAGCAGGCCCTCACCCACAAAATTGCTTAGATGGTCAGCTCGGTAGCAGGCCCTCGCCCACAACATTTTTTAGATGGTCAGCTCGGCAGCAGGCCCTCGTCCATAATGTTTTAGATGGTCAGCTCGTCAGTAGGCCCTCTCCCACAATTTTTTTTAGATGGTCAGCTCGACAGCAGGCCCTCGCCCACAACATTTTTTAGATGGTCAGCTCGGCAGCAGGCCCTCGCCCATAATGTTTTAGATGGTCAGCTCGTCAGTAGGCCCTCTCCCACAATTTATTTGGATGATCAGCTTAGCAGCAGGCCCTCACCCCTAATGTTTAAGAGGGTCACCAGCAGGCCATCAATCATAATTTTTCAAGGGTGTGTATGATGCCCTCCTTTATGTGTAACAAAGGGTGTATTGGTGTGCCGGTTCCTTGTAATTTTTGGCAGCCCTTTCACTTAGTGCATAGGCTTTATGAGTGTAGGAGTCCCACTACCTGGACAATTGTACCACAATGTGAATGAGGCCCTTTATGTGATATACAGGTTGTATCGGAGTGCCTCTTCCTTGTAATTTTTGGCAGCTCTTGCACGTTATATACAAGTAAATATGCAGGAAAGAATGTTTCCTAACAATTTTTCCTCTAAAATCGATTTTATCTTCGGTTTGGTGTGTATTATTGTTAGTCTGTAAAAGTGGCGTACTACTCGGACAACATCGTTCCCAGCAGCGACCTGGGAGTCCAAGGTGCATCTATCCATGCTGTTCTCGAACCATTTCAGTGGTGTTTCCATCAATTTCTGACCTTTTCCTATGAACCAGACACCCTTCCCTCTTCAGAGCAGGGGGTGCCTGGTTTAATGCTCGGGTTCTCCCATTGACTTACAAAGTGCTTGGGTGCTCTGTAGAGCACCCGAGCATCCCGAGATGTTCTACTCGAGCACCCGAGCACTTTGGTGCTCGACCAACACTAATAACTGTAATAACCACAAATATCTATTTATGATTGCTCCTCATATAAGTGAGCGATGATACTAACAGTATAGCTTTAGGTCTCTTTCACGCATGTGTCTTCATTTCAGAGTTTTATTTGGGCCTGTAAGAAAACAACATACTTTTTTTGTGGTGTTTTTTCTAATCTTGATGACATTTTAACCATGCCAATTTTTTATCATTATTTTTTTATTCTATAGAGAAGCCTATGGGTAAAACGTGGTGTTTTTCCCCAAAACACTGTGTGTGAATCCACCCTTAATACGCTTAGTATAATTGCATGCATGCATTATAAATGTACTGGATTCTTTAAATAGTTGCTCCCCTTTGTGTGCTGCTAATCACTGTAAGTTGCAGCTAAAGAGACGGCATAAATCACAGCCTATGGGGTCATTGTTTGGCCAGCAGTGCTGTCTGAGAACAATGCCTAGGCTGCACAGATATTGAGGACACACCATATGCTTTGAGCTGCTTTTTGCTATTGCTTTTTTACTTTAGGACACTGAATGGGCAGATAAATGACAAATGCACTTTCTCACAGCAAGCCATTAGATCACTTATCATATGTAGACCACTAAGGATACCTCCACACGGTAAGGTTTCCTGACGCAGTTTTAGAAGCTAAAATCAGGAGTGGATCTTAAAAAGAGAGAAAGTATAAAGGAAAGATACGTCTTCTTATTTTTTAATTAATTCCTGGTTTTGGCTTTCAAAATTGCATCAATAAACCTGACTGTGTGACTGTACCCCAACAAGCTACTCTGTCAGTAAGGCTACTTTCACACCTGCGTTTAGGTGCGGATCCGTCTGGTATCTGCACAGACGGATCCGCACCTATAATGCAAACGCTTAGATCCGTTCAGAACGGATCAGTTTGCATTACCATGAACAAAACAAAATGCAATGCAAACTGATCCGTTTTGATCATGCAAACTGATCCGTTTTGACTTTACATTGAAAGTCAATGGGGGACGGATCCGTTTGAAATTGAGCCATATTGTATCAACTTCAAACGGATCCGTCCCCATTGACTTACATTGTAAGTCTGGACGGATCTGCTTGCCTCCGCACGGCCAGGCGGACACCCGAACGCTGCAAGCGGCGTTTAGGTGTCCGCCTGCTGAGCGGAGCGGAGGCTGAACGCCGCCAGACTGATGCATTCTGAGCGGATCCGCATCCACTCAGAATGCATTAGGGCTGGACGGATCCGTTCGGGGCCGCTTGTGAGAGCCTTCAAACGGAGCTCACAAGCGGAGCCCCGAACGCAAGTGTGAAAGTAGCCTAACAGGAATATTGAAGGTTTGGTGAAGATCTGCAGTTGTACACTGTCAACGATGTGTTATAATATATTTCTGGTAGAAAGAATGCAGACCCCATGATGGAACATGACACTCCCCATTATAAGCGGTGTCTGTTATATGATGGGTCTATCACAGCTTGGGTTCCATTTTAAGAGCAGAAAAACGACTTTACAACACGCATGTGAACTTGGCCTAAGATGTTGCTATCTGAGTACATAAGAGTAGGATGAACATTATAGTTTATATCCAGTTGTGGTCTTAAAAATGTGCTACCCTTGGCTACTGAGAGTCAGAAGTTAGCTTCTTTCATTTTTGGATGCTTGCTACCCTTTAGTTCTCTTCCATTAGGCCACTATTATGATTTATGGTAGCAATTTATTTGCAGTATGAAAATTAGGTCTGAGGTGGTCTAAAATCCAGTTTTCCTAACAGAGGCTAATGATGCTCTTCCACCCATCCTTTACACTGCAGTTCTGCTTTTTTTTTACACTGTAAAGGTACACCAAGGAAAGAATGATTGATTATAAACTGAAAGATACTAAATCATCTGTGAACATTATTATCAGGGAACTGTCATGCTTTCTTCTGGACAACTTATTCAAAGCTCACGGACAACCAACATTTTTTTACAAACAAATTGGAAAGTTTACTGAATGATAAAGATAATAGGTAATACATACTGTATATGTGGGCCCTCAGGTCCCTGCTCCACCATTCCCCAGCTATCAATGGTTCAGTACAGGCAGGCACCACGCAGTAACATTATCGTGCCTGCTGCGCCTAGCCACAGACAGCCCCGATAGGATAGTGGATCAGACCTGCTCTGGTTTGTTTGGTTTAGGAATGTAGGGTAGGGGAGAGCAGAATAGATCTGTAAGAAATCAGCACCGCTGTATAGGGGCCATATATATGGCATTGCTACCTGTGTGATCCAATACAGTGAGGTAAATGGTCTTCTGTAACTGAGTAGGCTATAGATCTGCTTTACAGGGGGTCTATGAGGTCAATAAACATCCCTACAACAAAAGCGCACAAGCCATTACCTAATGTTCATGCTCGTTATGGAGTGTACATCTATTATATACTTTTTGGGGATATTTTCCCCAAAACTTGCAAACCCACAACTTTTCCATGGACTAAGGATCATCACTGTTCATGTGCCCAGAATGTGTGTAGACAGACCAGAACCTTCTCAGACCCACCCTACATCTGCGGTTACTGACATCATCCACACTTTAAGACAGGAAATATTATATTAATAATATGAAAGATATTGCTTTTGGTGTAATTACATGAGATTTAAACAGATGCCCCTTAGCAACACATTGCCACTTAAAGGGGGGGCCTGTTGGCCGTTAGTCTCATGGGGTGGGCTGTTGTTGTCTATAAAGTGTTCTTGAGAATTTGCCAGAACCGGGATTGTGCTTGCGCTGTATATTCTGGATGACAGATGCCGCTGACATCTTCAGTTTATTGAATAACACAAGAGAACAGAGAAAGTAGGGATCCTCTGTTTTTACTGCATTGTAAACCCCGGTGACTGCTCTCTGTAGACCCTCTTAGATATAATAGAGGGGGCTTACCCACTTGGAACCTCTGTTAGCTAAAGCAGAGAACCACTGCAACGTGTAGCTCTCTTTGGAGCAATGTTTCTTAAAGTTCCCCTCAACAGGCCGTGTCTGCAGGATTTCCTTAGTATAGTCAGAGCGCCAGGCACTTCCAAACCTCTTCTCTCTATGGGATATTTTCAAATCAAAGAAAATTTTTGCTCTAGAAGACCTGGCTTATCAATACATTTCATGAATACCCAACTGATTCCCAAAGGCTGGATCTCAATACCGGAATTAACAACGCAAGTAAAGTAGCCTAACATATTGAGGTTCCTAAACCTCCTCATATAGCGGTATAATTAGTAAAACCAGTGACAGCATGTATTTTAGTGATAAATTGAGCATGACCAGTGCATGTGTTAGCTGTTTGAGAAACTGATGCACTTTTGCAGACATGGAAGCATGGCAGACTACATATTTTTTGCCAAAAAATCAGATGCCGAGATTAGTATGAGAAACCGGAACAGTGCTTTACTGTTCCCACAGTGCTGGTCTGCAGGATCTTCTGCTATTGCCGTATAAAGATGGCCAGTATGAATAGCCTGTTATATCCACCAGGATACCCACTGCAGGATAAACAACTTCATTTCCCAGGGATTAGGAAAAAGAAATGTTGTATTTAATGCGAATATCTAAAAAACATTGGTGTAGCCTGAAGCCCCTAAAGCCCAAATATGTACCAGCCCCTTCCCCCGACATTCACGTGTCATTTATAGTACTGCTGTTCTCCTTCATAGCAGAGAGGTGTATGAACTCCCTCAGGCATCCAAGCTCTGGAGCAACTGCAACCTCTTCAACCCTGTATGTAGCCTATTGCTTATAGCTTTCTTTCAACAAGGCCATAAAGTACTGCTCTCCCTCTGTACTAGTCTGTCACTCAGTTCGTTTATTGTGCTTATCGATGTTCATTTATCTACTGTATGTACAGCACCCTGGAATTAATGGTGAAGCAAAAAGAACAATAGTGAACACATAAGGCTCTGTTCACATCATGTCTGATCCTTCCATCAGATATATCAATAATATTGCCAGACATAGCTCTGATAGAGAGCATTGACATACAGTGGTCCCTCAAGATACAATGGCCTCAGGAAACAATATTTTCAACATACAGTGGTCTTTTCTGAACCATCGTAAGTTGAAACCGGACTCAAAATAACATCAAATGATAATTTAATAAGCTAACATCTTTCGAATAAACAGATGACTACAGTTTAGGCATTAATAATGGAAGTAACAATGCAGTTCCAGATCCATCATGTAATGGATTCCAATGCTGCCTGTTAGACTCCATGGACTTACAGTAGGGTCTGTCGGGGGTTCCGTTGTGCTTCCTGTTGTTTTGAGAGGAAGACTAGGGATGCATGCAGACTAAGGATTCCACTTGAACTGCTGAGAGAACCTCCAACACACTACAATTATAAAAGCTTACCCTTACTACCAGTTATACCAGTCAAAACATTTTAGGATGTTCAGATTTGCTGTAGTCCTTTATGCAGGAGCCAGTTTCACACAAGCAAGCCTGTCTACAAAACATGTTCCTTTGATGGCCGTATTTCCCAAACTGACCACTGCATACCTGGTCCAAACTTACAACATTAAAGGTACTTATGATGCTGTGAGTTCCTATTCAACCGCGGGTATACAGTATTCGCATGATTCTGTGAGTACAGTACATTAAACTCGCAGTTGAGCAGGAACTCACAACATTAAGCACTACAATGTTGTGAGTTCAGGTCAGATGAGTAGCACTTGGTCTAGGAAATGGAGCTATTTTCCTGGACCGAACACTCTCATGTGAAACTGGCCCAAGTTTGACAGACAAAATAAATTGCATGTCTTACCAAGCAGGGAATGATCAGCAGTTTTGTCTGCCCATAAAGGGAATTTGCTAGATAATAAAGTCCTGTGATTACGGCAGCCTCAGCAGTAATTCAAGTAGTGTGTAGGGAGGGAAGAAGTGAGAAGTAAGTGAAATGTGAGCAAGTAGACTTGTAGTAACAGTGACTGGTCACCAGGCCACAGCTTGATTATATTTGTAATATGGCAAATAACTAACAAATTCCTGCTAGTCAGGAAGGAGAGGTCTGCAGCATAGACAACAGAGCTTCAAAGGGAAAGGCTTCTCAAAGGTGACATATAGTTTTTCCACTATACTGTAGGTATTCTTTAAGGTGCAACTATCCTTTAAGTCAGGCATGTCCAAACTGCGGCCCTCCAGCTGTTGCAAAACTACAACTCCCGGCATGCCTGGATAGCTTACAGCTATTAGGGCATGCTGGGAGTTGTAGTTTTGCAACAGCTGGAGGGCCGCCGTTTGGACATGCCTGCTTTAAGTGATATGATACACTCAGAAGTATTGAGGGTCCAGGTGCCGAGGCTCCCACCAATCTCTAAAATGAAAGGACCCCTTTCGCTGTGATTGGCGCCTTATAGAAATGAATTATAAGTATGTATTTTGTGAATGAGAAGAGCTGATCACAGCCACTTCTACACCTTCATTCTAGCAATCAGTGAGGAACAGAGGACCTGGCCGCCCTGTTACTCATCAACACTTCTAACATGTTATTATGGCATGTCAACATTTTTGTGATAGGACAGTTACTCTTTAATTTCATTGTAAGAATTATTATTTTGTATTCTTGGGCGCAACTAATGTTTCTCGAATTTTTTGGACTTGCTGGAATAGGGGATATGGTGTTGTGGAAAAGGCTTGGCCTTAGATGTGACCTTTTGCTCCAAAAAAGTTCTGTCTCGAAGTAAGCCAACTAATAGTTGGTATAAAGTTATACAAAAGTATCTATCCCTGCATCACATTTATCATCCAGCCTGAGCCACTGTGATAAATCTGGTGTAAGTCTAGACAGACTGTTTACTCCATCTATAGGTTTAGTAAATCTGCCCCATAGTATCTTTTTTTTGGAAATGTTATTAATCCGCTCTAATGCAATATATCTCCAAGGGTTCCAAAACGAATGATCTGAACAGGTTGAATACTGTGACATTTTCGTTTGCCTGCTGTCTTTGGGTGTACACAAATGTATCATAAATATTGTACATTATTATTTCCTGCATGTAGCCGCAGATCTACAGGCAGAAGCTGGTTTTGTTTGTAGAGGTGTCATGAAGGATTTCAAGGCAGAAAGCCTGAATCGTAGTGAACGCACAGGGGAAGTTCTAGTTCATGCCAGCTGGTTCCAAACTACAAAGACCACGAAACAAGTAATGTCAGCTTAGAACATCCCTGCAAGTTTGAAGCTGTTTGAGACCCCCTCGGGCTGTTATGAAGTTCAGGAAAATAATGTGAAATGAGATGCAGCTATGGTAACCTCTTCTGTGCCATGGGCATTCACAGCTCGGCTGTTCAGTGCCTGGCATAAGGTGGTTTGAGTGTTTTGCTCGATGTATTGTAATGACCAGGACTCCACGGCTTTTTCATAAGGAACGCTAGGGCTTTTATGGATAATTACCGGGGATTAACAAGAAACCATAGTAATTACACGAATATCAACAGTGAATAAGAAATGCTAATAGGTAAAGATCACGGTCCAACTTGGGCAGACAATTATACATATAATTATGACAGACAATAAAGCAGTCAGCAAAAATCATTCACAACAAAAAAAATGTAATTAAATATGCACATGCAAAGTGATACCAGAAAACATGGTATACGTGTGCCAATACATAAGGTAGCTGATCACTTGTGCATCTATACTGTACATATTAAACCTACACAATGTATTACAAGTTACAACTGCATGCCCACACTATACTGGAACTGGAAGTCCTAGGCCCAAAGTCATTATTAACAAAATGACAACATCACCTAGAGACAGGTTGCCATATAAATACACACAGCGGGAATTACTGTAATAACCACAATACAAAATTATGATTCCACGATAAGTCCTATTTACTTATCACATGAAAATGTCCGGTGTGCTGACCCAGCACATGTATATCATGTAACACTAATGCTTACTGAATGTAATTGATTATATGATGTGAAGAGTGTCACACAACTGATGCAATGTTTCAGTTAGGCCATTATACATTCTGCTGCATATAGAGGTCAACTGTCTGATATAAGAAAGATATCTATACAGAATTCTAAATACATTTATATTTTAAAATAGTTGTAATTTCCTATAATATAAAAAAAAAAAAACCTGGAATAAACCTTTAACCATGCACATGACCGCAATGATGGGGAATGGCGATCATGCTGAACCCTGTCATTTAACCCCTAAGATGCCGCAATCAGCACCGATCATGGCATCTATGAGGTAAGGTAAAGGGATGCAGCTCCCTCTGCCTTCCAATCAGTGCCCCTCACAGTGAAAGCCATGGCAGCTTGGATGCTTCTGAAGCTTACCAGGCCTGCCAGGGTAAGCCTCTTGCTAAGCTGAGCACGAAGCACAGCTCAGCAGGGAGTGTGTCAAAATCCCATTCACCCTAATAGAATCTCTATTAGGGTGAATGGGACACGGGATCAAAAGATTCCAGGTTTTAGCCCCCTAAGGGGGTTAAAATTTATTATTACGAGAATTATTTTTTTTTTAAACCCATTAAAATATAAAAAAAAGTTTAAATCACCCTCCTTTCCCTATTTTACATATAAAATATATAAAAAATAAAAAAATAAGCATATCATGTATCACCCCGTCGGAAAATGTCTGAACTATTAAAATATTTTACCCTTTTTCTATGTGGCGAACAAAAAAAAGTGAATAAGTGATAAAAAGTCACAAATACCGTACCGCAAAAATGGTACCAATAAAATGTACAGTTCGTCCTGCAAAAAAAGCGCCCTCATACACCTACACAGGTGCATTTTATTGATGGCATTTTGAATGCACAGAGATACAGGGACGAGATCCTGAGGCCCATTGTTGTGCCATTCATCCATGACCATCACCTCATGTTGCAGCATGATAATGCACGGCCCCAAATTGCAAAGATCTGTACACAATTCCTGGAAGCTGAAAACATCCCAGTTCTTGCATGGCCACCATACTCACCGGACATGTCACCCATTGAGCATGTTTGGGATGCTCTGGATCGGCGTATATGACAGTGTTCCAGTTCCTGCCAATATTCTGCAACTTCGCACAGCTATTGAAGAGGAGTGGACCAACATTCCACAGGCCACTATCAACAACCTGATCAACTCTATGCGACGGAGATGTGTGGCACTGCGTGAGGCAAATGGTGGCCACACCAGATACTGACTAGTTTTCTAACCCCCCCAGTAAGGCAAAACTGTGCTTTTATTGCGGGCAGTCTAGGGCACACCTGTGCAATATTCATGCTGTCTAATCAGCACCTTGATATGCCACACCTGTGAGGTGGGATGGATCATCTCGGCAAAGGAGAAGTGCTCACTAACACAGATTTAGACAGATTTGTGAACAATATTTGAGATTAATGGGTCTTTTGTGTATGTAGAAAATGTTTCAGATCTTTGAGTTCAGCTCATGCAAAATGGGAGCAAAACCAAAAGTACTGCATTTATATTTTTGTTCAGTGTATAAAAACATTATGGCTGACAGAAAATGGTGATGCAAAGAAAATTTTCATTTTTTTAAAAAGTTTTTATTTTTTAAAAGTAATAAAACAGATTTGGTATGGTCTTATTCGTATTGAGCCACAGAATAAGGACATCATATCAATCTTGGCGCAAAGTGAATGCTTTGATGTCAAAACCCCAAAAACCTTGGTGGAATTATATTTTTTTTTATTAAATCCCACAAAGACTTTTTTCCCATTTTCCAATAACAGACATAGTAAATGAATGAAATGGTGCATAGAACTTAACCTAGAAAAAATTAGCCCACATATAGCTATATGAAAGGAAAAATTAAAAAAGCTATGGTTATTGGAACGTTGGGGGAGGAAGGGGGGGGGGGGGGGCGGGATGAAAATACAAAACTAAAAATGGTCCCAGTATTTAAAGGGGTTCTCCGACCTTTACTTGAAAATGTATCCTTGAAAATAACCGGTGTAGGGAACATTATTATATTAATACTTACTGTCTGAAAATGAGTGAGAAATAGACTAGCAGGATTCATGTATGGGTGTAGCTACTAACTGATCCTCATACAGCAGCATTGTTTCTGAGCAGCAGATTATACTGTCTCACCAGTGATAAAAAGTAAATGATAGTTTACTTGTCTGCATTACTTGTCTGCACTGATGGACGGGATTTGGCTCTGCCCTAGCCAGTAAAACGGCTAGGGCAGAGCTAAAGCCCGCCCCTCAGAGCCGGTGACATCACCGAACACACTGCTGGGCGGAAGTTACCGCCCGGCAGTGTGTTATTGAAAACACAAGAGCCTGTTCCCTGCGCGATCTAGCGCAGGGCACGGGAGCGCATCGGAGCATGAGATGCTCCAATGCCAGGCTCAGGAGGGCTGCCGGGGTGAAAATAAGGGTATGTCCGGGTTCAGCTCTGAACCCGGACAACCCCTTTAACCCTTTGTGACAGAACTGCTCAAGTCCAATTGAAAAAAATATTTTTTTGTCCAAAATGAGTAAAATGCAATCATAACAAAAATTGCCCATGAAGGTGTACATATACTTTATGTCATTAAGATGCCTCATAATAAATTAGGCACATCTCTGCCCTGCCGTACCCCAGAAACTGAAATCTGCACCAGCCGGGGCGAGTGCAGACTTTAGCTATATTTTATGCCGGTTTCTGGTGTGAGTTATCGTAAAACATTGGATATATTTCAGGCAATATCGCTTGGTACAATTTTATAATGAATGAGTTAAAGTGATTTAAAGGGAATCTGTCACCAGGTACCTCACTATCAAACTGCTTACATGGACACATAGCTGTGGTTTGTCTGATTATAAATGCTGTTTTACTTTTGTTAATCAAAGGCTCTGCAAAATATGGTTTTGGTGCATTGAGGGTGTCACTATTACTCTTGTTGCACCCGAGCTCCACTCTTTCCTGTGGCCAGCCCCTCCCTGGCAGCTTTACCACTGTCTTGCCCTGTCAATCAAAGCAGCCAGGGAGAGACTTGCCACAGAGATGAATGGAGCTTGGGAGCAACAAGAGCAATGGTGGTGCCGCCATTGCACCAAAGACCTAATTTGCATATTACGAATAAGCATCATAACTCGGCAGTGGATCCTCAGAAAAACAGCATTTTAATAAGATGAACTACATCTAGGTATCTATGCAAACAACTGGATAGGGAGGTCGCTGGTGACAGATTTTCTTTAATAGTGTTGGTACATTATAAATATTTTGTGTCTTGTTGCAGCAGCGGGATTCTTAGTTCTGATAAGCTTCCTATGGATGCTCTTCCCATCAGGTTGCTGGAATTGCACAGTGTTATAAAATATTGTGCCAGGGAGGCATAAGTCACCTGGAACCTGTTCAGCAGCGTTTGTGCTAACACATTGCAGAGTTGGCTTGCTGGGTTATTCTAGAGAAACCAGAAGGACATCCAAATGCAGAAGTGACATGTAAGTTGCCAGGACTCCTTTTTTTTAGCCAGTGGTCTGACCTCCATCCTGCCTGGTGAGGTCTCACTTTTTTTTTTTTACTTACATTTTGGCTACTAATCTAGATGTTTTTTGCCAGTTCCTTTTGGAGATACTTACATACTAATCCTCATTAGAAAAAGATCTACGGTAATATTTTCCTTCACAGCAGGGAAGTGCCTGTGACAAGCTACAATCCCTACAAAATCGTATCCATATTATTTACGTCACATTGGTGCAATACACATGCATTATTGTGAGCTTGAAAAGCATAAAACTAGACAATAGCGGTGGGGCAGAAAAGTTTGCCATACGTTTCCATAAGGCAATCGATAGCATGCCCTAAGATCTGCATACATTTTCCCTACATGTGAATGGGGATCTGTAAAACCTCATATACTGTAGTGTATTTGATTGCAGATTTTCATTTGTGACTGGGGCCCTAATTGCGCATGCTATTTGATCTTGGTGCATTGTTTGACGTTTCCTCTTTCCTGATTTACCTGGACAGTTGAAATCTTATAGAAATAATAGAGAGTAATTTCCCACCCCTTAAAATACTTTGGGGAACATATATAATTCCCCTACACCAGAAAACCACCATCAAAAAGTTGTAAAGTTTGGTACATGTCATGATTGCACAAAGTTTTTGGGTTTAAAGCCCCACTTGGCACTTTTCCAGAAAGTGGGAGCAGCGGGGTGCTGGTGGTGTAGGGTAGCCATATCTGACCCAGCATATTTATTATAGCATTGATTATACTACATGTTATGGCGGTGGGTGTGGTACTACTGTGTCAACCAACAGATCTGGCATTCTGCTACTCCTAAGTATGTTATCCCGGCAGTCATGCACACGCACCCTATTGACCCAGAAAAAGAGGCCTAGCTGGCAAGCAGGTCACAGCCTATGTAGAAGGACAGAGCAACTCCAGTAGCTGAGCCCACGGAATTGAAGAGTAGGGGGCGGGTTTGCGCTGACCGGGATACAGAAAAACTGGACCAGTGAGTAAAGCAGTGGTAGCTGAGGCCCGCTGCTGTAACACTGGACAGCTCCCTTGTTGGCGTAGATTTCTGTTTTGGTGCAAGAACCTGCACAGATGAGCCACGATTGTTCAGAGCTGAACCCGGACATATCCCCATTTTCACCCAGGCAACCCCCTCGACTTGAGCATTGGAGCAGTTCATGCTCCAATGCTCTCCTTTGCCCTGCGCTGAATCGGGCAGGGCAAAGGCATTTTGTGGAGTTCCGGTGACGTACCGGGCTCGCCTCATGCCTGCAAAGTGGAGGCTTCCGCCCAGCAGTGAGCCTGGTGACGTCACTGGCACTGATGGGTGCGCTTTAGCACCGACCTAGCCTGTAAAACAGCTAGGGCAGCGCTAAAGCCCGCCCCCGAGGAAGCCGGTGACATCACCGTACACACTGCTGGGCGGAAGCGATCCTGCGCAAGGGAGAGCATCAGAGCATATACTGCTCCGATGCTCTTGTCAGGGGGCTGCCTGGGTTAAAATATGGGAGTCTGTCGCCTAATCTGAGGGTTTTAGACCGCTCGGGATCAGGTTATAGACTCTGACCCTCATTACAATGGTGCCTTTCTTTTTTGTGTCCCTCGTCGAGATCATGAAAAAGACACTTTTTAAACGCATGCAAATGAGCTAATTTGCGGAAGTCACGAAGGGCACAAAAGGACCGTGGACTGGCAAGTCTCAGCGCAGTTGGCCCGCACATGCGCACTGCTCTGCGGAGGAACAGCTTTTCATATTGCACATGCGCCGGACAACTAAAGACAGCTGCGCTGAGACTTGCCAGCCCGCCGTCCTCTGGTGCTGCTCGTGACTTCCGCCGGCTGGAGGCAGAGGAGGAGGTAATAATAGGATAAAAGGGCGGGCCAGAGGGCTGAAAGAGGTGTGTTTTTCTGGGCTCATTGCCGAGGGGCCTGGGCACTTGCAGCAGTAACGCCGCCCCTGGGCACTTGCAGATGCTCATTTGCATATGTTTAAAAAGTGTATTTCTCATTATCTCGACGAGGGACACAGAAAAGAAAGGTACCATTGTAATGAGGGTCAAAGAGTTTATAATCTTATCTGAGCAGTCTTAAACGCTCAGATTAGACTCCCTTTAATAATTGTGGCACATCAGGATTAGCATGCAGTATGCTGATCTTCATAAATGGACCCCTATGTATTTGAATTCAACCATGTTTACTATCTCTGCTAGCTGTTAGTTAATTAAAGCATTTGCTGTAGGTTCTCATCCTCTGAATGTAACCTATCATATGTTCTGCTTTCACAAAATTGTATAGTTTATACAATGTATCAGTGTTGGGAATCCTCAGCTGTCTACATTTGTATGTCTTTACTCTGCTTTATTTTATGTCCAAATGTATCATTCTGATGTAACACATGATGATAACGAAAAACAGTGGCAGCAAATATCTCTCGCCTGTTATCTAGATTGATACATTTTAAAAACCTGTAAAAGTAGGACAAAACTATAGACAAGATTGTCCCCACTCACTGAAACCATGAAATCATGAAACAAATATAAATTACGCATTTTTTTTCTGGCAAATATGATGGAATCTGCGATGGAGGCCCTAAACGAAGTCTCCGACGCAGATGTGCAATCACACCCTTTTCTTAACTATTTAAAGAGAATGTGTCATCAGAAAATGACCTACTGTTTACATTTTTTATGTTTAACATATTTTTAAATAATTTTTGATTATGTTATTTTTAATTTATCATGTCACTTTTTATATTTAAACTAAAACTAAAAAAATCCTGCAGTTTTTGCACTGGCCATTATATCTAATAATTGGTTTGTACAGGCCACATTACTGCAGTTATATATTATTCTAATCCTGCCTGTAATGATATCACCTCTGTGTATAGATAAGACAGGATCCACCATTCACAATAGGTGATAGTCAGAGTTCAAATATTCTTCCCTTGTACAAACCGGATTCCAAAAAAGTTGGGACACTAAACAAATTGTGAATAAAAACTGAATGCAATGATGTGGAGATGGCAAATGTCTATATTTTATTTGTAATAGAATGTAGATGACAGATCAAACGTTTAATCCGAGTAAATGTATCATTTTAAAGGAAAAATACGTTGATTCAAATTTTCACGGTGTCAACAAATCCCGAAAAAGTTGGGACAAGTAGCAATAAGAGGCTGGAAAAAGTAAATTTGAGCATAACGAAGAGCTGGAAGACCAATTAACACTAATTAGGTCAATTGGCAACATGATTGGGTATAAAAAGAGCTTCTCAGAGTGGTAGTGTCTCTCAGAAGCCAAGATGGGTAGAGGATCACCAATTCCCACAATGTTGCGCAGAAAGATAGTGGAGCAATATCAGAAAGGTGTTACCCAGCGAAAAATGGCAAAGACTTTGCATCTATCATCATCAACTGTGCATAACATCATCCGAAGATTCAGAGAATCTGGAACAATCTCTGTGCGTAAGGGTCAAGGCCGTAAAACCATACTGGATGCCTGTGATCTCCGGGCCCTTAAACGACACTGCACCACAAACAGGAATGCTACTGTAAAGGAAATCACAGAATGGGCTCAGGAATACTTCCAGAAACCATTGTCAGTGAACACAATCCACCGTGCCATCCGCCGTTGCCAGCTGAAACTCTACAGTGCAAAGAAGAAGCCATTTGTAAGCAAGATCCACAAGCTCAGGCGTTTTCACTGGGCCAGGGATCATTTAAAATGGAGTGTGGCAAAATGGAAGACTGTTCTGTGGTCAGACGAGTCACGATTCAAAGTTATTTTTGGAAATCTGGGACGCCATGTCATTCGGACCAAAGAGGACAAGGACAACCCAAGTTGTTATCAACGCTCAGTTCAGAAGCCTGGATCTCTGATGGTATGGGGTTGCATGAGTGCGCGTGGCATGGGCAGCTTGCATGTCTGGAAAGGCACCATCAATGCAGAAAAATATATTCAGGTTCTAGAACAACATATGCTCCCATCCAGACGTCGTCTCTTTCAGGGAAGACCCTGCATTTTTCAACAAGATAATGCCAGACCACATTCTGCATCAATCACAACATCATGGCTGCGTAGGAGAAGGATCCGGGTACTGAAATGGCCAGTCTGCAGTCCAGATCTTTCACCTATAGAGAACATTTGGCGCATCATAAAGAGGAAGGTGCAACAAAGAAGGCCCAAGACGATTGAACAGTTAGAGGCCTGTATTAGACAAGAATGGGAGAGCATTCCTATTTCTAAACTTGAGAAACTGGTCTCCTCGGTCCCCAGACGTCTGTTGAGTGTTGTAAGAAGAAGGGGAGATGCCACACAGTGGTGAAAATGGCCTTGTCCCAACTTTTTGGGGATTTGTTGACACCATGAAATTCTGATTCAACATATTTTTCCCTTAAAATGGTATATTTTCTCAGTTTAAACTTTTGTTCCGTGATTTATGTTCTATTCTGAATAAAATATGAGAAGTTGGCACCTCCACATCATTGCATTCAGTTTTTATTCACGATTTGTATAGTGTCCCAACTTTTTTGGAATCCGGTTTGTGCAATGACCTCTGCACAGGGTACAGAGCATGTCTAGAAAACTCTCCCATAGAAGTAAATAGGGTTTCCTCCTGTGCATTGTCTATGGACCTTGGGGATGCCATAAAGCAATTTTCTTAATACTTTGTAAATGCTAATAAGAACAGTTCAAGCAAGATGGCTGCCCTCATAATAATGTTTCGGAAACAGGATAAAACAATTCTACAATCAGAAAATAAAAACAGATGAAAAAAAAGGAGACGTGCTACTATCTGATTTTAACTGGCAGATAACATTTTTGGTGACACATTCCCTTTAAGTCTATTTTTCTCTGTAAACTACCAGTAAGGGTTCATTCACACGTCCGCAAAACGGGTCTGCATCTGTTCTGCAATTTTACTGAATGGGTGCGGACCTCTTCATTTTCAATGGGGCCGCACCGTGTGCTGTCCGCATCCGCACTTCCGTTCCGCGGACCCACAAAAAAATAGAACATGTCCTATTCCTGTCCGCATCCACTGGCAAGAAAAGGCATTTCTATTATAGTGTCGGCCATGTGCGGTCCGCAAAATGTGGAACACACATGGCCAATGTCCGTGTTTTGGGGATCCGCAATTTGTGGACCGCAAAACAGTTGCGGACATGTGAATGGACCCTTAGAGGGCTTGCAATATGTTTACTGTAGTATTTACCTGGAATTACCTAGATTTACCACATAAAATGTGGCCTGATTGTTATATAAGTGTCACGTACGTTCCCGCGACAGGTGGCAGGAGATCGGTGAGACACGTGGATTGATCTGACATGTTTTCTGTTTGGATCAAATGACATCTGTATTGTTTCTGGTGCTTGCCACACCTTCTTTCCCCAGGTGTGGGTATTCGGGTCATTTGAATGTTTCTATTTATAGTTACTTCTACCACAATGCTGTGCGGTTTATAGATTCTGTTGGACCTGTGGATAGTTGGTGGTTGGATCTCGGCTGAATTCCTGGTGCTTTCATTGCTTCTTTGAAGTTAAGTCTTTCCTTTGCCTTTTGTATTTTGTTTGGGTTCTGTGTGTTGCATTTCCCTATTGTTTGTATTAGGCCTGACGGAGACTCCTGTTCGTCCCTCCTTTCTGAGGAGCAGGTAGTCTTGTCCCTGCCATTAGTACCAGGGTCCTATAGGGCTTGATAGGACTCTAGGTATTCCTGCGTATGAACTACCTTTGTCGTCTCTTCATACTGGTAGTCAGTCAGGATTTTGGTTAGGGTTTTCACTAGGAGGTGTCCATTTTCCTTCCCTAGTTCTCAGGCCTGATTCCCTATCCCCCCTTCCCTCCTATGCTTGGTGTGGTGTTTCCCTCCCCCACCGAAGCATCACACTAAGTCACAATTATAGCCAAACACAGTGTAACTAACCTAATAACACACATGAACAGTTGTAGCATTCATATCTTTTAATGAGCACATGAAGTAAACATCCACAATACAGTGAGAAAGAGTAAGTGAACCGCTGTATTAATGACTTCTCCAAGACCTTATTGAAGAAACGCGTTTCAGTTAAGGAGATGCAGTTGGAAGCATGGGTTTCACAGGTGATTTGCTCATAAAAAAATTAAAAATACAAAGTCTGGTTACTCACAAATACTTTTCTTCTCAAGAAAGATTATTTACTGTGAACTGTACCTTAATGCAAACAACTTTCAGAAGACCTTAGAAGAAATGTTATAGCATAAAACTAGAAGAAGCTACAAAGGCATTGATGTACACCTGAGTGATTTATCTACAAATGGAGAAAATGTAGTACTGTTGCTACTCTCCCTTGCAGTGAAAATCCTGTTAACGTCACTTCATGAGAAATACAAGCAATCCTGAAAGAGATGAGGAAGAACCCAAGAGTAACAGCAAAATAACTACAGAAGATTCAACTAAATGTCTGTGTATATGTACTGTGTTTAAAAAAAAACACTGAACAAGAATGATATTCATGGAAGGACACCACAAGGAAAGACACTGCTGTCCAAGAAAAACACCGGGCTTGTCTCAAATTTGCCCAATAGCACCTGGATATTCTACAATTTGTCTGGGAAAATGTTCTATGAATAAATTAGATAAAAGTGAACCTTTTTAGCACAATTGCTTAAAGCTATGTCTGGAAGATAAAAACACTGCACATCAAACCAAAACCTCATCCCATCTGTGAAGCATGGTGGAGGGAGCATCATGGTTTGGAGCTGCTTTACTGCCTCATGACTTGGACGTCTTGTGATCATTGAAAGAACAATGAATTCTAAGGTGTAAGAGAACATTTTACAGGAGAATGTAAAGGCAACAGTCCATGACTTTAAGTTGGAGAGACATTGCATAATACTGTATAACTAGACAATGATCCAAAACACACAAGTAAATCAACTAAGGCTACTTTCACACTAGCGTTTTTGATGGATCTGGCAGGGCTCAGCAAAAACACTTCCGTTACTGATAATACAACTATCTGCATCCGTTATGAACAGATCCGTGGGACATCCTAAAACATTTAATGTGAAACTGGCTTAATGTAGCTTAAAGGATAACTGTCACACTTAGACCCTAATTTAAATTTTCATATATGTAGCAATGTACTAATAACATGATATTCCAGAATCAGTTACTATTAGACTGACTTACCCCATATTTAATAAGATTCAGCCCTTAGCAACCAGTCTGCATAAAACGGCAATTTCACTATTCAGTTAAGATGGCCGCCACTGCCCTCACCCTGAGGCTAATCCCGCCTGCCCTCACTAGCCAGTAACAATAGCCCCCGAAAAGTGTCAATAACCAGAGCCCTCCCTCTTAAGGGTTAATCTCCTGCAGCAGAAAGGGGTCCTCTTACCACATGTTGCTTTCATTTATACACTGAGCAGACGGCAGATCTCCCTTCCCTGGTCTGCGCTGCTTCAACTCTGCATTCTCCAGCTCTGCTGAGTGAGGGAGCGTCTGCCAAGCGTAGGGACAGGGAGAAGTGCACACAGCCCAGGCACTGTTATCAGCTGCTGGGGAGGACATGGCTTTAATCATTTACTTACAGTCCCTGGCTGTCAGTAATGTGACCTTGCAGGCAGCCTGCTTCTGTCCTCTGTCCTTCAGGACCCTGCATAGCAACCTGATTTTAAGCAGAGGTAAAAGTAGGCAGTACAGGGAACAAAACTGTGGAATTAAGGGATAATTGAATACACAGTGAAAAGTTGAAATAGGGCCACCAAGGAGATATTAATCACCACAATCCAATACTCCCAAAAAAAATATATGACAGTTATACTTTTGTACCATAATGTGCCTAAACCTCAATCAATTGCCTTGAAACTTTGCACAACCTAAGATCTCAGCTTCCCAAACCTATCTTGGAAGTTTTCTGGATTTTGGCTAACCACAAGGCAAATGAGTGACATTAAGCTTGTTTTTTGGGGAGCTTAATGTGCTAGAGAGACGTAATCTCGCGATACAGTGTCAGCATAGTGTTCCTTCCCTGTCTTGGCATCATCCTCAGGGAATGAACTGCGCATGCGCTAGCTCGTGCATGGCAAGATTATGACGCTCTAGCTTTGTGACGTCTGGGAGCAAGGAGGAGATTCGGAGGATGCGGGCGGTGCTGGGCTCCTTCACGCTGGATTCCTCTCAGGGACAGGACTCATTTCAGGTTAATTTGCATATCTATCAAATAGTTTTTGTGACACAATAAAAGCACACAGAGCTATGGGGACTGGACATTGTGGACGTGCTAGCGGCAATCTAGCAGCCCATGTCCTCAGCTCTATTGCCAAATTCCAGGTGACAGATTTCCTTTAATGTAAAAAGAGCTTAATGTACCATAATGTGCCTAAACCTCAATCAATTGCCTTGAAACTTTGCACAACCTTAGATCTCAGCTTCCCAAACCTATCCTGGAAGTTTCATGGATTTTATTTACCCACAAGGCAAATGAGTGATATTAAGCTTGTTTTTGTGGAGCTTAATATGCCTTAACGTAAAAAAAAAAAAGATGATTTCCCCCAAACTTCCTATACTACAAGACTCTCTCTATGCCAACATATAGAGAAAACATACCAAAAGTTTTTCACTTTAAACTATTTTATTCCCATCTTAAAACATTTAATGTGAACAGCTTAATGTAAAAACAGCTTAATGTACCATAATGTACATAAATTTCAATTAATTGCCTTCAAAATTTGTACAACGTAAGGCTACTTTCAAACTTGCGGCAGGACGGATCCGACAGGCTGTTCACCATGTTGGATCCATCCTGCGGCTATATCGCCGCTCCGCCGCTCTGTCCCCATTGACTATAATGGGGACGGGGGCGGAGCTCCGGCGCAGCACGGCGGTGCATGGCGAAAGCCGCCGGACTACAAAAACCTGACATGCAGTAATTTTAGTCCGGCGGCCTTTCGCCGTGCTGCGCCGGAGCTCCGCCCCATCCCCATTATAGTCAATAGGGATGGAGTGGCGGTCCGGATTTGCCTTGTGGGTAGCCAAAATCCATGAAACTTCCAGGATAGGTTTGGGAAGCTGGGAACTTAGGTTGCGCAAAGTTTCAAGGCAATTGATTGAGGTTTAGGTACATTATGGTACATTAAGCTACATTAAGCCATTTTCACATTACATGTTTTAGGATGTCCCCGGATCCGGTTGTATTATCTTTAACATAGCCAAGACGGATCCGTCTCTATTGAAAGGCAATGGGGAACCGATCTGTTTTTTATTTTGTCAGATAGTGTCAGAGTTAAACGTCCCTTGCATTGTGGGTCATGACGAATCAGTCTTGCTCTACATCCCATGACGGAAAGTAAACCGCAGCTTGTATGAGAACGCAACCAAATGGAAAGAAATGCATTTTGGAGCATTCCATTCTGTTCAGTTACGTTTTGTCCCCATTAACAATGAATGGGGACAAAATGGATGCGTCCTGACTCCTGACCTTAACCCTGTTGCTGTGGAATGACCTGAAGTGGGCTATGTACACAAGTCATCCCAGAAATATTGAGGAAGCCAAACACATTTGAAGGGAGTAAAGGTCCAAAATTCCTCCTCGAAGCTGTGCAAATCTTATTTGAAGCTACAGAAAATATTTTGTGGGGGTAATTGCTGGTTAGGAATCGACAGATTATGGCATTTACTAAGTGATATATGTCAGTTTTCTGGCACATATCTGTCACAGTTTGCGGCACCAGGTCTAAAAAAGGGGATGCGGCGTGGTGGGGAAGGGGACGGGCCATTAGGCCTGTCTCATTTATCATTTTCTATGCCTGTTTTAAGCGTAGAAAATGGTCTGAATTTAAGTCAGCAAGGAAGTCTTAAACACTGGTCTTACTAAATAACCCACTATGAATGTCAAGTGTTCACTTATGTTTTGTCACTTCAGTGTAGAAGCTTACTCAATGTGCTCAATAAGACATGAACAAGACATCAACTGTACAACTGTGTGATTAAATTGTGATTGTCTATAATTGTGACTTAGATAACAATCAGATCACAATTTATTAGTAATCAGTGCAGATATGAATGTCATTCCAAATGGTTCACTTACTTTTTTTTGCAATTGTGTATATTTTCCTTCAGGTCATAGTAAATGTGCACTTCAGAAGACTCAAATAGTCATCCTTTGTAGGTCAGATGTGTGGTTGATGGTTTCCACTTCACTGTTTGTTAAAATTAAAATGTGTCCTTAAAGAGGAATCTCTTGAACCAATCTCATATCTATGAACACTGCCTCATGTCAGTAAATAGAGACAGAAATTTACCATATTTTTCGTTCCATGAGATTCAATAGACCATAAGATGCACCTAGGATATAAAAAATATATAAATATATTTTTCATAAGATCTCAGCTCAGACCCCTAAGCTCCATCAGATCAGGCCCCTAACAGACCCCGAGCTCCATAAAACCTCTGTATCAGACCCCTATTTCTTCTTAGACTTCAGATCAAACCCCCGTTCCTCCTCAGACTGCGGATCAGACCCCCAAGGTTCATCAAACCTCTTATCAGACCCTTATTCCACCTCAGATTAGACCCCCAAGGTTCATCAGACCTCATATCAGACCCTTAGTCCACCTCAGATCAGACCCCCTCCAGACCATACTGACACTCCTGCTCCAGACCATGCTGACACTCACTGCTCCCTGGTGTTCTGTCAGCCTAGCTTTGCACTGTGACCGGATATCGCACAGCGTCACACCATAGTTCGCGCCTCTGTGCACTATGTCCTGACACTGTAGGCAGTCAGGACACATGCAGTGCAGTGCCTGGAAGTATAACAGGGGGCAGTAAGTACAGCCAGCGCAGTGCTACACTCACTGTTCCCTACATCTCCTGGATACTAATGACCTCTCCCATAATGGAAGCGGTCATTAGCATTCACACCATAAGATGCACTGTCATTTTCCTCCCTTCTTTAGGGGGAAAAAGTGTGTCTTGTAGTCCGAAAAATATCTTTTTACAAAGAACTGTTATTTTGGTTTTGCATATTAATAGAAAAGTCATAGTAATATAATTATACAATCATCTAACCAATTATCCTGAAGTGTTGATCCAGAGGAAGGCAAAACATCCCCCAGGGGAAAATTCCTATTGACTAGCCATGTTTAGGTTATCACCATCAATATGTGAGCAGGATGAGACCTGTTATCAAGAATCTATTCTTCACACCTTAAATTATCTCTGTTGTCTGTTCATCATATCACTGCCTGTACATAGAATTAAACTGGGGATAATAGAACAAGAGAAATACTTTGATCTTCTGGCCACAGGCAAGCCAAGCAGCACTCAATGTCAAGCAGCAGATGCAAAAGCAAATGAGATTTTAGGCTGTATAAAACAAGAGAGAAAACCCCATGATCCCAATGTCATATGACACAGCTAAAAGTGTAATATAGCCCTTGTTTTCAAACGTGGTACTAGGCAGCAGTTTCCGTGTTTTCCCAGTAACTCCTATCAGTGACTGCATCCATAACTGATGTGTAAGTCAGTTATATTATTCTGGACTGCAGAAGAATTGTAATCTGCACCTAATCAGATAGATCGGGTTCTTCGCATGTTTTATGTTTATATGATCTTTAAAATAGCCTTTATTCATGTGAAAAATTCTCCAAACTTTTGATGCTAGTTTCAGTTTTTCCGCACAGTAGATTACACTGCTGCATTTGCATTTCCTCCAGAAATTCTCAGACAATGGTAACCAAGGTGCTTGCTATATAACTGCAGAGTGAATCACGAAGGGATCATGGATAATTTACATGGTTCTAGTACTGATGGCAAATAGAAAAGAAAATATGTGAATCATGACACCAGGGACAATCCCCAAAGGAAGTTTGTTTCAGACATTGGATTACTGTGTGTACCCCTTCCCCCCCACCATTTAGTTTATGCCTGCTCGACTATGGCAGGGCTAGTTTGGCTGTGAATGAATGAATAATGATTTGTATAACAATCAATAAAAGTATTGGCTAGAGGCTTCAGAAGATATTCCCTTCTACTCCTGACATTGACATCCATAACTCCACACCCAATTTTGTATATAAACAGACATGAGGTTCATGTTAATGCAAGGTTCCAGGCATTTGATTATTGCCTTTGACCTGGTTGGGAAGACTTATTGCCTTGCATTGTGCATTGTTTGATTGTTCAATTAAACTATTATTTTAGGCAAAAATGAATTAACTTTTGGCTTAAGTTATAATAATCTCAAATCCCATGAAATCTCCCTAGAGCAATGTTCCTGATGTTGCCACTACCTATGCTGAATTTTGTGAAATCTATAGGAGGGAGATGCGTATGTTCAGTACTATGGAAATTGGGCGCCCCATAGCAGATGCAGAAGCTGATAATTATGAAGCGTTCAACTTTCATAAGGTCAAGTTCAGTTGTATTAAGACGTAAATTGAGAAGATCCTCTTTACAGATTGTCTTAAAGGGGTTGAGCCATAAACTACTTTTCACTCTGAAGTGTACTCGAGCTCTTATTCCTACTTGAATCGGGTGTTTTTTTTTTTTTGTTTTTTTTTTAAATTTACATCATTCACCATTTTCTCTTAGCCCCCATGCTTTAATCCTACTTCCTGGTTTGTCATGCGTCTACTACCATCATGCCTTGGAGCAGTGAGATGTGCCCTGACATCAGTAGGACATGTGACACTAACCACATCCCTTGTTCTTACCTATGACACTTCCTACGTCCTACATTACAAGGCTCCAATGCAGGACGTAAACTGTATCAACTGAAAATTAAAACAGATTTGCCACAGGGTACAATGGTAGGCTACTAAATTTAGAATAAGGCAGTTTTGATTAATGGTGATATTTGGGGGACGTAATATAATATCTGTTGGGCGGGATCCATTTATATTTACATTAGTGGCGTAACCGCTTTAATAAAATTCTGCTTAAAGTCCTGCTGATGACTCCTGAATAGCAACCACATGAAATCAGAAATCCCATCAACTATCTAGGCTGCTACACACATAAAAAGATAGCATTTTCCATAATTATGTGATTTGTAAAATATTACAGACAGACCTAGATAAGCTGGTAGCATGGGCAAGAACACGCAGATGAGTTTTTAATGTTGATAAATCCAAAGTAATGCACCTAGGCCCAGGAATCGTATTATTGTATAGAAATTAAATGGAGTAAAACTGGATATAATAGAACAAGAGAATGCCTTGGTTATCCTGGTTACAGGTAAGCTAAGTAGCAGTACTCAATGTCAGGCAGCAGCTGCAAAAGCAAATAAGATTTAGGATGTATAAAAAGATAGATAAAATCCTGCGATTGCTATGTGAAGTGACCCCTCTACAATTCCCATTTAAGGCCACATGTTGAATGCTGGATTCAATGTTCAGTTCCATACTGCAAAAAGGATATTGGAGAGTTGGAATAGGTTCAAAGGTGGGCACTCATATTATTATAGAAGGTCTGTCTTATAATGAGAAGCTTAAATAATCGTCCTTGTTAAGCCTGGGAAAAAGACGCCTTAGAGGCAATCTCATTTACATGTATAAATGCGTGTGTGGTCAATACAGAGATCTGGCATGTCTTATTTTTTCCAGGACAGGGGTCATTCATTACATTTGGAGGGGAGTAGATTTAGATATCAGTACAGGAAAGGATTCTTTGCAGTTAGAGTATTCAAACTATGGAATGCCCTACCCCAAGAGGTAGTAATGGCAGATATTATGTCAGCATTTACAAAAGGGCTAGATGCTTATCTAATGGCAAATTGCACCGATTGTTATAATTAATCTAACAATTAATGTCATATGACTGATCTGAGAAAGGGTGAACTTGATGGTCATGTCTTTTCCCAACCTATGTAACTATGCAGTTATGACCTTTGGTTTACTTATGAATGGCAAGTGACACCTTTTTCCTCTCTTTCACAGGTTATATTAGATCAATTCAACCCAAGTCTTAAGAACTTTGTCACAATGGGGAAACATTATGAGAAAGCACTTTCAGGTATTATTTACTATTGTAATATTGTAATAATATCTCTGTTTGATAATAACTTAATGGAATAGATACAGAATATACTGTAAGTTGGCTTATAAAAATGACAATGTGATTGACTGCTGCAGTTAACATCTAGACTCAACTGATTTATGGTATGGTAAGGTATTACGTTTAGATCAAAATCATCTTAGATTCTATTCACATTGTGTTTGAACTCTACATTCATCATATGTAAGTGGTGTTTGCCACTGTATGCCAATACACTGACATGCCACTGTGCTTGAGATTGGACCTTGTTTTCCAACACATCACACAGATCCTTAATTGGAATGAGATTTGGGGAATTAGGAAGAAGTCAACAACTTCAAATCTTTGTCATATTCTTCAAACTATTCCTGAGCATCAGCATTCTCCTGCTGAAATAAGCCACTGCCATTAGGGAATACCATTCCCATGAACTTGACCTCCAACAATGTTTACCTAGGTAGTACGTTTCAAAGTAACATCCATATGAATGGCATGACCCGAGACTTAGAAAAGTAGTAATAGATGTCCAGCACCGAGATAAATAAAAATCTTCAGTCTTTATTTCATAAATATAAAAGAATGCAGTTTCTTCACATAGATGATGGTGACGCTGCTAACGTGTTTCGATCTATACGATCTTAATACTATGATTAAGATCGTATAGATCGAAACGTGTTGGCAGCGTCACCATCATCTATGAGAAGAAACTGCATTCTTTTAAATTTATGAAATAAAGACTGAAGATTTTTATTTATCTCGGTGCTGGACATCTCTTACTACTTTTCTGGATCTGTACAGACTGGACCGGGTCCTTGCACGAGACACCATATGTGGAGGTGCTGGCTTACTCTTCTAATCGTTATATATGACCCCAGACTTCTCAGCAGGACGTTGCCCAGAGCATCACACTACCTCCACCAATCTTTTTTCTTTCCACAGTGCATCCTGGTGCCATCCTTTCCCCAGGTAACAAATGCACATGCACCTGACCGTTCACTTAATATAAATTCATCAGAGCAGGCCACCTGCTTCCATTGGTCTGTGGTCCAGTTCAGATGCTCACATGTCCATTGTAGGCTTTTTTGGGGACTATGGGTGACATTGTATGCTTTTTAGGGGACTATGGTGAGTATGGACACTCTGGTAGCTTGTCAGCTTCACAGCAACATACATAGCAAGCTGCAATGACTGAGTACGGACACAGTTCTGTCTTAACCAGTGGTAGCTCTTCAGCAGCAGGGATTTGGCTATTGCCTTTTTTTCCCTCTTTACTAACATTATTTGGTGCAGTTCCTATGCAACCTTCTTACACATGTTGGTGGTCAAATGACCACCTTACTAAGCTTGGTTAATTCAGGAGGAGTTCTTGATTGGTTAGCCTGCCTTCAAATGTTTATGTTTTTTGCTCCATAGTTGCTGGGTATAGCATGAGTTAAAAATCCTTAGTATTCTTTGTACCCTGTTCTGAGGATAGATGTGTGTCCTGTTTGTGTAGCTTGGTAGCTGTAGTCCTTCCTAGCCCCTTAATTACTGTTAGCATTTTTCTGCTAAGTCTGTCAATTATCTGCTTGCTCAGTCTGGTTTCTGGTTTGTCTCTGGGTCTTAGGGCTTTCTTGCTCAAGTCAGCATTGCAGATTGGGGTAGTTTCTGTTCACTGTCATTCATCCACTCCCTATCTGTATATGATCACCTTTCATCTTCCATCTCCTCCATTACCTGACTGCCATCTCCATTTACCATCAATATTTTATTTGTGTCATCTATCAGTAAGTTTACTTCAGTATATTTATTTGCCTGCCAGTGTTCCTAATATTTTGACCATCCTGTTGTTATGCAGTTTGGCCCTACTGTAAGTCTTGGGGGTATCCAGGTCTGTTTCATCATAGCCCTCAGTAACTTTTCAGCATTTTGTGCTACAGTAGCTCTGACAAATTAGCCATCTTTCCCCATGTGTAACATGAAACATGTAACATGAAGCCTTGGGCACTCATGGCCCTGCTGCTGGTTTACCAGTTGTCCTTCCTTGGAAACTTTAGGTAGGTGCATTGCTAATTATTGAACATCCCACAAGACCCAGATGCACTGACACAGTTGTCTTGACTATCTGGACCTTTTCAAAGTCTCGCAGAATCTTACCCATGTCTATTTTTACTGATACGAACACTTCGACAACAACAACATCAAGAGCTGACTGTTAATATGAAGATCATGCTAAGCCATGCTGTATGTCCTTCCTTGGTAATGGATTGTTGTGGTGTATGAAATTTTCAGCAAAGGACCCTTCATGGAGACAGAATCTATACAATTAGCTGTTGGGAACTGCATGCTGTATCCTCCAGCACAGTCAGAGGAATGCACCGAGCAGCCTACATCATATGCCTAAAGTAGCTTATTTTCATTGGCACTTCTAATGTCACATAACCATGTCATATCACTCCTCAGTTAAAATCCACTTCATTAGCTTTTTGTGGGAAAAAGCTAACATCTACAGTACAGACCAAAAGTTTGGACACACCTTTTCATTCAAAGAGTTTTCTTTATTTTCATGACTATGAAAATTGTAGATTCACACTGAAGGCATCAAAACTATGAATTAACACATGTGGAATTATATACATAACAAAAAAGTGTGAAACAACTGAAAATATGTCATATTCTAGGTTCTTCAAAGTAGCCACCTTTTGCTTTGATTACTGCTTTGCACATTCTTGGCATTCTCTTGATGAGCTTCAAGAGGTAGTCATCTGAAATGGTTTTCACTTCACAGATGTGCCCTGTCAGGTTTAATAAGTGGGATTTCTTGCCTTATAAATGGGGTTGGGACCATCAGTTGCATTGTGGAGAAGTCAGGTGGATACACAGATAATATTCCAACTGAATAGACTCTTAGAATTTGTATTATGGCAAACAAAAGCAGCAAAGTAAAGAAAAACGAGTAGCCATCATTACTTTAAGAAATGAAGGTCAGTCAGTCTGAAAAATTGGGAAAACTTTGAAAGTGTCCCCAAGTGCAGTCACAAAAACCATCAAGTGCTACAAAGAAACTGGCTCACATGCGGACCGCCCCAGGAAAGGAAGACCAAGAGTCACCTCTGCTGCGGAGGATAAGTTCATCCGAGTCACCAGTCTCAGAAATCGCAGGTTAACAGCAGCTCAGATTAGAGACCAGGTCAATGCCACACAGAGTTCTAGCAGCAGACACATCTCTAGAACAACTGTTAAGAGGAGACTGTGTGAATCAGGCCTTCATGGTAGAATATCTGCTAGGAAACCACTGCTAAGGACAGGCAACAAGCAGAAGAGACTTGTTTGGGCTAAAGAACACAAGGAATGGACATCAGACCAGTGGAAATCTGTGCTTTGGTCTGATGATTTCAAATTTGAGATCTTTGGTTCCAACCACCGTGTCTTTGTACGACGCAGAAAGGGTGAACGGATGGACTCTACATGCCTGGTTCCCACCGTGAAGCATGGAGGAGGAGGTGTGATGGTGTGGGGGTGCTTTGCTGGGATTTATTCAAAATTGAAGGCATACTGAACCAGCATGGCTACCACAGCATCTTGCAGCGGCATGCTATTCCATCCGGTTTGCGTTTAGTTGGACCATCATTTATTTTTCAACAGGACAATGACCCCAAACACACCTCCAGGCTGTGTAAGGGCTATTTGACCCATAAGGAGAGTGATGGGGTGCTGCGCCAGATGACCTGGCCTCCACAGTCACCGGACCTGAACCCAATCCAGATGGTTTGGGGTGAGCTGGACCGCAGAGTGAAGGCAAAAGGGCCAACAAGAGCTAAGCATCTCTGGGAACTCCTTCAAGACTGTTGGAAGACCATTTCAGGTGACTACCTCTTGAAGCTCATCAAGAGAATGCCAAGAATGTGCAAAGCAGTAATCAAAGCAAAAGGTGGCTACTTTGAAGAACCTAGAATATGACATATTTTCAGTTGTTTCACACTTTTTTGTTATGTATATAATTCCACATGTGTTAATTCATAGATTTGATACCTTCAGTGTGAATCTACAATTTTCATAGTCATGAAAATAAAGAAAACTCTTTGAATGAGAAGGTGTGTCCAAACTTTTGGTCTATACTGTATATGAAATGTGACAGCAGTATATGAATTCCATTGATACTGCTTTAGATATTGAGAACTGAGATCATTATAAAGAATTTAGTAATGGAACCCTTAAAATAGCCAAAATAAGTCCAAAAACATTAAAAGTATATTTATATTTGTGGATGATTTGGAGAGGCGAGGTTAAGAGTCACATGCAACACCCTTACATGAAAAATGAGAAAAATTGTAAAAGTATATTCATGAGTTTCATGGCAGAAGGATATGATTTTATACGGCTGAATCTGCATTGCTAAAATAAATCTCTGGCATTATTCTCATGAGCAAGGAAAATTAAAATTAACAGTGCTATAGGCTACCCCTAAAAGGATTTGAAACTGTTATCCATAAATTCACAGTCTGAAATAGTGTACCATTGCCCAGATTATGTAGTGTTCATAATAAAAGTAAGGCAGCCATTATGTTTTTAAGAAGGTGAGGTGTAAAGATGGCAACACACGCTAATCTTGATTTGGTAAGAGCTATGTACATCTACCTTGTGGTGCCTAGCCCATTGCATTTGGCATCATGAAGTCAGTGCAGTATCGTGAACATGTACAATTCCATGCTTCTGGACACCAACCGCAATGAGAGGGGAAACTCCATATCTGGCATGCACCATATGGATGATCCGTGTACTTTCCACATCCTTTAGAACATGTCCTATACTTCAGTGAAATCAGGTGATAGATGGAAGATCTTTCTGGGAACCTTCTTTCAAAGAAACATCCTTTGTCCTTGAAAAAGTCAAATACAACAAACCTCTTTTCAGACAATGGGTTGTGATTGGTGAGATAAAATGCTTATTTATTGTTAAATGTCACCCAAAGAACTATCATTTTGGTGGATAATCCATTTTGATCAACTTTAAACTAATGTGTATGGCCATTAGTGACCACCAATATGACTTTTTACGTAACCCCACTCCAAGCACTCCTAAAAAGAGTTAATAAAAGTTAATCAGTAAGCTATGTGTACCCCATAATAGAGCAATTAAAAACTACAACTTGTCTTGTGAAAAAGAGTGAAAGTTCTTGGAAATAGTTATAGTTCTTGGAAGTTGATGAAAAAATGGCCTGGTCATTAAGGCCCAAAACAGGCTGGTCACTAAGGGTTAATAGGTCATTGTGCCACCTTAAATGCAAATGTTGTTATTAAATATACTTGAACTCGAATGTACCACATAAAAGTCAATGGGGTTCATCAACATCTGTTTGAATCAGTTGAATCAGTTATTTCTATGGGGTTGACTTATATGGCTCTGCTATTTTCAGTGGCGCCATAGAAATGAATGGTTTGTTCTCGTTAAAGGTGCGGGACCCAGCGGTGAAACCCGCACCTATTAGACAATGGGGGCATAGCCTAGCGATATGCCCCCATTGTCTGAGATGGCAATACCCCTTTAACAAAAACATCACTGCCAGCAAACAGTTCTGTTTAGAGACTTAGACAGAGGGAAGGAGTACTTTGACCCCCAACTACTGCTGCTGTCCATACACTTTCATTAGGGATGAATTGCTCTGTGTTTTATGCCGTGGAGCCTTGCCTTCTCATTGCTGGAAGTACGACAACTCTTATGCTGCACTTTAGTAAAAACTGACCTATTTATTAATGCCAACTGACCTGGCTATTGGCTATCATACTTCAGCTGCTGCGCCCACACTCCTGCCTTGCAGCCTGCTAAAACAACTGACATTAAGGACACCCCAACTATCACCAAGCAGGAGCCCCAATACCAGGGTGAGCCCCAAGGGAAAAATAGGTATCCTTTTAGTGACAGCATGGTCCGAGGGAGAGCCAGAAGGGAGATTGCCACTGTAAACTGCTCAGTATTAATACCATCATGTAGGCCACAATCATTACTCACATCCTCCTCCTGCATCCCCCCGATGGACCGCTGCACATGCATGGTACTATTAGAAAGCTTGTGAAGGTACAAGGAATGATTCCGATAACAAGTTATGGAACTTCTACGTATTATGTATTTGAAAATGGCTTCCGGGCACAGTTTTACTTTGTAAGAGTTGGTTCAGTAATCTGATTTCCCATTTGTTTCTCAACTGTTTATGCACAAACAGTTTTACTTTGAATGGAAGTTCTAAATAGCACAAGTATATTTGTTCTTCTGTGGTACTTGGCCGTAGATTTCCAGAAACCTGTTGGGATCTGTCTTTAATTCCTTTGCTAGTGAGTTTCTAAGCCTTGAGGTAGAAAATGCAGGCTGTCTGCCAGTTTATTGCTGGACTACTTACATTGATTATATTCACTGATTGGTTCCTAGGTCTGGATATGAGTTACAAAGAGGATATCCTGTATTGCTCATAAGGAGACTTAGATGAGTACATAGGGCAAGGAACTATATAAAGGCAATAGTGATGGGTTTGAAGCTGTCCTGTGCCCTTAGGTTCTGCTTCTCTTTGACATTGTGAACTCTGCAATTACTAAAAAAATCCCTATGTAATCATGTTTCCAGGTCTAGAAAAGAAACCGTAAAAACAGACACTGCATAATAAAGATTACTTCACAAAATCCCTGGTGAAAACAGATAGAAAAATTGGTTGCCTGGAGTTTTAAGAAATGTGTCTAAGGGCAGGAAATAGTATATATATATATACAGGTCCTTCTAAAAAAATTAGCATAATGTGATAAAGTTCAGTATTTTCTGTAATGTACTGATAAACATTAGACTTTCATATATTTTAGATTCATTACACACCAACTGAAGTAGTTCAAGCCTTTTATTGTTTTAATATTGATGATTTTGGCATACAGCTCATGAAAACCTAAAATTCCTATCTCAAAAAATTAGCATATCATGAAAAGGTTCTCTAAATGAGCTATTAACCTAATCATCTGAATCAACTAATTAACTCTAAACACCTGCAAAAGATTCCTGATGCTTTTAAAAACTCCCAGCCTGGTTCATTACTCAAAACCGCAATCATGGGTAAGACTGCCGACCTGACTGCTGTCCAGAAGGCCATCATTGACACCCTCAAGCAAGAGGGTAGGACACAGAAAGAAATTTCTGAACGAATAGGCTGTTCCCAGAGTGCTGTATCAAGGCACCTCAGTGGGAAGTCTGTGGAAAGGAAAAAGTGTGGCAGAAAACGCTGCACAACGAGAAGAGGTGACCAGACCCTGAGGAAGATTGTGGAGAAGGACCGATTCCAGACCTTGGGGGACCTGCGGAAGCAGTGGACTGAGTCTGGAGTAGAAACATCCAGAGCCACTGTGTACAGGCGTGTGCAGGAAATGGGCTACAGGTGCCGCATTCCCCAGGTCAAGCCACTTTTGAACCAGAAACAGCGGCAGAACCCAACATTCTGGATGAGCTTAAGGCCGCTATCGAAGCATCCTGGGCCTCCATAACACCTCAGCAGTGCCACAGGCTGATTGCCTCTATGCCACGCCGCATTGAAGCAGTCATTTCTGCAAAAGGATTCCCGACCAAGTATTGAGTGCATAACTGAACATAATTATTTAAAGGTTGACTTTTTTTGTATTAAAAACACTTTTCTTTTATTGGTCGGATGAAATATGCTAATTTTTTGAGATAGGAATTTTGGGTTTTCATGAGCTGTATGCCAAAATCATCAATATTAAAACAATAAAAGGCTTGAACTGCTTCAGTTGGTGTGTAATGAATCTAAAATATATGAAAGTCTAATGTTTATCAGTACATTACAGAAAATAATGAACTTTATCACAATATGCTAATTTTTTTAGAAGGACCTGTATATATATATATATGACACATGGTTCGGCTAAGTCTTAGTCAGGGAGAGCTGTGCTGTAGAAGGGACAGATAGTGTAGGAAATTTAATTAAATTTTTTTGTTAGGCAGGTTTGGTGTTAGAGACCCAAAAGTCCTTTTAAGGACTATTATTGTATCTGGCAGCAATATACAGTCAGGTCCATAAATATTGGGACATGGACACAATTCTAACATTTTTGGCTCTATACACCACTACAATGGTTTGAAACAAACAAGATGTGCTTTAACTACAGACTGTCAGCTTTAATTTGAGGATATTTACATCCAAATCAGGTGAACGGTGTAGGAATTACAACAGTTTGCATATGTGCCTCCCACTTGTTAAGGAACCAAAAGTAATGGGATAGAATAATCATCATAAATCAAACTTTGACTTTTTAATACTTGGTTGCAAATCCTTTGCAGTCAATTACAGCCTGAAGTCTGGAACGCATAGACATCACCAGACGCTGGCTTTCATCCCTGGCGATGCTCTGCCAGGCCTCTACTGCAACTATCTTCAGTTCCTGCTTGTTCTTGGGGCATTTTCCCTTCAGTTTTGTCTTCAGCAAGTGAAATGCATGCTCAATCGGATTCAGGTCCGGTGATTGACTTGGCCATTGCATTACATTCCACTTCTTTCCCTTAAAAAACTCTTTGGTTGCTTTTGCAGTATGCTTTGGGTCAGTGTCCATCTGCACTGTGAAGTACCGTCCAATGAGTTCTGAAGCATTTGGCTGAATATGAGCAGATAATATTGCCCGAAACACTTCAGAATTCATCCTGCTGCTTTTGTCAGCAGTCACATCATCAATAAGTACAAGAGAAGCAGTTCCATTGGCAGCCATACATGCCCACGCCATGACACTACCACCACCATGTTTCACTGATGAGGTGATATGCTTAGGATCATGAGCAGTTCCTTTCCTTCTCCATGCTCTTCTCTTCCCATCACTGTGGTACAAGTTGATCTTGGTCTCATCCGTCCATAGGATGTTGTTCCAGAACTGTAAAGGCTTTTTTAGATGTCGTTTGACAAACTATAATCTGGCATTTCTGTTTTTGAGGCTCACCAATGGTTTACATCTTGTGGTGAACCCTCTGTATTCACTCTGGTGAAGTCTTCTCCTGATTGTTGACTTTGACAAACATACACCCACCTCCTGGAGAGTATTCTTGATCTGGCCAACTGTTGTGAACTGTGTTTTCTTCACCAGGGAAAGAATTCTTCGGTCATCCACCACAGTTGTTTCCTGTGGTCTTCCGGGTCTTTTGGTGTTGCTGAGCTCACCGGTGCCTTCCTTCATTTTAAGAATGTTCCAAACAGTTGTTTTGGCCAGGCCTAATGTTTTTGCTATCTCTCTGATGGGTTTGTTGTGTTTTATTTTCAGCCTAATGATGGCTTGCTTCACTGATATTGACAGCTCTTTGGATCTTATCTTGAGAGTTGACAGCAACAGATTCCAAATGCAAATAGCAGACTTGGAATGAACTGAAGACAGTGACATTATCTGCAGTACATCTTCTGTTTAACGTGTGCTCATCCTAAAATATCTGTGACATCCAGTGTACTTTTTCTGTAGACGCTGCGGACAGCGACATTATCTGTGCTACATCTCCTGTTTAACATGTGCGAATCCTAAAAATATCTGTGACATCCAGTGTACTTTTTCCGTAAATGCTGCAGACAGTGACATTACCTGCACTACATTACCTGTATAACGTTTCCGCATCCCAAAAATCGGTGACATCGACTGTAATTTTTTCTTAGCCGCTGTTGACAGCAGCGCCATTACCTGTGGTACCTCTTCAGTTTAACGTTTCCACATCCCAAATATCTGTGACATTGACTGTAATTTCTTCTTAGTCACTGTTGACAGCAGCGCCATTACCTGTGGTACCGCTCCTGTATAACGTTTCCACATACCAAATATCAGTGACATTGACTGTAATTTTTTCTTAGCCGCTGGTGACAGCAGCACCATTACCTGTGGTACCTCTCCTGTATAACGTTTCCGCATACCAAATATCTGTGACATTGACTGTAATTTTTTCTTAGCCGCTGTTGACAGCAGCGCCATTACCTTTGGTACCTCTCCTATATAAAGTTTTCGCATCAAAAATATCTGTGACATTGACTGTATTCACTTAAAAAAACTGTGCTACTGTATGTGTAACATACTTGCAAGCATATATACCATTTAATATGATGAAGGCAAGCAGTAAGGTACGGGGAAGTGGCCGTGCTGCTGAAGAAGCAAGCAGAGGCCGTGGCCCTGGATGCGGTGAAACTGTGCCTGCTGGCAGAGCACAAGAAACACACTGATCCACGATACCTAGCTTCATGTCCCAGTTTGCAGGGCGGCGCAGGACACCACTCTCGAAGTCAGACCATGGCAAGTCCAGACTCAGTAGCCACAAGTCTGGTCAACAGAATCCTTGCCCTGATCCACCTTCCTCCCACCATGGAGAGTCTTTACAAACAAGTGATCTTTGCAAACAAGTGATATTCTGAGGCGCTCTTTTTATCGCCATTTCTAATTTGGGCCTCTCGCCAAGCCCGCTTGAAGAGGGACATGAGAGATCTTGTGCCCTGACTCTTGAGCATGCACAGTCAGAAGAAGTTGGCGGTGAGGAACGACAATTAGTGTTTCACGAGGTGGATGATGATGATGAGACACAGTTGTCAAAAAGTGAGGTTGTTGTTAGGTCAACAAGTCAGAAGGATGACCAGAGTGAGGAAGTGGAAGAGGAGGTGGTGGACGATGAAATCACTGACCCAACCTAGGAAGCCGAGCGAGGACAGCAGTACAGAGGGGGAGGGATCCGCAGCACCACAACAGGCTGGTAGAGGCAGTGGGGTGGCAAAAGGGAGAAGACGGGCCACAACAAACAGGCCCGCAACTGTTCCCCGGAGCACCCCCTTGCGGAAAGTGTGGACAATGAAAGAATTGGCAAATACTTTTTTTGTGCCACTAATACATGCAAAAATTGGATTTGCAACATATAACTGCATCGCTGAACATCAAATATATTTTTATATTGCCACTATTACATGACAAAAATGGCTTTAGAACATATAACTGTACCACTGAACGTCAAATATATATTTTCTTTTTCCACTAATACACTCCACAAAAGGCTTTAGAACATATACCGTAACTGCACCGCTGAACGGCAAATATATATTTTCTTTTTCTACTTATACACTCCACAAAAGGCTTTAGAACATATAACTGCACCGCTGAACGGCAAATATATATTTTCTTTTTCCACTTATACACGTCACAAAAGGCTTTAGAACATACACCGCACCACTGAGCGGCAAATATATATTTTTCTTTTTCCACTAATACACGCCACAAAGGGCTTTAGAATATATAACTGCACCGCTGAACTGCAAATATATTTTACTTTTGCCACTAATACACAACAAAAAGGGCTGTAATTTTAGCACTTAACCACACAACGGCTAATAAGCCTTTCCCCCCCCCCCACTTATACAATCCAAAAAATGCTTTAAAACATATAACTGTACCGCACAAGGGCAAATAAGATGTAGAAATATTTCCTTGTAGTAAAATCTGTTAATGCCTGTATCAAACAGCACTTGCACCCTAATAAGAACAGTTTGCTGGAATTACAGAGCTGTAAAATGGCAATTTGGATCCCCAGTCAGTGCAGCAAGGTGTAATAGGATTGTTCCTATTACCCAGGCTGTAACCTCCCCCACTGAACCCTGTTCAACATAAATGCTGTGGAATGATTCCTCCCTATCCTTTCCCTACACCTTGAATAATCTTTTCTTGCACTTCTAAATCGTTGTTTTTTTTTTGCACAATTAAGTTTTTTCTAGCACTGTCCCTATCGCCTGCTGACGTATCTCCCTGCACTAAGGACACCGGAAAATGGCAGAATCCAAGCTGGCTGAGGCTATTTATAGGGCTGTGACATCACAGGGCTGGCTGGCTGCTGATTGGCTGCATGTATGGCAATATATGTGTGAACCCGCTTTCCCAGAGTTCCTAGCTCCATGTCCTCACACGTGCAGCAGCCATTTTGGGACCACGAATCACGAGGAAATTTGGCTTCGGAGCGAATCGAATTTTTCCTGACCTTGCTGACCTTGAAGGCAATCATTTGTCATAAGGGTCTATTTCTTATGAGGTGATTTATAAATAACTCATTAGACCTTACTGAGGATATGTCCTGTGTCTGTAATAATAACAGCAAACATGTTGCAGATGAAAGTGAATGTATACATTTCTATATAGTTGGGTGAGGACCCTCAGAACAGTGTCCTCTGGTAGGCTCAAGGAACCTCAGTCTGACTTAGTAGTCTTGTGGAAAGCAGTGTTGTTGCCTTCTAGGTAAGAGAACAGCTGATGACTTATTGTTGTCATGCCGCTAATCTCTAGTATTGAAGCAGGAAGCATCGGGTCCACGTTTTACTTGCCCTGGTTTTGATAAATCCTCCCTGCAGTGTTTCTGCAATGGTTTTTTATGGCAGAATTTTTGTATCCAGGCCAGAGAAACTGAGACAGGAATTTTGAAAAGATAATCAATTAAAGGGCTTGTTTTTATTAAAAATTACAACATCACCTGTAGAGACAGGCGGCAATTTAAATACACACATGAAGTCATCTAGTTATTGTAATAACCACTATAATAATCTGTTTTCACCACTAGTCCTATTTAGTTACCACTAGTCCTATTTAGTTTAGTTACTAGTCATGTATTCAGACAGTGCATATACTGTATGTCACGTAACACTACTGCTTACTAAATGTCAGGGGCCACATGATGTGAAGGGTGTCACATGACTGATGTCAGATTTCAGTAAGGGCATGCATACATTACACAGGACTGATTCACGGGTTATACTATTCTACTTTGCATCTCTAAATTACTATCAGTCCATAAACACTGATTTAAGCCACATTATTTTCAATAAGATAAGGATTGAGCTTTAATGAGTGTTTATAAGGTCTGAGAGTAGAGAAAAGGAGTCGTCAGCTCGCTGCCTGATGGAAAGGAGAGAAAATTCAGATCCTGCTAGTAGAGCATCTCAGCTCTGTACAGAGAGAATGACTTCATATTTTAAATAAAGACCAATTGAAAAAAATATTTTAGCTCATAATAAGTAAAATCCACTAATAAAAAAATAATGCCCCCAAAGGTGTACATCGCCTTTAAAGGGGTTAGGCCATGAAATATTCTAAATTTTTCAAACCAGCACCTGGATCTGAATACTTCTGTAATTGCATTTAATTAAAGATTTAGTATATCCACTGTGAAATTCAATAAAATCTATCTGCATAGCGCTGCTGTTTGTTCTTGTCCTTTTTTCTTGTCCACCACAGTGAGGTGGTCGTGCAAGCTCAGTTTAAATCTTCAACTGCCACCAGCTATATCTTCGGTTAGAAGCTGTGGCAGTTACAGAGATAGAGCTTCAGCAGAAAGAACACACTCCCTGAGCTGCCAGTCTGAAATAATTCTAGCAGAGCAACTGAAGAGATCTCTGGATCCATGTGAGGTACGGGGCTAGTTGTAGCTCTGGTAGAAAGGTATTGTTATGTACTATATGATGTCTGATTTTCATTTTTTTACATAAGCCATGGCATAACCCTTTTAATGGAGTTTCTTGGGTGCTGCTGGTGCCTGTTGGGTGAAGAATCCAGAACTTTATTGCGGTATGCATCCAAAATGGAAACCACACTACAGATGTAAACAGAGGCTTACTTAGCTAATGAGCAATCAAAACGACAAACCTGAGAACAGGGGTTGTCCTCTAAAGAAGTGAACTGCTGAGAGTACATAGCCCACAGTGAGGCATCTAGCCTTAGAAATGTATGACTACACCAGTCCACGGAGCAGAGTCAAAGCTGTATGAATTCTTCTTATTTTACCATGAGTTAATTATAGTGAAGAAAGCGATTTCTGACAAACTGTGAGTTTATGATGAGAAACCTGTGCTTTCAGGAAGTTGTGTCACTGTCAGATGGTTCTGAAGGGATGAATCACGTTCCTGTGTCTTATTAATCATTGGTCCTGTCATAAATTTTAACCTTATATGTTTCTGTATAAAGGCCTTCATATACATCAGTGTATTGTTCTCGGCTGACAGTGTGTGTGGGGAGCTCCCGACTATTTTTCATTTCACCCCATCCTTCTCTTCCATGACATCATCTGTCTGAGGGGAGAAGGTTTGGGTGAAATAATTTTTTTCACCCAATCCTTTTGTTCTCCCAGGAGATAAGCTGCAGCCAGAAGTGTCTGAGAGCCTTCTTCTCTCTCTCCATTGAATACACATACATGTTCCCCCAAACAGAACGTGTATGGGGAGTCGGAAGAGCTAGTTGTCAGCCAAGCGATCATTCATCCGACAGCTGTTGAATGTGTGTGTCTATGTAAAGTTACACAGTAATTATATCATAATGTACAAATAATGACCCTAAATTCAGCTCCAATATCCAGCGTCTATGGTCTTTTTAGGTTTGAGAAATTTACACTATATTGATATTCAAAGGGATTATCCAGAAAAAGATATTCATGACCTATCCTTAGGATAGGTCATCAATATCAGATCTGCAGGGTTCCGACACCCGGGATCCACTCCAGTCAGCTGTTAGAAGAGGCCTAGCACTCTCCGTGAGTAGGACCGCCTCTTTCTAGGCCAATGACGTCACCACACATTGGTCACATGGTGTAGTTGCAGCTCTGCCTCATTCAAGTCAATGGGGCCGAGCTGCAATACCAAGCACTGCCACTATACAATTTATGGCACTGTGCTTGGTGAGCTGCCGGGAGCCTGTATTGCTCACCAGAGCTCCGGTGAGAGCAGTTGCTCAGAGAAACAGCGGATTGGCCGGCATGCCGGAACTCGGACTCCTGCTGACGTGATAATGATGGCCTATCCTGAGGATTGGTCGTCATTATCTTTCCCAGGATAAACCCTTTAAAGGAAACCTGTCACATTGAACAGGCAGTTATATCTGTGGCCAGCATGTTATAGAGCAGATTGATATATAGCTTTGTGAGAAAATATTCTTGTCACTTATTTGTTTAAATCTCTGTTATCTCTATGCTTAGGAAGAAGTTCAGTGGACGTCCTTCTCAGTGATTGTCAGCTGTTTCCCAATGCACTCATATAGGGAAGCCTGTCAATCACTGAGAAGGCCCATTGGTATCCTATGTATAGAAAGTTATATTACACTTCCCATGGGAAGCGAGTCAGAAGGCCTCATACACATTAGGTGGTTGGCCAAAGTAGAGTAGTACACAGGAGGAAACCGGTTACGTTGAATGTTAGGTTATGTCTGATCCTTTGCAACATGTTACAGAGCAGGAGAAGGTGAGATTTCCTCTAGTGTAGTACCCTACTTCGGCCAACCCTCGCAGATCAGCTTTTTGAGAGGCACCGGCTTTCACAGTAGCGCCGTGGCCTTCTTGCAGCTTTCCAAGCACAGCACCGTACATTGTATAGTGGCTGTGCTTGGTATTGCAGCTTATCCCCATTCACTTCAATAGGGCTGAGCTGCGCCTAGGTCATGTGACCATTGATGTCAGATGGCCTAGGGAAAGCTGCGAGAAGGTTGTTGTGCTATTGCAAGCGCTGGCGCCGTCTTCTCAAACAGCTGATGGGCGGGGTCCTGGGTGTTAAAAAATCCCGGAAAACCCCTTTAGGCATGGGCAGTAATGTCATAGAACAGAATGAATAAGGCAAAGGGTCATGTATGTCTACTTCAGGGTCTATGGGAAGCTGAGCGACCAACCGATAAGCTCGGGAATGGCTAAGGTACTATTATTTATTCAGCAGCAGTCACTGATATAGGAAACCAATGTGTTTAGCCAAATAAAATATCAAATGACTTCACCTAAGAGGAAAACTTAGGGACTTTCAGACATTGTTAACACAATTGACAAAAGCAAAATACGTTCCTGCTGCTGTATAACTCCAGACAGTCCTAGACAATTATAAAGCTAAATTTATATCTGGTGCTTTCTCCACGCAGGTGTTACTGTAGCGGCAAAAGGCTATTTTGATGCCCTTGTGAAGCTAGGGGAACTTGCCAGCATCAGCCAAGGGTCTAAGGAGCTGGGTGAGTTGCCTATGTTCATTTTTCTATTCAACACCACTCCATCTATATCTTCTACTCTTGCTTTTGGCTCCTTTATGTTCTTTAAGTATAGAGTGTAGGACCCTTCAAGATCAGGGATTCATGACCAGACTCATTAAACAGGAAGCCCTGCCTTCCTGTGGAGAAATTCCTGTTAACTGTCTCCTCTCACATATAACTGCTTGGAAGTCAAAGATAGTGTGGCTCCCGCAGGGGGAATGTAAAATTAAGCGTCCGTCAGTGTCTGCTCTGTTCCTTCCTTGACAACTCTGCCAGCTCCCGGCTTTTCTTAATTTAAATCACATTCCCCGTTTTGCTGCCCTGGCAACCTCCTCGGTGCTAGAATGGATTGTGAGCGGTGCAGACAGTCGGTGCCTGCATTTTCCGCGGCCTCCCTCTTCATGCCAGGGTTTCTTATTTCCATTAACACCTTTTGTTGCCCAAGTGACCTTCATATAGATACAAAACACTTCGGTTTAAATCACCATCTCTGTGAGGACTTCTATCATCGGGGAGCCAGGCAGCATTCACAGCGATTCAAATATCTACTGAACTTCCGATCCACACTAGGCTTGGAGGGGGATTTATCAACCATGCACTCCAGAATTCTGCCTTCAAAAATTACTTTTCCACACATTTTGAGACATTTAGCATTTTTACTGGTGGGCATGGTTAGCCAGATGAGCTGATTTAAGCCAGATTTATCAACTGAGACTTTTTAAAAAGTCCTAAAGAATTGTCTCAGTCATAGGCCTCTTTCACACGTCAGTGAATCATGGCGGTGTCCTGTCTGTGTTCTCCACGGACAGCACACATACCCATTAGTTTTAACCCCTTTACGTCTTTTGTCGTCGCAGCAGATATGGAAAGGTTAAAAGCAGCCAAAGCGCTCAAGTGCTAAGAACCGTCTGTTACTAACAGCTTGGGTTCTTAGTGCATCCTAAGCTTCACAGCTGGGGTTGGAGGAAGTTCTAACCCTGTCTGTTAACCCTTCGATCATGCCGTGGTCGATGATTAAAGGGAACTTCCCGTCCAATCTGGTCCTCCAATCCAGACTCCCCCTCCAATCGGGCCCTCTGAAAGACCCCAGGGCTGTCTGTGCAGTAAGCCTGCTGTTAGAGCACAATAGTGTTACTCTAACAGCAGCCAGTTACATACTGGACCAGAGTATAATGGTTCTTCGAAAAACCACTGACACAACACGGACAATATCCGTGTTTGGTATGTGGTTTTTACGGACCATTGGTAGAAGATGCTCTGGAAATTAATTTTCAGCCTAGCAATGTCTGTGGAATACTGATGAAACATGGAGGGCAAAAAACAGACCTACTGACCAAACATGGATCCTTCACCTACATCTTCAGGGCCGATCTACTTACCATCTTGTCATGGACGTCAGTAACAATAACGTGGTGGTGTAGAAAGAGGAGTACTATCTGCAGACAAAAGTCTCAGACTTGATCCACCCTGGCAGGGTTGATCATGCTGATTAAAATGATACAATTTTTTTCTGTATGTTAAACAGCTGCGGATATATTTGCACTTTTATTCATATACAAACTTTGGAGCACCAGGGGGTGGGGCTGAATCCTTGGGACACTGCTTTTGTATCACCCCCTGTGTCTGCACACATGATACGGCAGTAGTCTGGAGGTAAGTGGTCAGCCTTGCATGTTGATGTCTCAGGTTCAAATACCAGGAGAGACTTCTAGATTTTTTTTTTCAGTTATTTTTTCTCTCCCTTATATAACCCATGGTAAAATGCTACAGCATTACTATATAGAGAATTGAGGTTTATGAGGTCTATGCTTAGAAATCGAATACATATAAGGTTCACACCTTGTGGTTCACCAGAAAACATATATTTTGTCCAAACAGACCTGCAGGCATGATATTCCAGTAGGGCGTCTTAAAGGGGCATTCCCATCATGGGTGTCATATTTGGCACTGTTTGTGTAACTCGAGAGCTATGTATACAGTGTAGCTAATATAGCTCTAATAAACTTCTATAGGATTTACGGAAACAGTCTGCTCCACTGTTTCCGTAACCCCCACCATCTCTGGCCACCATATAGGACAGGTATTCTAATCTCAACCATAAATGCTTAGATGGGGATAACTCATTAACCCCTTAACGCTATATGATGAATATATACATCATGTAGCACTTCTGCTTAGTATTTCATGACGAATATACTCGTCATGGCACTAAACTGTCACCATGTCTATATACATAGTGACAGTGCTGAGATTGCGGCGGTTATACACAGCCAGGCTTCTTAGCTAACCAGCCCGGGATCAATGAGGGCAGTCCCGGGCCGGTGATCACTCTGATTGGTTAGTCTGTACAGACTAGCTAATAATAGCATTGTAAGGCTGGCTACAGGTTTTGAACCTGGTGGCGATCAGAACCTGGTGAAATGTCTAATTGCCCCGCCTGCTGCAGTTCCCTTCAGCCCTCAAAGTGCCTCTATCCTTCCCCTTCAGCCCCTAATGTGCCCCGATCCAGGCCCAAATGTGCCCTGCCGCACCCACAATGCCTGTCCTCCTGTTCCAGGATGACCATACAGCTAACACACTGCTGTAACGGCAGAGATTGATGCTGGCACCGATCCCCACCATTTAAAAATTGAATAAAAAGTCATATGTATGCCAAAATGATACCAATAAAAACTACAGCCTTTCCTGCAAAAAAACAAGTCCTCTACACAGCTGCATTCATGAAAAAATAAAAATGTTATGGATGTTAGTATATGGTGATGCAAAATATATTTTATTTTTAATACAAAAGGGATTTTATGCTAAAAAAAGTTGTAAAACATAAAAAAAACTATACATTTGGTATTGCCATAACCATATCAACCCACAGAATAACATTTAAAAAAAACTGACAGAATTGCAATTTTTGCCCACCTCACCTACTAAAAAATGGTATTAAAAGTAACCAAAAAGTCATTTGTACTCCAAAATAGTAAAAAAAAAAAAATAAGCTTGTCCTGCAACAAACAAACAAACTCCCACACAGCTCAGTCAACAAAATGTTATGGCCCCTAAAAACAATTTCAGCAAATTCCATGTTAGAAAATCCTGATGCCTCTCCTTCCCTTCTGAACACTGCTGTGCCTCCAAACATCAGTCTGGGGTGTTGCTGTGTTCAGGAAAAAATGCATAACAAAATGTGAGGTGCATTTTTCCTATTATGCCTTTGGGCCTAAAATGACATTTTCTTGTAAAACATGTACGTTTTCATTTTTACGGCCAAGTGTTTCTTGAAGCAAAGTGCTCCCTACCCCCCTTGAAATATTCCTTGGGGGGTGTAGTTTCAAACATGGGGTCACTTTTTGGGTGTTTCCATTGTAGAGATGCATCAGGAGGTACTCAAATGCAACATGGGCCCAGTAAAATTTGCCCTCCAAAAGCCATATGGTGCTCCCTCCCATCTGAGCCCTGCGCTGTGGCCACACCACAGTTCACAACCACTTATGGGGTGTTTCTGTAAACTGCATGCATTGTAAGGGTATTTTTAAGTACTGATTGGTTTTGTCCCCTTTAACTCTGTTTAATACTCTGTATAATAGTTTACAAGTTTTCCTTGTGAATCAGAGTAATAAATATTGAGGTTTGTTTGGTTGTAAAACCTTGCTGTTTTACAGGAAAATTGGTTTTGAAATAGAAAATTTGCAAAAAAAAAGTGACATTTTCAAATGTCTCCTCTATTTTCCTTAAATTTATAAAAGAGACCTAAAGTGTTCAGATCCGTTTTGAAAAATGTGAGGGGCGTAGTTTCTAAAATGGGGTCATTTATGCATGATTTCTATTATGTAATCCCCACAAAGTGACCTCAAAACTGAATTGGTCCTTTAAAAAATGGGTTTTGGAAATGTTCTTAAATTTTTTTAAATTTGCATCTAAAGTTCTAAACCTTCTAACGTCCTAAAAAACAAAACGCATTTATAAAATTATGCCAACATAAAATAGACACATGGGGAATGTTAAGTAATAACTATTTTATGAGGTATTAGTCTACTTTCACACTCACGTTTGGTGCGGATCCGTCATGGATCTGCACAGACGGGTCCACACCAATAATACAACCGTCTGCATCCGTTCAGAACGGATCAGTTTGTAATATATTTAACATTGCCAAAACAGATCCGTCTTGAACACCGTTGAAAGTCAATAGGGGGCGTATCTGTTTTCTATTGTGTCAGTGAAAACGGATTCGTCCCCATTGACTTGTGTGTCAGGACGGATCCGTTTGCCTACGCAAACAGCGTTTCGGTGTCCGCCTCTAAAGCGGAATGGAGACTGATCGGAGGCAAACTGATGTATTCTGGGCGGATCCTTTTCCATTCAGAATGCATTAGGGCAAAACTGATCTGTTTTGGACCGCTTGTGAGATCCCTGAACGGATCTCACAAATGGAAACCAAGACGCCAGTGTGAAAGTAGCCTTCTATCCATCTTAAAAGCAGAGAAGTTCAACCTTTTTTGCCTGTATGACATACCCTCCATTCTGGGAATGGCACCAAGACTACTTTGCAGTGAATTACTCATACAGATTTTTGATTTGCTGACCAGCAAACCTAAATTTTTATTTTTTTATTTTTTTTATTCCAAACCTCCCTTTGACCCAAATGTAACCTCAAAAGTCTTTGAACCTTTTGCTCATGCAAAAGACTTCCATGTAATGCCAAACTGGCACGGAACTGAAGTTACAGAGGGGGCAACACATTTTGGGGGAGAGGGGAGATAAACTATCTATATTGTCCACAGCAACCAATCACAGCGCATCTTTTTTTTAAAATACTTTTTTATTGACAGCATCGGATCTGAAAGTTGCACCATGATTGGTCGCTATGGGCAACAAAGAGAGGTTATCTCCTCCAAAATGTACCTTTACAACTCAAAATGGCGAGCCACCTTGCCCGTTCTGCGACCTCTGTTTTTTTGCCTTTTATACAGTTTTCATAAATGTGCCCCATTATGTATCATGCTTAATATACAAAGAGTCTAACGGGCTGTAATAACCCCAGTACAGATATCTTTTCCTTTCAATATGATTATCAGGAAAGTGCTGGACTGTAACTGGCACAGCCCTACTCGGAGTCAAATACGTTATTGTCAATATCAATTTCCTTATCACCTACAATATTGTATTACCATGGAATACCCCACTTATCGGAAGTGCACCCTCCCGTCTAAGACCACAGCCACGTTATAACATTATAATGTGTCCAGACATCGGCATCCCGGCCGGAGTATTTCAGCTATGTGGGAGTAAGCGATTAGTAATGTCTTAGTCTTCTTAAATAGAATGGAACTGGAAGATAATCTGAGTCACGTTGAACTGCAAGAATGTCATAATTAGGGTAGAAACAGTTGGAAACAATATTCATCTTTATTTCTGCTCGGTAGGATAATTATTTATAGCTGCCAAGTAGATGTGTCCATTATTACTACAGCTGCAGTAATAACATACAGAACGTTCTACCAACAGCTACAGTATGTGATCTATACAGTACGGTATAGCATTCCTAGTTCTACCATTAAAGGAAATGGATAACAAACCCTTACATGTTCACACGGTTGTTTTTTATGTGCATTGCAGTGCGCATTCTATGCTAGAATTTGCCTAAAGTCTGCCTTCCATTGTTTTCAGTGGGAATCTGTGCAGTGACCCCGTGGATCACTGCTAAAGGTTAATTACCGTACTTGCAAAAAGTTAAATGAGGTGATTTAATGCTAGAAGCACTTATGTCCCTATGCACTATAGGGCACATTTAAGACAAGCATTTTAGACGCCCCATCGCTGGTGGTGGATCCCCAAAGTTATGAAGAAGTGCAGGCCTCTCCATCACTTTGGCGCATCCAGCACCAGTTCTAAATGTAGGACAGCATTCTTGCTGTCTTACATTTAGACCATTTCTCTGCCTAAAAAATGATGAATGCCGTCCTCTTCCCCGTCAATGCACGCTCACAATTTTAGACCTGGCGTCAGCTGGGAGAAGTTGCAGATAGCGGCACCATCTGTGCCTGAAATACGCCCTATGTATTCAAAATAGTTGGACATAAAACAGTTGACACTGGCAGTCTTGGTTAGGTTGCTGGTCTGGCCTCCTCTAGTCAGTTAACTGGGGCACATTTACTAAAGTATTTGCACCTGTTTTAGTCAAAAAATGCTGTTGTAGGGCTCGTTCACACGACCGTGTGAAGCACGTGCCCGTGCTGTGGACCGCAAATTGCGGTCCGTTAACCATGGGCACCTGCCATGTGGCAGCCACATAGGGATCGCGGCCCCATTCACTTGAATGGGTCAGCGATCCCTCTGTTCCGTAAAAAGATTGAGCAAGCTCTATCTTTTTGCGGTGCAGAAGCACGGAATGGAATCTCAGAAAGCACTCTGTAGTGCTTCCGTAGTGTTCCGTCCCGCACCGTTTGTGATCCGCAAAAAACGGAAACCAAACTGAAAAACGGAACAGCAAAACGGAACGGAAACGGATCCACTACTGAAACAAAAAATGGAAAAGCAGATCCGTTTAAAAAAACTGAACACTTAAAAAGCCATACGGTTCTGTGCAGAAGGCCTAATAGCAATATGCCTATTCTAATTCATCAATTGCTGTGAAACTTTCACTAAATGTTCGGCAAAAAAAAGACAGCGGAAAGAAATACGATATGCCCCCAATGTCTGAGATGGAATAACCCCTTTAACTGAGAAACTAAGCCTGAGAGAACGCAGGACAGATTTCCACACACTGTTTAGGACCCGGTGAGTCCATGTGCAAGGACAGTAAAGATAACCTTGGACTTTGCCGTGCATGTTTAGGGTATATTGCTTCGGCGCCCTCCACACTGGGACTTTCACGCCCATGGTCAAATTTAGGAAGATTGCAAAGTATTTAGACAAGAGACTCAGGGACTACTACTGCCATCATTGCCACTGCTAATACAAAGCCATTGGGAAAAGTAAACACTCAGAACTGTACCTATTGCTGCTAACTATACTGCAATTCTCATCCTGTGTAAAGATAATAGCAACCAATCAGATTCCACCTTTCATTTATCACCGCTCCTTTGGGAAAATGAAAGGTAGAATCTGATTGGTTGCTCTGGGCAACTAAGCCAGTTCTACTTTACACTGGTTTGATAAGTCTCCCCCAATGTGTTTTGCCCTGCATCTGCCCTCCTGCCTTGCACCCTGCCAACTGTACGCCATCACAGGCACTCCAACAATCACCAGGCGGGAGTCCTAAAAGGCACAGGGTGTGCACAAAGTGAAGAAAGGGTACGTCCTCCATTCACTGCTGCATGGCCCCAAGGGGCGCTATAATGAAGACAGCCACAGTGAACTACTATCTGTGCCTCCATTACCACTCTCATCCTCCTCACAGTTCTCCCCCCTTCGAGTCGTTGCATCTGCACCTTAGTTCACCCAGCTATGGAATTTTCTGCCCTGGATATGAAATCCACATTGCAGAAAAAATTGCCAAGTCAATTCTTCATCAGACAAGATACAAATGGACTCTCCCCATTGGAGTGGGACTAATCCACATGCAGACCAACTCAAACTGCAAATCCGTGGCAGAAATCCAAGAGTCAGTGTGTGATTTCTGACACATATTCCACAGATGATTTTTCCTCTTGAAAAAATGAGCCATTTGAACATGCCCTTAAAGGGCTTCTGTCACCCCCCATTGTGCAATTTTCATTAGCCAACATTAGCCATTTGCTAATGTCAGCTGAGTGCAATCATACGTGTCCTACCTTTGTCTGTGGCCTATTTCTTGTAAAAATCATACTTTTATCATATGCAAATTTCTTCACTACCAGCAAGTTGGGCGTGTACTTGCTGGTAGCCGCCGCATCTGCCGCTTCTAGACACGCCCCATCTCCTCCTGATAGACAGGGCCAGCGAGCACTCTCCTGCTTCCGCTGGCCCCGTCTGCTGCTGAATTCCCGCGCCTGCGCTGTAACGTTTTTCGATCGGCGCAGGCGTACTGAGTGAAGGACGCGCGCTTGCCAGCTCCATCCCTAGTGCACCTGCGCCGATTACGTCACACTACACCCGGAAGAGAAGACTGACGATTATCGCTGATGCCAGCAGTCTTCTCTTCCGGGTGTAGTGTGATGTAATCAGCGCAGGCGCACTGAGGAAAGAGCTGGCAAGCGCGTGTCGTTCACTCAGTACGCCTGCGCCGATCGAGGAATGTGTAGGCGCGGAAGTTCAGCAGCAGACGGGACCAGCAGGAGCAGGAGAGCGCTCGCTGGCTCTGTCTATCAAGAGGAGATGGGGCGTGTCTAGAAGCGGCAGATGCGGCGGCTACCAGCAAGTACACGCACAACTTGCTGGTAGTGAAGAAATTTGCATATGATAAAAGTATGATTTTTACAAGCTTGCGGCTTTTACTGTAGGTTGCGGCTTTTACTGCCTTCCATGCCATCGGATCCCCGTGTGGCTGTAGGGGGGACCCGATGGCATGGAAGGCAGTGCAATGCCTTCCTTAGGCATCGGCGCTGCCTTCCGGTGACGAGCCTGTGAGATCCAGCCCCCTGGATTTCACAGGCCGGAAGCTGTATGAGAAAAAAAAAAATGTAGACATATAAGGTATCACTGCATCCGTATCGTCCGGCTCTATAAACATATCACATGACCTAACCCCTCAGATGAACACCTTAAAAAATAAAAAATAAAAACTGTGCTAAATAAACAATTTTTTGTCACCTTACATCACAAAAATTGCAACAGTAAGCGATCAAAAATGCGTATGCCCACCAAAATAGTACCAGTCTAACCGTCACCTCATCCCGCAAAAGAAAATCGCCCAAAAAATAAAAAAACTATGGCTCAGAATATGGAGACACTAAAAAAGCATTTTTTTGTTTTATAAAAGCTGGTATTGTGTAAAACTTAAGTAAATAAAAAAAGTATACATATTAGGCATCGCCGCATCCGTAATAACCTGCTCTAAAAAAAAATCACATGACCTAACCCCTCAGTTAAACACCGTAAAAAAAAAAAAAAGGGTAAAAAAGCCATTTTTTGTCACCTTACATCACAAAAAGTGTAATAGCAAGCGATCAAAAAGTCATATGCACCCCAAAATAGTGCCAATCAAATCGTCATCTCATCCCGCAAAAAATGAGACCCTATCTAAGATAATCTCCCAAAAACTGAAAAAAATTTGGCTCTCAGACTATGGAGACACTAAAACACGATTTATTTTTTTATTAAAAAAATTATATTATTGTGTAAAACTTGCATAAATAAAAAAAGTATACATATTAGGTATCGCCGCGTCCGTAATAACCTGCTAAAAAAAATCACATGACCTAACCCCTCAGATGAACACCGTAAAAAAAAAAAGGGTAAAAAAAGCAATTTTTTGTCACCTTACGTCACAAAAAGTGTAATAGCAAGCGATCAAAAAGTCATATGCACCCCAATATAGTGCCAATCAAACAGTCATCTCATCCCGCAAAAATCATACCCTACCCAAGATAATCGCCCAAAAACTGAAAAAACTATGGCTCTCATTACATTACATGAGAAAAATTACATGAGAAAACATTAATTTTTTGTTTCAAAAATGAAATCATTGTGTAAAACTTACATAAATAATTTTGTTTATACATATTAGGTATCGCCGCGTCCGTGACAACCTGCTCTATAAAAATACCACATGACCTAACCTGTCAGAGGAATGTTGTAAATAGCAACAAAAAAAAAACTGTGCCAAAACAGCTATTTCTTGTTACATTGCCTCACAAAAAGTGTAATATAGAGCAACCAAAAATCATATGTACCCTAAACTAGTACCAACAAAACTTCCACCCTATCCTGTAGTTTCTAAAATGGGGTCTTTTTTTGGAGTTTCTACTCTAGGGGTGCATCAGGGGGGCTTCAAATGGGACATGGTGTAAAAAAAAAAACAGTCCAGCAAAATCTTTCTTCCAAAAACCGTATGGCATTCCTTTCCTTTCCAAATCAGGGCCATAAATATTGAGTTTTGTTTGGCTGTTAATCCTTGCTTTGTTACTGGAAATAAATGGATTAAAATTGAAAATTTGCCCAAAAATTTAAATTCAGAAATTTCATCTCCATTTGCCAATAACTCTTGTGGAACACCTAAAGGGTTAACAACGTTTGTAAAATCAGTTTTGAATACCTTGAGGGGTGTAGTTTCTTAGATGGGGTACATTAATGGAGTTTCTACTCTAGGGTTGCATCAGGGGGGCTTCAAATGGGACATGGTGTAAAAAAAAAAAAAAAAACAGTCCAGCAAAATCTGTCTTCCAAAAACCGTATGGCATTCCTTTCCTTTTGCGCCCTGCCGTGTGCCCGTACAGTAGTTTACGACCACATATGGTGTGTTTCTGTAAACTACAGAATCAGGGCCATAAATATTGTGTTTTGTTTGGCTGTTAACCCTTGCTTTGTAAAGGTAAAAAAAAATATTAAATTGGAAAATCTGCCAAAATCTGCTTTGTAACTGGAAAAAAATTATTAAAATGGAAAATCTGCCAAAAAAGTGAATTTCTGAAATTGTATCTCTATTTTCCATGAATTCTTGTGGAACACCTAAAGGGTTAACAAAGTTAGTAAAATCAGTTTTTAATACCTTGAGGGGTGTAGTTTGTAGAATGGGGTCATTTTTGGGTGGTTTCTATTATGTAAGCCTCGCAAAGTGACTTCGGACCTGAACTGGTCCCTAAAAATTGGGTTTTTGAAAATTTCTGAAAAAGTTCAAGATTTGCTTCTAAACTTCTAAGCCTTGTAACATCCCCAAAAAATAAAATATCATTCCCAAAATTATTCAAACATGAAGTAGACATATGGGGAATGTAAAGTAATAACTATTTTGGAGGTATTACTATGTATTATAGAAGTAGAGAAATTGAAACTTGGAAATTTGCAATTTTTTACAAATTTTTGGTAAATTTGGTATTTTTTATAAATAAAAATGATTTTTTTTTACTTCATTTTACCAGTGTCATGAAGTACAATATGTGACGAAAAAACTATCTCAGAATGGCCTGGATAAGTCAAAGCTTTTCAAGTTATCAGCACTTAAAGTGATACTGGTCAGATTTGCAAAAAAATGGCCAAGTCCTTGAGGTGAAATAGGGCTGAGTCCTTAAGGGGTTAAGGTGAAAATGAGCCCGGTCCCTAATAGGTTAAGAGAGGTCCTCTAAAAGTTTAAAATCAACATATTTAGTGAACCGGTGCTGCTCTGCTGAGTTATGTTGTGCTGTTTTCATCTCTGTTGCCTGCGGCTCCTGAATTATCGGGGCCAGTGGCATACCTACCATGTAGGCAGACCATGTGACTACTATGTGGCCTAGGGCTAAGGTGGTGCCTAGCACTGAACTTCTTCTACTGTTCCCGACATGAAAACACTGCAGTTTTATTTAGCTGCCACTAAGTGGAGCTCAGTGAAAAGATATTTTACAGCTTCCATTTGCAGTGAATGGTACCTGTATAAATTCCTATGCACTGATCGCCCCCTAGTGGTGGCTACAGGCAGAGAATTTTGTAACATAATATGTGAAGGAAAGCAAAGGGCTTTAGAGCTGTATGAGGAGATTTATGAATGTATTCATGCCAGTTGTCTGGTGTAAATACTTTGAGAAATATGATGTTCAGAATGAGCGCCATATTTATATTTTATTTTATATTATTTTTCCAACAGAAGTCAGATAAAGTAGGAGAGGCCAGAGGGTGAACTTTTTTATAGCAATTTTTTTAAATTAGCAATTATTTTGCTTACCCCTTAGAGACCGCCAAAGTTCTGATCTGGGTTGTATACCCGCTTAGCTGCCACAGTCTGTATGAAAAGGTGGCAGTGTATAGCCAAGTGGGCAGTCCACATGACTGGGGGGGTGATCTTCATTGCTCTGATGATGTCCAATGAGCACAAAGAGCATAACACCAGGAAAGATCCCACCTCCTTGAGCACTGAGTGCCCTGACTACCCCCATGGCTATACATGACTGCATTTGGATATCAGCTACCAAAACTATTGGCCTTGATAATTTGGTAATGTGGTGGAGGTGCGGTAAGACAGAGTAAAATATAGCGCCACATTACTCAGCAGAGTGGCGTCAATTCATGGAGGTATATACGTATCTCTTGCTTCATCTTCTCCTGACAGTAGCAGATGATCACCAGGAGTTTCTAAATGTGAATCTGAAGCCGTGACCGGAATGCTGGATTGGACAATGTCCAGCCTATATCATGTGTTGCAGACCAGGAAGAAGAGGGATCTAATGGCCATTTTGAACACAGCAAAATGTTATGCGTTCTTTATACAGATGTAGCACAGGTAACAGTCACTTTCAACTCTGCTACATCTGTAAGTACAGGATAGAGAGAGGATAGCAGCAAAGGGGTAATGTAACAGACTGCTTAGTTGCCTATGCCATGATATGCGCAATGTGACATAAGAAGTCACAAATTACCTCTATCCATATGCCTTATTAGAATATATGGAATTTATAGAGGTGTATCCTCTGCAAAAAGTGACTCTTGCTCTGGAAGACCTTGTATTACATTGACAGCCATTGATATGAATGGGCATTATGCAATGCAACATTGCTCCTTCAGTGGCCGCTGCAGGAGACATACACAGCCACCTGCAACCCTCCATGATAATAATGAAGTACTGTATGTGAGTGGCCGACACTACGCAGCAGGAGTCACACAGCATAGAGGGTTAAAAGGGGTTGTCTCATCTCAGACAATGGGGGCGTATCACTAGGATATGCCCCCATTGTCTTAGAGGTGCGAGTCCCACCACTGGGACCCGCACCTATATCAGGAATGGAGCCCTGCAAAGTGGTAGTTGGAGGACTCCGGTTCGGACACCACTAAGCGGTATCCCTATATAAGTGATTGGGAGCGCACCGCGCATGACCGGGCACCGCTCTCATTCAATTCTATGGGCCTGATGGAAATAGCCAAGCCAGCGGCCCATAGAAAATGAATTGAGGACAGCTGCTCATGCGCAGTGCGCCCTCCACCACTTTCGCGGCTCCGTTCTCGATATAGGTGCGGGTCCCCTTTAATAAATGATTGCTGTTGTTTTGTCAGTCCATACATGTGAATGTTTTTTTTGCAGCATGTGCAATTATGCATAGATTTCTGCAAACCCCATTCGGATATAGAAATTCGCACGAATCTGCAGCGTGTGAATATACCGGTATATGTATAGCTCACTTTCCAGATGCCACCTGTTGTTTAACCATGTGATCTGCCGGACATTTACTAGTCTTCCTGGTTGATTGCAGGTGATACTTTATTTCAAATGGCTGAAGTCCATCGGCAAATCCAAGTCCAGCTGGAGGAAGTGGTGAGTATTTATTTTTTATGGTATTTTCTAATATCCCCCACATTCCAAATCACGAGAGGAGGTCTTGGCCACATTCCTTTCTTTGTTGTAATGAAGGGTGGCATGAAAACTAGTTGGTCTGACGTTGCAAGTATGCCATAGACTAGAACATGGGACTGGCTGGTCCAACATCTAATGTGTATAAAATGCCTAGTCAACATATGTCAGAGGAAGAAAAGATTGGACATGTTGAATTTCAACATGCCTGATTGAAGATAAGGTGGACTGGTAAAACACAACAGTTTACTGACGACAGCTTGACAACTGTTGAAAGTGTACGGCCAGCTTTAGTTCGGTACAAGCTACGTAGTTAGAGTGACTACAGTGTATGGTCTGGGTGTAATTACATTATTACTACTGTTAAATGGGTTGTCTGGGTTCAGCTTATATCCCCTTCTTCTCCCAGGCAGCCCCTCTGAGATGAGCATTGGAGTATTTCATGCGCAGGGCAAGGGCTTTTTCTGCAGATCCAGTGAAATACCGGGTCTCTGCCTAGCACTCTTGCCGGTGATGTCACCGGCACTAATTAGGGCAGCGCTAAAGCCCGCTTATTAGTTTTAACGACGTCACCGGCAACACTGCTAGGCAGAAGTCTCCACCTAGCAGTGTAAAAATGTAAAAAAAAGCCCTTACCCTGCGTGATGCAGCTCAGCGCAAGGGATCGCACATTGGAGCATAAAATGCTCTGATGCTCATCTCAGAGGGTCTGCCTGGGTGAAAAAGGGCATAAGTCTGGGTTCAGTTCTGAACCCTGATTAACTCTTTAAAGGGGTTGTCCCATGACAATAAATTATCCCCTACAACAGGCATGCTCAACCTGCGGCCCTACAGCTGTTGCAAAACTACAACTCCCAGCATGCCCGAACAGTCTACAGCTATCAGCCTACAGCAGGGCATTGTGGGAGTTGTAATTTTACAACAGTTGGAGGGCCGCAGGTAGAGCATGCCTGCCCTACAAGATAGGGAATATGTGTCTGTTTGGCAGGGGTCTGACTGGTGGGACCCTCTTTGATCCCCCAATTCAATGAAGAAGCAGACAATCATGCGTGTCTGCCACTCCAATCTGCATGGGGACTGCCGGAGATAGTCGAGCACTTGTACTCTTGTCGCTGGGACATAAATAAGTTTTCCCACCAAAGTTCTGGTATATTGCAACTTCCACAATTTCCTAATCAGTGGTCCAACTACTGAGATACCACCAGGAGTTGCAGCCCCTCCATAATGATTGCTTGAGGGGTATATCAGTTTTTCAGACTCCCACTAATCAGGAGGCTAGTATAACACTTTTTTTTATGCTGGCAAGTAGAGATGAGCGAAGTTATCAAAAATTTGATTTGGTTGCTTTGCCAAAGTTCACAAATAAATTTGATTAGTTACGAATTACTTAGTCACAAATCGCATTTCATTTTATGTAGCAAGCGCAATGACGGGAAACGGCAATCTGATAGTAACATTGAGACCTTTCAGGGGTTAATCAGGAGTTAAAAACAATCAAATACATACTCACCTCATCCATTTGCTCTCGGAGAGGCCATCCTGGCCATCTAGATTGAAGAAAATGCTCCAAATGTCACGCGCGCTGACCGATCTTGTGCTCACTGATGACGTCACCACACCCGGCCAGCATGATGACGTGGTGACATCATACATCAGCAGGTTTTCTTCAATCAAGATGGCCTCTCCGTGAGAAAATAGATGAGGTATTTTTTTTTTTTACCACCATTCACGAAAAATTGATTCTTTACCACGAAGCGCAAGGAAATGTGTCTTCGTGACTGAACTACACAGCTCCATTCATTTTGTAGTGGAAGGGGCTGGTTACTGCTTCCATTCACTTCAATGGCAGCAGCACTGCAGTAACCAGCTCCGTCCACTACAAGGGTACTGCAGAACGGCAAATTGTTGGGAGTGCGGAATGTAGGACCCTTATCAATCAGATATTGATGGCCTATCCTGAAGATAAGCCATCAGATGGAAAATCCTAGATAGTGTTGATCGCGAATATTCTAATCACGATTATTGGCACTTTGAGAATTCACGAATATCTAGAATATAGTGCTATATCTTCGTAATCGCGAATATTCTAGATTTTTTTTCATCAGTACCCATGATTCCTCACTGCTTCTTGCTTGTGGGCCAATGAGAAGGCTGAAATATCTTTGACTTTAGGAGTAGTGCTGATCGCAAATTTTTGTATTGCGAATTTTCCGATTGCCGATTTTCACAATCAATAAAATAATCACTGGAGATCACGAATTCTGGAATTTGAATATTGCCCCTGCCGCTCATCACTGATAGACAACCTCTTTAAAGATTCCTGTTTCCTTGGGACTGATCTTACATGAAACCTTCTCTGGCCAGTAGAAAAAGCAGTGCTACATGTATTTCATCATTGAAAATGTTGTCAGATTGTGTCACACTGTAGAAAGGTACAGTGTATTAAAACACAAAATAATATATTTTTTCCCTTTTTTTTTCTCAGCTGAAACTTTTCCACTCAGAACTCCTGGCTCAACTGGAACACAAGCTGGAGCTGGACATTAAGTATTTAACCGTGCGTAGTTTGCCTTCCGTTTGGTCACATTGTCTATTGTGATATTTGTCCCACCTTCTTGGTATCAGGGGATTGTCACTTTTTAACTGATAGCATTTCCTTCACTATCCCCAGGCGACACTGAAAAAATATCAAGTTGAGCATCGTTCCAAGTCAGAGTCTATTGAAAAATGTCAGTCTGAGCTGAAGAAACTGAGGAAGAAGTGTCAAAATAGCAAAAACCCCCAGAAATATGGAGACAGAGAGGTGCAGGTACAGTGGAACCATATGTATTGTAGATAAAGTACATGCTATCTACCCTATCATACAGTCATAGTGACATGTATGTTCAAGGACTGGATAGGTAGTAGTTTAGCTCTTCTGCCAAGCTCCTAAAATGTACATTCTTTCCCCTTTTATTGTAATCTTAGCGTATATTTACACCGTGTTTGCAGTGTGGGTTTAAAGTATATGGCAGGAAAGCTCCAAGCACATATGTCAAGCTTATCCATGGGCCCTGATGGAGGCCAAAAGGGTGTCCAGTTCGGGATACATCTGTATACTTTTTTAGGCTGGTTAGACAATCGTAGGAGACTATGCTGTTCTATTTTGATGCATCCCCCAAAAAAGTATATTAGTCTACAAGTTGGAACTCGTAGGCCCTTACAGTACTGTACATATGTTGGGGAATAATCCTGATGTGTGCATCCAACATACAATGCAAGCCTAGTGTGAACCCTCCCTTATATTGTTTCTGGGGTGCAGGTTTATGCCCTTGGACTTGGACTCCTATCACCCTTTCCCCATCTTCTAGATTTGATATGGGTTCTGGAGAAGAAAGATGCTTGTAAAAAGAAGCACTTCTGTAGTCGAGAGTGAAGGTCTTCACCAAAGCTATGATCTTCGTTCTGGTAGCATTTCTGTTTACAGCAGTCTTTTTTACTTTCATACCTGTTTCTGGTTTACTTGTCCTTGGTGAGGAACTTGCCACCGCTTATATACTGTATATTTTTCATGCTGATGACCTATCCTCAGTGTTCAGCGAATGGTGCTAGAGTCAGTACCCAGGCCAGTGGTTTAAAATAAATAAGTTTGTCTTTACTAAAGTGCAGACCGTTAATGCATCTAACAGTATTAAAGCACTGTTCCAAAAAAATCACGGCCTAATTCTTCCCCGATAGAGGAATTATCACAACTCTCCTATGTTTTCAAAGTCTCTCTCTCTGCAGTTATCTAAGGCTGGTAATGGGGTTTTTGCAAACTTGTCTGAGGGGTACAGGATTAAGATACGACTCGCCAAAACCATGTCAAAATGTGGAAGGGTGTATTGGCAGTGTTCGCTTTCACAGCAGCAAAGTCCCTATCAGTCTTATATAAGCATGATACCTTGCTAACTGACTCCATTGCACTGTCTTGCAGAATCTGGACCTTCTAGTTCTTTCTCTTCTCTCTCTCTGGAGTTCCTTAATGTAACAATTGCTTTCTCCCATAGATATCTCAGAGATGATGCTTCTTTAGGGTTTTGGACCTAGTTTTCTGAGGAGTGAGCACATGTAGCTCCTCTCTCTTCCTCAGCTAGCACTAGACTCTCAGTAGGGGTGGTATTAAGTCTATCTCCTAGCTTCCTAAAAGGGGCTTAGTCAGGTTTGTTAACCCTGACCTACCTATACAGAACCATTGGATATACAATACAGCAAATCAGGACAGTACATTTAACCAAATAACATAATAACAACGAATCCTTTTTGCAAGTACTGTATTCTGGCATACTGCATATCCATATCCACTCAGAACATAAAATGGCCATAGATTAGTAAATCAGAAAGCAGTAGCCAAAGTTTGCTTTTTACTTAGCGAGATATTATCATTTTTAGCTGTGTCACTCATTCTTACAAGCAGTGAGTGCTGCCATATTGCCCCAATCCTTTGTTTTACCAGGAGATATCTGATGTCCTGTTCTTGAACCTTACAAGATTCTTCTTTGGGTTCTGGAGAGACCTGTTACACCTGGGTCACTGTTACATCTATATTATAGAATCCCTAGAGTCCTTTGTGGTATTTGGAATTAGGATGAGATTATCCTTTCAAGGAGCTGCTGCTGCTGGATGCTACAAGGATGTGAACTTTAAAGGAAGCACGTCATCAGAAAATGAAATATCAAATTTTTATGTTAGAGATATTTTTTTACATTTCCCATGTCATTATCTAAATACTCTTCTTGGTCTGTAGAGATTACTTCTCAGCAGTCATTTCATTATCATCACAGGTAGTGCCAGGGCCATCTTTAATATTGATTGGACCCTGGGCAAAAATTTACTTGGGCCCCCTGGATCCCGCCTTCCCACACCTTAGCAGGCAATCACGCCCTCCACCACAACACCGACACAGTGAATGACTGTAAATACTTCCAGTTCTGAAGACTCCAGCGGCTCAGGATCAGTGTTCTGGGCAGCTGGGCTCAGGCTGGAAGTGGGCACCGCTCTGCAGGAAAGAGACCAGGGCTCGGCTCACCCTAGTGTTACAGTGCACCCCAGCACCCCACAGTATGCAGTATAGCACCCTATAGTATACAGCACCACACAGTATGCAGTATAGCACCCCACACTATACAGCACCCCACAGTATATAGTAGAGCAGTATAGAAGCCCACAGTATACAGCACCCCACAGTATAGCACCTCACCGTATACAGCACCCCAAACTATACATGATACAGCCCCTCACACTATACAGTACAGCAGTATAGCACCCCACACTATACAGTACACCACAGTATATAGTAGAGCAGTATAGCAGCCGACAGTATACAGCGCCCCAAACTATACACGATACAGCCCCCCACACTATACAGTACAGCAGTATAGCACTCCACACTATACAGCACCCACAGTATACAGTATACAGACCCCCACAGTATACAGTACAGCAGTATAGCACTCCACAATATACAGCCCCCCACACTATACAGGCCCCCCACACTATACAGGCCCCCCCACAGTATACAGTACAGCAGTATAGCACTCCACACTATGCAGCACCCACAGTATACAGTATACAGACCCCCACAGTATACAGTACAGCAGTATAGCACTCCACAATATACAGCCCCCCACAGTATACAGGCCCCCACACAGTATACAGCCCCCACACAGTATACAGCCCCCCACACAGTATGCAGCCCCCCACACAGTATACAGCCCCCACAGTATACGGACCCCACACTATATAGGCCCCCCACACTATACAGGCCCCCCCACACTATACAGACCCCCCCACACTATACAGGCCCCCCACAGTATACAGCCCCCACACAGTATACAGGCCCCCACACAGTATACAGGCCCCCCCACAGTATACAGGCCCCCCACAGTATACAGCACCCCACTATACAGTAGTTTACAGTATATTAACATAACAGCCCCTGTCACCTTTTTCTGATGTAATCTTCACACAAAAAAGCTTGACAGTTAACTTCTGCAACACTCCTGGTAGGACCAGTGATGACCTCATAGCCATGTGACCAGTAATATTGCTAGGTTACTGGTCACATGGTGATGATGTCATCTAAGGTACTAGATCACAGCTCTAACACAGTACGATGCCTGGACTCAGTGCCTGCAGGCATGGCATGGCAGCACCCCCTGTGTAGCTGGCTAGCAGGGCTCAAGAGGCAGCTGCCTTGGGCCCCCCAGGAGCAACTGGGCCCGGGGCAGCTGCCCCTTTTGCCCCTTGGTAAAGACGGCCCTGGGTAGTGCTACAATAAAAAGTAACCACTATATATAGATAACACAGGATCACACCTTCTTCCCTCCCTGTACAATGACTTTGTACTGGTCACAGAGTATGCCCCCAACATTCTCTTATAGAAGTCAAGGAGGCGTCTCCACACTATTTACCATCAGAAATTAAAAACAGATAAGAAAAAACTATATGTATCAGTATATGGTTTGAATAAGTCAAAAATATATGATACATTCCTTTAAGATACTATATATCCTAGGACACATGCAGGTGATCGAGAGTGGCGTTTGGCTCTGTCTCCATCCTTACAGTGAAAAAATTGCTTCATTTTCCCTGCAGGGAAATATCCCTTTATGAAAACATCCCGATCTTCTGATATCTCATTGGTACAAATGCTTGATGTCTGACTGGATCCAAATTTTGCGAGCACACCCGACCTCACACTGCTCTCCTACTGTATATCTCCTCAATGCAAATTTGAGAAAAGTAGCACAGACTGCATTCATTGTATTTTGCTAATCCTCACCCAAGCTGAATACTTTAGAATATTTTTTGACGGGATCTTCGGACGAGCATACAGTTAGATTGATTGAAGCCATATTCTGTATAATTGTTCAAAGACCAGCATGGAAAAGACAACAATATACAAGTATCTATTAACCGGGATGTGGAGGGGAATCAGTCTTTAGGCTCAACACATGTCCCATAAAATGGCCAAATCCCATTAGTAATACAAGGGCTTTGTAATACATTGAAATCTTATGCTGGATCCAGGCAATGGTGCATACCAGCGCTTAACTGTTTAGTGGAATGAATGGGGATGGGAGCATTCAGGTAGCCGAGCGGCCTAGTGGAACTGTGGCTTATGAGTGAAAGCAAATAAATATAAACAGCAGCCATACAAAGACCGGGATCAAAGAGCTTCATTCACAGAATTCAGACTGTTCACCTCGGATGAATCACATGCGTGGCTAACCGACAAAGAAAAGCTCGCAGCAGCCACCCAGCATACAAAGTGCATGGATATAGACAGGAGGGGACATTTAACGTCTGTGCTGGTCCTGGTAATGCAGCAGAGCTACTCCAAAAAAATGATGCCAGGAAATCACTGAGCACCAGCTGGAAAACCGTCACCACTGCCACATTGGTCAAACTTTACTTAGTGAATATATAGCTGGGAAGATATTTCTAATCCAGTTATTCCATTTCATAGGTAATGACAGATTTCGATGTGGTCATAGTTCACACTTTGGCCAATATTAGTAATGTATGATTGTGTGATGTAATAGGTTGCCTAAGGAAAAATAAGGAGGGGAGTCCCAACAAGACAAAGCTTTTCCATATGTCCTATTAGGACATTCGGATGTTATAGAGGATTGTCCAAATCTTGAGAACCCCCCCCCCCCCCTCATCCAAATAGCTATAGACAAGAACTGCTGCACTGACTGGCTTCAATTCTAAAGGGCATGCACCATTGTGATAAATTTGATGACGTTTGTGCATGTCTGGTCTAATTTTATCCTGGCCAATGTTAATAATTCTGCCCCATTGTTCTATGATTTTTACTAGTGTTTCCTTACATGAATAAGCTCTTGGGGGTTACTGTTTATACTTGTGGAGACCACCAGCTATCGTAGGGAGTCACTGTCAGCCATTGTGGGAGACAACAGTCTTACTATAGCCACTACAGGTAGTTATTCTGTAAGTCCAGGTAGATGGGTGTCTTCCTTTTGGAGCAGACTTGCTTGGCTAAAATCCCTACCATAGTTATGTTATATGGGTCTTTAATGGGTTGGACACCTCTTATAGGTGGCTTTAGAGAGACAGTTTTATTCCTTCTAGAGGAGAGCTAGATTGCGCACACACACACACACAATATATATATATATATATATATATATATATATACAGTACAGACCAAAAGTTTGGACACACCTTCTCATTCAAAGAGTTTTCTTTATTTTCATGACTATGAAAATTGTAGATTCACACTGAAGGCATCATAACTATGAATTAACACATGTGGAATTATATACATAACAAAAAAGTGTGAAACAACTGAAAATATGTCATATTCTAGGTTCTTCAAAGTAGCCACCTTTTGCTTTGATTACTGCTTTGCACACTCTTGGCATTCTCTTGATGAGCTTCAAGAGGTAGTCACCTGAAATGGTCTTCTAACAATCTTGAAGGAGTTCCCGGAGATGCTTAGCACTTGTTGGCCCTTTTGCCTTCGCTCTGCGGTCCAGCTCACCCCAAACCATCTCGATTGGGTTCAGGTCCGGTGACTGTGGAGGCCAGGTCATCTGGCGCAGCACCCCATCACTCTCCTTCATGGTCAAATAGCCCTTACACAGCCTGGAGGCGTGTTTGGGGTCATTGTCCTGTTGAAAAATAAATGATGGTCCAACTAAACGCAAACCGGATGGAATAGCATGCCACTGCAAGATGCTGTGGTAGCCATGCTGGTTCAGTATGCCTTCAATTTTGAATAAATCCCCAACAGTGTCACCAGTAAAGCACCCCCACACCATCACACCTCCTCCTCCATGCTTTTTAACGGTGGGAACCAGGCATGTAGAGTCCATCCGTTCACCTTTTCTGCGTCGCACAAAGACACGGTGGTTGGAACCAAAGATCTCACATTTTGACTCATCAGACCAAAGCACAGATTTCCACTGGTCTAATGTCCATTCCTTGTGTTCTTTAGCCCAAACAAGTCTCTTCTGCTTGTTGCCTGTCCTTAGCAGTGGTTTCCTAGCAGATATTCTACCATGAAGGCCTGATTCACACAGTCTCCTCTTAACAGTTGTTCTAGAGATGTGTCTGCTGCTAGAACTCTGTGTGGCATTGACCTGGTCTCTAATCTGAGCTGCTGTTAAACTGCAATTTCTGAGGCTGGTGACTCGGATGAACTTATCCTCTGCAGCAGAGGTGACTCTTGGTCTTCCTTTTCTGGGGCGGTCCGCATGTGAGCCAGTTTCTTTGTAGCGCTTGATGGTTTTTGTGACTGCACTTGGGGTGACTGACCTTCATTTCTTAAAGTTATGATGGCCACTCGTTTTTCTTTACTTAGCTGCTTTTTTCTTGCCATAATACAAATTCTAACAGTCTATTCAGTAGGACTATCAGCTGTGTATCCACCTGACTTCTCCACAACACAACTGATGGTCCCAACCCCATTTATAAGGCAAGAAATCCCACTTATTAAACCTGACAGGGCACACCTGTGATGTGAAAATCATTTCAGGTGACTACCTCTTGAAGCTCATCAAGAGAATGCCAAGAGTGTGCAAAGCAGTAATCAAAGCAAAAGGTGGCTACTTTGAAGAACCTAGAATATGACATATTTTCAGTTGTTTCACACTTTTTTGTTATGTATATAATTCCACATGTGTTAATTCAAAGGGACTGGTGAAAAAATGTACAACTGGAGACGAACAAATAATTGTCCATCTGACAACTATCATGCTAAACTTAAGGAACCATAAGAACCTGAATCAGAACTTCTTGGGCCCTGCTATTCTTGTCCCACCCTTGGTTCCAATCCAGGTTTGAGCAGAACAGATTTAATTTGAGACAGACTAATTTCTAGGGAGTCACAGATTACATAGGACTTCAGCCCAGACTGCCACTGAACTAGGGGCAAAGAGATGCAATTAGGATTGGTAGGTTATCTCTTATTGCCATATCAATCATTAGATACATTGGCCTTTAAGCTTCATATTGTTTTATGTGAACTTCTGGTACCAGATATGGACTTCAAAGGAGAAGTGGAGATGCATTGGTATTTATGGTATTATTCCTGAAGGTCAGGAGGTTACTCCCAGAAGAATGTTGGTCTTCCTGCCAAAGCCTATACTTATAGTTCTCTGCAGACCTCTTTTAATGACATAGCCTAGTCATTTCTGTAGGAGCTGATCGTATGATATTCTATGTCCTTATTTCACCATAGATTCCTATGTTTATAATACGCCTCTTGTCCCTATATAGTCTTTATTGTATCAGGAAATGTGCTTATAGAATAGAGAACAATGGGATTTTGCTCTTCCAAATTCCTTTAAAAAAGAACAAGAGCATTGACATCACATCAGCACAGGAAGGAGTGAAGTGGGGGACCTGGCAATGAATCCGTTCTAGAGGACAGTAACAATGTAAACCTAGAATTCACGACTTCCTCTTTCCTTTTCCAAATAGAATTGTTGTCATACTCTATGCTTGCTATAATGTTATGTTAAAGTTTTTTTTTTTTTTTTTCCGGAAGTTCGATATTGATGACCTGTCCTCAGGATAGATCATCAATATTTGAGTGGTGGGGGTCCAACACCCAGCACCCCCACCGTTCAGCTGTTCAAAGAGGCCAAGGCGCTCCATTGAGTCAGATTCCCATTAATCAGATATTGATGACATATCCTGAGGACAGGTAATCAATATTGAACTCCCAGAAAACCCCTTTAAGTGGAAATCTATATGTACACAATACATGGCATATGATACATATAGCTATATGTAACAGATTATTATTGTCTGTAATACAGCACCCATATAGGTCTACGGACACATGCGGTACCTCAGTATATCTCCCATTTCATATAGCTTTTATCTGGGGGTACTATTGCTCCTTGTGGAGAGCACCTAGTAGCCACAAGAAGTCTTATAGGCCATGCAATGCTCATCTCAGGAAAAGCAAATTAGCTCTTGTTACAAAATAAATAAAGAACAGCTTTTTTTTCTTCTTCGGAAAGAAAGCAAATTTGCATGCCCTTTTCCCAGGAGAGCATTGCATAGCATATAAGACTCCTTACACTACTAGACACTCTACACAAGAAGAAATAGCACCTCCTGGATCCCAGACAAAGGCTTCTTACCCAACTACCGTAAGTCACTTCTCTCTGATCTGCACTCATGAGGGGCAGTCATCCTGCAACAACTGTCTGTAGATGAGAGGCTGGCTTGGGATGGTTAGTTGAGTGAATTGGTAACAACTGGATCCTCATTAGTTGTTCAAAATGGCAAAATCTATGAATCCTTATCCTGAACCAACTCTAACATCTCAATGAATCCACTGTATCTAATTCATGAATAATTCTGGCCATTAATAAGTTAGCGGTTGGTTTCTGGTGGGATAATAATATCCCTGAGGTCTAAAGGAGTAATAATAGTATCACTAGCACCTAGTGATGAGCGGCAGGGGTCATATTCGAATTCGCGATATTTCGCGAATATTTTTTAGAATATTCGTTGAATATTCGAAAATTCCCGAATTTTTTTTTACTAGAAAAATCGGCAAGGTAATGATTGTGTAATATGCAAATTTTCATAATTCGAATTTACGGATTCAAATTTTTTATTGCTAATTTTTCAACTTACAACTATTAGACAAAGAAGATTATAGCACTATATTAGCTAAATTGCTCTATATTCGATTTTTTCTGAATATTTGCTATATTGCTATAACTTCGTTTTTTCGAATATTCGTAATATTCTAAAACAAGAATATATAGCAATATAGCGAATATTCGAAAAAAAAAACAAATATAGAGCAAAATTTGCAAACACTACTACTCCTAAAGTCAAGTATATTGAAGCCTTCTTATTGGCCCACAAGCTAGAAGCAGGGAGGGATCATGTGTACTGATAAAAAAAAAAAAAAAAAGGAAAAATCTAGTGGGTTAACATTGAGTGTAGTTCATCATTTTTATTTTTGGTGCTGTCTGTTTCTAACTTGGGTGCCTAGTGGGCTTAGAATCAAATCCATAGCGTTGAGTGGCTTTCATAACTATTGGCAGTTGCTTAAAAGGTTATTATACCCTTTGTGTCTAGCTGGTTAATAAATATCTAATAGGTTAAAGGGGTTGTCTCACTTCAGCAAACAGTATTTATTATGTAGAGGAAGTTAATACAAGGCACTTACTAATGTATTGTGATTGTCCGTATTGCTTCCTTTGCTGGCTGGCTTCATTTTTCCATCACATTATACACTGCTCGTTTCCATGGTTATGACCACCCTACAATCCAGCACTGGTGGCCGTGCTTGCACACTATGCGAAAAAAGCACTGGCCACTCTAGTGGTCAGGACCGTGGGAGTGCACATACTGTAGGCTAGTGCTTTTTCCTATAGTGTGCAAGCACGACCACCACTGATGGATTGTAGGGTGGTCATAACCATGGAAATGAGCAGTATATAATGTGATGGAAAAATTAATCCAGCCAGCAAAGGAAGCAATATGGACAATCACAATACATTAGTAAGTGCCTTGTTTTAACTTCCGCTACATAATAAATGCTACTTGCTGAAGTGAGACAACCCCTTTAGTTGTAGCTTTCCTAGTCCCCCCTTTTTGTTTTAGCAGAGAAGAAGCCAGATAACATTGTATTGGCAACTATTCTGGTGCCCGTAGGAGTTTATCACCCAGCTTTCTGAAAATCCTGACTGAAATGTTGTTACACTGCTGCCCCCTCTCACGCTCTCTTTTTCTCCTACTGTTGTTCTTGTGGCAATCTTCACTGTATTCCTGGGATTGTATTCAGTGATATCTTCAAATGATTAGACATATAGGTCCTGCTATGACATCTGTAGACCTGGTGGTATCTGGAATAGGTCCTTAAAAACAAATGATTGTTTACATGGTAATAGACAGGGTAGAACATGACTTGGATCGTTTAGTATATATACAAAATGAGTCCTAATTGGTGTTGTCTAGTCCTCTTAGCTATAATTAGGCCTCTGTAACCTCTGTAGTCCGCCTGTGAGATCATCTAGGTGGAGGTAGACGCTGCAACCTGTCAGATTCTATGTTTTTCATAGGAGGTTTAAAAATGAGCGCCTCCATTGCTATGTGTGATGTCATATACATCATTCTTATGGCGGTGCTAACAATCCATTAGAGATACGTAGTCTTGGCTTGGATGTTCATCACCAACATTTTGGATGTGGAGCTGTGCAGCTGAACAGTGACCTCCGGGTCACCCCTCGTACAAGAATCCTGTGCAGGGAGATGCGCTGTGATCTGAATACATAGTCCAGCTGTCCTCTCTACAATGTCATTAGGAAATAAATCCTTTACAAGAGATCACAATACTTCCAGTACCTACAAACTCATTGTTACATCTGTTTCCGGGAAGGTTGTGTGACCGTGGGCAAGATTACAAGTTCCAGACAAGTGGGTTCACGCATAGGTTTTTTAATGACACTTTTGCGGCTTTAGTGACTTTTTTTTTTTTTTTGCTTCTGAGCGTTTTTTGGTAAAAAAAAAAAAATCCAGCTGCAGATGTTAGCTGAAAGTCTATGGGAAATATGAAACGCAAGACACAAGCTTTTTCTTTTTATCTCTAGCGGTGTTTTTGATAATTAGTTGATATTTAGGGTCTCTGGCTTTTTTCTTTTTGTAATGCAGCATGTTGGAGATGCATTTTTCTTTTTTGGCATTTCAGGAAAAAGTAGTTGCGTAAAATGAAAAAACTAAAAATGCTGTAAATCATTTCTGTAGAAATTTTGGAAATTTTTACAGTTGTCCGTTTTGACAACCGAAGAGACGGATCCAGTATTGCAATGCATTTGTGAGATGGATCCAGATCCGTCTACAAATGGTATCCGTTTGCATACAGATTGCCGGCGACGGAACTGCCTGCCGGAATCCAACAACGCAAGTGTGAAAGTACCCTTGGGGCTCATTCAGACAGCTGTATGTTGTCCTCAAAAATGCGGATATGTTTTTTTGCGGACAGTTCAGCATGTCCGCAGAAAAACGGATTGCATTCCGTTTTTTTTGCTGACCCGTACACTTTAATGGGGCCACGTCCTGATTTTCACTGACAAGTATAGGACATGTTTAATTTGTTTTGCTGAGCCGTAGAACAGAAGAAAAGGGCCCCATAGAAGTGAATGGAACAGCGTCTAATCCGCCAAAAAATGGATACACATTTTCGCGGACAGCATACGGCCGTCTGAATGAGCCTGTAATGTGGCACAATGAGCCTAAGTCTAAGGCCTCTTTCAGACGGGCATTGCGGAAACCTGTGCAGGTGCATTGCGGGAACACCCGCGATTTTTCCGCGCCAGTGCAAAACATTGTCGTGCGTTTTGCACTGGCGTGAGAAAAATCGCGCATGTTTGGTACCCAAACCTGAACTTCTTCACAGAAGTTCAGGCTTTGGATCGGTATTCTGTAGATTGTATTATTTTCCCTTATAACATGGTTATAAAGGAAAATAATAGCATTCTGAATACAGAATGCATAGTAAAATAGCGCTGGAGGGGTTAAAAAAAAAAGATTTTTTTTTAACTCACCTTAGTCCACTTGCTCGCGTAGCCGGCATCTCCTTCTGTCTTCATCTTAGCTTTGTGTAGCAACAAGGACCTTTGGTGACGTCACAGTCATCACATGATCCATCACCATGGTAAAAGATCATGTGATGTCTGTGACGTCACCAAAGGTCCTTGTTGCTACACAAAGCTAAGATGAAGACAGAAGGAGATGCCGGGCAGCGCGAGCAAGTGGACTAAGGTGAGTTAAATTTTTTTAAATATTTTTTTTAACCCCTCCAGCGCTATTTTACTATGCATTCTGTATTCAGAATGCTATTATTTTCCCTTATAACCATGTTATAAGGGAAAATAATAATGATCGGGTCTCCATCCCGATCGTCTCCTAGCAACCGTGCGTGAAAATCGCACCACATCCGCACTTGCTTGCGGATGCTTGCGATTTTTACACAACCCCATTTATTTCTAAGGGGCCTGCGTTACGTAAAAAACGCAGAATATAGAGTATGCTGCGATTTTCACGCAACGCACCAGTGATGCGTGAAAATCACAGCTCATGTGAACAGCCCCATAGAAATGAATGGGTCGGTATTCAGTGCGGGTGCAATGTGTTTAACTCACGCATCGCATCCGCGCGGAATACTCGCCCGTGTGAAAGGGGCCTAAGTCTGTAATGTGGCACAATATCATGACATGTTCTCAGGTGAACAGTATTTGCTAAATGAATAAAGGCTAACTGATTGATATGACTTTCTCCCAGTTGCCAGAATAAGAGATCCCAGTTACAACCAGCTGTTAAGACTGTGGCTAGGAAGTGATTGAATAGAATGGCGCCCTGCCACTCCATTCAAAGTCTACAGCACTGGTGGAAACAAGTGACCACATTACATAGTTTGAATGGACCTTTCAAGGTCAGATATTGCAGGATACCTTCAGAGGTCTTAAGTCCATACCGTGAAGAGTCAGAGCCGTTTTAGCAACACAATGCGGGGTGTTTTTAGGGTTATGGCTGATTGGTGTGCATATATATATATATATATATATATATATATATACGCACTGTATTGCACTTTATATGTGCCACTAGCCTGTTGACATACCTCACAGACACAGCTATAATCACTGACAAAAAGAGTTGACCCCAAAAAGTAGAAGTGAAATCTTGAGCCTTGACTTATAGGATAATATTGTCTTTGATACCCACTTGGCCAAGATCTCAGCTGGAATGCATGAAGAAATGGAGTATAATTGAATCTGGTGTCATCGTCAACACATATTAATAGCCCCTTCCTTCATTATCCAGCTCAGGCCTTTGATTTTGTGTGTGCCTAGATCTTTCTGCATCACTCTTCGTCCATTTTTCATTAGCATGTCAGCTGTGTAAGGGGGCTGAGGGAGGAACAACATTTGGCTCCAGTGATTTAGAAAGGCTAGGCCATTATCTCTGCATCCCCTTTGTAAACAGGGTTGTCATGGGAACCATTACTTTTGGATCATGGCTTGCCTACTTGAGGCCAGTTTTGTAGAAGAGCGGTCTGGGGGAGGTGAACTGGGGAGGGAAGATGAGAGCAGTGCTGGAGGCAGCAGAAAAGAGGGAGGGGGCAATGAATAGTTACTGTTTCTTAAAAAGAATGTAAGGATGTCCCCCTCCCTCCCCCGCCCCTACCCCAGCTTAATGATTTGGTACCATCCTGTTTATTGAATCACAGATCAGGAGGCCAGAGACCTCATTGTAACCCTTTCTCTGTCAAATTGTCCTTCATGCTGAGGATTGCCTTATTAAATCCTGCTGAAGTCTACTGGAGGGCTCAGAGGCCTCATAGACAGATTCTGACTCAGCAAGACGTCTTCTAATTTTCTTAAGTATTTGGTTAAGTTCAAAATGGCTGTGATAGACTGTGATAGGAGACTGCCAGATGTGTAAGAATTGTTCTAGTCAGGAGCTCTGGTAAATAAGCAATTGTCAAGAACCTTATCATTGTGGAAGTGAAGCAACCTGGGGTTTGTCTGCCCGCTGACATTTTGACATCCTTATCAGTGACCAGTCATTTTGTTTTTGTAGATAAAGATTTAATGGCAGAAATTCCACCAACTAAACTGTTCACCTCTGAAATTAAGAAAACAGTTCTTTTCTCAGATATTTTTTTACTTCATATACTTTTTTAGGTGAATTGTGCATTTAGGTCCAGAAAAAATAATAATGTGTATATATCATGAAAATGGTAAAAAAAATTCAATAAAATGGGGAACTTCAAATTATTTGCTCATTGATCTAATTTGACCCAAAATTACAAATGTATAAAATTCATTCTGAATCCTTTCTTTATGCAGTGTTTTTATTGTTTTTCAACACCTGCCAAAAAAGTATTATGAATGTGTTTTTGGTGGCATTTCTTTTATTCTGTGACCTTTTGCATATGCTTTCTTCAGTTCGAGAAGCCTATGGGGAAAAAACTGTACAAAAAAAATGCCATAACAAGAGTATGCATAGTTGCCAACAATCCCGAATTTGCAGGTACTGTCCCTATTTATCAGAGACAGACCCTGCAAATTTGGGCTGCCCCTGGCCAACATGGGTGTGATTTATATAGGTACTGTACATAAATGCGTGGTCCCACGCTGTTTATTCCCAGGGAGGGCCTATTTACTAACTGCAAAGTTGGTCAATATGGAGCATGCTGTGTTTTGGCCACAAACTAAAATGCTCTGTAGTTAGACTTTTCAATATTTCACCATAAACTTTAAAGCAACATTTTTACCTACAAAAACTGTGTAAAACACCAACGGAAATGGCATGAAAGTGCAACAAAAACACTCTGGAAAGGTTTCGCGTACAGTGTTTTTTTTTTTAGCAATATGCCACATGGAGTTTTTCCTAACACTATTTTTTAACTTTTTGTTTCTACAAAAATATTGTGGCCAGATGTTATATGTAAGTCAATAGGGAAATATAAAATGCACCACAAATAGTGCATTTTTCCTAACTTTTGGTGCACTTTTTTGGAGTTGCTTTTAAAAATCTAGTATTCTAGAGTTCTTTTCATGTAAAAATGCATGTAAAAGAATATATATATAAAAAAAAAACACTTGTAAAAAATGCATAAAATTCATGGTGTTTTTTACAGGCCTAAATAACTATCAAGTGGAATTTATTGACAGCTCTGCACCTGTTATTTTGGTGTAAAAAACTGATTTGTGCTACAGTTTTGATATTTTCTCCCCTGCCTCCACTTTTTTTTAAAGTGGTAAGAAAAGTGGTTGTAGTTAAATGAGAACCAGCAAGTTTCTGACAAGTAGTTAAGGCTGCCGTGCAGCCTGTATTTGTGGGAGGGGCATAGGCCCTGCCCCCTGGCTACTTATGCTGAGGAGTGCAAGGGATGGGACGTGCAGCCAGGTACCTGTTACTTCCGGTCACGTCTGGTTCTGCACGTCCCGCTCCTTTAAGCTCGGTCTGGGTAAGTATTAGGTCGGCGTTTTTTCAGCGACTCGCACGGCTCAGGTAAGCGGGGATCCGGTGCCGGGCATCGGCAGCATTGGCGAGCGCACGGCTGGTCGGGTCCTTACCCCACTGCGGGAGCGATGTACGTACGTTGGGGGGAGTGCCGTGGTCCCGCCTCACTTCATCTCGTCATGTCGGGTTGAAGTATGTGTTGTTTTTCCACGGCCATAACAGTCACAGGTCTGGGGTCCACCGCACTTCTGTTGGGGGCAATAGAACTAGCGCAAGTTGGAAGCAGGCCTCCGCCGGCCGGTCGTGTGCGGGCGTGTGTTCCGTGGGGCGGCCGCGTGTGCCGGTTGCTAGGCGCGCTCGGCGGCTCCGCCCCCGGCAGCGCACGCACCGTACATGAGGACCGGGGGATCTGCGGGCATGTTTGTCGGAGGCACGGGGTTACAGGCATGTACACAGCAGCAGGCAAGTTCCGGTGGCTATTGGGCAGAGGATCACATATCAGAGTTACCTTATCAGGCATGTCTAGATATGACCAAGCACCAGGTGGTCACATTGAGTTCAGTACCACAGGATCCAACAGGGATCCGGTGGTTTCCAGCATGAATGCATTGGTCAGTTGTTAGGTTATCACACAGAATTGTTGCTTGCTGAAGCTGCCCCGTGCTGGAGCAGCAGTTGCCTGCGTTCGGTGACAGGCCTGTGGCTCCAGCAGGGGAGCTTGGCTGGCCCTGCAAAAAAAAAAAAAAAAGGGGGGGGGGGAGTTTCGCCTTACCTGTTACATTGTTGTAATGCGTCATCATATTTCAGTGGCTGTGTTCTGGTCGGTTATCTGACGTCTCTCACCATTCCAGGATTCCTTACTTACAAGTAGGTGGCACGTCCGGAGTCCCATACGGGTTTGGAATGTGTCACGGGGGTTTGGCTGCAGGCACGTTCACACGTCTTCCATGTCATGCCCGCTGCACCAGTGGCATGTGGTTCCCCTTGGCACGTCCAGGTTGTCACACCCGTTGCTCGTTTGCTTGAAACGTTCAGGCGCTGTTCTGTGGGCCACCCCAGGACTCAGGTCTCTCCCTGGAACGTCCAGGTTGTCACTTTGTCTGTGTGTGGTACGTCTGCTTGAAGCGTTCAAGCTATGTTGCATTTGTCTCTTCTGTGGCCTGTGGTCCTGCTCTGAACTCCAGGTTGTCACTTTGTTCATTGTGGGTCGCCTGTTTATTGTGGTTCGTCTGCTTGAAGCGTTCAGGCATCGTTGCGTCCGCCACTCCGGTGGCATGTGGTCCTGCCTGGAACCCCAGGTTGTCACTTTGTTTATTGTGGTACGTCTGCCTGAAGCGTTCAGGCAATAGTACATCCTCCACTCCGTGTCCTGCCTGGATCAGGGTGTCTGTTATCTCATGTGGTACGTCCGCTTGAAGTGTTCAAGTGTCATTGTGTTGGTCACTCCGGGACAGCGGGTCCCGCCTGGAACGTCCAAGTGCCATACTCGTCTCCTGTTACATGTCTGCTTGAAACGTTCAGGCAAAGTATGTCTGCCACGCCGGTGGCACGTGGTCCTGCCTGGAACGTCCAGGTTGTCATATTTGTCTCCTGTGGCATGTCTGCTTGTAAACGTCGGTCAAATGTTACGTCCGCTACCCCGGTGGCACGTGGTCCTGCCTGGTACGTCCAGGTTGTCTGCCTCGTCTCTTGTTGCACGTCGGTCTGAAGCGTTCAGGCAATGTCGCGTCAGCCGCCTCGGTGGCCTGGTGTCCTGTCTAGCACGTCCACAGGGTCTTTTTCACCAAGATTGGCGCACATCCACCCTTAGCGGCATGCACAACCCAGCAGTACGACCGGGGGGGGGGGCATATCATCCTGGTTGGTGGCACTTCAGTCCTCAGCATCTTGCCTAAACCGTTTAGGCCATGTTTTTTCGTTTTTCCCTCAGGGGTAGACGGTACAAGCCTGTCGCAACCAGGTTGGTAATATTCCGGTGCATTTAGATTTCATATTTGTTTTTATTTGTACGGCAGCACGTTGGGGGTCTCAGTGCCTTCGGCTTCCCGTTAACAAGGCGTCCACCTCGGTCAGTGGTACGAGCCTCCAGTACGGTATCGGTACCATTTTCATCAAATTCTATAACCAGGTGAGTATCAATTCTGGTCCATCAGGCCGGCCTTAGGCCGGGGGCGGTCTTACTGATAGGGGTATAAAAGGGGGGGGGGGCCACCGGGATGTCTTAGGCACGCCTGGTGTCCACACGAGTAACAAGGGTTTTGTCCTCAGGTGATATCCAGGGCATAGAATTATCACAACACGGTCAACATGTCCCAGGCCTCAGACATCGATGACGCCTCGTCCATCTCCGGGTCCGTGGTTTCCGGTCTGGCTGGTCATGGATCCTTGAGGAACTGGACCATTCCGAAGCTCGTGGCAGAATTAAATAGAAGGGGCATCAGTCACCCGGCTTCGGCCAGGAAAGCCGAACTTTATAGGCTGCTGGTATCTAGCCCGGTTCCACCCAGTGAGCAGCTGGCAGTGCCTACCATCCAGTCATCACTGGCTCAGTTAAATGCCACTATGGGGAGTCTGGCTGCCTCAGTAGTGGACATCCAGCACAGGGTCATGGAGCTGGAGTCCAGGGCCGCCACCACTTCACAGGCGGTGGCACCCGTGACTGCGGTATCATGGCCATTGGCGGGTTCCCCAGGTATGTCCTCTACCCCGCCGGCCATTGTCCCAGGTCATTTTGTGGCCGAGAATATTAGAAAAGACATACTGGCAGGCAAAGAGGTCAACCTGGCATCTATCCTCATAGCATCGCACGATGCCAGCGAGCACAGAACAATTGATTGCGGGGAAGTGTCAGTGGTGATGAGGTCAAAAGATGCCCGGTTGAACCGCAAGTTGTCTATACCAGAGTTTGTTCTCGCATTCAGCTTGTTCCGAGACGTCATCTGCTCGGCGCAGCCGAGTAGGAGGGAGGAGCTGGACGCTTATTTATATCAAGTCACTGATTTGGGTCACAAGTATGGGGGCTCGGCGTTCTATGATTATCACCGGTCCTTCGCGGCTAAAGCCGCAGCCTCCTTAGCACAGTTCCAGTTCATGACCAATTGGGCTGTGCTGGATATGGAGCTTTTCTGCAGGCATTTTGCTGGTCTCCGAGCCCCCACTTGTGGCGCATGCCAGTCCATTTTTCATGCCACGGAATGGTGCCCCAACGAGGCATCTGCACATCCGGACAGAGCCCTTCCAGGAACATCGGGTGTTCCCAGGGGCCCGGCCCTCATGGACAAATTTGGCAGGCCGATTGTATATCTGGGCAAGAGCCAGATATGCAATAATTTCAACTTTGGTCACTGCATGTTCAGTGGGTGCAGGGCCCTTCACGTGTGCACGGTCTGCTTTCGGGCACATCCCAGGTCTACCTGTCCCAAGAAATCTGCCAAGCAGCCATGACTGACCGACGTCAACGTGGATCTCCTGGAGGCGCTCCTGGAAGGTCATGACGACCGGCAGTTCGTGCATCATTTGATCTCTGGCCTGTCTCTAGGGTTCCACACGGGATTGGTGGCCCTGCCACATTCAAATTGGGAATGTGAGAACCTTCTCTCTGCCAGACAAGATCCTGAGGCGGTGCAAGCGGCATTATCCTTGGAGTTGGATAAAGGGTTCATCATCGGCCCATTTGACGCGATCCCCTTTGAAGTATGGAGGGTCAACCCGATTGGAGTGGTGGCTAAAAAAGGCTCAAATAAAAAAAGGCTGATCTACGATCTCTCGGCTCCTCATTCCTCGCATATCCCTAGTATCAACTCTCTCATACCATCAGAAGAGTTCAGCATGACATACTCCTCTATTGATGAGGCCATTCAGTTCATCCTCAAAGCAGGCAGGGGGGCCTGGTTGTCCAAAACTGATATTGCCGATGCCTTCAAGTTTCTCCCGATCCTCCCACAACTGTGGCAATATTATGGCATCAAATGGGCAGGCAAATACTAGTTTGCCAATCGTCTAACATTTGGCTCAAAAAGCAGCCCTTGGCTGTTTGACCGGCTGGCCCATGCCCTGCACTGGATCCTGGTGGAGCATGGCCAGGCTCCTATGTGTATCCACTACCTGGATGATTTCCTGCTGGTGGAATCACCCTCCTGTCAGCCCTCTGGGTTATCCTCCCTGCTGGAGTTGTTTTCGGCGCTGCAGGTTCCGGTCGCCGCGGGGAAGACGGTCGGTCCTTCCTCAACGATCACCTTCCTGGGGGTCATTCTGGATTCGGTGAAGTTGGAAGCAAGGCTCCCAGAGGAGAAATTACAACAGATCCGGTTGGCCATCCAGGAGGCGGCAAAATCCTGCTTCCTGACCAAATCAAGTCTCCAATCATTGCTGGGCCGGCTGAACTTTGCCATGAGGGTCATGCCCCGGGGGCGCACCTTTGTGTCTCGGCTCCTGCTGCTCCTACGATTAGCCCCGGAACAGGACAGTGTCGTCCGGTTGGACCAACAAGCCATGGCAGACCTGTCCATGTGGAGCACGTTTATGTCCTCATGGAACGGCGTCAGGTTATTTATTTCCCCCCGGGACCCGTCCTCTCCCACGGTTTATTCTGATGCGGCTGCATCCAAGGGCTTTGCGGCCATATTTGGCAATCACCTGGCTAGCCGGTGCCTGGCCGTCCCAGATTATGCTGGACGGGCATGCCCTTCGGTCTTCTCCCTTGTTGGAGATGTATCCAGTGGTGGCAGCAGCTCATGTATGGGGTCACGTTTGGTCAAACTCAAGGGTACTATTCATTACCGATAGTCAGGACTTGGTCGACATCGTCCGCAATGGCAGAGCCAAATCCCCAAAGATCATGTCTCTTATGCGTAGGCTGGTGTGGTTGTCCATGGTACACAACTTTTGCTTCGAGTGCTCTCACATTCAGGGTTCCAAGAATACGGCTGCTGATGCGCTATCCAGGTTTAACATCGATGTCTTCTTTCAGAACATGCCACTCGCAGACGTAACAGGGGCGGACGTTCCGGCTTACAGCGACCTGGTGTGGGACTGACATCGTCGATCAGCAAAGCAAAGGACCTGTTGCACCGGAGCTTGTCTGAGAATACAATCAGGAACTACCGTACTGGAATCTGTTTAGGAAATTTGCCGAGAGTCACCCACAGGGCGATGTGGATGACGTGTCATTTATCATGGCCTTCATCGCACATTGCCATGCCAACCTCGGACTCGCTCACAATACCATCCGCCTGTATCTAGCGGGAGTGCAACATCAGTTCACATTGGACAATCCGGCCCGGATTTTGTTCTTTACATCACAAGCCATCAAGGTCACGCTTCGGGGAATTTAGAAAGCCGGGGCAAGCAGGCCGGTGGTCCGGCAACCCATGTCCGGCTCCTTATTTAGGCAATTGTCCCTGGCTCTGGATGGTGATCCTTTTGGGCCATTAATTAGCACAATCATCAAGGCCGCCCTTTATCTAGGGTTTTACGGGTTCCTTCGTCCAGGGGAATTCACCACCTCCGTCCGCAACGGCCGTCATCTCCAGAAGCAGCACTTGTCCTGGCACCACGATCTGTTTGTGCTGAGCATTCCATCTACCAAGACCTCCCAGACAGGGCCTCCAACCCTGGTGTCTTTCTACCCCTCACACAACGCCTGGTGCCCGGTCAAGGTGCTGCGTCAGTTATCTGTGGCCCTGCAGGCGGCGGCGGCAGCTGACAGCCCCCTACTTCCCTTCAATGGAGGGCCGTTGTCCACGCCTCAATTCATGTCACATGTGCGTTCTTTAGTGGCCGGGTTAGGTCACGACCCAAAGGGCATATCGGGGCATTCCTTTCGTATTGGGGCGGCCTCCGCGGCATCCAGGCACCAGATACCCCCTCATGTCATCAGGTGCATGGGGCGCTGGAGGTCATCATGTTTCGCTAGGTACGTTCCGAATCCCCAATCCGAAATCCATGATGCTTTCTGTTCTCTTGCCCTGTAATGATATAATAAAGTATCTATGGTACGATTGTGTCTCCTTTTTGGCCCCTTTTAGGCCTATCCTCGTTACAGGCTTCCGGCATTCACCAGCCAGAGGTTGGCGCTAGCTCCATCATCCAGGGACCGTCGCCCTGACCACAAGTAGTTAAGGCTGCCGTGCAGCCTGTATTTGTGGGAGGGGCATAGGCCCCGCCCCCTGGCTACTTATGCTGAGGAGTGCAAGGGACAGGACGTGCAGCCAGGTGCCCCTCCCTCCCTTCCCCTTTTTATTAGCTCTCCCCTTAGGATAGGCCCCCTTTTAGGCCTATCCTCGTTACAGGCTTCCGGCATTCACCAGCCAGAGGTTGGCGCTAGCTCTCCTTCATCCAGGGACCGTCGCCCTGACCACAAATGTATTATTATTGCCTCATGCACACGACGTATTTTTTCACGGTCCGCAAAATGGGTTTCTGTTGTTCCGTGATCCGGGTCCGTTTTTTCTTCCGTGTGTCTTCCTTGATTTTTGGAGGATCACCAGACCAGAAAAGTGAAAAAAAAAAATCAAAGTCAAGTTTGCCTTGAAAATGATAGGAAAAAAATGGACACGGATGACGGACGCGGATGACAATCTTGTGTGCCTCCGTGATTTTTTACTAACCCATTGACTTGAATGGGTCCACGAACCGTTGTCCTTCAAAAAAATAGGACAGGTCATATTTTTTTGACGGACAGGAAACACGGATCGCAGACTCGGATGACAAACGGTGCATTTTCCGAGTTTTCAACGGACCCATTGAAAGTCAATGGGTCCGCAGAAAATCACGGAAAATGAAACAACGGACACGGATGCACACAACAGTCGTGTGCATGAGGCCTTAGGCCTAGTTCACACGACCGTATGGCTTTTTCAGTGTTTCGCGGTCCGTTTTTCACGGATCCGTTGTTCCGTTTTTTGTTTCCGTTTCTGATCTGTTTTGCCGTTCCGTTTTTCCGTATGGCATATACAGTAATTACATAGAAAAAATTGGGCTGGGCATAAAATTTTCAATAGATGGTTCAGAAAAAACGGAACGGATACGGAAGACATACGGATGCATTTCCGTATGTGTTCCGTTTTTTTGAGGACCCATTGACTTGAATGGAGCCACCGAATGTGATTTGCGGGCAATAATAGGACATGTTCTATCTTTGAACGGAAAATCGGAATTACGGAATGCATACGGAGTACATTCCGTTTTTTTTGCGGAACCATTGAAATGAATGGTTCCGTATACGGACCGTATACGGAACACAAAAAAACTGCCCGTACACTCGCAAAAAAAACGATTGTGTGAACTAGGCCTTAAGGACATAAAATGGTACAAATTATAGCTGAGATCTGCACCTTATCAAGCTATTAGGGTCCTTATACACATGAATTTGGCACAGTTTTTTTTACTACTAACAAGTTAGAATATACTCATTCATTTCTTTTACAGCAGTTGTTTATTTGGTGTGGTTTTTGTTGCCTTTTAAGTGGTGTTTCTTTTTCTGAATGGCTTTGTAAACTGCATTTTTTTCTGGCTTTTTTCCCCTATAGTAAAAGAGATGTAAAAATTGCTGGAAATAAAAAGGCCTAGAGCCGCAACATTTTGAAAAAAATAAATTGCAAAAAGACAAAAAAACATCACTTATCCAATAAAAACACCAGTAACAAAAAAATGTGTGTTCCATGTTTCATATTTCCCATAGATATTTAGCTGGATCTGAAGTTATTATTGTAAAAATCATGGCAAAGAGATGCAAAAAAGAGCAAGCGTGCAGAAAAACGCCACTAAACACCTATGTTTTAAAACAACCTTAATGAGGGTTTATCAGCTCTGTGATTGTGACCAGAACAGGGCAAAATGCCTTCATGTGACAGAAGAGGAGGATTTATTTTATGTCAGTAACATGGAATGTCTGGCAGACCCCTTAAAAATGCCCTGATCAGTGAATCTAAACAAAGCTCCTCTGATATCTCTGCAGTGGTCAGATGGCCGGGAATGTGTTTATATAGTCCTGACACAAGCCCGACCTCGGTAACCATTCACTTACACTGAGCCTCACTACAAAACATGTTTTGATGCTATTCATGTAACATTGCATGTGCATCTGTAAAAACAAAGATAAAAACATTAAAATTAATTTTAATCAATCGAATAGGGTTGCAATACCAGACACAGCCCATGTACCAGGGTGGTGCTGTTTCTGAAAAGAAAGCAGATAACCGCTTTAAAAATGAAATGTATCCCTATATAAGAAAATACCAGTCCAGCAACATTTTCCAAGAAAAAGCTGTGTCAGATGAAGACCAGTTTTCATTAGTGTCTCCAACTGCATGTAGGAGCAGAAGCAAACTGCAGTTGATTTCCACCGGAGGGTAGTCCTGTGTGCATTGTTTAGAAAGGTATATGACAAACGGAACTGATTATCTAAGTACTTTGTATAAATGTTTTCCAGTATGTTGAGATCATGAGCACCAAACAGTGTGAGTTGGACCAGTTTGTGGCAGAAGGGTATAAGTCAGCGCTCACAGAAGAACGGAGAAGATACTCTTTTCTGGTGGACCGTCAGTGTGCTGTATCCAAGCACTTCAGTGCCTACCACAGCAAGGTATTAAAAGATATTTGTCTACCACTCGCCATCCCAATGAACTGTAACAAACATCAAACAAACTGGTGAAGGCCATGTTCACACCACATTTAACAAAGAAACAACAAACAGGGTGCTCCAGAATTTACTGTACTAGCGGGTGTACATTTATTAACAAGTATGGAGAACTGATAGGTCCTCTTTAACATAACATTGCTTCTGGAACGGTGAGGATGCATTCCACTCTTTGGAACTCTCTTGGAATGGAGTTGTCGCTAATTCAGCCAGATACATAATGGCTCTTAAAAAATACACATTAGCGTATTGTTAGCTGAACCCACCGATAATAGTGGGTTTGGCCGACAGTCTAAGGCTAGGTCTACACGACGACATTTGTCGCGCGCAATTTTTATAACTGCAGTCTATGGTGTCGCACTGCAACATGCGACATGCTGCGACTGCGACGCAACAGTCGCAGAAAAATCCATCTCGAATGGATTTTCTGCGACTGTTGCATCGCAGTCGCAGCATGTTGCATGTTGCAGTGCGACACCATAGACTGCTACTATAAAAATTGTTGCGCGACATTAGTGCAACAAAATGTTGCGCGACAAATGTCGTTGTGTAGACCTAGCCTAAGGCTACTTTCACACTCACGTTTGGTGCGGATCCGTCATGGATCTGCACAGATGGATCCGTTCAGATAATACAATCAATCTGCATATGTTCAGAACGGTTCAGTTTGTAATATCTTTAAAGGGGTTGTCCAAGTTATGTTTACACCTAACCGTACCATTGAAATGAATGGGACAGCTTGGGTGTAATTACACCTGCTCACCACTGCAGATGCAACGGTGAGAAGGTAAACAGTGAAGAGGAGGCAGCGCTGGCACGGCACGTGCCTCCTCTTCAAACAGCTGATGGGCGGGGGTGCCGGGTGTCGGACCTCTACCGATCTGATATTGATGACCTATCCTGAGGATAGGTCATCAATAAATATAACTTGGATGACCCCTTTAACATAGCCAAGACAAATCCGTCTTGAACACCATTGAAAGTCAATGGAGGACGGATCCATTTTCTATTGTGCCATATTGTGTCACAGAAAACAGATCCATCCCCATTGACTTACATTGTGTGTCAGAACGGACCCATTTGGCTCAGTTTCATCAGACAGACACCAAAACGCTGCAAACAGCGTTTTGGTGTCGGCCTCCAAAGTGAAATGGAGACTGAACGGAGGCAAACTGATGCATTCTGAGCGGATCCTTTTCCATTCAGAATGCATTAGGGCAAAACTGATCCGTTTTGCACCACTTGTGAGAGCCCTGAACGGATCCCACAAATGGAAACCAAAACGCCAGTGTGAAATTAGCCTAATGTGTGTGGGGAGGTCACAAAACTACCCTGACAAATGATCAGGCGAAATGGATATTTTTCCCCGATCCTTTTATTCTCTCTGAGGATAAACTATCGCCAGAAGTGTCTGTCAGTGGCTTTTTTCCTTCTCCCCATTGAATACACAGACACATTTGGCCGAACTAAACGTGTATGTGTATGGGGGGAGCTGAGAGGGAGTTGGTAGAGATAACTGACGGATAGTATTAAGCCTCATTAACATGTCAGTGTTTTGGTCAGTGATTGGGAGCCAAAACGTGGATTGGAGCCTCCACAGACATAAGGTATAAGGGAAAGATCTGCACATGTTCTGTGTTTAGAGCCGCACCTGGTTTTAGCTCACAATCAATGATGGAAATAACTGACTGAACACTGACGTGTGAATGAGGGTTAACTTGTATTTTATTCCGCATTTAAATCTTTCCACTTTTTATGTTTAGGAGTCCAGTGGGAGGTTCTATCAGTGACTGACAGCCATCTTTACATGTATACGTATACAAGGAAAACTGTCAATCACTTGATAGGACCGCCCACTGGACTCCTAAGTATAGAAAGAGACAGGATTTAAATAAATGAACTTTATAGAATCTTTTACTACAAATCTATATATTAATCTGCCCAGCGCCGTATGTTCTATTATCTACTACCCTTCCTTTATCAGAGGCCTATGTATGGAATGGTTTAGTCTACTACACTATTCAATATATTTTTTGTACTATACTGATGTATACCATCCCAAACAAATAACATTCTTTTGGTCTTTGATGGGTTAATAGGACCCTTTAAACACACTTAACATGTATGTTGGGAGCTTTTCCTGTGTACATGCTAAGTGGAGGCCATTAACGTGATGTAAACATGACCTTAATTTTCATAATTATTCTACTTTATTTCCACAAGATAGGTAACTTTTTTAAGAATGTAACAGAAGAGGACAAGACTAATTACATTACACAGGAAGACACTGAACCGCTCATTTTCCTTCCTCCACAAAATGCTGACTATTCACATTCTAATGTATGAGCTGTGATAGGTGATTCATGTCCTTGATGTTTTAAAAGGTGAAGGAGTTGTTAAGTGCCAAGCTCCCGTCATGGCAACAGACGTGTACTCAGCCCACTAAACTTCCAGAGCGTGCGCTGATGCTTGTGAAACAAACTGCTAATGCATCCAGTGAGCCCGTCATCTCAGATCCAGTGCCAAGCACAAAACCACTAGATGTTCCTCCCGAACTTGCGCCCCTTCTAGGGGGAGGACTGTCTATGAATCATGTAAGTGTCTTCCAAACTGTATTATGCATAACTGGATCATTTGACCCTTGAAAACCAGTTTAATTCGACCTACATGTTCTGTAAGTGTGGTAGAAGTAATAGGAAGAGGGCACAGCATGATAAATTATTGTGTGCACTGGACATTTGGACATGATATAGAAACAAAACATCAGGCATGTATTATATTATTTTGGCCAATTCATAAGGCCTCCATACAGAATACTGAATTGTCGGACTTGTGGGTTTGGATGGGAGTCTAATGTTTGTGTGGAGCTTCCGACAACTCCCCGATCTTGTGAAGGTAGAGAAGGATCGGGAAAAGTGAATATTTTCACCCCCTCCTTTTGTTCTTCTGGGAGATGAGATACAGCCAGAGGTGTCTGGCAGCCGCTGTCTCCTTTCTACTCCTTAAATGCCCATACACATTTGAACAAACCAAACATGTATGAAGAAGTCGGAAGATTTAGTTGTCAACCAAATGATCATTTGGGTGACAGCTCTTGAATGTGTATGGCAGTCATTAGTGTTTAATTGGATAAATATGTTATGCAGAGAAGGACGAGCCATATGTACAACCTATAGCAAAGGGTCCTAATATATGTTATAGGGGTAGATCATATTCTTCTGTTTAATGCCTTGTCCCCTCAAACCATGGTTCTCACAGTACACAGTCGAGATAGTTCGATTATTATGACCACTTCCTACTTTGGATGTCGGCACTGCGTAGCTAATGAGGAAAGTCACGTGTCGTGGACTGGCTTGGTGGATATATAAGGTGTGTGATAGGCTGTCTGCACACATCTCTCATTGCTGTTATGGTGTCATCCATTTGGAAGACACTTTTAACTGATTTGGGTATTAACCCATCTTTCTGTCCAACAAGACTGACATGTCACACTGCTAGAAATGGATGACATTGTTTGAACATGAACAAGACTTCCAAGTACCACCCTGGCCCCATAATTCCCCAGACTTTAACCCAATTGAGCATCTGTAGGACCACCTTGATCGGCATGTTTTTTCAATGGATCCTCCCCCTTACACCCCTCAGCAGCTGTGGGATGCACTGCAGTCAGCATGGCCCCAGATACCTGTGACGACCTACCAGTACTTTATTGAGTCACTCCCAGTCCGTATAGCTGCTGTCCATACTGCACAGGGCAGTTACTCTGGATATTAGCTGGTGGTCATAATAATGTGACTCAACTGTGTAGTCGCATGTTCTGCCTTTATTGTATATACTCCACTGATAGTAGTAATTCTTATTGTCTAGAAAATTGCTTGTAAGGAACTGCACCGATGAGTCTTATGGCTCGCAATGTTGTAATGTATGTAATGGTAGATTACAAATAATTATATATACAATATATATATATATATATATATATATATATATATATACAGTACAGACCAAAAGTTTGGACACACCTTTGCATTCAAAGAGTTTTCTTTATTTTCATGACTATGAAAATTGTAGATTCACACTGAAGGCATCAAAACTATGAATTAACACATGTGGAATTATATACATAACAAAAAAGTGTGAAACAACTGAAAATATGTCATATTCTAGGTTCTTCAAAGTAGCCACCTTTTGCTTTGATTACTGCTTTGCACACTCTTGACATTCTCTTGATGAGCTTCAAGAGGTAGTCAACTGAAATGGTTTTCCACTTTATAGGTGTGCCCTGTCAGGTTTAATAAGTGGGATTTCTTGCCTTATAAATGGGGTTGGGACCATCAGTTGTGTTGTGGAGAAGTCAGGTGGATACACAGCTGATAGTCCTACTGAAAAGACTGTTAGAATTTGTATTATGGCAAGAAAAAAGCAGCTAAGTAAAGAAAAACGAGTGGCCATCATTACTTGAAGGTCAGTCAGTCCGAAAAATTGGGAAAACTTTGAAAGTGTCCCCAAGTGCAATCACAAAAACCATCAAGCACTACAAAGAAACTGGCTCACATGCGGACCGCCCCAGGAAAGGAAGACCAAGAGTCACCTCTGCTGCGGAGGATAAGTTAATCCGAGTCACCAGCCTCAGAAATCGCAGGTTAACAGCAGCTCAGATTAGAGACCAGCTAAATGCCACACATAGTTCTAGCAGCAGACACATCTCTAGAACAACTGTTAAGAGGAGACTGTGTGAATCAGGCCTTCATGGTAGAATATCTGCTAGGAAACCACTGCTAATGACAGGCAACAAGCAGAAGAGACTTGTTTGGGCTAAAGAACACAAGGAATGGACATTAGACCAGTGGAAATCTGTGCTTTGGTCTGATGAGTCCAAATTTGAGATCTTTGGTTCCAACCACCGTGTCTTTGTGCGACGCAGAAAAGGTGAACAGATGGACTCTACATGCCTGGTTCCCACCGTGAAGCATGGAGGAGGAGGTGTGATGGTGTGGGGGTGCTTTGCTGGTGACACTGTTGGGTATTTATTCAAAATTGAAGGCATACTGAACCAGCATGGCTACCACAGCATCTTGCAGTGGCATGCTATTCCATCCGGTTTGCGTTTAGTTGGACCATCATTTATTTTTCAACAGGACAATGACCCCAAACACACCTCCAGGCTGTGTAAGGGCTATTTGACCATGAAGGAGAGTGATGGGGTGCTGCGCCAGATGACCTGGCCTCCACAGTCACCAGACCTGAACCCAATCGAGATGGTTTGGGGTGGGCTGGACCGCAGAGTGAAGGCAAAAGGGCCAACAAGTGGTAAGCATCTCTGGGAACTCCTTCAAGACTGTTGGAAGACCATTTCAGGTGACTACCTCTTGAAGCTCATCAAGAGAATGCCAAGAGTGTGCAAAGCAGTAATCAAAGCAAAAGGTGGCTACTTTGAAGAACCTAGAATATGACATATTTTCAGTTGTTTCACACTTTTTTGTTATGTATATAATTCCACATGTGTTAATTCATAGTTTTGATGCCTTCAGTGTGAATCTACAATTTTCATAGTCATGAAAATAAATAAAACTCTTTGAATGAGAAGTTGTGTCTGTACTGTATATGGTCTGTACTGTATATCTACTGTATATATATATTAGATATATTAGACTTTCTGTGTTATTAGATCACAAGCCTCATCCTTGTTGCCTGGAAAGTTGCCTCTTTGAAATTCAAAGTTACAAGACATAAAGGTTTATTCATCTCATAGAGTGATGGCAATGGATCACTCTTTGCCTTCAATTTGTGACCTCTGGGACCCCACCAACTCTGAGAATCAAAGGGGCACAGCACTTGCCCCTGCACAGCGGCGCTCCCAGGCACCTGCTGTGTAACTGGAGGGTGGCCCCATTCAAGTGTAAAGACAGCAGTTGTCATGATAAGACTGATCTTTGAAATATTATCAGTATATTAGATTGCTCAAGAAAATATTTGTGATCTTGCATTTATAGCGGATGTCTGTACAAGAGGTTCTTCCCATACCTAATGGAGAGAGCCATCGAGCAAAAGGACCCCGGGACATAGGAAACCCTATTCATTTAGATCCAATACCATCCAATCAAGTGATTCCACCACATCCATCAACACCAACTTCAGTTACGCCTCCAACCCCTAAAGCCAATGAATTGTATTCATGTACTCTACCAATACCACGCAAGCCAGCCTCTGAGAACAGACTGGCAACGTTAGGTGAGCATCTTATTTATTATCCTATGGAATCACCAGCACAGGACAACTATATGTAATGACTCACTGCCTATGATACCTCCTTCATTATTATCTAGCACAGTGAGCATCTCATTTACCAATGATGGATGTGTGTGTTGAGATATAGGGTATACTTACTACAAGCAGTGCCATTTGGATGTGGTTCCAGCAGCCATATCCAGAGATGGTGAAGCATTTGTGACATTTCTAGGATATTATAAGAGTATGGACTGATGGTGCGGCTGGATGCAGGTGGCCAATTCAGGTCCACCTGCAGCAGCCAATGGCCACATGAATGAATGAATAACTTATATAGCGCTACAATTGCGAACTAAATCGCCTCAAGGCGGTTTTGCAGCCCTTGACCGCCTGTGCTTTCAGAAGAGGTGGGTCTTGAGCTTCTTCCTGAAGGCTAGATGGTTTTCTTCTGAGCGGATCTCCGCAGGTAGAGTGTTCCATAGCCAGGGTCCTTGGACTGCGAACCTTCGTTCGCCTTTTGATTTAGCTGACCGGAGGGGGCGACCTGGGGTGTAGTGCTTCATTTTTATTTTATTTTTTTGCAGAGGTATTGGGGTGCTTTCCCTTGTATACATTTATGGGTGAGGCAGAGGGTCTTGAATTTGATCCGATCCTTCACAGGTAGCCAATGGAGGGTCTTCAAAGACATGATTTTGCAATAAAGTAATGGGGCCGTTGGCTGCGGCAGGCGGGTGTGGATCGCTTGCATGCGGTCAGCCACCTCATCGGGCCATACCCTAAGAATATTTTTTGGTTTTTTCACATCAACATTAGCTCAAGAGGTTTTCAGAGTGTGGACTCCTATACTAATCTTTCCAGGTGATTGCTGGTAAAAAGATGTTTGACATACAGAGCATTAGAACATTGTACATGGTTATAGTTGTTTTTCAGTACAGTTAGCAAAAGCATGTAAAACAGTGAGAGTTCACATCCACAAGCATACAACAGGGCAAACATACATTTGTGGTGCATGTAGGGGAGATATGCTGAACATATAACTCCAATATATGCCACTTTTTTATCATATGCTTTTATACATCTGCCATGGACTCCCACTGTAAAAGTTTTTGTAGGTGTATGTTTTTCTGCTGGATCCCCTTGCATTGAAAATCATAGTTGGCTATTCTTTTTGTATATAGCCTGAACTATGGGCGTAGTTATAGGGGTGCAGATATAGTAGTCACACCTGGGTACCAAATGCCCTTCTGCCTCTTTAGATGACACCAGCATTATAAAAGGTACATAGTAATTGTGGGCTCTGTTCCTGGCTTTTGCATCAGAGCTCAGGTGCTTTTAAGGCTATGGAAACCGTTACCTATTTTTTTTATTGTTTATTTGCTTCCTAAATGCAAAATCCACAACTTTCCAGATAGACTTAAAGGGGTTCGTTTCATCATAGACAATGGGGGCATATCACTAGGATATGCCCCCATTGTCTTATAGGTGCGGGTCCCAGCGGGGCCGCTGGGATCGGCAGCTATATCGAGAACTGGAGAACTTTGGTCTGGTCACTACCAAGCCAGCTCCCCATAGAAGTGAAGGGGAGCATACCGCGCATGCGTGGCCCCCCGCTCCCATTCATTTTTATGGGGCCGACGCTCGGCTATTTTCACCGGCCCCATAGAAAATAAATGGAGGACGGCTGCGCATGCGCAGTGCGCCCTCCTTCACTTGCAGGGCTCCGTTCTTGATATAGGTGCGGGGACCCATCCCAGCGATATGCCCCCACTGTCCATAATGAGCCAACCCCTTTAATTAAAAAATTCCAACCATTTTGATTCTGTAAAAGGTTGCTGCAGTTTCTGAATCTAACATAAATCCGTCCTGCTTCTGATGGCTCCCTTTTTTCTCCTCCTCCATTTTCTTAGTGTTATAGATAGAACAGGAGGTTTACATAACAGATACACATTGGGGAAGTGGGGGGGGGGGGGCATGAGCCAAGGAGGACAGCTCACATGGGCTGTAGATAGGGAGGAAAGAACACACAAGGCAGTTTGCAGGGGGAAGATAGCAGCATCCTGGACACACAGATCAGCATGTATTACTGGGAGGGACACATATACATGAGAAAAGCCTTAAACTAGGAGCAGGTTGCAAACTGGATATCAGGGGTCTGAGAATGATTTACACTTAGATTGTAGCCTGAAACTTAGTGGAGTTTTTTTTAATTCACGGTAACCACTAACATATGCTAGAATCCAGTGGCATGACTAGAACTGACTGGGCCCCACAGCAAATTTTTTTAATGGGCCCCTGCCAGCAACCCCCTCCTCCCATGCAAATCTCACTCTTGTGGCTAGTCAAGATAGCTCTGTTAGACCAGGCACAGAAGCCGCTCTGTCTGTTTTCTACATGTATATACTGTATGTCATGTCACTGTATATAATGTCATTGCATAATAGTGTTGAGGGGGACCTGACAAAATTCTTCAGTCCTCCTCTCAGTGGGCCCCTTATGAGTTTGGGCCGCACAGCAGCCACTTCCCCTGCTTCCACTATAGCTACGTCCCTGCTAGAATAATTTTCTCCCTGTCAAAGTTATCCCTAGCCTTTATGTTACAGCATTGTCCCAAACATGTGCCAAAAGGCAACTCTTTTGGCGCACATTTTGACCTTAGCACTAGTGTTGATCGAGTACCAAAGTGCTCGGGTGCTCGAGTAGAACACTTTGGGATGCTTGGGTGCTCTACAATGGAAGTCAATGGGAGAACCTGAGCATTAAACCAGGCACCCCCTGCTCTGAAGAGGGGAGGGTGTCTGGTTCATAGGAAAAGGTCAGAAATTTATGGAAACACCACCAAAATGGTTCAGTAACAGTGAGAATAGTGATGAATAGTGTCAAGCACGAATATTCTAATTGTAAATTTTTATTTTATCTATTATTAATAAACTTTTATTATAAATATTTGATCTATCATAAGTATATTTTTATTATAAATGTTTTACCTATCACTAATAAACTTAATATAAGTATTATTTTACCTACCATTAATAATTTGTTTTTATAGATACTATATCATTACCTGTAACAATAGACAACATATAACCACACAAAGGCTATATGCCAAAAACTGGGTATGTGCAAGCCAACAATCTATCCAGAAGACAGATAGTCAGCATACCTTACAATGGCAGCCTTGTGTGCAATGAGACATTCAAGCATCTCTCATCTGACTGAGAGCTGGTAAGTAGGGATGAGCGAACTCGAACTGTATAGTTCGGGTTCGTACCGAATTTTGGGGTGTCCGTGACACGGACCCGAACCCGGACATTTTCGTAAAAGTCCGGGTTCGGGTTCGGTGTTCGTCGCTTTCTTGGCGCTTTTGTGACGCTTTCTTGGCGCTTTTTGAAAGGCTGCAAAGCAGCCAATCAACAAGCGTCATACTACTTGCCCCAAGAGGCCATCACAGCCATGCCTACTATTGGCATGGCTGTGATTGGCCAGAGCACCATGTGACCCAGCCTCTATTTAAGCTGGAGTCACATAGCGCCGCCCGTCACTCTGCTCTGATTAGCGTAGGGAGAGGTTGCGGCTGCGACAGTAGGGCGAGATTAGGCAGATTAACTCCTCCAAAGGACTTGATTAACTGATCGATCTGCAGCTGTGGATCATTGAGCTGCTGATCCTCAATTGCTCACTGTTTTTAGGCTGCACAGACCGTTTGTCAGTCTCATTTTTCTGGGGTGATCGGCGGCCATTTTGTGTCTTGTGGTGCGCCAGCACAAGCTGCGACCAAGTGCATTTAACCCTCAATGGTGTGGTTGTTTTTTGGCTAAAGCCTACATCAGGGTGAAGCTGTGACACCAAGTGCATTTAACCAGCAATAGTCTGTTCATTTTTTGGCCATATCCCAGTCTAATTCTGTCACTAAATCCATACCGGTCACCCAGCGCCTAAATACTAGGCCTCAAATTTATATCCAGCTAAATCTGTCCCTAGTGCTGTAGCTGGGCGAGTTATTTAGTGTCCGTTCAAGCACATTTCTTGTTCTGGGTTGAAATACAATTCCCAATTTAGCAATTTCATAATTTAGTGGTTCCTGCTATATCAGAGCTCTTTGAAATCTATCCCAAAAAGGGTATATAATATTGAAGGTGCACATAGGGTCATTCAGAGTAACTTCACACACACCCGCTACTGTGTATTTCCAAGTCTAATTCTGTCACTAAATCCATACCGGTGACCCAGCGCCTAAATACTAGGCCTCAAATTTAATTCCCTCTAAATCTCTCGTTACCCACCGCTGTACTGTTGTTGCTGGGCAAGATATTTAGTGTCCGTCAAAGCACATTTTTTGTTCTGGGTTGAAGTACAATTCCCAATTTAGCAATTTCATAATTTAGTGGTTTCTGCTATATCAGAGCTATTTGAAATCTATCCCAAAAAGGGTATATAATATTGAAGGTGCACATAGGGTCATTCAGAATAACTTCACACACACCCGCTACTGTGTATTTCCAAGTCTAATTCTGTCACTAAACCCATACCTGTCACCCAGCGCCTAAATACTAGGCCTCAAATTTAAATCCCTCTAAATCTCTCGTTACCGTTGTCCTGTTGTAGCTGGGAAAGTTATTTAGTGCCCGTCAAAGCACATTTTTTGTTCTGGGTTGAAGTACAATTCCCAATTTAGCAATTTCATAATTTAGTGGTTCCTGCTATATCAGAGCTATTTGAAATCTATCCCAAAAAGGGTATATAATATTGAAGGTGCACATAGGGTCATTCAGAATAACTTCACACACACCCGCTACTGTGTATTTCCAAGTCTAATTCTGTCACTAAATCCATACCGGTGACCCAGCGCCTAAATACTAGGCCTCAAATTTAATTCCCTCTAAATCTCTCGTTACCCACCGGTGTACTGTTGTTGCTGGGCAAGATATTTAGTGTCCGTCAAAGCACATTTTTTGTTCTGGGTTGAAGTACAATTCCCAATTTAGCAATTTCATAATTTAGTGGTTTCTGCTATATCAGAGCTATTTGAAATCTATCCCAAAAAGGGTATATAATATTGAAGGTGCACATAGGGTCATTCAGAATAACTTCACACACACCCGCTACTGTGTATTTCCAAGTCTAATTCTGTCACTAAACCCATACCTGTCACCCAGCGCCTAAATACTAGGCCTCAAATTTAAATCCCTCTAAATCTCTCGTTACCGTTGTCCTGTTGTAGCTGGGAAAGTTATTTAGTGCCCGTCAAAGCACATTTTTTGTTCTGGGTTGAAGTACAATTCCCAATTTAGCAATTTCATAATTTAGTGGTTCCTGCTATATCAGAGCTATTTGAAATCTATCCCAAAAAGGGTATATAATATTGAAGGTGCACATAGGGTCATTCAGAATAACTTCACACACACCCGCTACTGTGTATTTCCAAGTCTAATTCTGTCACTAAATCCATACCGGTGACCCAGCGCCTAAATACTAGGCCTCAAATTTAATTCCCTCTAAATCTCTCGTTACCCACCGCTGTACTGTTGTTGCTGGGCAAGATATTTAGTGTCCGTCAAAGCACATTTTTTGTTCTGGGTTGAAGTACAATTCCCAATTTAGCAATTTCATAATTTAGTGGTTTCTGCTATATCAGAGCTATTTGAAATCTATCCCTAAAAGGGTATATAATATTGAAGGTGCACATAGGGTCATTCAGAATAACTTCACACACACCCGCTACTGTGTATTTCCAAGTCTAATTCTGTCACTAAACCCATACCTGTCACCCAGCGCCTAAATACTAGGCCTCAAATTTATATCCAGCTAAATCTGTCCCTAGTGCTGTAGCTGGGCGAGTTATTTAGTGTCCGTTCAAGCACATTTCTTGTTCTGGGTTGAAATACAATTCCCAATTTAGCAATTTCATAATTTAGTGGTTCCTGCTATATCAGAGCTCTTTGAAATCTATCCCAAAAAGGGTATATAATATTGAAGGTGCACATAGGGTCATTCAGAGTAACTTCACACACACCCGCTACTGTGTATTTCCAAGTCTAATTCTGTCACTAAATCCATACCGGTGACCCAGCGCCTAAATACTAGGCCTCAAATTTAATTCCCTCTAAATCTCTCGTTACCCACCGCTGTACTGTTGTTGCTGGGCAAGATATTTAGTGTCCGTCAAAGCACATTTTTTGTTCTGGGTTGAAGTACAATTCCCAATTTAGCAATTTCATAATTTAGTGGTTTCTGCTATATCAGAGCTATTTGAAATCTATCCCAAAAAGGGTATATAATATTGAAGGTGCACATAGGGTCATTCAGAATAACTTCACACACACCCGCTACTGTGTATTTCCAAGTCTAATTCTGTCACTAAACCCATACCTGTCACCCAGCGCCTAAATACTAGGCCTCAAATTTAAATCCCTCTAAATCTCTCGTTACCGTTGTCCTGTTGTAGCTGGGAAAGTTATTTAGTGCCCGTCAAAGCACATTTTTTGTTCTGGGTTGAAGTACAATTCCCAATTTAGCAATTTCATAATTTAGTGGTTCCTGCTATATCAGAGCTATTTGAAATCTATCCCAAAAAGGGTATATAATATTGAAGGTGCACATAGGGTCATTCAGAATAACTTCACACACACCCGCTACTGTGTATTTCCAAGTCTAATTCTGTCACTAAATCCATACCGGTGACCCAGCGCCTAAATACTAGGCCTCAAATTTAATTCCCTCTAAATCTCTCGTTACCCACCGGTGTACTGTTGTTGCTGGGCAAGATATTTAGTGTCCGTCAAAGCACATTTTTTGTTCTGGGTTGAAGTACAATTCCCAATTTAGCAATTTCATAATTTAGTGGTTTCTGCTATATCAGAGCTATTTGAAATCTATCCCTAAAAGGGTATATAATATTGAAGGTGCACATAGGGTCATTCAGAATAACTTCACACACACCCGCTACTGTGTATTTCCAAGTCTAATTCTGTCACTAAACCCATACCTGTCACCCAGCGCCTAAATACTAGGCCTCAAATTTAAATCCCTCTAAATCTCTCGTTACCGTTGTCCTGTTGTAGCTGGGAAAGTTATTTAGTGCCCGTCAAAGCACATTTTTTGTTCTGGGTTGAAGTACAATTCCCAATTTAGCAATTTCATAATTTAGTGGTTCCTGCTATATCAGAGCTATTTGAAATCTATCCCAAAAAGGGTATATAATATTGAAGGTGCACATTGGGTCATTCAGAATAACTTCACACACACGCTTCTGTGCATTTCCAAGTCTAATTCTGTCACTAAATCCATACCGGTGACCCAGCGCCTAAATACTAGGCCTCAAATTTAATTCCCTCTAAATCTCTCGTTACCCACCGCTGTACTGTTGTTGCTGGGCAAGATATTTAGTGTCCGTCAAAGCACATTTTTTGTTCTGGGTTGAAGTACAATTCCCAATTTAGCAATTTCATAATTTAGTGGTTTCTGCTATATCAGAGCTATTTGAAATCTATCCCTAAAAGGGTATATAATATTGAAGGTGCACATAGGGTCATTCAGAATAACTTCACACACACCCGCTACTGTGTATTTCCAAGTCTAATTCTGTCACTAAATCCATACCGGTGACCCAGCGCCTAAATACTAGGCCTCAAATTTAATTCCCTCTAAATCTCTCGTTACCCACCGTTGTACTGTTGTTGCTGGGCAAGATATTTAGTGTCCGTCAAAGCACATTTTTTGTTCTGGGTTGAAGTACAATTCCCAATTTAGCAATTTCATAATTTAGTGGTTCCTGCTATATCAGAGCTATTTGAAATCTATCCCAAAAAGGGTATATAATATTGAAGGTGCACATTGGGTCATTCAGAATAACTTCACACACACGCTTCTGTGCATTTCCAAGTCTAATTCTGTCACTAAATCCATACCGGTGACCCAGCGCCTAAATACTAGGCCTCAAATTTAATTCCCTCTAAATCTCTCGTTACCCACCGCTGTACTGTTGTTGCTGGGCAAGATATTTAGTGTCCGTCAAAGCACATTTTTTGTTCTGGGTTGAAGTACAATTCCCAATTTAGCAATTTCATAATTTAGTGGTTTCTGCTATATCAGAGCTATTTGAAATCTATCCCTAAAAGGGTATATAATATTCAAGGTGCACATTGGGTCATTCAGAATAACTTCACACACACACGCTTCTGTGCATTTCCAAGTCTAATTCTGTCACTAAATCCATACCGGTCACCCAGCGCCTAAATACTAGGCCTCAAATTTATATCCCGCTGAATTTGAATACAATACATTGGGCCAAATAATATATTTGTTGTTGTGGTGAACCATAACAATGAGAAAAACATCTAGTAAGGGACGCGGACGTGGACATGGTCGTGGTGGTGTTAGTGGACCCTCTGGTGCTGGGAGAGGACGTGGCCGTTCTGCCACATCCACACGTCCTAGTGTACCAACTACTTCAGGTCCCAGTAGCCGCCAGAATTTACAGCGATATATGGTGGGGCCCAATGCCGTTCTAAGGATGGTAAGGCCTGAGCAGGTACAGGCATTAGTCAATTGGGTGGCCGACAGTGGATCCAGCACGTTCACATTATCTCCCACCCAGTCTTCTGCAGAAAGCGCACAGATGGCGCCTGAAAACCAACCCCATCAGTCTGTCACATCACCCCCATGCATACCAGGGAAACTGTCTCAGCCTCAAGTTATGCAGCAGTCTCTTATGCTGTTTGAAGACTCCGCTGGCAGGGTTTCCCAAGGGCATCCACCTAGCCCTTCCCCAGCGGTGAAAGACATAGAATGCACTGACGCACAACCACTTATGTTTCCTGATGATGAGGACATGGGAATACCACCTCAGCATGTCTCTGATGATGACGAAACACAGGTGCCAACTGCTGCGTCTTTCTGCAGTGTGCAGACTGAACAGGAGGTCAGGGATCAAGACTGGGTGGAAGACGATGCAGGGGACGATGAGGTCCTAGACCCCACATGGAATGAAGGTCGTGCCACTGACTTTCACAGTTCGGAGGAAGAGGCAGTGGTGAGACCGAGCCAACAGCGTAGCAAAAGAGGGAGCAGTGGGCAAAAGCAGAACACCCGCCGCCAAGAGACTCCGCCTGCTACTGACCGCCGCCATCTGGGACCGAGCACCCCAAAGGCAGCTTCAAGGAGTTCCCTGGCATGGCACTTCTTCAAACAATGTGCTGACGACAAGACCCGAGTGGTTTGCACGCTGTGCCATCAGAGCCTGAAGCGAGGCATTAACGTTCTGAACCTGAGCACAACCTGCATGACCAGGCACCTGCATGCAAAGCATGAACTGCAGTGGAGTAAACACCTTAAAACCAAGGAAGTCACTCAGGCTCCCCCTGCTACCTCTTCTGCTGCTGCCGCCTCGGCCTATTCTGCTGCTGCCGCCTCGGCCTCTTCCTCCGCCTCTGGAGGAACGTTGGCACCTGCCGCCCAGCAAACAGGGGATGTACCACCAACACCACCACCACCACCTCCGTCACCAAGCGTCTCAACCATGTCACACGCCAGCGTTCAGCTCTCCATCTCACAAACATTTGATAGAAAGCGTAAATTCCCACCTAGCCACCCTCGATCCCTGGCCCTGAATGCCAGCATTTCTAAACTACTGGCCTATGAAATGCTGTCATTTAGGCTGGTGGACACAGACAGCTTCAAACAGCTCATGTCGCTTGCTGTCCCACAGTATGTTGTTCCCAGCCGGCACTACTTCTCCAAGAGAGCCGTGCCTTCCCTGCACAACCAAGTATCCGATAAAATCAAGTGTGCACTGCGCAACGCCATCTGTAGCAAGGTCCACCTAACCACAGATACGTGGACCAGTAAGCACGGCCAGGGACGCTATATCTCCCTAACTGCACACTGGGTAAATGTAGTGGCAGCTGGGCCCCAGGCGGAGAGCTGTTTGGCGCACGTCCTGCCGCCGCCAAGGATCGCAGGGCAACATTCTTTGCCTCCTGTTGCCACCTCCTCCTTCTCGGCTTCCTCCTCCTCTTCTTCCACCTGCTCATCCAGTCAGCCACACACCTTCACCACCAACTTCAGCACAGCCCGGGGTAAACGTCAGCAGGCCATTCTGAAACTCATATGTTTGGGGGACAGGCCCCACACCGCACAGGAGTTGTGGCGGGGTATTGAACAACAGACCGACGAGTGGTTGCTGCCGGTGAGCCTCAAGCCCGGCCTGGTGGTGTGTGATAATGGGCGAAATCTCGTTGCAGCTCTGGGACTAGCCAATTTGACGCACATCCCTTGCTTGGCGCATGTGCTGAATTTGGTGGTGCAGAAGTTCATTCACAACTACCCCGACATGTCAGAGCTGCTGCATAAAGTGCGGGCCGTCTGTTCGCGCTTCCGGCGTTCACATCCTGCCGCTGCTCGCCTGTCTGCGCTACAGCGTAACTTCGGCCTTCCCGCTCACCGCCTCATATGCGACGTGCCCACCAGGTGGAACTCCACCTTGCACATGCTGGACAGACTGTGCGAGCAGCAGCAGGCCATAGTGGAGTTTCAGCTGCAGCACGCACGGGTCAGTCGCACTACAGAACAGCACCACTTCACCACCAATGACTGGGCCTCCATGCGAGACCTGTGTGCCCTGTTGCGCTGTTTCGAGTACTCCACCAACATGGCCAGTGGCGATGACACCGTTATCAGCGTTACAATACCACTTCTATGTCTCCTTGAGAAAACACTTAGGGCGATGATGGAACAGGAGGTGGCCCAGGAGGAGGAGGAGGAGGATGAGGAAGAGGGGTCATTTTTAGCACTTTCAGGCCAGTCTCTTCGAAGTGACTCAGAGGGAGGTTTTTTGCAACAGCAGAGGCCAGGTACAAATGTGGCCAGCCAGGGCCCACTACTGGAGGACGAGGAGGACGAGGATGAGGAGGAGGTGGAGGAGGATGAGGATGAAGCATGGTCACAGCGGGGTGGCACCCAACGCAGCTCGGGTCCATCACTGGTGCGTGGCTGGGGGGAAAGGCAGGACGATGACGATACGCCTCCCACAGAGGACAGCTTGTCCTTACCCCTGGGCAGCCTGGCACACATGAGCGACTACATGCTGCAGTGCCTGCGCAACGACAGCAGAGTTGCCCACATTTTAACCTGTGCGGACTACTGGGTTGCCACCCTGCTGGATCCACGCTACAAAGACAATGTGCCCACCTTACTTCCTGCACTGGAGCGTGATAGGAAGATGCGCGAGTACAAGCGCACGTTGGTAGACGCGCTACTGAGAGCATTCCCAAATGTCACAGGGGAACAAGTGGAAGCCCAAGGCCAAGGCAGAGGAGGAGCAAGAGGTCGCCAAGGCAGCTGTGTCACGGCCATCTCCTCTGAGGGCAGGGTTAGCATGGCAGAGATGTGGAAAACTTTTGTCAACACGCCACAGCTAACTGCACCACCACCTGATACGCAACGTGTTAGCAGGAGGCAACATTTCACTAACATGGTGGAACAGTACGTGTGCACACCCCTCCACGTACTGACTGATGGTTCGGCCCCATTCAACTTCTGGGTCTCTAAATTGTCCACGTGGCCAGAGCTAGCCTTTTATGCCTTGGAGGTGCTGGCCTGCCCGGCAGCCAGCGTTTTGTCTGAACGTGTATTCAGCACGGCAGGGGGCGTCATTACAGACAAACGCAGCCGCCTGTCTACAGCCAATGTGGACAAGCTGACGTTCATAAAAATGAACCAGGCATGGATCCCACAGGACCTGTCCGTCCCTTGTCCAGATTAGACATTAACTACCTCCCCATAACCATATATTATTGGACTCCAGGGCACTTCCTCATTCAATCCTATTTTTATTTTCATTTTACCATTATATTGCGATGCTACCCAAAGTTGAATGAACCTCTCCTCTGCCTGTGTGCTAGGCCTAAATATATGCCAATGGACTGTTGCAGTGGTGGCTGACATGAAGCCTGATTCTCTGCTATGACATGCAGACTAATTCTCTGCTGACATGAAGCCAGATTGTCTGTTACGGGACCTCTCTCCTCTGCCTGGGTGCTGGGCCTAAATTTATGACAATGGACTGTTGCAGTGGTGGCTGACGTGAAGCCTGATTCTCTGCTATGACATGCAGACTGATTCTCTGCTGTCATGAAGCCAGATTGTCTGTTACGGGACCTTTCTCCTCTACCTGGGTTCTGGGCCTAAATTTATGAAAATTGACTCTTACAGTGGTGGGTGACGTGAAGCCTGATTCTCTGCTATGATATGAAGACTGATTCTCTGCTGACATGAAGCCAGATTGTCTGTTACGGGACCTTTCTCCTCTGCCTGGGTTCTGGGCCTAAATTTATGAAAATTGACTCTTACAGTGGTGGGTGACGTGAAGCCTGATTCTCTGCTATGATATGAAGACTGATTCTCTGCTGACATGAAGCCAGATTGTCTGTTACGGGACCTTTCTCCTCTGCCTGGGTTCTGGGCCTAAATTTATGAAAATTGACTCTTACAGTGGTGGGTGACGTGAAGCCTGATTCTCTGCTATGATATGAAGACTGATTCTCTGCTGACATGAAGCCAGATTGTCTGTTACGGGACCTTTCTCCTCTGCCTGGGTTCTGGGCCTAAATTTATGAAAATTGACTCTTACAGTGGTGGGTGACGTGAAGCCTGATTCTCTGCTATGATATGAAGACTGATTCTCTGCTGACATGAAGCCAGATTGTCTGTTACGGGACCTTTCTCCTCTGCCTGGGTTCTGGGCCTAAATTTATGAAAATTGACTCTTACAGTGGTGGGTGACGTGAAGCCTGATTCTCTGCTATGATATGAAGACTGATTCTCTGCTGACATGAAGCCAGATTGTCTGTTACGGGACCTTTCTCCTCTGCCTGGGTTCTGGGCCTAAATTTATGAAAATTGACTCTTACAGTGGTGGGTGACGTGAAGCCTGATTCTCTGCTATGATATGAAGACTGATTCTCTGCTGACATGAAGCCAGATTGTCTGTTACGGGACCTCTCTCCTCTGCCTGGGTGCTGGGCCTAAATATATGCCAATGGACTGTTGCAGTGGTGGCTGACGTGAAGCCTCATTCTCTGCTATGACATGCAGACTAATTCTCTGCTGACATGAAGACAGATTCTCTGTTACGGGACCTCTCTCCTCTGCCTGGGTGCCGGGGCCTAAATATCTGAGAATGGACTGTTCCAGTGGTGGCTGACGTGAAGCCTCATTCTCTGCTATGACATGCAGACTAATTCTCTGCTGACATGAAGACAGATTCTCTGTTACGGGACCTCCCTCCTCTGCCTGGGTGCTGGGCCTAAATATATGCCAATGGACTGTTGCAGTGGTGGCTGACGTGAAGCCTCATTCTCTGCTATGACATGCAGACTAATTCTCTGCTGACATGAAGACAGATTCTCTGTTACGGGACCTCCCTCCTCTGCCTGGGTGCTGGGCCTAAATATATGCCAATGGACTGTTGCAGTGGTGGCTGACGTGAAGCCTCATTCTCTGCTATGACATGCAGACTGATTCTCTGCTGACATGAAGCCAGATTCTCTGTTACGGGACCTCTCTCCTCTGCCTGTGTGTGTGCTGGGCCTAAATATATGCCAATGGACTGTTGCAGTGGTGGCTGACGTGAAGCCTCATTCTCTGCTATGACATGCAGACTGATTCTCTGCTGACATGAAGCCAGATTCTCTGTTACGGGACCTCTCTCCTCTGCCTGTGTGTGTGCTGGGCCTAAATATATGCCAATGGACTGTTGCAGTGGTGGCTGACGTGAAGCCTCATTCTCTGCTATGACATGCAGACTAATTCTCTGCTGACATGAAGACAGATTCTCTGTTACGGGACCTCCCTCCTCTGCCTGGGTGCTGGGCCTAAATATATGCCAATGGACTGTTGCAGTGGTGGCTGACGTGAAGCCTCATTCTCTGCTATGACATGCAGACTAATTCTCTGCTGACATGAAGACAGATTCTCTGTTACGGGACCTCTCTCCTCTGCCTGGGTGCCGGGGCCTAAATATCTGAGAATGGACTGTTCCAGTGGTGGGTGACGGGAAGCCAGATTCTCTGCTATGGAACCTCTCTCCAATTGATTTTGGTTAATTTTTATTTATTTAATTTTTATTTTAATTCATTTCCCTATCCACATTTGTTTGCAGGGGATTTACCTACATGTTGCTGCCTTTTGCAGCCCTCTAGCTCTTTCCTGGGCTGTTTTACAGCCTTTTTAGTGCCGAAAAGTTCGGGTCCCCATTGACTTCAATGGGGTTCGGGTTCGGGACGAAGTTCGGATCGGGTTCGGATCCCGAACCCGAACATTTCCGGGATGTTCGGCCGAACTTCTCGAACCCGAACATCCAGGTGTTCGCTCAACTCTACTGGTAAGCCTCAAAGTTGCCTGATCTGATTTGGATAGCTTGGGGGACCTGCACATCTAGACCATTATGATTATGGTGACACAAAAAAAAACATGGTCATATGGGAAAGACATGCAAATTAGCAGAATCTGTTTTTCAGCTGAAACACTATTTGCATGTCTTTCCCATGTCTTTATATTGTCTATTGTATGTTATAGGTAATGATATAGCATCTATAAAAATAAATTATCAATGGTAGGTAAAATAAAAACTATAAAAAAAAGTACAGAAGATAGATAGCATAATAAGGATTTAAGATTGCAAAGATTTTGTGAACTCTCAAAGTGCCGATATTCGCAATTAAAATATTCACACTTGAGAACACCCGGTGTTCGGCTGAACACCGCGATGTGTCGAGTATCACGATGCTCGAGTCAAAATGGTTTTCGGCCCAGCATGCTCGCCCAACACTACTTAGCAGAAATCTGTCATATAAGCCGGGAGATTGTTCCCAAAGTGTATGTAGAACATGCATCACAAATGTCTAAGCACTCATGAGAATATTACTTATTTAATAAATCATTTAGTGTTACACCACTTTGCTTCATTAGACCACAACATGCATGACCAATCGAATCGTGGTTTCTACATTTTATATTAGATATGACCGATAATGATTATATAGATATTATAAGCACATTGCATATGCAACCATTTCAAAATGTAGTGTTTTTTACCATATTGCACTGGTATCGGTAGGGCTCTAAAAGTACAGGTGACTGACAGACCCTATTACTGCCTGCATGACCATAATCAGAATACAGGCTGCTGTGTGTGGTAGACTTTATTATGCCCAAGGCATAACACTATGGACGTTTGTCTTTTTTCAACCGTATTAACTATGTAACTATCTAGCGTGTTTCCGAGGTAGGACTTGAATGTTGTCTTTATAGTATAAAAGTTAACACCATTAACAACACACAAAACAAATACAGTTTCATGTCATTTTTAGAACATTTCAACTGAATCTTTTTTTTCTCCCCTGCAGTTGAAAATAAAACTCTACCTCGGATCAGTCCGCTATCTGTTTTGCCCCCTCGAGTGGAACGACGCAGAGTCCAGGCTGTCTTTTCTCACACCGCGGGGGAGAACAGCACTTTACTCAACTTCCAGGAGGGCGACGTTATCCTTTTGTTGGTACCAGAGGCCAGAGATGGCTGGCACTATGGAGAGAATGAATCCACCAAAATGTGAGTGGTACATAGAAATGCCAATGGCTTCTCATACAGCAGACTTACTCGCAGTAAGAAGGATATCCTCAAGTCCTGAACCTGTGTATCCCACTCAAAGATATGAATACTTCATATTATAAAACATTTAATAAGATTCATTTGGGTAGGATTAAAGGAGTTTCTGGTTTTATTTAAATGTTTTGCAGCTTTGTAGTATACTTTATGCTTTGTATACTTTATGCTTCCATTTCTCACCATTTTCAAAGTCTCTGCTTGTTATCCATGTGCTCAAGTGTGAGAATTTTAATTGCGCATATCGGCACATTGAGAATTCTTTTTATAGATGCTATATCATTACCTATAACATACAATAGACGACATATAATCACACAAAGGCTGTATGCCAAAAACCGGGTATGTGCAAGCCAACAATCTATCCATAAGACAGGTAGTCAGCATACCTTACAATGGCAGTCTTGTGTGCAATGAGACATATCCATGGTTTATATCATTCCTGCTTATATTGAGAATCTAAAAACTTGTTCTGAGCTACTGCTTCTCACATGTGAGGCCGGCAGATGGGGACGTGTGTACCAGACCACGTGACTGTAATGGGGGATCATCCCTGGTTGTCCAATCCACTTGTCTACTGGGTGGCCAGAACCTATGCAGGACTGCACTTTCTAGAAGAAATGCACTATGAAGCCTGTTAGTATGAATGCTAGTTAGCAATCATCTTTCAGCGTAATGCTGCCGCCTATCACCTGATGAATGAGCAAACGCTTGATCATCGGGCAATCCAAATCTTTTGACATGTTGAAAAAATTCCGTTTGCAGGCGGCAGATTGTGGTGTCTAATCATGATCTGCTGCGGCAAACCACTACACATCATAGGGATGAGCGTTGCACAGTTTTACTAATCCCGTCTAACCTTTAGACAATATAAACCTACACAGCCAAAGATGTGCCAAAGTTTTCACAGTGGCTGAATCTGGATGATACATCTGGTGCATAGTTAGACTGTCTTGGATTTATACTGTCAGGGTTGTCTGAGTTATGAAAAAAATATATAGCACTGTAAATCTGATGGTCAGCAATATATACATAAACTAAGCAAGTTTTAGGCAAAAAGAATTATATTTCCTAATTTCCCTGGTTCTCTTCTGGCCCTTTGTTTACATGCAATAACAATCTCTGAGGTTTTCCTCTTTAATATTTATGCCCCTCCCCCTGCTCTGCAAAGGGAGTGAATAAGTCTGCCCTGAGTGACATGGCTGCCTGCTGGGATACTCAGCAGCATGTTGTATGTGTAGGACTACAAGTTCCAGCTGTACAATGACACTGCTGATACAAACAAGATCTTGCCCCTACACGTGCTTGTGCAATGCTCTGCAGAACTCCTCCAGTCTGTCTGTGTCTGCAGGATGAGGAAGAAAGATCCTCTTCACTGCCTGCAGCTACTCAGGAAAGCCTCCAGCCCTCTCTTCTGCTTAAGGGGTTAAAGTTTTCTGAAGAATCCAGGGAGAGGGAGACACAGGGCAGACAGCAGCAGACGGCAGTTCAGGGGGGCGTGGCCAGCACAGTGAAGTCTGGTTTACAGACACATATCTGCTCTCTCAGGCTTGTGCACGAAACATCATCAGAGCAGGGAGAGAGGCTGACATCACAGGTCATGTGACCCTTCCCCCCCCCCCAGTGAGATCTGAGAAAGCAGCCACTGCAGATACAGTAAGTGCATTGTAAACCCCTTACATTTGCCCAGTTAGAAACATACAAAGGACAAAAAAAAATAACTCGCACAACCCCTTTAATAAATGTGGCGCAGGGCATGTAAGGCTGATGCAATTAATAAATCTCCCCCAATGTATATTAGAAAATGTATATTAGAAAAGGCAGAGTTACTAAATGGGTTACATAGCTCTGTTTTTTTACAAAAGAAGAGAAAGGAGCTGATATCTGTGGTGCTGGGGCTGTTACTACATCCAGTAATATGCTCAATTGGCTAACTGTAGATATGGTCCAAGAGAAGCTAAATAGGGTAAATGTAAACAAGGCTCCAGGTCCAGATGGATTACACCTGAGAGTTCTAAAAGAGCTCAGTTCAATCATTGATGTGCTCCTGTTTATCATTTTTAATAATAATATTATAAGTGATGACCAGCATAGGTTTACCAAGGACAGAAGTTGTCAGACTAACCTGATTTGTTTTTATGAGGAGGTGAGTAGTAGCCTGAACAGAGGGGCGGCTGTGGATGTAGTGTTTCTGGATTTTGCAAAGGCTTTTGATACTGTCCCTCATAAGTAAAGTTTGTAATTGGATTGAAAACTGGTTGAAGGACCGTGTCCAGAGAGTTGTGGTCAATGATTCTTATTCAGAATGGTCCCAGGTTATAAATGGTGTACCCCGAGGTTCAGTGCTGGGCCTTCTATTATTTAATTTATTTATGATATGGAGGATGGGATTCATAGCACCATTTCTATTTTTGCAGATGACACCAAGCTATGTAGTACTGTGCAGTCTATGGAAGGATAAATAGCTAGACCTGCTCTGACTGCTGGTGCTAAATAGTAATATAATGTTGCTAGTTTCTTGGTTACAATCAAAATATCAACAATACCACAAGATAAGTACTTGCCAGTGATGTTGCAGGGTGTAACACTTAGCAGGGATGGTAGCGCTTCCACACTGTGAATCTTCAGTCTTCAGCTTCCTCTACTTGCGTGTGCGGCCCCGGCCGGTGGCTCATGCACGCGAGGGAAGCCACACTAGTAATCTTAGGGAGCAAATCTTCCGTGTGATGTCACACCTAGAGGCTCCGTCTTCTGACTGTTCGGCACGCCTATTTTGCTTTGATGGGCATCTCTGCTCTGCGCTTTGAAAGTGAAATCCTGCGCCTGCGCCGTCCCGTTTAGTGTTCAGCACAGGCGCAGTGAGTGAAGGACGCTTACCTGCTGCTGGCTGTCTTCACTTTCGGGGAGCTCTGTGACATATTCGACACAGGTGCAGTGAGGAAGCCGGCAGCAGGTGAGCACACACCAATAAAGGTTATAGGGTACTAAATACACTAAATTAGTAGCAACAAATTTTAAAGTTAACTTACTTTTATGGAGAAAAGAATGCACAGATAATGCTTAAAAGGTGTTGCCCCATCTGGGACAATTATGGCATATCAATAGGATATGGCAAAAATATCTGATAGGTGCAGGTCTAACCTAATCTCAAGAATGGGGCTCCCAAGAAAATGGAGAGCAAGCCACATATTTGTGGCCTGCATTTACCACCATGGGACTGGCTCGGCCATTTTTGGAAGACCGATAACAGGAAATGGAAAGGATGTGGTACATGAAGACTATACAAGAGGCTACAACACTGATCAGACACAGTTTGTGGCAAAATAAATATTTAAATTTAGTGACTTGGAGGTGACGTCTTCCCCAGAATTATTCTCTATCTGGTTCAGACCATGATGTTGATTTCTCCAGGCCACGACTTGTCACTGTATAGTTTGTCAGCCATAAGTCTTCAGCTTGTTGCTTTACCAACACATCTGCACCCTACATATTAACACAAACACTTTAGTGCCACATGCTGTGTGTTCTGAACATAACAATCATGTCACATACCATACCCCCTGAAAATAAAATGCCACACACAGTACTACTCATGGTAGTGCTCCCTACAGATAGTGCCTTGTACTCTATGCCTCATTTATTTAAGGCTTCTTGCTATGTGCCCGCTCTAGTGCCTTTTGCTATGTGGCTCCATAGTGCGTTATGTTCTCTTCCCCAATACTTTGCTTCATTCTTTGCGCCACCAGTGACTTATCGCTGTGCCCCCATACTGTGTCTCATGCTCTGTTCTCCCATACTATGCTTCTTCTCTGTGCCCCCATACTCTGCCTCATACTCTGTGCCTCCATCCTATGCCTCTTTTCTGTGCTCCCATATTGTGCCTCTTCTCTGTGCCCCCATGTATGCAGTGCACACATTTATAATACTTACCTTTCCCTGTCCCCAACGACGTCCTCAAGCGATGTAGTCCTGGCCTCTTCTGGCCAGACCTGCACCTCAGAAATGTGTCAGTTGGCGTGATGCATCACAACAAAGCGCCGAATGGCTGAGTAGGAACCAGCAGTTCCCATCATTTCAGTGTTGTCACAGTATATGAATAATAAACCCAGTTATGTTATAGCATAGGGATAGAAAAAAGTCATATTACATGTATAATAAACCCAGTGATGTCACAATACCTGGATAATAAGCACAGGGATATCATAGTACATGTATAATAAACTCAGTGATGTCACAATACCTGGATAATTGTCACGACCCTGGGTCTTAGTCGTGACTCCTTGGGAGCCGCATGCAGTTACCCGCGGTTTTGGTGTTGTGACAACCGCAGCTGGGGGCACTTAGTGGTTTGCCTCAGGTGCGGTTGCCGCGGATAACACGCATGCGTGCGGTTGCCCTTGGCAATGTTTTTTATGGGCACTTCCTTGTTTGTTTGTTGTGCACGAGGTGATGTTTAGTATGCACCTGGACTCCTCCCTTCACCTGCGGTTGTCCGCGGCAACGTCTGGTGATGTTTGCATGCTGTGGAAGTGTCTCGGCCTGTTGGCTGTTCTGGAGGACACGGTTGCCACGCATGCCGTTGCCGTCGGAGACAGGTGAGTGAGGTTGTGTGCTTTCCCCTTTATGTGAGTTTCCCTTCTGTGGTGCTTGAAGGGTTCATTTCCTTCCCAGTGTGTGTGTGATGTCACTGGGTGTGTTCTGACCGTTGGGTGTGGCCTCTTGGCCTATAAAGCCTCAGTCCCTGGCTGGGTTCAGTAGGTTGCTCTCAGCCATGCTGGCTGGAGCAGCCTCCTGTCTCCTCCATCTGCCTGGTGGGGACCATCCTTCTGGTCATAAACCTTTGTTACCTTGTCTGATGTTATGTTTATGTTTATGTGTATGTGGTTGCTGGCTTGTTGCACCTTATGGTTCCCTGGTTCCCTGTGTGATGTATGGTGTGTGCTGTTGTCTTTTCTGTTGTTGTAGACAGACAGCACTTTCGGTTGGGTTCCGGGCGGTGTGTTTGTGGCAGGTAGGTGAGGTTGTAGTTCCACCTACCTGCCACTGCCATAAGTGGTATTGGATTCCCCTTATTACCAGCTTGGTCTTTCTAGGCTCCTGTTCCTCCGTGTTCTGGAGGAACAGGTAGTCTATCCAGCTCCTAGCCTAGGGACCTGCGGAGGGATAGTAGGGACCCGAGGTTCCTGCGCATGGGTCCTCCTACCCTAAAGGTCGGCCCATGCAGGTTAGGAGTTAGGGTCAGATCAGGGAGACTTTAGGAGGTGACCTGCTCCCTGATCCTGTGGTCTTGCAGCGACCAAACATCTCCGGGTACCGCACGGCTGGGGGTTTCCCCCACCGCCAGTCATGACAATAATAAACACAGTGATATCATAGTACATGTATAATAAACACAGTGATATCATAGTACATGTATAATAACACAGTGATATCATAGTACATGTATAATAACACAGTGATATCATAGTACATGTATAATAAACCCAGTGATGTTACAGTGCAGGAATAAGAAACAGTGATTTCACAGCACAGAGATAGAAAACACGGTGATGTCATGGTAAAGAGATAAGAAACCCAGTGATGTCATCAAACAATTTGAATAAACCCAGTGATGTCACAGCATAGAGATAACAAGCACAGTGATGTCAAAATACAGTCCTGATCAAAAGTTTAAGACCACTTGAAAAATGGCAAAAAATCATATTGTACATTGTTAGATCTTAACAAGGTTCCAAGTAGAGCTTTAACATGCAACAAGAAGAAATGAGAGTGAGACAAAACATTTTTTGAGCATTCAATTAATTGAAAATAACGATTAAACTGAAACAGGCTGTTTTTTAGCTGATCCAAATTTTAGGACCACATGCCTCTAAAAGGCCAAATCTGTGCAAAGATGTGGATTCATTGTCATTTTCTGTCAGGTAGTCACACGTTGTGTTGGCAAAGGCAAAAAAAAACTCTCCCTTTTTGAACGTCGTCGGGTTGCAGCCCCATAACCTTAAGACGGCATCTGAGACTGAAGGGCTTCAAAAACAAAAAACGTCTTCAAAGACCTCGTCTCCTTGAATGCCACAGAACTGCTCGTTTGGACTTTGCAAGAGAGCACCAAACATAGGACATTCAAAGGTGGAAGAAAGTTTTATTCTCTGATGAGAATTTTTTTTAACCTTGATGGTCCTGATGATTTCCATCGTTGACAAGCAGATCCCACCTGAGATGTTTTCTACGTGCCACAGTGGAGGGGGCGCCATAATGGTCTGGGGTGCTTTTTCCTTCAGTGGAACAATGGAGCTTCAGGAAGTGCAGGGGCGTCAAACGGCCGCTGGCTATGTCCAGATGTTGCAGAGAGCATTCCTCATGACTGAGGGCCCTCGTCTGTGTGGTAACGACTGGGTTTTTCAACAGGACAACGCTACAGTACACAATGCCCGCAGGACAAGGGACTTCTTCCAGGAGAATAACATCACTCTTTTGGCCCATCCTGCTTGTTCCCCTGATCTTAATCCAATTAAGAACCTTTGGGGATGGATGGCAAGGGAAGTTTACAAAAATGGACAACAGTTCCAGACAGATGGCCTTCGTGCGGCCGTCTTCACCACTTGGAGAAATGTTCCCACTCACCTCATGGAAACGCTTGCATCAAGCATGCCGAAACAAATTTTTGAAGTGATAAACAATAACGGCGGAGCTACTCATTACTGAGTTCATGTTTGGAAGTTGGATTTCTGTTTTGGGGGGGTTTAGTTTTTTTTTTTGGGAGGTGTGGTCCTAAACTTTTGATCAGCTGAAAAACAGCCTGTTTCAGTTTATTAATTGTTTTCATTAAATTGAATGCTCAAAAAATGTTTTGTCTCACTCCCATTTCTTCTTGTTGCACGTTGAAGCTCTACTTGGAACCTTGTTAAGATCCAGCCATGCTAAATATGATTTTTTGCAATTTTTCAAGTGGGCTTAAACTTTTGATCAGGACTGCATATAAATAATAAACAAAGTTATGTCACAGTACATGGATTATAAACCCAGTGATGTCACAGCACAGGCATAATAAAAACAATAATGCCACAGTACAGGGTGTTAGTAGAGGGATAGCAAAACTAAGTAAAATTCTGTGTGCAAGTAAGCCAACCAATATATAAATAATATATACAGTATATGTGTGTAATGGTATAAATAAAAACTATAGCTCATCCCATCACAGTATACTTCTAATAAACCCAGTGATGCTATGGCACACGGATATAGATCATCATTTATTTTACTTTACCTTACTTTTATTGCTGATATAGAATTACCCATTTGCTGTTGTAATAATTGAAGTATTGATGCCTCCTGGTGGAAAAACTGAATACTGCATGCCAAATAAGAGCATCAAGACAGAACAAGGGCAAATTTGGCCACAAATAGTTGTGTGTAAATAACCAATAGCAGTTGTGTGAGCCCCCAGAATTCAGAACACGCACAGTGTGACCTGAAGTCTGGGGCCGGGATGCAGCAGGGTGGGCCAAATTCTATATCCACCTTCCCATCACTACAGAACATACAGGGTAATACAGCGCCCCATACCTCTTACATCCAGTGATGTCCCCTCTGATGTAGATGTTCTCTTTCCTCGTCTTCTCCTTTCAGACCTTCAGACCAGACTAGACCACCAGTTTTCAGCCATTTCTTGTCTCTGCAGTTTGACAAACAAAATCTTAGTTTACTACTTTTCCATCATCCTCCTATCTTCTGGACAAATCATCCTACTACCCCCAATACTGTGCCGCTGTGCTCCCTAATACTATACTGCAGAAACAGATAAACCCCCTGATAATACTAGTACCACACAGATAATGCCCCCTTCAACAATTATTGGTACACAGTGCCCTAAAATAGCTGCACCCAGCAAATAGTGCCCCTGTGTAAGCTGATACTGTGCCAAGGTGCCCCCACAGTAATAGTGCTCCCAAAAGTCCCACCAATAGTAATAATTCTCTGCTAGAGCACAGATGGTAGTAATAGTGCTCCTACAGTGCCCCTAACATGTCCCCACTGTGCCCCAGAAGTAATAATGCTCCCATAGTGCCCATACTAGTAATCATGTTCCCCATAGACCCCCAGTTGTAATGAAGCCCATCATAATGCCCCCCCCCCAGTAGTAAATATTCTTCTTATAATATGCCAGTGAAAAAATACCACCTTATAATGCCCCCAGTTGAGCTAATGTCCCTATAGTGCCCCTATAATGTGCCAGTATAAAATACCCCTATATAGTGCCTCCAGTAAATGGCCCCATATTGCTCGTCTCCCCCCTTCCTTCTAGTGCCCCCCATAATGTACCAGTATAAAATGTCCCATATATAGTGCCCCAGTAGATGCCCTCAGTGTTCCCCATAATTTGCAAGTATAAAATACCCCTTCTTAGTGCCCCCATAGATGAGCCCATAGTACTCCTCTCTCCCCTTCCCCATGGTACCCACCATAATGTGCCCCAGTATAAAATGCCCCTATACAGAGACCCCCATATAAAATACCACTTCTTTCTGGCCTCAGTGAATTCCCCCATAGTACCCCCAATAATGTGCCAGTAAGAAGTGTCCCCATACATGCCCCCCAATAATGTGCCAGTAACAAGTGCCCCCATAGATGCCCCCCAATCATGTGCCAGTAACAAGTGCCCCCCCGTAATCATGTGCCAGTAAGTAGTACCATATAAAAAAAATAAACACTTATACTTACCTCCATCAGGCCGTCAGCGATGCGAGGCAGGCCTCTTTCGGCCTGTATCCCACGCTGTACGGCTCAGGCCTACAGCCTGTACGGTCTAGTGCCTGCAGCCTATCAGAGGAACGGGAAGGGAGACGCCTCTCCCCTGCCCCGCCGCAGCACACCCATCTGTATCACTGTCCTGAGGATCGTCCACGGACGTCTGCATGAGGCTTTAAAGAGTAACTCTCACCTCTCTTCCACATCTGTTTTAGTGAGTACATGTATTTTTCAAGTAATGTCAGCAGCTGTTCTAAGCTGAATGTGCCTGCACTCGTCAGATCACAGGCATTACACAGGCGGGCAGTACCAGCATGGGAGACTGGCTGGGAATCTAATAGCACATGGCAGTGAGGGTTGTAAGTAGTCTGACAATGCTGTATAATTGATCTGATAAAGGTTAAACTTAAAGGGAACCTGTCACTGGGATTTTGTGTATAAAGCTGAGGACATGGGCTGCTAGATGGCCGCTAGTACATCCGCAATACCCAGTCCCCATAGCTCTGTGTGCTTTTATTGTGTGGCTGAGAGCGGCTGAAATTTAGACACTTACCTCGGGTGGGTGACGGGAGACGGTGGGGGCCTAGTGGTCCTGGCGGGTGGCCCACCCGCTGTTGTGCCTTTTTCTTGCCTGGGAGGGCGGTGGACCCCGCAGTGGATTCCGGTGGACTGCGGTGTCTGGTTGTAAAAGCCGGTGAGTCGTCTGTGGAGGCTGGACTTGGATGCTGTGGAGTCTGGAGAGCCGAGTCCTTCCGTGTGCCTGAGAGGGGATAAGGCCACAGATAAATGCCAGCTGAGGTTTCCAGAGCCACCCGCGATTGTTAGGTGCCTCTGTTTGCCTCGGTTTGTGTGTCTGGACGGATTTGCCCTCTGGATAAAGATCATGCGCTGGGAGGCATTTAGCTGGGCGATTTGATAAATCTGTTTGCTGGGTGGAACTGGCATACTTGGGGGGCTCCATTGGGAGGGCAGGACCGCGAGGTCCGAGGAGGCTTCTGCCGGATTCACCGAAGGTGAATTATATTTCAAATTCTTATCCAGCAAGATCTCTAGATATACAGTGGCTTTTGCTTGTATGTTCTTTTGCTACATGACCCAGACTGACATTTGGGGTTAAAGGAGACCTCCGCCTGTATATTCTGTATTGCCTGTATATTGTGACCTTAATTTGGTATAGCTGCGGGAGTGTTTATGTATACAGCTGAACATCTCTTATAGTTAACGCAGGGTATTTCCCATGTAGATCCGGATTGCCAGTGGATCTGGTATTGGAAATCCTCCTATGTTTCATATTGTCTGGCTCTAATATTAAGTTTCTTTTTTGTGGTAACTGTATGTACAGTGGTTTTCTATTAGGCTCCCTAAAATGCCGCCTAAGTATCGTAAATCAAGACGGATGTCCTCGCCGAAAGGTGGCCGGGGGGAGGGCACCCAGGCTCGATTAGAATCATTTTTGAAGTCACCACCACCACCTAAAACCCGGGGATGTGTGCAAAGATCTGTCCCACAGGTCGAGCAGGGAGTGGTTAATACGGACCGGTCAGAGTTGGGTACTTTAAAAGCTAGCACGCCCCAGAGTGAAGGTTTTGAGAGTATTAATAAAAAAACTTTCGGATATATTGGAAGTAGTAAATTCTACTAGCACCTCCGTTGCAGAGTTGGCCTTTTCCCTCTCAGTAGTACAAGGAGATGTCACGATAATCAGAGATGAGATGACCAAATTGAGACTGAAGGTGAAGGAACTGGAATCTGTTGTTAACTCTGCCACTTTAGAGAACAGTTGTCCCGGATGGTGTTACAGAAAACTAGAAGACACAAATGAAGATCCGACTGACTTGATCCAAAATTAAGGAACAAAAGGGTAAGCCCTGTAACAGCCCTAGCTCTCTCCCTTACTGCTAAGCCTATGCAAAAATCTCAATGGTAGAAAATTGCATACCCTCGTTCCTCGACTGTATGACACCTGAACACCCTATAATAGTGAGGGTACACGACCACCGGCTCCCTACACTTAATACGGAGGGAGTCAGGGTCACCTAGGATCAAGCCCACAGAAATAAAGAAACAGACTTATCTTGTGGATGCAGCAGTAACAGCTTCTAGCATCAGCACCAGTATGGGGAGGAGATATATAGGGAGGAAATCACTGCTGATAGATGACAGCTGGGAGAGGGAGGAGAGATGTCAAAACAAAAGCAAAACAAAAGAAGATCATGAGATCATGCAGAAGGTACTGAAGAACGTCTAACAGAACTTCTCAAACATCTGGTGGTGACAACAGTCTATTAAAAAAGAGACTAGAAGAGGTAGATGAGGATCGTTCCTGGCTCATAAGGAAAGTGACAGATCGGGAGCATAGGTCTCGTAGATACAACTTGCGACTGGTAGGTTTCCCAGAAGGAGCAGAACAGGATAATCCTCCTAATTTTATCCAAAAATGGCTGGTTGAAAATCTAGGGCCAGATCACGATGCATCTACCTTTTGTGTGGAAAGTGCCCACAGAATCCCCTCTAAAAAACTTCCTCCAGGGCCCCCCCTAGGGCAATCTTGGCGAAACTAGTTTGCTCAAAGGACCGGGACTGGGTACTTAGACGTAAAAGAGAAGTATTGGATACATATTTTGATGGTAATCTGATATCAATATACCTAGATTTTTTGCGTGAGACCCAAACTAAAAGAAGATCCTTTTTGGACGTTAAAAAAAGATTGACTGCAGCTAACATTAAGTACTCAATGCTATATCCAGCCAAATTGAGGGTGATACACAAGGATTCGGTCCGCTTCTTTTCTATACAGGCGGATGTTGTTCAATTGCTGGACTCGATGGGGCTATAAAGAAAAATATAAATGTGGGGAGGAGGGAGGTTAATGGGGGAAGTGGCCGGGGGGGAGGTTTGGTGGATTGGAAGAAGTTGATGGGTAATGTGATATTCCTTATCAACCATGGATTTCTTTTTTTGGGGGTGGGTATAAGGGAGGGATTGGCTATCGTCACTTGATTTCTAGGTCTACGTGTATCTCTCCTAGATGGGGGACCGGGATTGTCATTTATACACTGCTTATGCCACGTAATATTCTATTCTGGAATGTGAGACGGTTGGGAGACAGAGTGAAGAGGACGGTGGTGTTTGATCTTATGGCCCGTCATTTTGCCGGCAATTGTGGTATTTTTAGAAACCCACGCAACAGTAGATAGGCTCTATACATTGAAAAGAAAATGGGCTTCGTTGGAATATCATGCTTACTTCTCCTGTTATGCAAGAGGGGTTAGTGTATATATTCACTGTGGGATGGAATTTCTACCGGTGGGTAACATGATTGATAAAGTAGAGAGATTTGTCTTCCTGCATGGGTTTTGGAAAGGGCAGGAGATTATATTGGCATTTATCTATATTCCTCCACCATATAAATCAACTGTCTTTTCTTTATTATCTAAATACCTAGCCACAAAAAATCAATGTCCATTATTAATAGCCAGAGATTTTAATGCTGATCCTGAGTTGGATCGTTTTTCTGCCTCTCCTGGGCGAGGTCGGACTGGATCTCCTTTGATTACTATTTGCCGGGAGCTGGCGCTAGTTGATACCTCTATGGCAATAAGAAAATTTTCTCTTGCTTTAGCCAGTCCTACGGGTCCATGTCCCGTATTGATCTGGCTTTTGCAAGCCGTGATTTGAGTCATCAAATTGTGAAAATGAAGTATGAACCTCATTCCACCAGCCACTATTTGGGGGTTAAGATTGGGGTTCCCATAAATAGGTTTTATGATCTGAATTTGGCCCCGGTTTTAAATAAAGTTAAGTCTAAAATATGCACTTGGCAGAAATTGATATTGGCACAGACGGATCGAATAGCGCTGGTCAAAATTATAATCCTGCCTATTGTGATGTACCCGATTTGTGTGCCTCCCCTGTTTGGATCGATGATCTTTTCTTTTATTGATTGGAGACTCTTATTAACGATCTAATATGGGGAAGGAAGAGGGTGAGGATAAAACAGAGTTACTTATGGCTGTCGGAATCAGATGGTGGGCTATCATTTCCTTTTTTTCAAGGATATTATTTATGTGCACAGGTTCAGCGTTGTTGTAAATTTAAAGAGGGTGTATTAGCACAATATTTGACGCAGGGTTTGGAAAAACCAATAGAGAATATTTTGACATGTTTGGAATCTGGTTATTTGGGAGTGAGGAAGTCCCTATTGATCCCTTGGACCCTACAGATGGTTTGGAAAAGGCTTAAGAGGATTCTGAAAGTCTCCTGCTCTTTTGCTTTCACCCCTCTGTGGGAGAACAGGAATCTGGTGGAATTCTCCAAAATCACAGATTTTGTTTATTGGCTACGTAGGGGGGTTGTTAATGTGTGTCATCTTTTTGTTGTTGGACACTTTAAATCCTTTTCGGATCATAATTTCATTGATAGTACAGCATTAGATGTGTTTAAGTATTCACGTTTAAAGCACGTTTATGAGGCTTCTAGGAATAATGGGTATATTTTTCCACGGGAGAATGTATTTTTTTATTATTGTAATGCCCAGACAGATGAGAGGGTTAAGATAGCAAGTCTATACAGTAAACTTCGAACGGCACTGGCAACTGTAACTCTATTTAAAAGCTCAAGTAAATGGGAACAAGAGTTGCATTGCCCACCATTACAATGGACTAGTATTTATAGAAACATAAGAAAGGCTACAATCTCTAATGCTCACAGATGAATTAAATTTAAAATCTTGCATCGGCTGTACTATACGGCAAAAATCCAAGCAAAGTTCCCCCAAAATAAAGTCAGAGACTGTTGCTGTCCTAAATGTGGATATGTGAACGCGGATTTCAGGTATTTACTTTGGGAATGTAGTAAAATAAAAAGGTACTGGGAACAGGTTTTTGTAGCTTTACAAAAGGAGTCCTCTTCGACATATAGCCCTGGGATGTTGATAGTGATGTTGGGATATTATGCTCTAGACACGGAGGTCCCGGCCCGGGTAAGACAGATCTGGATGAGGGGTCTGATGGTGGCAAAAGTTAATTTAGGTAAATATTGGGGGTCTGTCTCCCCACCCTCGTTAAATGAATGGATCCTGTACCTTCAACAAATTAAAGTCTATGAGGATATGGAAAGGAAACGGAGAGCGGCACGTGTGACTGTTCAGACATAGTTACTAGTGTAATTATGTCTGTATTTATCAGAGCCACAGCAACGACAGCCAATTGGGGGTGGGGGGGGGGGGGGGTTATAGTTTTATTTGTTGTGTTAATTGTGAATCTACAGTTATATTCACAATCTATGCAGGAGTCTGTGGTATGTTATAGGGTAGTTGACTATTGTTATATAGTGACTATCCTGTATTGGCTGTCTTTTCTATTATAATATGTTGTTGTTTTGTATCGTGAAGAAAATAATACAAAAATGGAAATAAATAAATAAATATTGTAAGAGCCCACACAGATGGTGGGGGAGGGTCAAGATGGAGCTGAGTCCGACATTAATACCTTGACTGCTATGTCAGCAGCATTCCCCTTGCGTCAGTGGCAGGTAGCGTGAATGTATTGTCATGCTGCATTATTAAAACTCTCCACTATTAGTAAATTGCTTTTTATGTTATATATTAATGCGGGGACTTCACTTTAAAGGGGTTGTCCGACCAAAATGTAAAATTAAGTGAAATAAAGGAGTCACTCAACTTTTATGAAAGGCCTGCTATTCCAGCGCTGAGGCTCAAATCCTCACCATTTCTGGTCCACATCGGACCAAAGTGATGGCGTGTTTTCCCATTCACAGAAACGCTGCATTCAATCACTGGCTTTAGCGGTCATGTGCCAAGAACAACACATAAGAACAAGGAGCTCAGCGGTCACCTCCTGCGACTGCTGCAGCCAATCACTGGCTGCAGTGGCTCAGTGAATGGCAACAGCAGGTCATCATTTCCGGTACAGCAGAGACTGGAAACAGCGGGAAGGGAGCTGAAGCGCTTTCATAGGGGCTTTCATATGGTGAATCTTTTTTTACTTGTTTTAAACATTCCACCAGCCTTTACTTAATTTAACTTTTTGGTCAGACAACCTTTGTAAGACAACATGCACATGGGTGAGTTACAGTTCCATTTTGTAGTGATTCATGAGACTTCTACATGACTCTGATTTCATATAGATGCATGAGACTTCTACTGTACCTCTGTATGACTCTGATTTCATATAGATGCACGAGACTGCTACTGTACCTCTGTATGACTCTGATTTCATGTAGATGGATGGGACCTCTACTGTACCTCTGTATGACTCTGATTCCATATAGATGCATGGGACCTCTACTGTTCCTCTCTATGACTCTGATTTCATATAGATGCATGGGACCTCTACTGTTCCTCTGTATGACTCTGATTCCATATAGATGCATGGGACCTCTACTGTACCTCTGTATGACTCTGATTTCATATAGATGCATGAGACTTCTACTGTACCTCTGTATGACTCTGATTTCATGTAGATGGATGGGACCTCTACTGTACCTCTGTATGACTCTGATTCCATATAGATGCATGGGACCTCTACTGTTCCTCTGTATGACTCTGATTCCATATAGATGCATGGGACCTCTACTGTACCTCTGTATGACTCTGATTTCATATAGATGCATGAGACTTCTACTGTACCTCTGTATGACTCTGATTTCATGTAGATGGATGGGACCTCTACTGTACCTCTGTATGACTCTGATTCCATATAGATGCATGGGACCTCTACTGTACCTCTGTATGACTCTGATTTCATATAGATGCATGAGACTTCTACTGTACCTCTGTATGACTCTGATTTCATATAGATGCATGAGACTTCTACTTTACCTCTGTATGACTCTGATTTCATATAGATGCATGAGACTTCTACTGTACCTCTGTATGACTCTTATTTAATATAGATACATGAGACCTCTACTGTACTTCTGTATGACTCTGATTTCATATAGATGCATAGGACCCTACTGTACTTCTGTATGACTCTGATTTCATATAGATACATAGGACATCTACCATACTTGTGTATGACTGATTTCATATAGATGCATGAGACTTCTACCGTACTTCCGTATGACTCTGATTTCATATAGATGCATAGGACATCTACCATACTTCTGTATGACTCTGATTCCATATAGATGCATAGGACCCTACTGTACTTCTGTATGACTCTGATTTCATATAGATACATGGGACTTCTACTGTACCTCTGTATGACTCTGATTTCATATAGATGCATGAGACTTCTACTGTACCTCTGTATGACTCTGATTTCATATAGATGCATAGGACCTCTACTTTACCTCTGTATGACTCTTATTTAATATAGATACATGAGACCTCTACTGTACTTCTGTATGACTCTGATTTCATATAGATGCATAGGACCCTACTGTACTTCTGTACGACTCTGATTTCATATAGATACATAGGACATCTACCATACTTGTGTATGACTGATTTCATATAGATACATAGGACATCTACCATACTTGTGTATGACTGATTTCATATAGATGCATGAGACTTCTACCGTACTTCCGTATGACTCTGATTTCATAAAGATGCATAGGACATCTACCATACTTCTGTATGACTGATTTCATATAGATGCATAGGACATCTACCATACTTCTGTATGACTCTGATTCCATATAGATGCATGGGACATCTACCATACTTCTGTATGACTCTGATTTCATATAGATGCTGATTTTCTTTTTGTGTAAGATTCCTTCGGTTGGCTTATGTATGTAGGTATTCTCCTATAGAAGCATTGCTTCTAAAGAATATCTGTGTACATACTGCACATGATGGGGCCTCTACAGAGGTTGTGCAGCTCAATTCTATATGTATTTACAAAGGGTCTATAGACTGCACATTGATGGGTACAGGAAGTCTATTGTGTGTGTAAAACATAAGGAAACATAGTTTTTTTTCTTCTCTTGATAGGAAAGGATGGTTCCCATTTTCCTACACTCGGCCTCTTCCACCGGCAGATAACACAGAAAAACATGGCTCAAAGTAAGACATTCTTTGATGTTTGTGGGTTTAGTGCTGCATCCTAGTCCTCTCCTCAAAGCACTGACAAATAGATGGTCATTGCTTATTACTTACTTTTAGTAATTGTTACATTCATTCTCCCTCCTAAAAACATCCATCCTCATACCTGTATCTAACATGATCTTGCTTTCTTGCAGTTTTCCGCTTAGTAAATTGAACAGTAGCAGCACTGGAAATCTGGATAAAGTTGGTGTGTCCATCCCTGAGTGTGAAAGTGTCCGGATAGAAGCGGTCAGATATACCCCCTCACCTCGCACAAGCACCTTCCGCCAGCGGCCGTACAGCATGATCAGTCCTGACCTAGTGCAAGTAAGTATGTAGATGACAATGTAATGGAGAGTCTGTTATGAGGGTACACATGTATGTCAGGTGGATTTGTCCTGTCCATAATTGGCGGGGAAGGGTATGATCCGCCACTCTTTTCTCCCACTTCCTCAGGAATTCTTGTACCTGGTGAGCTTGCATGTTATAAGGGGATCGCTGGATATTTATTGTCAGCACTTACAGCTACTCTACGCATGACATGAGACATCACATACATGTCCATTTTTGTAAATACTTGTATTCCTCATGAAACAATTCTGGATATTTTTTAGAGCTCTGTGTTATGCCATTCCTCTTTTATTCCTTCTGGAAATTAATGAATATATTGACAACCTGGGTGTTACCAGTTGGGGTGTCTCTCTAACACCATCCAATCACTGCTGACAGCGTCAGACTGTACAGAAACACACCACTTTAACAAGGGAGAATGATAACAGCTATTGTCAATATTTAGGAGGAATAACAGAGGAATGACACAATGCAGAGTTAATAGATAATAGAACAATAGATTCTTCAGAACTGTTATTTCATGAGAAATATAAGTATTCACTAGTACAGACATGTCAGGAGTGGTGTCAGGCCCCCTTTATGGAGGGTGTGTAGTAGATATCGCTCTTCTTGTAGCCAGAACTATAATGCCAGCGTATGAACCATTGTCCAAATGATGACGGTCTGAAAGCAGTGGACATCCTGACCTCCACTGATCAGATATGGGTGGTATATCCTAATGACATGCCACCAATGTCTGCGATGAGACATCCCAGATAATGAAAAATGTCGTCAAGTGTAACTATTTAAAAATAGCCATGATGGATCCATCTCTAAAATCATTGTAAGTCGATAACGTGACTATCTGGAGGAACGGCACGACACCAGAGCGCAAGGAAGTCTTTGGACAGTGCATTGGTCCTTATCCTAATGGGCTCCTGATAATGACGACCGTGTCTGAGGCTAAGTGGGATGTATCTGATTGGTCCGTTTGAACCCTTGCACCTATCAGTATTTGCGCTATCTGGTTCCGTAAACTCCATTTGTATCATGTTATAATATAAATGCATCACAATATATCATAATTATTTTTTACTAAGACGGTTCACCCATGACTGTTTATTCACCCCATGATGAACCTAAAAATAGGGGAAACACGTCGGGGATTATGCTTTAAAAAGCCTGGGAACATATGATCATCGTTACGTTTCCATGGGGCTTTTTCTATGGTGCCAGAGGTGGCATCCACACCGTCGCACCTTATGTCTTTTTTTTTGGGCTACTGTTAAAACAGGCGATAACTAACCTGTGACACTAGCTGTATCCGTCTTATATACAGGTTGCCAGAGTTTTTTGGGTCATTGAGAGGAGGGTGTGCGTAGGGCAGTCAGTCCAGGTTCGAGGACAGGGAGTCTCCACCACCAGGGGACGTCCCTGGGCTGAGGTTTTATAGAGGGTGAACGTAGGGATAGGATAGACGCTCTAATACTCCCCATGCTGCCTTATGTACACCAACCTCTATAACCATATCAGTGGTAGGTAACTCTGTATATGACGGATCTCAGTAGCGGAAAGGGAAAGCGCAGGTGTGAAAGTAGCCTTATACTGATATGTTACTATGTAACAATCCAATAACACAAATCTTCTGTTTTTTAGTTAGCAAATGAATTTGGAAGCCCAGCACCATCTCCTTCCAGGTGAGCAGAACTAAGAAGAAAGAAACCTTGTAAAGTGGTTGTCTGAGATTTTGATATTGATGACTTATCCTCAGGACAGGTCATCATTTTATGATCGGTGGGGGTGCGACTCCCGTCACACTTGCTGATCAACTGTTTGAAGAGACCTCGGTGCTCCAGTGAGCGCCGCATCCTCTACCTAAGCCGTGTGATGTCACATTCCTCCGCCACATGGCCTACGCGCAGCTCAGTACCATTAAAGTGAATGGGGCTGGGCTGCAATACCAAGGACAGCTGCTATCCAATGGACATCGCCGTTCTTGGTAAGCTGCAAGCGCCACAGCCTGTCAAACAGATGATTGGCAAGTGCGCCTTAGGCCTCATGCACACGACCGTTGTGTGCACCCGTGGCCGTTGTGCCGTTTTCCGTTTTTTTCTGCGGCTCCATTGACTTTCAATGGGGCCGTAGAAAACTCGGCTTGTGCACCGTTTTTACACCGCGCCCGTGACCCGTGTTTCGAGGCCGTGAAAAAAATATAACCTGTCCTATTTTTTTCACGGCCAACGGTTCACGGGCCCATTCAAGTCAATGGGTCCGTGAAAGAACACGGATGCACACAAGATTGGCATCCGTGTCCGTGATCCGTGGCCATAGGTTGCTTTCATACAGACGGATCCGAAGATCCGTCTGCATAAAAGCTTTTTCTGATCTAAGTTTTCACTTCGTGAAAACTCATTTCCGACAGTATATTCTAACACAGAAGCGTTCCCATGGTGATGGGGACGCTTCTAGTTAGAATACACTGCAAACTTTGTACAAGACTGCCCCCTGCTGCCTGGCAGCACCCGATCTCTTACAGGGGGATATGATAGCACAATTAACCCCTTCAGGTGTGGCACCTAAAGGGGTTAATTGTACTATCATATTCCCCTGTAAGAGATCAGGGCTGCCAGGCAGCAGGGGGCAGACCCCCTCCCCAGTTTGAATATCGTTGGTGGCACAGTGTGCCAACCACCATCGCCCCCCCTCCCTCCCTCTATTGTATTAAATCGTTGGTGGCACAGTGTGCCAACCACCATCGGCCCCCCTCCCTCCCTCTATTGTATTAAATCGTTGGTGGCACAGTGTGCCAACCACCATCGCCCCCCCCGCCACCCCCCTCTCCCTCTATAGCAGTAACATTGGTGGCAGTGTGCGGTCTCAACAGTAGAAGATTCATACTTACCTGCTTGCTGCTGCGATGTCTGTGAACGGCCGGGAGCTCCTCCTACTGGTAAGTGACAGTTCTTTAGCAATGCGCCGCACAGACCTTTCACTTACCAGTAGGAGGAGCTCCCGGCCGGACACAGACATCGCAGCAGCAAGCCGGTAAGTATGAATCTTCTACTGTTGAGACCGCACACTGCCACCAATGTTACTGCTATAGAGGGAGGGGGGGGGGCGATGGTGGTTGGCACACTGTGCCACCAACGATTTAATACAATAGAGGGAGGGAGGGGGGGGGCGATGGTGGTTGGCACACTGTGCCACCAACGATATTCAAACTGGGGAGGGGGGGGGGGCTGCCCCCTGCTGCCTGGCAGCCCTGATCTCCTACAGGGGAATATGATAGTACAATTAACCCCTTTAGGTGCCGCACCTAAAGGGGTTAATTGTGCTATCATATCCCCCAGTAAGAGATCGGGTGCTGCCAGGCAGCAGGGGGCAGTCTTGTACAAAGTTTGTAGTGTATTCTAACCTGAAGCGTCCCCATCACCATGGGAACGCCTCTGTGTTAGAATATACTGTCGGATCTGAGGTTCACGAAGTAGCTCATATCCGACAGTATATTCTAACATAGAGGCGTTCCCATGGTGATGGGGACGCTTCAAGTTAAAATATACCATCGGATTGGAGAAAACTCCAATCCGATGGTATAAAAGAACTCCAGACTTTACATTGAAAGTCAATGGGGACGGATCCGTTTGAAATGGCACCATATTGTGTCAACATCAAACGGATCCGTCCCCATTGACTTGCATTGTAATTCAGGACGGATCCGTTTGGCTCCGCACGGCCAGGCGGACACCAAAACGACTTTTTTTTCATGTCCGTGGATCCTCCAAAAATCAAGGAAGACCCACGGACGAAAAAACGGTCACGGATCACGGACCCACGGACCCCGTTTTTGCGGACCGTGAAAAAAAAACTGTCGTGTGCATGAGGCCTTACCCAATATAATCTAGACATATATATATATATATATATATATATATATATATATATATATATATATATATATACGGTACATAATAATAAATAATATTAATATAATAATATGTAATAATAATATGAATAATAGTTCTAAACATAACTTTTAAAGGGGTTTTGTGACTTTTTACAAAATGTACCCTAAGCCACCAAGCTCATGAAATAATAATAAAAGAATATATACCCACCCATTTCACACCGTACCACCTACAGCGCTAGCACTCCCATCCTACCCGCGGGGCTTTGATTGATAGGCTGCCTCGAAGACATGCCTGCATAATATACCTGAACACTGCAGCCAATCACTGGCCTTAGCAGTCTTGTGGTATATACTGCTGAGGTCAGTGATTGGCTGCAGTGGTGTCTGGTGTATAATAGCATGTCACCTATGCAACCAAGAGGATGAGGTCATGGCTGCAGGGAGGATCAGAGTGGCAGCGCAGGAAGTGGCTGGGGATGAAATGGGAGTTTATGTTCTTTTATTATTCTGTGGCAATTGCTGGCATGGGAGAAAATGAACAACCCCTTTAATAACCTTTCAACATACATAAAATGTTATGTTTTCCTGTTACTTAATATTGTCACATTTCTTTAATTTCTCAAGGACCAACCCCTTTGCTCATGTTAAACTGAAGCGAACAGTTACTAACGATCGTTCAGCCCCTGTCATTCAGTGACCTTGTGATGTCCTTCAAGAAGATGCTGCTTCAGGAACACTTTATAGAAGACATTTGTTTCTTCAGATCTCTTCCATAGACTGGAAAGGCCTGATGTAAATAAAACTATGATGCTTGGTCTTTTCTGAAACCAGCAAACATTATAACTATGGAAATATTCTGTTTACAGCAGTTATGAGAAATTTCCCAGCAATGTCTGTGTTGACTTTACCGTCAGATGCATGGTAGCACGCGTTTCGGTAAACACACTGTCAGCTGAAAGTATTCATGACCTCAGCAGTATTATACAAAAGGTGACCTTCTCTGATCATATGACCAGAGTGTAGATTAGCCATGCATTCTTAAGATTGCTTCATGTGGCTTGGAAATGGGTTACCTGTAAGAGATGCCTAGACACATGAGTAAGGGCACCAAGTTGGCATTCTGAAGGCGTAACTACACTACAAAGCTCAACAGAACTGTCAGAAAAAGAAATAATAGACAAGATTAAGGTTGGAGTTCAAGAAGGAGTGGTCGCTTTCTCTGCCTTTGCTCTTTTGCCGCTCTCATACTATCTGTAAAAGATGAAATTCCAATTGTGAATACATCTGTAACATATATAGGTATTTAAATTGTGTTTAGTGTGCCATATGAATGTAGCGCAATGGGGCAGATTTTCTAATTTTTTTTAAAATGTAGAGTGGCTCAGGCTGTCTTATAAATTTGGGGCATGGATAGACACTTTTTCAGGGCCGTCTTTAATATTGATTGGACCCTGGGCAAAAATTTACTTGGGCCCCCTGGATCCCGCCTTCCCACACCTTAGCAGGCAATCACGCCCTCCACCACAACACACACACAAAAAATTCACACATCTGGTAGAGTACAGTGAATGACTGTAAATACTTCCAGTTCTGAAGACTCCAGCGGCTTAGGATCAGTGCTCTGGGCAGCTGGGCTAAGGCTGGAAGTAGGCACCGCTCTGCAGGAAGGAGACCGGGGCTCGGCCCTAGTGTTACAGTGCACCCCAGCACCCCACAGTATGCAGTATAGCACCCCACACTATACAGTACCCCACAGTATATAGTAGAGCAGTATAGCAGCCCACAGTATACAGCACCCCACAGTATACAACACCTCACAGTATACAACACCCCAAACTATACATGATACAGCCCCCCACACTATACAGTACAGCAGTATAGCACTCCACACTATACCGCACCCACAGTATACAGACCCCCACAGTATACAGTACAGCAGTATAGCACTCCACAATATACAGCCCCCCACACTATACAGGCCCCCCCACACTATACAGCCCCCCCCCCCACAGTATACAGCCCCCCCCACACAGTATACAGGCCCCCATACAGTATACAGGCCCCCATACAGTATACAGGCCCCCATACAGTATACAGCCCCCCACACAGTATACAGTCCGCCACACAGTATAAGGCCCCCACAGTATACAGCCCCCCCCCACAGTATACAGCCCCCCCACACAGTATACAGCCCCCCACACAGTATACAGCCCCCCACACACAGTATACAGTCCCCCACACAGTATACAGCCCCCCCACACAGTATACAGCCCCCCACAGTATACAGCCCACCACACAGTATAAGGCCCCCCCCCACACAGTATACAGCACCCCACTATACAGTAGTTTACAGTATATTAACAGAACAGCCCCTGTCACCTTTTTCTAATATAATCTTCACACAAAAAAGCTCCACAGTTAACTTCTGCAACACTCCTGCTAGGACCTGTGATGACCTCAGCCATGTGACCAGTAATTGCTAGGTTACTGGTCACATGGTGATGATGTCATCTAAGGTCCTAGATCAAAACGTTAAAGTACACAGACAGCTTGACACCAGGGGCAGTAGCTAGCAGGGCTCAAGAGGCAGCTGCCTTGGGCCCCCCAGGAGCAACTGGGCCCGGGGCAGCTGCCCCTTTTGCCCCTTGGTAAAGATGGCCCTGCACTTTTTATTTGTACACCAACCACTGGTTAACTTAGTCTGCACCAAAATTTTGGTGCATGTTATTTTATTTTAAGAGGGTTTTCCAGGAATTTAATACTGATGGCTTATTTTCAGGATAGGTCAGTTGTTTGAAGAGCTCGTGGCACTCTAATGAGAGCTTCAACCTCCACACAAGTCACCAAACACAGTGCCAAACATTTTATAGTGGTTGTGCTTGGTATTGCAGTCCAGGCCCATTCACTTGAATGGGACTGAGCTGCATAAAGACCATGTGACCAATGAATGTGACATCACTGGAGTGCCACAACTACTTCAAACAGCTAATTGGAAGGGTTGCCAGAAGTTGGATCCCCATCAATTACATAGTGATGACCTATCGTGATATTGAACTCACCGAAAACCCTTTAAGCCACGCCCCTATTTGCCAAGACATGGCCTCTTTTGAACTGGAAAACTGAAACAGGGAGGCTAGGGGCAGTAGATTATTCTTTTTAGTGCATTTGCTTCATAAATTTATCTAAAAGGTGATCAGAAATGTGCCCAAATTGTTCTCTATTTTGCGACAAGGTCTAGAAGCAATTACATTAGTAAATCTGCCCTGATATTTTTTCAAGATGGTTATGTACGTGCCAAACTTGAGGTAACAGGAGATGTCCATGGAAAGTAAAACGAAGTTGAAGAAAGCGTGGGGAGAGATATAAAGTTATTAAAAGAAGGCTAAACAGAAAGTGAATTGAAGGTGAAACAGTCAACAGGGCAGGATTCATAGGCACACATGGAAGTAGGTGTTAATGAGAAAGTGGTGTTTCTGCCTTAGGCTGGGCATACATCTGAGAGTTATACCAAGGTATGTGATGGAAACCATCTATATTCTATATAACTAAGGCAGCAAAAGACAACCAGGGCTCTCCAGAATTACAAGCTTCAGTAGATCTCCCTGGTCAACACTGACATTGTATGTTGGGAAATGGCATGAGGTGCAGTATAGGCTTGGAGATAATGAGATCAATGTCTAAAGAAGCATATATACCCTGATTCTACTGGTCTACTGTCAGGTGATTTTTAGACATAAGAGTTATCTCTATGTACTAAACAATGTCTTCACAGCTATGGACGCTCTATGGTGTTGACTACATGTATTATATAATATCCTGCTGTTGGATATTGAATATATTGAAATGTTTTTGAAGGCATATGGAAAGTGTGAGTAACATGATAAATGTTATGTGTTCATGGTTTCTCTATATGATGGGACACTTTAATAATGTCCTTAATGGGAGAAACCAATGTCATATGTACTTTCATTGGGAAAGATCAATAAAGAAAAGCCTACCACAGGTAGCCATCCTGTGGATATTTGAAGAGGTTGACAGGTTTAGAAAAGTAACACATTAGGAAATTCTGAAAGATTCTTTCTCTCTCTTCCTCCCCTGGGCTGAACCAATTTGCTCTTCCTTAATGTCAATACATTACATAAACAGTCAATTCATTCTAACTTTGATGGTGCTGCATGGAAAGTGAACATTGCTGCCAGATTTTTTCACAGATTTTGGCTGATCAGTAGGGACCAAGTGAAGGAATAATCTGGGATACTGATTGTTGGGGGCCCATCTAACAAAAAAGGATTTTCCGAAGCAGACAACTCCTTTAAAGAGAGCCTGTCAACTAGTTTGGGGCCAGTAAACTGCCAGCATGCTGTTATATAGCTTGGGTTTAGGGTCCCAAACCTTGCCATAGCAAAGTAAATGAAATTTAAGATGGGTTTGCTATAGGCACGTTTGGGACTCTAAACCCAAGCTACATAACATGCTGGTGGTTTAGTGGCTCCAAACCAGGTGACAGTTTCCTAATTGAGCTTCAGAGCCTGAGTTGAGAAGATGAAAGACCATAAGGTCTTCTGTCTTGTAATATAAACAGGCAGGCTTCACTTATGCCAATGACCTGTTTTACCCAAAAATATTTAATAGGTTTAGGCATGATTTTAAATTTAAACAGGACCTAATGTTGATAGTTCAATGTTTTCAGAAAAATATTTCTTTTTCCTTAATGTATATTTTAGTTTATTTTAGTTTAGGCCTCAAACCTGTCTATAGAAAACCCATATATCCCCATAAAAGAGTATAAATGACATTCAAACTTATTGGGAGAAGAGTCTGGAATGCCCCACCAGTGGCATTGGGCACATGCACAGATGAAGGCAGGGATGGCACACCACGCTTCACTGCACATGCACGGCTCAATGGGTATGCACAGTGTGGTGAGGTGTTCCACCTTTGGCTTCATCGCCAGAATGCGCATGTGCCCGATGCTGCTGAGCCCTGAGTCCTGGACTCTTCTCCCTGGAAATTTGAATTTCATTTACTTATCTGCGGGGAAAGATGGGTTTGGTATGGGCAGGTTTGATACCCTAAACTGCAGCTGCATAACAGCATGCTGGTGGTTTGGTGGTCTCAAACCAGGTGCAAGGTGTTAAGAGACGCCATTTGTGCCGTGTGCTATATGTTTCTTTAGTTTTCTAGGCACATTTATTTATATAAAATATATTATTATTTCTGAATCCAAGATTGAGCAATGCATTTGAAGTTATACCATATGAAGTGCCATTTGTAATCTTAGATATTACTGGAGGACTAAATGATACTAGTAGATTCTGTTTGGACAACGTATAAATTATAAAGTTTGTGAATGACAAGAGATGTTATTTTTATGGCAGCAACCCTTGTAGGTTGAAGATTATTCCTGTTAACTTTATTTTTAGTCAGTCTGGATCTTATCATGCATAATATTGCTACACGTAATATGTGGCACAATGTCATAATGAACACGACAAGCATTGCTCATACAGGTTTTCCTAGAGATAATAATAAATCATTTATAAATTGTGACCTTGTGTTGGCTTATCAATGACTTTGTTTATTCATAATGAATATGTATGCCAAGAACAAACTGTACAGTGCCTGTTAGCTTGTTGTAACATAGTGTAACATTGTAATATACATTGTACTATGTTGAAATATTTCACTAACTGAGCAAATAGATATTATATTAATCCAGACCACTGTGTTTTGTGATGACTGAGTGACATTCTGTGATACAACTGTGTGATGTATAGTATCTATAGATGGAGCCTGTATACATCAGTAGAGATGGCCTTGCGGTTCGCCCAGCGGTCGCTTCGCGGCGAACTTTGCGCGTTCGCGACTCACCGAACATGCAAACATATGGCGCTGTCTGCCATCACCATATTCTTTTGCATTGTACCAAACTTTGACCCATAACACATTCATCAGGTGGGACAGGACAGCCAATTTGAGATGTTTCAGCACATGGACACACCCCCACCCTATCAAAGAACCCGATCTGACAGCCATTTTACATTCTGTGTTTTGCCAGTGTAGAGAGAGGTTGCTTTGTGGAGCAGGGAAAGGCTGTTAGGGACACCAAACGCTAGCTAATAGGGCCACAAAAATCATTTTAGGACTGGCATAGGTGTGCTATCGATAGTTGTGATATACTGAGGGGTGTGATATACTTATAATATACTTTCTAACATAGAAAGTATATTATAGTGCATTTGTATTGTGCAGCAGTTGTGTACAGGACAAACGCTATTGGAAAAACTAATTGCAACGGGTGTGATATACCTGTTGCCCCCAAAAAACAGATTGAGGGGTGCCATATACCTTTTTTCACAAAATACTGATTGAGGGTTGCAATATACCTGTTGCCCCAAATAAACAGGGTGGTGTGATATAACTTGCAAAAATTTTTATTGAGGGGTGTGATATACCTGCTTCCACAAAATACTGATTAAGGGGTTCAATATACCTGCTTCCACAAAATACTGATTAAGGGGTTCAATATACCTGCTTCCACCAAATATTGATTGAGGAGTACGATATACCTGCTTCCACAAAATACTGATTAAGGGGTTTGATATACCTGCTTCCACCAAATATTGATTGAGGAGTACGATATACCTGCTTCCACAAAATACTGATTAAGGGGTTTGATATACCTGCTTCCACCAAATATTGATTGAGGAGTATGATATACCTGCTTCCACAAAATACTGATTAAGGGGTTTGATATACCTGCTTCCACCAAATATTGATTGAGGGCTGTGATATACCTGCTTCCACAAAATACTGATTAGGGGTTCGATATAACTGCTTCCACCAAATATTGATTGAAGAGTGCAATGTACCTGCTTCTACAAAATACTGATTAAGGGGTTCAATATACCTGCTTCCACAAAATACTGATTAAGGGGTTCAATATACCTGCTTCCACCAAATATTGATTGAGGGCTGCGATTTACATGCTTACACAAAATACTGATTAAGGGGTTTGATATACCTGTTTCCACCAAATATTGATTGAGGGCTGCGATATACCTGCTTACACAAAATACTGATTGAGGGCTGCGATATACCTGCTTCAACAAAATGCTGATTAGAGGATTTGATGTACCTGTTTCCACCAAATATTAATTGAGGTCTGCGATATACCTGCTTCCACAAAATATTGATTAAGGGGTTTGATATACCTGTTTTACAAAATAGTGATTGAGGGCTGCTATATACCTGCTTCCACAAAATACTGATTAAGTGGTTTGATATAGCTGCTTCCACAAAATAATGATTAAGGGGTTTAATATACCTGCTTCCACTAAATATTGATTGAGGGCTGCAATATAACTGCTTCCACAAAATACTGATTAAGGGATTTGATATGCCTGCTTCCACAAAATACTGATTAAGGGGTTCAATATACCTGTTTCCACAAAATATTGATTGAGGCCTGCGATATACCTGCTTCCATAAAATACTGATTAAGGGGATTGATATACCAGGCTTTCACAAAATACAGATTGAGGGCTGCGATATACCTGCTTCCACAAAATACTGATTAAGGGGTTTGATATGCCTGCTTCCACAAAATACTGATTGAGGGCTGCGATATACCTGCTACCACAAAATACTGATTCAGGGGTTTGATATACCTGTTTCCACCAAATATTGATTGAGGCCTGCGATATACCTGCTTCCCCAAAATACCGATTAAGGGGTTCGATATACCTGTTTCCACCAAATATTGATTGAGGTCTGCGATATACTTGCTTCCACAAATACTGCTCTTCTCTAGGGACTAAGGCACAGGGTCATTTTGAAAATGACAGGCAGAGGAAGAGGCAGGCCGTTCCACAGGGGTGGTAGGGGTCGGGCAGGTGCACCAGGCCGGAGCCTTACTTCAAAGGGCGCACCAGAGTTGGTTGAGTGGCTCACTCATCCTTCCGCTTCTGCACCCTCCTCACCTCTGCTGTGTGCACCCCAAATGCACCACCACCATAGCCCCTCCACTCTAGTCAGAGGAATTATTTTCCTATCCATTCCCAGACCTTACTGATGCGCAGCCATTATTTACATCGGATGAGGAAGAGGAGGTAGCAACCGCCGCCACCAAGTGGTGTGACGACAGTACCCAGATCAGCCCAAGGAGGGAGGTCCCCGCTGTTGCTGCCTACTCCAAGATCTCAAATGTCAGTGGTGGTGAAGGTGATGATGATGACATGTCGATGGACGTCAGGTGGGTGCCCACAAGAGAGGAAGATGAGGGGAGTTCAGAGGGAGAGACGGAGCAGCAAATAGGGAGGAGAAGGAGGAGAAGCAGGTGGCAAAAATCAGACTGCAAATGTATCTGGAACGAACCATCCACCATGCACAGTCACTTCTGGCGCTCCCAGGACACCGGCACATGGCTCCGCAGTGTTGTCTTTTTTCAAAGTGTCAGCTGCTGACAATAGTGTTGCCATCTGCAGCCTGTGCTTTTAACGCATAAGTCGCGGTAAGCCCAACACTCACTTAGGGACGACCGCCTTAACCACCTCCGGACCGCCTAACGCAGATCTTCGGTCCGGAGGCGGAAGCTCTGCGCAGAGTCACGCATATATGTGTCATCTCGCGAAAGCCGTGATTTCCTGTGTACACGCGCACATAGGCGCGCGCGTTCACAGGATCGGAAGGTAAGCGAGTGGATCTCCAGCCTGCCAGCGGCGATCGTTCGCTGGCAGGCTGAAGATGTGATTTTTTTAACCCCTAACAGGTATATTAGACGCTGTTTTGATAACAGCGTCTAATATACCTGCTACCTGGTCCTCTGGTGGTCCCTTTTGTTTGGATCGACCACCAGAGGACACAGGTAGCTCAGTAAAGTACCACAAAACACCACTACACTACACCTCCCCCTGTCACTTCTTATTAATCCCTTATGAACCCCTGATCACCCATGATCACCCCATATAGACTCCCTGATCACCCCCTGTCATTGATCACCCCCCTGTCATTGATCACCCCCCTGTAAGGCTCCATTCAGACGTCCGTATGATTTTTACGGATCCACGGATACATGGATCGGATCCGCAAAACACGTACCGATGTCTGAATGGAGCCTTACAGGGGGGGTGATCAATGACAGGGAGGTGATCACCCATATAGATTCCCTGATCACCCCCCTGTCATTGATCACCCCCCTGTAAGGCTCCATTCAGACGTCCGTATGATTTTTACGGATCCACGGATACATGGATCGGATCCGCAAAACACATACGGATGTCTGAATAGAGCCTTACAGGGGGGTGATCAATGACAGGGGGGTGATCACCTCATATACACTCCCTGATCACCCCCTGTCATTGATCACCCCCCTGTAAGGCTCCATTCAGACATCCGTATGATTTTTACAGATCCATGGATACATGGATCGGATCCGCAAAACACATACGGACGTCTGAATGGAGCCTTACAGGGGGGTGATCAATGACAGAGGGGTGATCACCTCATATACACTCCCTGATCACCCCCTGTCATTGATCACCCCCCTGTAAGGCTCCATTCAGATGTCCGTATGATTTTTACGGATCCACGGATACATGGATCGGATCCGCAAAACACATACGGACGTCTGAATGGAGCCTTACAGGGGGGTGGTCAATGACAGGGGGGTGATCACCTCATATACACTCCCTGATCACCCCCTGTCATTGATCACCCCCTGTCATTGATCACCCCCCTGTCATTGATCACCCCCCTGTAAGGCTCCATTCAGACGTCCGTATGTGTTTTGCGGATCTGATCCATGTATCCGTGGATCCGTAAAAATCATACGGACGTCTGAATGGAGCCTTACAGGGGGGTGATCAATGACAGGGGGGTGATCAATGACAGGGGGTGATCAATGACAGGGGGTGATCAGGGAGTGTATATGAGGTGATCACCCCCCTGTCATTGATCACCCCCCTGTAAGGCTCCATTCAGACGTCCGTATGTGTTTTGCGGATCCGATCCATGTATCCGTGGATCCGTAAAAATCATACGGACATCTGAATGGAGCCTTACAGGGGGGTGATCAATGACAGGGGGGTGATCAGGGAGACTATATAGGTGATCACCCCCCTGTCATTGATCACCCCCCTGTAAGGCTCCATTCAGACATTTTTTTGGCCCAAGTTAGCGGAAATTTATTTTTATTTTTTTCTTACAAAGTCTCATATTCCACTAACTTGTGTCAAAAAATAAAATCTCACATGAACTCACCATACCCCTCACGGAATCCAAATGCGTAAAAATTTTTTGACATTTATATTCCAGACTTCTTCTCACGCTTTAGGGCCCCTAAAAAGCCAGGGCAGTATAAATACCCCACATGTGACCCCATTTCGGAAAGAAGACACCCCAAGGTATTCCGTGAGGGGCATATTGAGTCCATGAAAGATTGAAATTTTTGTCCCAAGTTAGCGGAAAGGGAGACTTTGTGAGAAAATACAAAAAAAAAAATCAATTTCCGCTAACTTGTGCCAAAAAAAAATAATTCTATGAACTCGCCATGCCTTGGAGTGTCTTCTTTCCAAAATGGGGTCACATGTGGGGTATTTATACTGCCCTGGCATTTTAGGGGCCCGAAAGCGTGAGAAGAAGTCTGGGATCCAAATGTCTAAAAATGCCCTCCTAAAAGGAATTTGGGCCGCTTTGCACATCTAGGCTGCAAAAAAGTGTCACACATGTTGTATTGCCGTACTCAGGAGAAGTTGGGGAATGTGTTTTGGGGTGTCATTTTACATATACCCATGCTGGGTGAGATAAATATCTTGGTCAAATGCCAACTTTGTATAAAAAAATGGGAAAAGTTGTCTTTTGCCAAGATATTTCTCTCACCCAGCATGGTTATATGTAAAATGACACCCCAAAACACATTCCCCAACTTCTCCTGAGTACGGCGATACCAGATGTGTGACACTTTTTTGCAGCCTAGGTGGGCAAAGGGGCACACATTCCAAAGTGCACCTTTCGGATTTCACCGGTCATTTTTTACAGATTTTGATTGCAAACTACTTCTCACGCATATGGGCCCCTAAAATGCCAGGGCAGTATAACTACCCCACAAGTGACCCCATTTTGGAAAGAAGACACCTCAGGGTATTCCGTGAGGGGCATGGCAAGTTCCTAGAATTTTAAATTTTTTGTCACAAGTTAGTGGAATATGAGACTTTGTAAGAAAAAAATAAAATAAAAAATAAATCATCATTTTCCGCTAACTTGTGACAAAAAATTAAAAGTTCTATGAACTCACTATGCCCATCAGTGAATACCTTAGGGTGTCTACTTTCCGAAATGGGGTCATTTGTGGGGTGTTTGTACTGTCTGGGCATTGTAGAACCTCAGGAAACATGACAGGTGCTCAGAAAGTCAGAGCTGCTTCAAAAAGCGGAAATTCACATTTTTGTACCATAGTTTGTAAACGCTATAACTTTTACCCAAACCATTTTTTTTCTACCCAAACATTTTTTTTTTTATCAAAGACATGTAGAACAATAAATTTAGCGAAAAATTTATATATGGATGCCGTTTTTTTGCAAAATTTTACAACTGAAAGTGAAAAATGTCGATTTTTTGCAAAAAAATCGTTAAAGGGAACCTGTCACCGGGATTTGGGCTATAGAGCTGAGGACATGGGTTGCTAGATGGCCGCTAGCACATCCGCAACACCCAGTCCCCATAGCTCTGTGTGCTTTTATTGTGTAAAAGAAAAACGATTTGAAACATATGCAAATTACCCTGAGATGAGTCCTGTACGTGAGATGAGTCAGGGACAGGACTCATCTCAGGTAAATTTGCATATGTATCAAATCGTTTTTTTTACACAATAAAAGCACACAGAGCTATGGGGACTGAGTATTGCGTATGTGCTAGCGGCCATCTAGCAACCCATGTCCTCAACTCTATACACAAAATCCAGGTGACAGGTTCACTTAACCCATGTAATCACATAATGTGAGGAGATTAATCATAAAAAAGGACAAATCACCAAATACACATTCCCAATTTCAAATAGATTTCAAACACTTTCAGATAACCATTAACCATCACAAATCACGAAATCGGAGGACACCATCACAAACACCCGAAAGAACTCACCGTTCAATATCACCATTGATTCACCCTTACAATTTAAGACACAGGCAACCGAACAGAGATTCCAGAACACAACATCACCAATACAGTGTAACACAACACAATTCAAGACACAGGATTGTGAATCAGGATTGAGAATCCAACCCAGATCACCAACACGATGCCAACCAAATGAGGGAGACACACCTAACTCCAAAATACAATCACAGGCAGGAACACTCATACCATTAATACCAAAGAGAACAATCACAGGAAGAAGTAAAAAGAAAATACGGAGGAGACGAAGGTAAAAGAACCAGAGGAAACAAGGGACCACTGAGACCATAGATCATGACGCCATAGTGAATTTGAGTTTGGTAGTTTGAACAGAGACACAGAAGAATCTGTTAAACAAGGGCCTTACATTTGCTCCTACTGCAATGATGAATAGATTTGATGCATATGTAAGAATAGAGAAATTCATTAGAAAATTATGTTTAAAAAAAATACTATTTAAAGAACCCCATTTCCTATAATACATCTAAACCTAACAAGTTTCTACATACAGAATTACGACCCAAATCAAGGAAATTCCCACGGCAGGAAATTAGCTATGAGAGGCAGCTTTCAGGAAAATTGTGGAGACTGACCTGAGGAAGATGAAAGATATCTCCAGTAAAAAAAAGTGCAAAGCAGCCAATCAAAAAGCGTCATACTACTTGCCCCAAGAGGCCATCACAGCCATGCCTACTATTGGCATGGCTGTGATTGGCCAGAGCACCATGTGACCCAGCCTCTATTTAAGCTGGAGTCACATAGCGCCGCCCGTCACTCTGCTCTGATTAGCGTAGGGAGAGGTTGCGGCTGCGACAGTAGGGCGAGATTAGGCAGTGATTAACTCCTCCAAAGTACTTGATTATTGATCGATCTGCAGCTGTGCATCATTGAGCTGCTGATACTCAATTGCTCACTGTTTTTAGGCTGCCCAGACCGTTTGTCAGTCACATTTTTCTGGGGTGATCGGCGGCCATTTTGTGTCTTGTGGTGCGCCAGCACAAGCTGCGTCACACCAAGTGCATTTAACCAGCAATAGTCTGTTTATTTTTTGGCCATATACTACATCAGGGGCAAGCTGCGCCTGTCACCAAGTGCATTTAACCCTCAATGGTGTGGTTGTTTTTTGGCTAAAGCCTACATCAGGGTGAAGCTGTCACACCAAGTGCATTTAACCAGCAATAGTCTGTTTATTATTTGGCCATATACTACATCAGGGGCAAGCTGCGCCCGTCACCAAGTGCATTTAACCCTCAGTAGTGTGGTTGGTCAAGCTATCACACCAAGTGCATTTAACCAGCAATAGTCTGTTCATTTTTTGGCCATATACTAAATCAGGGGCAAGCTGCGCCCATCACCAAGTGCATTTAACCAGCAATAGTCTGTTCATTTTTTGGCCATATACTACATCAGGGGCAAGCTGCGCCCGTCACCAAGTGCATTTAACCCTCAGTAGTGTGGTTGGTCAAGCTGTGACACCAAGTGCATTTAACCAGCAATAGTCTGTTCATTTTTTGGCCATATACTACATCAGGGGCAAGCTGCGCCCGTCACCAAGTGCATTTAACCCTCAGTAGTGTGGTTGGTCAAGCTGTCACACCAAATGCATTTAACCAGCAATAGTCTGTTCATTTTTTGGCCATATACTACATCAGGGGCAAGCTGCGCCCGTCACCAAGTGCATTTAACCCTCAGTAGTGTGGTTGGTCAAGCTGTGACACCAAGTGCATTTAACCAGCAATAGTCTGTTCATTTTTTGGCCATATACTACATCAGGGGCAAGCTGCGCCCGTCACCAAGTGCATTTAACCCTCAGTAGTGTGGTTGGTCAAGCTATCACACCAAGTGCATTTAACCAGCAATAGTCTGTTCATTTTTTGGCCATATACTAAATCAGGGGCAAGCTGCGCCCGTCACCAAGTGCATTTAACCAGCAATAGTCTGTTCATTTTTTGGCCATATACTACATCAGGGGCAAGCTGCGCCCGTCACCAAGTGCATTTAACCCTCAGTAGTGTGGTTGGTCAAGCTATCACACCAAGTGCATTTAACCAGCAATAGTCTGTTTATTTTTTGGCCATATACTACATCAGGGGCAAGCTGCGCCCGTCACCAAGTGCATTTAACCCTCAGTAGTGTGGTTGGTCAAGCTATCACACCAAGTGCATTTAACCAGCAATAGTCTGTTCATTTTTTGGCCATATACTAAATCAGGGGCAAGCTGCGCCCGTCACCAAGTGCATTTAACCCTCAGTAGTGTGGTTGGTCAAGCTGTGACACCAAGTGCATTTAACCAGCAATAGTCTGTTCATTTTTTGGCCATATACTACATCAGGGGCAAGCTGCGCCCGTCACCAAGTGCATTTAACCAGCAATAGTGTGGTTATTTTTTGGCCATATCCCAGTCTAATTCTGTCACTAAATCCATACTGGTCACCCAGCGCCTAAATACTAGGCCTCAAATTTATATCCCGCTAAATCTCTCGTTACCGCTGTACTGTTGTGGCTGGGCAAGTTATTTAGTGTCCGTCAAAGCACATTTTTTGTTCTGGGTTGAAATACAATTCCCAATTTAGCAATTTCATAATTTAGTGGTTTCTGCTATATCAGAGCTATTTGAAATCTATCCCTAAAAGGGTATATAATATTCAAGGTGCACATAGGGTCATTCAGAATAACTTCACACACACACGCTACTGTGCATTTCCAAGTCCAATTCTGTCACTAAATCCATACCGGTCACCCAGCGCCTAAATACTAGGCCTCAAATTTATATCCCGCTAAATCTCTCGTTACCGCTGTCCTGTTGTGGCTGGGAAAGTTATTTAGTGTCCGTCAAAGCACATTTTTTGTTCTGGGTTGAAATACAATTCCCAATTTAGCAATTTCATAATTTGACATGCTATGACATGCAGACTGATTCTCTACTGACATGAAGCCAGATTGTCTGTTACGGGACCTCTCTCCTCTGCCTGTGTGCTGGGCCTAAATATATGCCAATGGACTGTTGCAGTGGTGGGTGACGTGAAGCCTCATTCTCTGCTATGACATTCAGACTAATTCTCTGCTGACATGAAGCCAGATTCTCTGTTACGGGACCTCTCTCCTCTGCCTGGGTGCTGGGCCTAAATATATGCCAATGGACTGTTGCAGTGGTGGGTGACGTGAAGCCTGATTTTCTGCTATGACATGCAGACTGATTCTCTACTGACATGAAGCCAGATTGTCTGTTACGGGACCTCTCTCCTCTGCCTGGGTGCTGGGCCTAAATATATGCCAATGGACTGTTGCAGTGGTGGGTGACGTGAAGCCTCATTCTCTGCTATGACATGCAGACTAATTCTCTGCTGACATGAAGCCAGATCCTCTGTTACGGGACCTCTCTCCTCTGCCTGGGTGCTGGGCCTAAATTTATGAAAATGGACTCTTACAGTGGTGGGTGACGTGAAGCCTGATTCTCTGCTATGACATGAAGACTGATTCTCTGCTGACATGAAGCCAGATTGTCTGTTACGGGACCTCTCTCCTCTGCCTGGGTGCTGGGCCTAAATTTATGAAAATGGACTCTTACAGTGGTGGGTGACGTGAAGCCTGATTCTCTGCTATGATATGAAGACTGATTCTCTGCTGACATGAAGCCAGATTGTCTGTTACGGGACCTCTCTCCTCTGCCTGGGTGCTTGGCCTAAATTTATGACAATGGACTGTTGCAGTGGTGGCTGACGTGAAGCCTGATTCTCTGCTATGACATGCAGACTGATTCTCTGCTGACATGAAGCCAGATTCTCTGTTACGGGACCTCTCTCCTCTGCCTGGGTTCCGGGGCCTAAATATCTGAGAATGGACTGTTCCAGTGGTGGGTGACGGGAAGCCAGATTCTCTGCTATGGGGCCTCTCTCCAATTGATTTTGGTTAATTTTTATTTATTTAATTTTTATTTTAATTCATTTCCCTATCCACATTTGTTTGCAGGGGATTTACCTACATGTTGCTGCCTTTTGCAGCCCTCTAGCCCTTTCCTGGGCTGTTTTACAGCCTTTTTAGTGCCGAAAAGTTCGGGTCCCCATTGACTTCAATGGGGTTCGGGTTCGGGACGAAGTTCGGATCGGGTTCGGATCCCGAACCCGAACATTTTCGGGAAGTTCGGCCGAACTTCTCGAACCCGAACATCCAGGTGTTCGCTCAACTCTAATAACTAGATATAAATAAAAACATTTTTCATAATTTTTATTTTGAATCTGATTTTTACCTCCAGACCAGGGGTACTGCCATGGGGACCAGATGTGCCCCAGCTCTCTAGTGCCCTCAAAACCAGGATGTCCACAAAAGGCAGAATCATGACACTCACCCAACACCTGGAGACAAAATTGTATGGGGACAAACAACTTATCTGTTGCCGGATGTTGTTCAGCCTTAATGAGAGCCGATATATCTTGGGTTAAGGGTGCTACGAAGATATTTTCTGATAAGATGGATTAAGGCCGTGGCTCTGTAGGCTGAAAAGCATGAAAGCTCTGAGATAATGCATCAGCCTTCACGTTTTTACTTCCAGGCATGAAAGTAATGGAGAATTCAAAACGAGTAAAAAACAGTGCCCATCTAGCCTGACGGGGATTCAACCTCTTAGCAGATTTGAGAAACATAAGGTTCTTATGGTCAGTGACAACAGTTACACAATGCCTTGCCCCCTCCAGAAAATGCCTCCAATCCTCAAATGCCCACTGAATGGCCAGCAACTCCCAATTCCCTATGTCGTAGTTTCTCTCGGTGGAAGAAAATTTTCTTGAAAAGAATGCACACGGTCTCAGGTTAGTTAGACTAGCAGGACTTTGTGAAAGGACTTCTCCTGCGCCGTCCTCAGACGCATCCACCTCCACAATAAAAGGTCTCTCCTGATCTGGCTGGATCAGAATGGGAGCGCTACTGAATGCCTTTTTTAGTGTTTCAAACGAAGTAATGGCCTCAGTAGACCAGTTCTCCAAATCCGCCCCTTTCTTAGTAAGGTCGGTCAATGGTTTAGCAATTACTGAAAAATTCTTAATAAATTTACAGTAGTAATTGGCAAAACCTAAGAACCGTGTTAAGGCCTTTAAGGATGAAGGCCTTACCCATTCCTTAATAGCTAGTACCTTACCAGGATCTATCTTGAAGGCGTGAGGGGTCAGGACATGCCCTAGAAACAGTATCTCCTGTACACCAAAGACACATTTCTCTTGTTTAGCGGATAACTGATTCTCCCTCAACACCTCTAATACTTGTCTAACATGAGACACATGAGATTTAAAATCAGGAGAAAATATAAAAATGTTGTCAAGATAGACAATGACAAATTTACCTAAAAACTCTCTAAGAATATCATTCATAAAGTTTTGGAACACAGCTGGGGCATTGCTGATTCCAAAAGGCATAACCTGATATTCAAAGTGTCCTGCCAGAGTATTGAATGCCGTCTTCCGTTCGTCTCCCTCCTTGATTCGGATTAGATTATATGCTCCTTTCAGGTCAATCTTAGAAAACCAGGTTGCCCCCAGAACCTGGTTAAATAATTCCGGAATCAATGGGAGAGAGGATCTATTCTGGATAGTGATCTTATTCAATTTCCGGTAATCGATACAAGGCCTAAGACCAAGAATTTCACAGTAGAAAATATATATACAATGTAGGAATATAAATAGGGATGAGCGAACTCGAACTGTATAGTTCGGGTTCGTACCGAATTTTGGGGTGTCCGTGACACGGACCCGAACCCGGACATTTTCGTAAAAGTCCGGGTTCGGGTTCGGTGTTCGTCGCTTTCTTCGCGCTTTTGTGACGCTTTCTTGGCGCTTTTTGAAAGGCTGCAAAGCAGCCAATCAACAAGCGTCATACTACTTGCCCCAAGAGGCCATCACAGCCATGCCTACTATTGGCATGGCTGTGATTGGCCAGAGCACCATGTGACCCAGCCTCTATTTAAGCTGGAGTCACATAGCGCCGCCCGTCACTCTGCTCTGATTAGCGTAGGGAGAGGTTGCGGCTGCGACAGTAGGGCGAGATTAGGCAGATTAACTCCTCCAAAGGACTTGATTAACTGATCGATCTGCAGCTGTGGATCATTGAGCTGCTGATCCTCAATTGCTCACTGTTTTTAGGCTGCCCAGACCGTTTGTCAGTCACATTTTTCTGGGGTGATCGGCGGCCATTTTGTGTCTTGTGGTGCGCCAGCACAAGCTGCGACCAAGTGCATTTAACCCTCAATGGTGTGGTTGTTTTTTGGCTAAAGCCTACATCAGGGTGAAGCTGTCACACCAAGTGCATTTAACCAGCAATAGTCTGTTCATTTTTTGGCCATATACAAAATCAGGGGCAAGCTGCGCCTGTCACCAAGTGCATTTAACCCTCAATGGTGTGGTTGTTTTTTGGCTAAAGCCTACATCAGAGTGAAGCTGTCACACCAAGTGCATTTAACCAGCAATAGTCTGTTCATTTTTTGGCCATATACTAAATCAGGGGCAAGCTGCGCCTGTCACCAAGTGCATTTAACCCTCAATGGTGTGGTTGTTTTTTGGCTAAAGCCTACATCAGGGTGAAGCTGTCACACCAAGTGCATTTAACCAGCAATAGTCTGTTTATTTTTTGGCCATATCCCAGTCTAATTCTGTCACTAAATCCATACCGGTCACCCAGCGCCTAAATACTAGGCCTCAAATTTATATCCCGCTAAATCTGTCCTTAGTGCTGTAGCTGGGCGAGTTATTTAGTGTCCGTTCAAGCACATTTCTTGTTCTGGGTTGAAATACAATTCCCAATTTAGCAATTTCATAATTTAGTGGTTTCTGCTATATCAGAGCTATTTGAAATCTATCCCTAAAAGGGTATATAATATTCAAGGTGCACATTGGGTCATTCAGAATAACTTCACACACACCCGCTACTGTGTATTTCCAAGTCTAATTCTGGCACTAAACCCATACCTGTCACCCAGCGCCTAAATACTAGGCCTCAAATTTATATCCCGCTAAATCTGTCCTTAGTGCTGTAGCTGGGCGAGTTATTTAGTGTCCGTTCAAGCACATTTCTTGTTCTGGGTTGAAATACAATTCCCAATTTAGCAATTTCATAATTTAGTGGTTTCTGCTATATCAGAGCTATTTGAAATCTATCCCTAAAAGGGTATATAATATTCAAGGTGCACATTGGGTCATTCAGAATAACTTCACACACACCCGCTACTGTGTATTTCCAAGTCTAATTCTGGCACTAAACCCATACCTGTCACCCAGCGCCTAAATACTAGGCCTCAAATTTATATCCCGCTAAATCTGTCCTTAGTGCTGTAGCTGGGCGAGTTATTTAGTGTCCGTTCAAGCACATTTCTTGTTCTGGGTTGAAATACAATTCCCAATTTAGCAATTTCATAATTTAGTGGTTTCTGCTATATCAGAGCTATTTGAAATCTATCCCTAAAAGGGTATATAATATTCAAGGTGCACATTGGGTCATTCAGAATAACTTCACACACACCCGCTACTGTGTATTTCCAAGTCTAATTCTGGCACTAAACCCATACCTGTCACCCAGCGCCTAAATACTAGGCCTCAAATTTATATCCCGCTAAATCTGTCCTTAGTGCTGTAGCTGGGCGAGTTATTTAGTGTCCGTTCAAGCACATTTCTTGTTCTGGGTTGAAATACAATTCCCAATTTAGCAATTTCATAATTTAGCGGTTTCTGCTATATCAGAGCTATTTGAAATCTATCCCTAAAAGGGTATATAATATTCAAGGTGCACATTGGGTCATTCAGAATAACTTCACACACACCCGCTACTGTGTATTTCCAAGTCTAATTCTGGCACTAAACCCATACCTGTCACCCAGCGCCTAAATACTAGGCCTCAAATTTATATCCCGCTAAATCTGTCCCTAGTGCTGTAGCTGGGCGAGTTATTTAGTGTCCGTTCAAGCACATTTCTTGTTCTGGGTTGAAATACAATTCCCAATTTAGCAATTTCATAATTTAGTGGTTTCTGCTATATCAGAGCTATTTGAAATCTATCCCTAAAAGGGTATATAATATTCAAGGTGCACATTGGGTCATTCAGAATAACTTCACACACACCCGCTACTGTGTATTTCCAAGTCTAATTCTGGCACTAAACCCATACCTGTCACCCAGCGCCTAAATACTAGGCCTCAAATTTATATCCAGCTAAATCTGTCCCTAGTGCTGTAGCTGGGCGAGTTATTTAGTGTCCGTTCAAGCACATTTCTTGTTCTGGGTTGAAATACAATTCCCAATTTAGCAATTTCATAATTTAGTGGTTTCTGCTATATCAGAGCTATTTGAAATCTATCCCTAAAAGGGTATATAATATTCAAGGTGCACATTGGGTCATTCAGAATAACTTCACACACACCCGCTACTGTGTATTTCCAAGTCTAATTCTGGCACTAAACCCATACCTGTCACCCAGCGCCTAAATACTAGGCCTCAAATTTATATCCCGCTAAATCTGTCCTTAGTGCTGTAGCTGGGCGAGTTATTTAGTGTCCGTTCAAGCACATTTCTTGTTCTGGGTTGAAATACAATTCCCAATTTAGCAATTTCATAATTTAGTGGTTTCTGCTATATCAGAGCTATTTGAAATCTATCCCTAAAAGGGTATATAATATTCAAGGTGCACATTGGGTCATTCAGAATAACTTCACACACACCCGCTACTGTGTATTTCCAAGTCTAATTCTGGCACTAAACCCATACCTGTCACCCAGCGCCTAAATACTAGGCCTCAAATTTATATCCCGCTAAATCTCTCGTTACCGCTGTCCTGTTGTGGCTGGGAAAGTTATTTAGTGTCCGTCAAAGCACATTTTTTGTTCTGGGTTGAAATACAATTCCCAATTTAGCAATTTCATAATTTAGTCGTTTCTGCTATATCAGAGCTATTTGAAATCTATCCCTAAAAGGGTAGATCATATTGAAGGTGCACATAGGGTCATTCAGAATAACTTCACACACACGCTTCTGTGCATTTCCAAGTCTAATTCTGTCACTAAATCCATACCGGTCACCCAGCGCCTAAATACTAGGCCTCAAATTTATATCCCGCTGAATTTGAATACAATACATTGGGCCAAATAATATATTTGTTGTTGTGGTGAACCATAACAATGAGAAAAACATCTAGTAAGGGACGCGGACGTGGACATGGTCGTGGTGGTGTTAGTGGACCCTCTGGTGCTGGGAGAGGACGTGGCCGTTCTGCCACATCCACACGTCCTAGTGTACCAACTACCTCAGGTCCCAGTAGCCGCCAGAATTTACAGCGATATATGGTGGGGCCCAATGCCGTTCTAAGGATGGTAAGGCCTGAGCAGGTACAGGCATTAGTCAATTGGGTGGCCGACAGTGGATCCAGCACGTTCACATTATCTCCCACCCAGTCTTCTGCAGAAAGCGCACAGATGGCGCCTGAAAACCAACCCCATCAGTCTGTCACATCACCCCCATGCATACCAGGGAAACTGTCTCAGCCTCAAGTTATGCAGCAGTCTCTTATGCTGTTTGAAGACTCCGCTGGCAGGGTTTCCCAAGGGCATCCACCTAGCCCTTCCCCAGCGGTGAAAGACATAGAATGCACTGACGCACAACCACTTATGTTTCCTGATGATGAGGACATGGGAATACCACCTCAGCATGTCTCTGATGATGACGAAACACAGGTGCCAACTGCTGCGTCTTTCTGCAGTGTGCAGACTGAACAGGAGGTCAGGGATCAAGACTGGGTGGAAGACGATGCAGGGGACGATGAGGTCCTAGACCCCACATGGAATGAAGGTCGTGCCACTGACTTTCACAGTTCGGAGGAAGAGGCAGTGGTGAGACCGAGCCAACAGCGTAGCAAAAGAGGGAGCAGTGGGCAAAAGCAGAACACCCGCCGCCAAGAGACTCCGCCTGCTACTGACCGCCGCCATCTGGGACCGAGCACCCCAAAGGCAGCTTCAAGGAGTTCCCTGGCATGGCACTTCTTCAAACAATGTGCTGACGACAAGACCCGAGTGGTTTGCACGCTGTGCCATCAGAGCCTGAAGCGAGGCATTAACGTTCTGAACCTGAGCACAACCTGCATGACCAGGCACCTGCATGCAAAGCATGAACTGCAGTGGAGTAAACACCTTAAAACCAAGGAAGTCACTCAGGCTCCCCCTGCTACCTCTTCTGCTGCTGCCGCCTCGGCCTATTCTGCTGCTGCCGCCTCGGCCTCTTCCTCCGCCTCTGGAGGAACGTTGGCACCTGCCGCCCAGCAAACAGGGGATGTACCACCAACACCACCACCACCACCTCCGTCACCAAGCGTCTCAACCATGTCACACGCCAGCGTTCAGCTCTCCATCTCACAAACATTTGATAGAAAGCGTAAATTCCCACCTAGCCACCCTCGATCCCTGGCCCTGAATGCCAGCATTTCTAAACTACTGGCCTATGAAATGCTGTCATTTAGGCTGGTGGACACAGACAGCTTCAAACAGCTCATGTCGCTTGCTGTCCCACAGTATGTTGTTCCCAGCCGGCACTACTTCTCCAAGAGAGCCGTGCCTTCCCTGCACAACCAAGTATCCGATAAAATCAAGTGTGCACTGCGCAACGCCATCTGTGGCAAGGTCCACCTAACCACAGATACGTGGACCAGTAAGCACGGCCAGGGACGCTATATCTCCCTAACTGCACACTGGGTAAATGTAGTGGCAGCTGGGCCCCAGGCGGAGAGCTGTTTGGCGCACGTCCTTCCGCCGCCAAGGATCGCAGGGCAACATTCTTTGCCTCCTGTTGCCACCTCCTCCTTCTCGGCTTCCTCCTCCTCTTCTTCCACCTGCTCATCCAGTCAGCCACACACCTTCACCACCAACTTCAGCACAGCCCGGGGTAAACGTCAGCAGGCCATTCTGAAACTCATATGTTTGGGGGACAGGCCCCACACCGCACAGGAGTTGTGGCGGGGTATAGAACAACAGACCGACGAGTGGTTGCTGCCGGTGAGCCTCAAGCCCGGCCTGGTGGTGTGTGATAATGGGCGAAATCTCGTTGCAGCTCTGGGACTAGCCAATTTGACGCACATCCCTTGCTTGGCGCATGTGCTGAATTTGGTGGTGCAGAAGTTCATTCACAACTACCCCGACATGTCAGAGCTGCTGCATAAAGTGCGGGCCGTCTGTTCGCGCTTCCGGCGTTCACATCCTGCTGCTGCTCGCCTGTCTGCGCTACAGCGTAACTTCGGCCTTCCCGCTCACCGCCTCATATGCGACGTGCCCACCAGGTGGAACTCCACCTTGCACATGCTGGACAGACTGTGCGAGCAGCAGCAGGCCATAGTGGAGTTTCAGCTGCAGCACGCACGGGTCAGTCGCACTACAGAACAGCACCACTTCACCACCAATGACTGGGCCTCCATGCGAGACCTGTGTGCCCTGTTGCGCTGTTTCGAGTACTCCACCAACATGGCCAGTGGCGATGACACCGTTATCAGCGTTACAATACCACTTCTATGTCTCCTTGAGAAAACACTTAGGGCGATGATGGAAGAGGAGGTGGCCCAGGAGGAGGAGGAGGAGGAGGAGGAAGAAGAGGGGTCATTTTTAGCACTTTCAGGCCAGTCTCTTCGAAGTGACTCAGAGGGAGGTTTTTGGCAACAGCAGAGGCCAGGTACAAATGTGGCCAGCCAGGGCCCACTACTGGAGGACGAGGAGGACGAGGATAGGAGGAGGTGGAGGAGGATGAGGATGAAGCATGGTCACAGCGGGGTGGCACCCAACGCAGCTCGGGTCCATCACTGGTGCGTGGCTGGGGGGAAAGGCAGGACGATGACGATACGCCTCCCACAGAGGACAGCTTGTCCTTACCCCTGGGCAGCCTGGCACACATGAGCGACTACATGCTGCAGTGCCTGCGCAACGACAGCAGAGTTGCCCACATTTTAACCTGTGCGGACTACTGGGTTGCCACCCTGCTGGATCCACGCTACAAAGACAATGTGCCCACCTTACTTCCTGCACTGGAGCGTGATAGGAAGATGCGCGAGTACAAGCGCACGTTGGTAGACGCGCTACTGAGAGCATTCCCAAATGTCACAGGGGAACAAGTGGAAGCCCAAGGCCAAGGCAGAGGAGGAGCAAGAGGTCGCCAAGGCAGCTGTGTCACGGCCAGCTCCTCTGAGGGCAGGGTTAGCATGGCAGAGATGTGGAAAACTTTTGTCAACACGCCACAGCTAACTGCACCACCACCTGATACGCAACGTGTTAGCAGGAGGCAACATTTCACTAACATGGTGGAACAGTACGTGTGCACACCCCTCCACGTACTGACTGATGGTTCGGCCCCATTCAACTTCTGGGTCTCTAAATTGTCCACGTGGCCAGAGCTAGCCTTTTATGCCTTGGAGGTGCTGGCCTGCCCGGCAGCCAGCGTTTTGTCTGAACGTGTATTCAGCACGGCAGGGGGCGTCATTACAGACAAACGCAGCCGCCTGTCTACAGCCAATGTGGACAAGCTGACGTTCATAAAAATGAACCAGGCATGGATCCCACAGGACCTGTCCGTCCCTTGTCCAGATTAGACATTAACTACCTCCCCATAACCATATATTATTGGACTCCAGGGCACTTCCTCATTCAATCCTATTTTTATTTTCATTTTACCATTATATTGCGAGGCTACCCAAAGTTGAATGAACCTCTCCTCTGCCTGTGTGCTAGGCCTAAATATATGCCAATGGACTGTTGCAGTGGTGGCTGACGTGAAGCCTCATTCTCTGCTATGACATGCAGACTGATTCTCTGCTGACATGAAGACAGATTCTCTGTTACGGGACCTCCCTCCTCTGCCTGGGTGCTGGGCCTAAATATATGCCAATGGACTGTTGCAGTGGTGGCTGACATGAAGCCTGATTCTCTGCTATGACATGCAGACTAATTCTCTGCTGACATGAAGCCAGATTGTCTGTTACGGGACCTCTCTCCTCTGCCTGGGTGCTGGGCCTAAATTTATGACAATGGACTGTTGCAGTGGTGGCTGACGTGAAGCCTGATTCTCTGCTATGACATGCAGACTGATTCTCTGCTGACATGAAGCCAGATTGTCTGTTACGGGACCTCTCTGCTCTGCCTGTGTGCTAGGCCTAAATATATGCCAATGGACTGTTGCAGTGGTGGCTGACGTGAAGCCTCATTCTCTGCTATGACATGCAGACTGATTCTCTGCTGACATGAAGCCAGATTGTCTGTTACGGGACCTCTCTGCTCTGCCTGTGTGCTAGGCCTAAATATATGCCAATGGACTGTTGCAGTGGTGGCTGACGTGAAGCCTGATTCTCTGCTATGACATGCAGACTGATTCTCTGCTGACATGAAGCCAGATTGTCTGTTACGGGACCTCTCTGCTCTGCCTGTGTGCTAGGCCTAAATATATGCCAATGGACTGTTGCAGTGGTGGGTGACGTGAAGCCTCATTCTCTGCTATGACATGCAGACTGATTCTCTGCTGACATGAAGACAGATTCTCTGTTACGGGACCTCCCTCCTCTGCCTGGGTGCTGGGCCTAAATATATGCCAATGGACTGTTGCAGTGGTGGCTGACATGAAGCCTGATTCTCTGCTATGACATGCAGACTAATTCTCTGCTGACATGAAGCCAGATTGTCTGTTACGGGACCTCTCTCCTCTGCCTGGGTGCTGGGCCTAAATTTATGACAATGGACTGTTGCAGTGGTGGCTGACGTGAAGCCTGATTCTCTGCTATGACATGCAGACTGATTCTCTGCTGACATGAAGCCAGATTGTCTGTTACGGGACCTCTCTGCTCTGCCTGTGTGCTAGGCCTAAATATATGCCAATGGACTGTTGCAGTGGTGGGTGACGTGAAGCCTCATTCTCTGCTATGACATGCAGACTGATTCTCTGCTGACATGAAGCCAGATTCTCTGTTACGGGACCTCTCTCCTCTGCCTGTGTGTGTGCTGGGCCTAAATATATGCCAATGGACTGTTGCAGTGGTGGCTGACGTGAAGCCTGATTCTCTGCTATGACATGCAGACTGATTCTCTGCTGACATGAAGCCAGATTGTCTGTTACGGGACCTCTCTCCTCTGCCTGTGTGTGTGCTGGGCCTAAATATATGCCAATGGACTGTTGCAGTGGTGGCTGACGTGAAGCCTCATTCTCTGCTATGACATGCAGACTAATTCTCTGCTGACATGAAGACAGATTCTCTGTTACGGGACCTCTCTCCTCTGCCTGGGTGCCGGGGCCTAAATATCTGAGAATGGACTGTTCCAGTGGTGGGTGACGGGAAGCCAGATTCTCTGCTATGGAACCTCTCTCCAATTGATTTTGGTTAATTTTTATTTATTTAATTTTTATTTTAATTCATTTCCCTATCCACATTTGTTTGCAGGGGATTTACCTACATGTTGCTGCCTTTTGCAGCCCTCTAGCTCTTTCCTGGGCTGTTTTACAGCCTTTTTAGTGCCGAAAAGTTCGGGTCCCCATTGACTTCAATGGGGTTCGGGTTCGGGACGAAGTTCGGATCGGGTTCGGATCCCGAACCCGAACATTTCCGGGATGTTCGGCCGAACTTCTCGAACCCGAACATCCAGGTGTTCGCTCAACTCTAAATATAAACTATTTATCACTGAGTAATTATCCTACTTAAAACTTAACTTTTAGTCATTATTAGTTAAAATAAGTCCCACAGAAATAATGTGTATATTTATGATAGCTGCATAGGTCAGATACTATGGACTTAAGTACAATGAGACACAGGGTAAATATGCAATCTCAGGTGCTCGGATTTGGACCAGAGGTCCCACTCACGGTTTGATGATATTTTCGTTGTATGGAGATGAATTATACCACAACAAAAATAGACGTAGTAGGAAGGTCCATAGAGATCTTGATAAATTTGATGAATTTATCAAGATCTCTATGGACCTTCCTACTACGTCTATTTTTGTTGTGGTATAATTCATCTCCATACAACGAAAATATCATCAAACCGTGAGTGGGACCTCTGGTCCAAATCCGAGCACCTGAGATTGCATATTTACCCTGTGTCTCATTGTACTTAAGTCCATAGTATCTGACCTATGCAGCTATCATAAATATACACATTATTTCTGTGGGACTTATTTTAACTAATAATGACTAAAAGTTAAGTTTTAAGTAGGATAATTACTCAGTGATAAACAAGGCCTAAGACCACCATCCTTCTTCTTAACGAAGAAAACCCCGCTCCCATAGGAGAGACAGAAGGTATAATGTGCCCTTTACCGAGGCTTTCCTTAATATAATTTCTCCATGGCCTTGCGTTCGGGCTTAGAGAGATTATAAATACGCCCCTCAGGGAACCTGGCACCTTCTACTAACTCTATGGCGCAATCATAAGGTCTATGGGATGGTAGAACCTTCGGGGTAGGTGATGAGAACACATCAGAATATTCCCTAATGACCGTGGGTAATATATCAGATTCTACTGAGACCCCAGCTTGTTCCACAGACAAGCACGATACTCGTGCTTGTCTGTGGTACAAGCTGGGGTCTCAGTAGAATCTGATATATTACCCACTGTCATTAGGGAATATTCTTAGGTCCCCATTTCACCAATTCCCCCCTGGACCAATCAATAGTGTAATTGGAGCCAAGGCAACCCTAGTACCACCTCGACAGGTAAGTTCTCCAGGACTGAGGGAACATTTCTCAGAGTGGCACACCCCCTCGGTTAAAGAAATCTCTGAGGTACATGACCTCACCATACCACCTACCAGGGAAGTGGCGTCAATAGTCATGACATGGATAGGTGTAGGAAGAGAAAAAATTGGAATACCCAGTCTAATGGCGTACTCAGAGTCAATAAAGCTGGCCGCTGAACCAGAGTCAATAAAGGCCTTACCCGGCCATTTATTAACCCCCAGAGATATTGTTATAGGTACCAAAAGCTTACATTTTGTAATATCAGGGTGTACCTGGTCTTTAGGTTGCCTTTCAATGGGAGACTTAACGGAGAGGGCCTTTTTATGACACTGGTTGATCCAATGGTCAGGATCTCTACAGTAAAAACACACTCCACGTCTGCGGCGCAAATTCCCTTGAGTCATGTCGACCTGCATGGGTTCATCGGTAGAGACCTCAGCGTTGTTTCTGGGATAGACCTTAGACTAAACTACCATCTGAGAAGAGAAAAGTCGTTCCTGTCGTCTCTCTCTAACCCGTCGGTCAAGTCGGACTACAAGGGTCATCATCTCCTCTAGAGTCTCTGGAAGCTGATAACTCACTAGAAGATCCTTTAAGTTATCAGACAGACCTGACCTGAACTGACTCTTAAGAGCTGGTTCATTCCATCCTGAGGGAACACACCACCTTCTGAATTGGGTGCAATACTCCTCCGCAGGTAGATCACCCTGCACCAGAACTTTTAGAGCAGTCTTTGCTACCAGTGTCCTGTCTGGTTAATCATACAGGCTACCCAGGGTCCAAAAAAAACCCTCCACTGATGTTAAACAACTGGCGTCAGCAAGTAAAGAAAATGCCCAGTCCTGGAGATCAGCCTGTAACCGAGAAATTACAATGCCCACGCGTTGACTCTCGGGGCCAGAGGATACGGGGCGCAAATGGAAAAAAGTTTACAGGTCTCTTTAAATGAAATAAACTTCTTCCGATCTCCAGAAAAGGGCTCAGGAAGCTTAATCTGGGGCTCTAAATGTAGACTGGAGGCCTGAGGGATTGTCCTAGCTCAAAAGAACAGAGTTTCTCCCCTAGCTCCTGCACCATCTGCGTCAGGTTAGAGACATGGTCAGTCAGAGTCACCAGAGGATTCATGATACAGTGGTTAGGTTACGGCCTGTTAATCTGTGACGGTCACGTACACTACACACAGGGGGGAGGATAGTGACCATTGCGCTCCACCATCACCTCTGGCCCTGCCTACTTGCCTTGCAAGTCCTAATGACAGGGGACAACTAGACGGCAGTCCCTAACTTAGGATACGTGCTGGGAGGACGGACAATACAAATAACGGAATGTAAATGGACCGGGTCAGAACCAAGAGAGCTACGCATTACAAAGGGTTAAGCAAATAATGGTCAGGAGAAGCCGGGGTCAAATATCATGAGAGTAGAGAAGTACCAGAGGAGTCTGCAAAGAGTAGTTAGGTGGGAGCCGAGGTCACAATACCAGAAAGGATGCGCAGTACAGGAGGAGCAGGCAAAGGATCGTCAGGGAACAGGATCTGGTGAGTAATCAGTAGTCCAACAAATAGCCAGGAACCTAGAATTAACAAGCAACCTGTGGCCAGCAGGCTGCCTGTATTTATATTGGGGTCTGAGGGTCATGTGACGTGGCCAGCGTCACATGACCGACAGACAGACAAGTCGAGCACCGAGTGATCAGCTTGGCACTCAAGGCAGACCTAGGAGAAGGGAGCCTCCCAGTCAACAAAGCTGCCCTGGGAACGAGGCCAAACACAGATGCTCGCTCCCGAAGCTAAGCAGCAGGTCTGCGGCTTATGGGAGACCGAGTGTGCCTTTGGCGCCCCGTGTCAGCACCTCAGTATCTATTTATCAACTCAAGGAATTCTCTCAAAGTATCTCATACTGACTCGAACAACTGCTTATTCAAATCAATTCTGTCTACTATAGCTATATGAACTGTGGATTTTGTTTGCTTAATATCAAGCGAGGGGCCCATCCAATTCCCACCCATAGGCCTCAGGAATTGGGACTACAATGTTGGTGTGCGTTTTATTGCAAATTTATGTTGGTGTGCATTTTTAATAGCGATTTTATTCATACGATTTTACCAATGCAATTTTTTATATGCGATTTTACACATGGTATTATTGTATGAACCATTACATATGCATTACCAATTTTTTACTCTGCAAATAAATTATCTATATACACTATCGCATGGTGTCAAAGGTTAAGTACCAGTCACTAAATTCTATATTAAATAAATTGTACCCCCTCACAGTAGTATTGCCCTCATTGTACAACCTTCACAGTAGTTTTGTACAGATATGTGCCCCCTCACGGTAGTTATGTCCACACTGTACAACTTTCAGAGTAGTTATACCCACATCATGCCCCCTTAAAGTACTTATCCCTTCATTGTGCCCCTGCACAGTAGTTATGCCCTCTCTGTGCCCCTTTCATAGTAGTAATGCCCTATCTGTGCCTCCTTCACAGCTGTAATGCCTGTTCTGTGCCCCATAACAGTAATAATGCCCTCTGTGCCCCTTCACAGTAGTAATGCCCATTGTGCTCCATAATAGTTATGCCCACCTGCTTCACAGTAGTAATGCCCTCTGTGCCCCCCTTCACAGTAGTAATTCCCTCTGTGCCCCTTCACTATATAATTCCTTCTGTGCCCCCTTCATAGTAGTAATGCCCATTGTGTCTCCTTCATAGTAATAATGACCAATGTGCCCCCTTCATAATAGTAATGCCCTCTTTGTGCCCCTTCGTAGCAGTAATGCCCATAGTGCCCCTTTCACAGTAGTAATACCCATTGTGCTCCCTTAATAATAGTAATGCCCTCTGTGCCCCTTTATAACAGTAATACCCTCTGTGCCCCTTTAGAACAGTAATTCCCTCTGTGCCACCTTTATAACAGTAATGCCCTCTGTGCCCCCTTTAAAACAGTAATGCCCTCTGTGTCCCCTTTAAAATAGTAATGCCCTCTGTGCCCCCTTCACAGTATTTACCTCTCTGTGCCGTCTCTGTGTTGGTTCTGTGTCAGTTCCTACTCACCTTGTCCTGTTCCTAAAGCTCACAGTCCTCTCCCCCTGCAGACACAGATCACTCCGCAGCAATGTGTGGGTGGAGCTTATGCAGACTCCCAGACTTCAGGCCTCCGCCCACAGAGGCCGGCAGCGTGATCTGTGCCTGCAGGCTGAATGGTGGAGCAGGGAGAAGTCTCCCTGCTTCACCATTCTGTGTGCTGCTGGCATGAAGAAGGGGCAGAGTGCGGTGAGTTGAGATGTCGGTGAGTGACAGGACCGCAGCTCCCGGTGCTCCAGCAATGAGAGCTTCCATCTGTATTGATGGAAGCGCTCATTGCTTTTGGCACCCCCCTGAGAGCAGGCACTTGTGGCAGACCACCCCCAATGCCCCCCTTAGCACGCCACTGCTCTGAAATCTGATGGAAAATATATATGTTTTTATTATTTTTCGTCTCCAAATCCTTCTTATAGTCAGATGCATCTTATAGTCTGAAAAATACAATACTATTAGAGAACTGATGCGCTCCATTGGCGTAAAATATATGTATATCAATTTATTGTAAATCTAACTATGAATTCTTTTATCCTCATTAACAAACATACTCACTAGCGCTAATGAAATATCTAGCTGTATTTTACTATCTCTTTTTTTATGTCTGATAGCCTCTATCGCCGATGTATATCCCTACCAAGCAGCAGAATTTCCTATTTGGGCTATTTTGTAGTGGAAAAAAAACGTATGAAGTGATGAAAAAGTATACGTCCGTGTAATTCATAGATAGAGCAAATATATAGTGAAGGACGTCAAAACTAAAACAAAAAAGTTTAATAATGATCGTATGATTAAAAACGCAAAACAAAGGTGTATGGCCTAAAACCATACGAGATAATGGACTGACTAAGGGTCAGATAACTAATCTGTGAGGACCACTACGACTGCCTAGGTATAGCCCTGATTTAGCACTCAATACCAATAGAGCATCTGCCAGTCATGTGAAAACAATTATATATTCAGACCCTATCTCTAGAGGTACATTGAGCAAATTGTGGTCTGTAGTGTGTATATTGACACTATATCATAGATGCCCAATGGATGAACACAGTTCTGTGGTTGGACCTCAATACCAGAGGTTAAGACCCCGATGATAAATATATCACATTGGGCAATGCGTGGCATATAATGTATGTTATGCCACTATGTCCCAGAGATTAAATGGTGTCAAACCTCTGGACTGGAGCAGAGTACCCAGCACAGGATACAGTAACCTCAATAAAGTTGCCACTGGATACACGATTGTCACACAGCGGATGGCTGTGCACTCTGCCATCCGCTGAGGACAACTGCAATGGTGTCTTGCTTAGGCCAGTGAGGTGGACAGCTGATGTGGCTCATACACAGCCAACCATCAGCACAACCCGGCCAGAGTGTAGATAATACAGGGCTCGACGCGTTTCTGTGCACTAGTGAGTGCACTTCATCAGGAGCTGATAATGTATATAGCACCAGATATATAAAGCCTGCCTAGGCCGTATTTCTCTAGTTTGAGATTTGGCGTGCTGGTGTGGCTCAGGTGTAAGCCACTGCACTATGATGGCCGTGAAGCGGCCACCGATGTGCCGTGGTTTAAAGGGCCTTTTGTAGTGGCCATGATGCAACCACTGATCATTAATTGCTCACACTTATCGTCCCTCATGATTGTCTATGCTAGGAATTATGGGGAAGCCTATTGGGCCATTATCCAAGGTCAGGTGATCCTTCTCTGTCTTATCTGTAAAAAGTTGGCTGCCATTTTGAGCAATTCATTTGGACCATATCCCTAAAGTTTCAAATTAGCTGAAATCCTAAACTTTTGTGATTTTTCGATTGAATCAGAATTACATCAGTTAATTTGCTCATCTCTAATTAGCAGTTCTTAACTGTCCCCTTAACTGTGACCTCCACAGAAGCCTGCCCCTAGGGTGGCTAGAGGTCCAGTTTTAGGCTGGACAGTCCGGCTTTCAGACTCCCTGTGCTCTGTCTAATTTCAATTTTCATATATGTAGTTACTAATAACATGATATTCCAGAATCAGTTACTATTACACTGACTTACCCTATATTTAATAAGATTCAGCCCTTAGCAACCAGTCTGCATAAAACTGCAATCTCACTATTCAGTTAAGATGGCCGCCACTGCCCTCACCCTGAGGCTAATCCCGCCTGCCCTCACTAGCCAGTAACAATAGCCCCCCAAAAGTGTCAGTAACCAGAGCCCTCCCCCTAAAGGGTTAATCTCCTGCAACACAAAGGGGTCCTCTTACCACATGTTGCTTTCATTTATACACTGAGCAGACGGCAGATCTCCCTTCCCTGGTCTGCGCTGCTTCAACTCTGCATTGTCCCAGTCTGCTGAGTGAGGGAACGTCTGCCAAGTGCAGGGACAGGGAGAAGTACACACAGCCCAGGCAATGTTATCAGCTGCTGGGGAGGACCTGGCTTTAATCATTTACTTACAGTCCCTGGCTGTCAGTAATCTGACCTTGTGCTTCTGCGTCCTCCGTCCTTCAACACATAGAAGGACCCTGCATAGCAACCTGATTTTAAGCAGAGGTAAAAGTAGGCAGTACAGGGAACACAACTGTGGAATTAAGGGGTAATTGAATATACAGTGAAAAGTTAAATTAGAGCCACCAAGGTGATATCAATCACCACAATCCAATACAAAATATATATAACAGTTATCCGTTAACATCCAACCTCTCACAATATATTGATAGATTACTCCAACCTGTAGTGAAACAAACAGCATCTTATATTAAAAACACGACCCAGATTGTTAAAATCATTGAAAAGCTTGACTTTATAGAAGTATCAAACATAAACAGGGAATAATGGCCCTTAAATCACAACTGGACAAAAGTCAAATGTTTTATATGAATCAAATAGACTATATAGCAGAAGGTGTAGACTTTATCTTAAAACACAATTATTTTTACTACGAATCAGATTTTTTTTCTTCAGGTTACCGGGACCACCATGGGCACCAGGTTCGCCCCCAGCTACGCTAACCTCTTTATGTCCAACTGGGAGGGTCACATTATATGGCGTAGACTGGGGATGGACCTGGTGCTATGGCATCATTATATAGATGACATCTTTTTTTGTTTGGAAGGGTGATGAGGCATCCTTGAAATATTTCCTTGAGGATATTAATGAAAATGAGTACAATTTAAGATTTACTGCGAGTACCTGTCACAACCAGACAGCTGAGAAGCTCTGACAGAAGCCTTTCAGAACCTCCTCCTTGAGTTTTCTTTGTTGTGGTATTCAGTTGCTCATCTCGTTAGCCTCTCTCAGCTGTCATGTAGTTGGACTGATTGCATCCCTTTAAATTCCGCCCCATAATGCATTACTGGGCGGCTTATACTTCTTCCTGGAGTGTGTGTGCATGCTGATCCTGTTTCCCCGTCTGCTACAAAGTTAAGTGCTGTACATTTATCTGTTATTTTCTGTTTGCTGGATCCCAGGTGACCCTGACTCCCTCCGTGTCTGGTGTAGGGAGCCGGTGGTCGTGTCCCCTCACTATTGCAGGGTGTTCAGGGGTTATATAGTCGAGGTACGTGGATATGCAACCATCCACCTTTGGGATCTTTGCATAGGCTGAGCAGCCAGGGAAAGTGCTAGGTCTGGTGCAGGGGTCTCCCTTTTGGTTCCTTAGCTTTGGATCCAGTGAGTCATATATGCATGTTGCTTTGTCTTGTTTCCTGTACACCGTCCGTGACAGTACCAGTAGGACAGAGGTGGTATTTTTGGATCTTACTATAAAAGTTTATTCAGGCAGACCGAACTGTTGCACGTATTATAAACCAACAGCAAAAAATAGTTTTATTTTGCACTCTAGTTGCCACCTTCCTAGGTGCCAACTTAAAGTGCCAACAGGACAGTTCAGACGTCTGAAACGCAACTGCTGTCACAACCAGACAGCTGAGAAGCTCTGACAGAGGCCTTTCAGAACCTCCTCCTTGAGTTTCTGTGTTGTGGTATTCAGCTCCTCCTCTTGTTAGCCTCTCTCAGCTGTCATGTGTTGGACTAATTGCTTCCCTTTAAATTCCTCCCCAGAATGCTTTTCTGGGCGGCTTATACTTCTTCCTGGAGTGTGTGTGCATGCTGACCTTGTTCTCCTGTCTGCTACAAAGCTAAGTGTTGTACCTTTATCTGTTATTTTCTGTTTGTGGAATTAAGGGGTAATTGAATATACAGTGAAAAGTTAAATTAGAGCCACCAAGGTGATATCAATCACCACAATCCAATACAAAATATATATAACAGTTATCCGTTAACATCCAACCTCTCACAATATATTGATAGATTACTCCAACCTGTAGTGAAACAAACAGCATCTTATATTAAAAACACGACCCAGATTGTTAAAATCATTGAAAAGCTTGACTTTATAGAAGTATCAAACATAAACAGGGAATAATGGCCCTTAAATCACAACTGGACAAAAGTCAAATGTTTTATATGAATCAAATAGACTATATAGCAGAAGGTGTAGACTTTATCTTAAAACACAATTATTTTTACTACGAATCAGATTTTTTTTCTTCAGGTTACCGGGACCACCATGGGCACCAGGTTCGCCCCCAGCTACGCTAACCTCTTTATGTCCAACTGGGAGGGTCACATTATATGGCGTAGACTGGGGATGGACCTGGTGCTATGGCATCATTATATAGATGACATCTTTTTTTGTTTGGAAGGGTGATGAGGCATCCTTGAAATATTTCCTTGAGGATATTAATGAAAATGAGTACAATTTAAGATTTACTGCGAGTACCTGTCACAACCAGACAGCTGAGAAGCTCTGACAGAAGCCTTTCAGAACCTCCTCCTTGAGTTTTCTTTGTTGTGGTATTCAGTTGCTCATCTCGTTAGCCTCTCTCAGCTGTCATGTAGTTGGACTGATTGCATCCCTTTAAATTCCGCCCCATAATGCATTACTGGGCGGCTTATACTTCTTCCTGGAGTGTGTGTGCATGCTGATCCTGTTTCCCTGTCTGCTACAAAGTTAAGTGCTGTACATTTATCTGTTATTTTCTGTTTGCTGGATCCCAGGTGACCCTGACTCCCTCCGTGTCTGGTGTAGGGAGCCGGTGGTCGTGTCCCCTCACTATTGCAGGGTGTTCAGGGGTTATATAGTCGAGGTACGTGGATATGCAACCATCCACCTTTGGGATCTTTGCATAGGCTGAGCAGCCAGGGAAAGTGCTAGGTCTGGTGCAGGGGTCTCCCTTTTGGTTCCTTAGCTTTGGATCCAGTGAGTCATATATGCATGTTGCTTTGTCTTGTTTCCTGTACACCGTCCGTGACAGTACCAGTAGGACAGAGGTGGTATTTTTGGATCTTACTATAAAAGTTTATTCAGGCAGACCGAACTGTTGCACGTATTATAAACCAACAGCAAAAAATAGTTTTATTTTGCACTCTAGTTGCCACCTTCCTAGGTGCCAACTTAAAGTGCCAACAGGACAGTTCAGACGTCTGAAACGCAACTGCTGTCACAACCAGACAGCTGAGAAGCTCTGACAGAGGCCTTTCAGAACCTCCTCCTTGAGTTTCTGTGTTGTGGTATTCAGCTCCTCCTCTTGTTAGCCTCTCTCAGCTGTCATGTGTTGGACTAATTGCTTCCCTTTAAATTCCTCCCCAGAATGCTTTTCTGGGCGGCTTATACTTCTTCCTGGAGTGTGTGTGCATGCTGACCTTGTTCTCCTGTCTGCTACAAAGCTAAGTGTTGTACCTTTATCTGTTATTTTCTGTTTGCTGGATCCCAGGTGACCCTGACTCCCTCCGTATCTTGTGTAGGGAGCCGGTGGTCGTGCCCCCTCACTATTGTAGGGTGCTCAGGGCTTTATAGTCAAGGTTCGTGGATATGCAAACCTCCACCATTAGGATCTTTGCATAGGCTGAGCAGCCAGGGAAAGTGCCAGGTCTTCTGCAGGGGTCTCCCTTGGTTCCTTAGCTTTCGGATCCAGCGAGTCATTTATACATGTTGCTTTGCCTTATTTCCTGTACACGTCCGTGACATTATAAGCCGCCATAACCGTCTCAAGCATGGATCCGGTTTCACTTTTGGCTGAACGCTTCCAGGGTCTTTCATTAGAGGTAGCTGATCTCCGTAAGACTTTTTCTCAGCTCAAGTGACCGGTTCAGCTTGCTTTCATGGAGTTTGTTCTGAGCCTAAGATCTCGCTCCCGGATACGTTCTCCGGGGGTAGTGAGAATTTTGTGCGTTTTAGAGAGGCTTGCAAACTCCATTTTCGCCTTCTTCCCCACTCCTCTGGTGATGAGGAACGGAGGGTGGGGATCATTATATCACTGCTCAGAGGTAACGCTCAGTCCTGGGCCTTTTCGGTGCCGGAGGGGGCACGGCCTCTCCGTTCAGTGGATGAATTATTTTTAGCCCTGGGTCAGATATATGATGATCCGGATCGTATTGCTCTGGCTGAGTCTAGACTACGTCTATTATGCCAGGGTAAACAATCCGCAGAAATATACTGCTCAGAATTTCGGAGATGGGCAGTTGATACTGGTTGGAATGATGCTGCACTCCGAAGTCAATTTTGCCATGGTCTTTCAGAGGGATTGAAAGATGCATTTGCCTTTCATGAGAGGCCTATTTCTTTGGACTCTGCTATGTCTCAGGCTGTTCGTATTGACAGGCGTCTTAGAGAGAGAGGAGAGATGTCCTCTTCCTGTCATACTCAGTCCCAGGACAGTGCAGCGGTCCCATTCTGTGTGCATGGGTCTCAGTCGCTGTCAGCCCCTTCTGAGCAGGAGCCCATGCAGCTGGGGTTGATTGCTTCTGACAATAGAAGATTCAGCCCGCATGGGAGGGTTTGTTTTTGTTGTGGAGGTATAAATCATTTGGCAAATATTTGTCCCTCTAGGAGATTCAGGCAGTTTTCTGGGAGTAATAAAGAAACAAACAGGAAAAAATCTTTTAAAAATGTTCCGTCTGTTACTATTGGCAGGGTTGAGGCGGAAATTGAAGGTTTTCCATTTGCTTGTAGTTCCCGTTTTGTCCTGCCGGCTAGGGTGGCGCTAGAGAGCAAGAACATTTTTTGTGAGATTTTTGTGGATAGTGGAGCAGCGGTCAATCTCATTGATAATCAATTTGCGATAACTCATGGTTTCCAGGTGCGCACTTTGGGAAAGGATATTCCTGTTTTTGCTATCGATTCCGCTCCACTTTCTCAAAAATCATTAAAGGGCATAGTTCACAATATCCGTTTAATTGTGAGTGATGCTCATGTTGAGGATGTGTCATGTTTCATCCTTAGCGGTTTACCTACCCCTCTGGTGTTGGGGCTGCCCTGGCTCACTAAGCATAACCCCACCATTGATTGGCAAGCGAGGCAAATAAATGGTTGGAGTGACTTTTGCAGAGAGAATTGCCTCATGACATCTGTTTCTGAGGTTGCTACTAAGACTGTACCATCTTTTCTCTCTGAATTTTCGGATGTCTTCTCTGAGAGTGGAGTTCAGGATTTGCCCCCGCACAGGGAGTACGATTGCCCTATTAATCTCATCCCAGACGCCAAGCTGCCTAAATCTCGTTTATACAATCTTTCCCAACCTGAGAGGATCGCTATGCGTGCTTATATCTCTGAGAGTCTGAGAAAGGGACACATACGACCCTCGAAGTCACCTGTTGCCGCTGGTTTTTTCTTTGTTAAGAAAAAAGATGGTTCTTTAAGACCTTGTCTGGATTTCAGGGAGCTGAACAATATCACAATTCGTGACCCTTATCCGCTTCCTCTGATCCCGGACCTGTTTAACCAGGTTGTTGGGGCTAAAGTCTTTTCCAAATTAGATCTAAGAGGGGCATACAACCTGGTCAGGGTCAGAGAAGGGGACGAATGGAAGACGGCCTTCAATACCCCTGAGGGCCATTTTGAAAATTTGGTTATGCCTTTTGGTTTGATGAATGCCCCAGCCGTTTTTCAGCATTTCGTGAACAGCATTTTTTATCATTTGATGGGAAAATTTGTATTGGTGTATTTGGATGACATTTTGATTTTTTTCTCCCGATTTCAAAACTCATGAGGAACATTTACATCAGGTCTTGCTCATCCTGTGGGAGAATAAATTATATGCGAAACTGGAAAAATGTTTGTTTGCGGTTCCAGAAATTCAATTTCTGGGGTTTCTTCTCTCCACTTCTGGTTTTCGCATGGACCCCGAGAAGGTCCGCGTGGTGCTTGAGTGGGAGCTTCCTGAGAATCAGAAGGCGCTGATGCGTTTTTTGGGCTTTGCCAATTATTACAGGAAGTTCATTTTGAATTATTCTTCTATTGTTAAACCACTCACTGATATGACCAGAAAGGGGGTAGATTTTTCTTCTTGGTCAGTAGAGGCGTGTAAGGCTTTTTCTGATATCAAGGAGAGTTTTGCTTCTGCTCCCATCTTGGTGCAACCTGATGTTTCTTTACCCTTCATAGTTGAGGTTGATGCTTCTGAGGTGGGTGTGGGGGCGGTCTTGTCTCAGAGTTCCTCTCCTGCCAATTGGCGACCGTGTGCCTTTTTCTCAAGAAAACTCTCCTCCACAGAGAGAAATTACGATGTGGGAGATAGGGAATTGTTGGCCATCAAGTTGGCTTTTGAGGAATGGCGCCATTGGCTAGAGGGAGCCAGACACCCTATTACCGTATTTACTGACCATAAAAATCTGGCCTACTTGGAGTCAGCCAAGCGTCTGAACCCGAGACAGGCCAGATGGTCTTTGTTCTTTTCTAGGTTTAATTTTGTTGTCACGTTCCGCCCTGGAGTTAAGAATGTGAAGGCAGATGCCCTGTCACGTTGTTTTCCGGGAGGCGGGAATTTTGAAGACCCGGGTCCCATTTTGGCTGAAGGTGTGGTGGTCTCTGCTCTTTTTCCTGAATTGGAGGCAGAGGTGCAGGCAGCCCAGTCAGAGGCTCCTGATCTTTGTCCTCCTGGGAGGTTGTTTGTGCCTCTCGCTTTAAGACACAAGATTTTTAAAGAACACCACGATACGGTCCTTGCTGGGCACCCGGGGGTAAGAGCCACACTGGATCTCATCGCTCTGAGATTCTGGTGGCCTGCGCTTCGTAAGTCGGTTGAGGGTTTTGTGGCAGCCTGCGAGACTTGCGCTCGTGCCAAAGTCCCTCATTCACGGCCATCAGGTCCTCTCCTTCCCTTACCCATTCCTTCCCGTCCTTGGACACATCTGTCCATGGACTTCATAATGGACCTGCCTCGTTCCTTGGGGAAGACTGTGATTCTGGTGGTGGTGGACCGTTTTAGCAAAATGGTGCATTTCATCCCTTTTCCTGGTTTGCCCAATGCTAAGACGCTGGCGCAGGCATTTATTGATCACATTGTCAAATTGCACGGTATTCCTTCAGACATAGTCTCTGATAGGGGCACGCAGTTTGTTTCCAGATTCTGGAAGGCTTTCTGTTCTCGCTTGGGGGTTCGGTTGTCATTCTCTTCTGCTTTCCACCCGCAGTCGAATGGCCAGACAGAGCGCGTCAATCAGAATCTGGAGACATATCTGCGCTGTTTTGTGGCGGAGAATCAAGAGGATTGGTGTTCTTTTTTGTCCCTTGCTGAGTTTGCTTTAAATAACCGTCGTCAGGAGTCCTCTGATAAGTCACCATTTTTTGGTGCATATGGGTTTCATCCGCAGTTTGGGACTTTCTCGGGAGAGGGGTCTTCTGGTTTACCTGATGAGGACAGATTCTCCTCGTCTTTGTCATCTATTTGGCAAAAGATTCAGGATAATCTAAAGAGCATGAGCGAGAGATATAAGCATGTGGCAGATAAGAGACGTGTGCTTGGTCCGGACCTGAATGTTGGTGATCTGGTGTGGTTGTCTACCAAGAATATCAAATTGAAGGTTCCCTCCTGGAAGTTGGGTCCTAGGTTTATTGGGCCTTACAAAATCCTGTCTGTCATCAATCCTGTTGCATACTGTCTTGATCTTCCTCAGACTTGGAAGATCCATAATGTTTTTCATAAGTCCTTATTGAAACCTTATGTTCAACCCATTGTACCCTCGCCTTTGCCTCCTCCTCCGATTATGGTTGATGGGAATCTTGAATTTCAGGTCTCTAGGATTGTGGATTCTCGTCTTGTCCGCGGTTCTCTTCAGTACCTTGTTCATTGGGAGGGGTATGGTCCTGAGGAGAGGATGTGGGTCCCAGTGACGGACATTAAGGCCTCTCGCCTCATCAGGGCTTTCCATAGGTCCCATCCTGAGAAGGTGGGTTCTGAGTGTCCGGAGTCCACTCGTAGAGGGAGGGGTTATGTCACAACCAGACAGCTGAGAAGCTCTGACAGAGGCCTTTCAGAACCTCCTCCTTAAGTTTCTGTGTTGTGGTATTCAGCTCCTCCTCTCGTTAGCCTCTCTCAGCTGTCATGTGTTGGACTAATTGCTTCCCTTTCAATTCCTCCCCAGAATGCTTTTCTGGGCGGCTTATACTTCTTCCTGGAGTGTGTGTGCATGCTGACCTTGTTCTCCTGTCTGCTACAAAGCTAAGTTTTGTACCTTTATCTGTTATTTTCTGTTTGCTGGATCCCAGGTGACCCTGACTCCCTCCGTATCTTGTGTAGGGAGCCGGTGGTCGTGCCCCCTCACTATTGTAGGGTGCTCAGGGCTTTATAGTCAAGGTTCGTGGATATGCAAACCTCCACCATTAGGATCTTTGCATAGGCTGAGCAGCCAGGGAAAGTGCCAGGTCTTCTGCAGGGGTCTCCCTTGGTTCCTTAGCTTTCGGATCCAGCGAGTCATTTATACATGTTGCTTTGCCTTATTTCCTGTACACCGTCCGTGACAACTGCACTCAGAATACAGCTTTTGAACTTGAGGCATTTAAGATGAAAGAACAATTTATATATTGACATAGAGACATCTCTTGAAAAAGTTAGAAAACTGGATAGGAGTACCTTTTTTTAACCTATTGATAAAAGACCCTCTAATAGAGAAATAGATTTCAAATCTATACAGATTATTCTACCATTTAACGCCAATTATAAATACATTGAATGGATAATACACAGACACTAGCATTTTATTTTGAAGGATAAAGTAATAGGCCCTGAAATGAGTACAACACCGAGGATAGTCTACACAAAAGCAGCGAATCTAAGTTTGAAAGTTGCACCAACAATCAAACCTCCCCAAAAATCGCAAAAGAACCCTATAAGCAGCTGGTTGCAGTTAAGTGGCTTTTTCAGATGCAACAGCTGCAGTAACTGTAGAGTGACTAACTTTTCTAAGAAAACTATGAAGATTTAATCAACGACTAGCTCATTTTCATATGAGATAAACGAGTTTTTAACCTGTAATAGTAAGAGCGTTATCTATGTATTGAAACAAGCAATATGTGGGCCTCACAAAAAGAATTCTAAAGAAGAGGGTTACCTTACTAAAATAAGGAATGGTTTTGAGAACCTTACAGTCTCCAAACACTTTAAGACCCACCATAACCAGGATCCTTCAGGTCTCTCTTACCTAGCCATACAGAGTTTAAATCCAGATTGGAGAGGAGGAAATTATATAAAAAAAATGTCTCGTATAGAGTCACATTTTATATTTGATTTTTACTCACTGGTACCTGGTGGTTAAAATGCATAATTGGAGATATTTGTTTTTCTATAGGTAGGCGCCTCGACCTGACGGGTGAGCAGAGGTACTTTGTTTCTACGTACTCTGGCTCTCCCCTTGAGTTAAGGCCTCAACCTACATCTTCAATCAATAAAACACAAGGTTATGAAAAGAATGTCTATGAATACATCTACGAATATATAGGTATACCGGTTTTTAATACATTTTATATAATATATTTCACTTTTTGTATCTAAGGGCCCTTTCACACTTGCGTTGGCCGGTTCCGGCATAGAGTTCCGTCGTCAGGGCTCTATGCCGGAACAATCCTGATCAGGATTATCCTAATGCATTCTGAATGGAGAGAAATCCGTTCAGGATGCATCAGGATGTCTTCCGTTCCGGAACGGAACGTTTTTTGGCCGGAGAAAATACCGCAGCATGCAGTACTTTTTGCTCCGGCCAAAAATCCTGAACACTTGCCGCAAAGAATGCCCATTGAAAGGCATTGATCCGGATCCGGCCTTAAGCTAAACGTCGTTTCGGCGCATTACCGGATACGACGTTTAGCTTTTTCTGAATGGTTACCATGGCTGCCGGGACGCTAAAGTCCTGGCAGCCATGGTAAAGTGTAGCGGGGAGCAGCATACTTACAGTCCGTGCGGCTCCCGGGGCGCTCCAGAGTGACGTCAGGGCGCCCCAGGCGCATGGATGACATGATCGCATGTACACGTCATCCATGCGCCTGGGGCGCTCTGACATCATTCTGGAGCGCCCCAGGAGACGCACGGACTGTAAGTATGCCGCTCCCCCGCTCCTACTATGGCAACCAGGACTTTAATAGCGTCCTGGCTGCCATAGTAACACTGAAAGCATTTTGAAGACGGATCCGTCTTCAAATGCTTTCCGTACACTTGCGTTTTTCCGGATCCGGCGTGTACCTCCGGCAAGTGGAGGACACGCCGGATCCGGACAACGCAAGTGTGAAAGGGCCCTTAGTTATATTAGGACCCATTTAAAATGTTTTATGACACATTTAAGCAGTTCTGGTGATGAAAATGCATTATATGAGAAAAAAACCGCATGAAAACCGCATGTGCGTTTTGATGTTTTTTAGCCAGTATTTGTTCATTTATATTGTTTCTAGATATGCACAAACATTGAACACAAGGTTATGAAAAGAACATCTATGAATATCTCTTTGAATACATATGTACACATATGCACTGGTTTGTAATACATTTTCAAACAATATATTGCACCTTTTGTATCTGAGGAAGGGGTATAGTGGAAACCCCGAAACGCGTTTGGTAAGAACCTGCTATATTTAAGGATGAGCAACTGTATATTTGCCTTTATCCACCGTCTTCTTTCAAGAATTGCAGATTGAAAGATATTCCTCTGAAATCCCACCGACTCCCCGGTGTTGCCAGATACTGGCTGTACTGTACACCTTGAGATTTCTGCGAACATTTGAACGTATTACTCATCATAAACTTGGTCAATTGAGGACCATATGAACGGGCCCGTTCACTAAGGATACTTACAGCAATAGAAACTGTCCGGAAAGGTAAAAGGCGTTTTAGGCAGTGCGGTACAGTGGGACGCCACAAATACACCGCAAATCCTTCTGCCATATCGCCTTATTTTATGACTGTTTTACCGTTCATTATATGACCGCTTCACATTTTACTAATCTGTCCTGGAACAGTGTGGGTATTTTCCTGCAGTTGGATAAACACACCTGTCGATTAATTAATGACACTGGCAAACTGAACTTGAGGTGTATACACACTCACCATTTAAACCTGAGGTGGATACATACCAAACCTTGCTGATTCTACTACTTCACGTATTTTAACCCCTTCATGTGAGAGGATTAACTGATACTATATTGCAATATATTGCCACATTTATTTGGATCCATATAATGCAGAGTTTATTTTAGCTTTTATTTTAGGACTTATATGTCCTTGTTCTTATATGTCAGTTGTAAATCGCTTTTATTGTGTATACCTTGCAGAGAATAAATATTCTTAATTTATTACCTTATATATGCAGTATTCCAGTATTTGAGTGCTCAGCCCAATCTTTAACTTTCTCTATTTATAATTGTGTTGGTTGGGTGAATCAACGGGGCTTTGTAGCACCACTACTTTGTTAAAGGTACAGTGAGCCACTATTCCCTCTGTCTTTCCTCTCTTAGAAATATGCCACATTCTAATCTTTGTGGTGCATACAGATGAGAAGTGAAACCGAACACAAATTTTACTCGAGCATCGAGTCTCCTCCCCGTACGTTTGTTGGCTGCTACGCAGCCAATAAGCATGCAGGCAAGTACTGCCATTCACTGTAATGCCGTAGCCATGTTGGCTGCTGGCAATACAGTGATTGGCTGGCGGGAACGCGTCATCGGGTGCTATATAGACACGTGTTCGGCTCAGTCTTAGTCAGGAAGAGCTGTGCTGAAGAAGGGACAGATAATGTAAGGAGTGAAATAGTAATATTTTATTAAATAAACTTGTTAGAGACACAAAAGTCCTTTTAACCTGGGGCGATAAGTTGGGAGTCTCTGCCCTCATATACAGACAGACTGCAGGTGTAGCCGGTTGTGCTCTCGAACACCTTATATAATTTTACCCCATATCTGGCACGCTTGGAGGGAATAAACTGACGGAAGGAAAGGCACCCTTTAAAACTAAAAAGGGATTCATCAATGGACAGATTTTTATCAGGGGTATATCATTTTAAGAATAAATCCCTAAGGAGGGAAAAAAGGGGTCTCAATTTATTTTGGCGGTCGTAGGCTGGGTCATTTCTGGGGGGGGACTTGGGAATTATCTGAAAAATGCATAAACCACATTAGGGCTTCATAGCGGTTTCAGGACATAACTGCTGCAAACACAGGGGTTCAGTGGACAGTACTTGCAGCCCAATAGGATCGGACAAATTACTTTTTTTACAATGCCAATGTCCAGGGTAAGCCGCCAATTTTTTTTTATTTCAGGGACACTTGTGGAGGTCCACCGTCTTATATAAATAGACGTGGGCTTTTGTACAGAAAATAGTGTGGTGTACAGATTAGTCTGCTGCACAATTAATTCCAGGACATTATTGTCTACAAATAAATTAAAAAAAATCATAAGGGGTAATATTGGTGACGTCCACATTAGTTTGGGGAGTAGATAAAAATTGGGGTACTTAGGGGTATTTTCGGTGATCGCCGTGATACACTGTATCACAGCTATCACTTGATCAGAGACCTTGTCACAGTCTCTGATAATTGCCCCCAGCCCTCAGCTACCTCCGGAGCTCCTGCACTTTTTTGTAGGGCTAGCTTGGGCTGAAGTGCTGCCCAAGTCCCTCCAGCCCAAGTCCCCTTAGTGACCGCCGTAAAAACACGTATGGGTAGTAAATAAGGGGTTAAAGCTGACCTAAAGCAGTGAAGAAAAGTGGCTGGGTTCTTATAGAAGCCTGGTATAAAACTGTGTGTATGTGGAGACTAAGGGCCTGCGAGCTTCTATTGGCTGATATGGGTCATGTGACCAGACTTCTATTGGCTAATGCATTTTTCGGGAATATCTCACACAGGAATGTCCTTTTGAACAGCTCACTCTCAGACAGCAGCACTGTGCTGGGTAAGCGTGAGCTATAGGGAGAAACTCACTGTCCCTCCCACTCCTGCAGCAGAAGTTGATTTTTACCTTCATTATTGAAGTGGGAGGGGCGTGGCCTAGCAGGACCTGGGGGCAAGGTTTTTGAGTCTGTCTTTTGAGGGTGTCCCACTGAATTGTGACCTACACAGCACTCTGCTCCTTTTACAGTGTCATCCATAGCGCCCTGCCCCTTTAAAGCTGACCTGCAGCAGTGAAGAAAAATGGCTGGGTTGTTATGGAAACCTGGTGTAAAACTGTGTGTATGTGGAGACTAAGGACCTGCAAGCTTCTACTGGCTGATAAGGGACATGTGACCGTGTGTATGGCAGTTGGGATATGAAGAGAAAGACCTGCAGGCTTCTAGTGGCTAATGTATGTCATGTGATGTGCCATATTAGCATTTTTTGGGGAATATCTCAGTAACGGTACGTGCTAGAGAGCTGAGACCCGGTCTAAAACCTTCCCGAACACCTGATGTACCTGTGTGCCAAATTTCGTAATTGAAAATACGACATTGCGGATTCCTTTAGCTGACATACTTACATACACACACATGCATACACTCATCTTTATATATTAGATATATACAGTCAGGGCTGAAAGTGTTTGCACCCCTGAAATTTTTCCATAAAATGAAGTATTTCTCCCAGTAAATTATTGCAATTACACATGTTTTTTTTATACACATGTTCATTCCCTTTGTGTGTATTGGAACAACACAAACAAACAGAAAAAAAAGGCGAATTCGACATAATTTCACATAAAAATCCAAAAATGGACCGGACAAAATTGTTGGCACCTTTTCAAAATAGTGGGTAAACAACTTTGTTCAAGCATGTGATGCTCATTCAAACTCAACTGTGGCAAGTAACAGGTGTGGCCAATATGAAAATCACACCTGAAACCAGATAGAAAGGGGAAAAGTTGACTCAATCTTTGCATTGTGTGTCTGTGTGTGCCACTCTAAGCATGGACAACAGAAAGAGGAGAAGAGAACTGTCTGAGGACTTGAGAACCAAAATTGTGGAAAAATATTAACAATCTCAAGGTTACAAGTCCATCTCCAGAGATCTTAATGTTCATTTGTCCATGGTGCACAACATAATCAAGAAGTTTACAACCTATGGCACTGTGGGTAATCCTCCTGGACGTGGACGGAAGAGAAAATTGTATGAAAGGTTGCAAAGCAGGATAGTCCGGATGGTGGATAAGCAGCCCCAGTCAAGCTGTCCTTAAGGCTCAGTGTGCATCAGGGTCACCACAAACTATTAGTTGACATTTAAATGAAATGAAACACTATGGCAGGAGACCCAGGAGCACCCCCCTGCTAACACAGAGAAATAAAAAAGCTAGACTGGAGTTTGCCAAAATGTACAGTACAGACCAAAAGTTTGGAAACACCTTCTCATTCAAAAAGTTTTCTTAATTTTCATGACTATGAAAATTGTAGATTCACACTGAAGGCATCAAAACTATGAATTAACACATGTGGAATTATATACATAGCAAAAAAGTGTGAAACAACTGAAAATATGTCATATTCTAGGTTCTTCAAAGTAGCCACCTTTTTCTTTGATTAATGCTTTGCACACTCTTGGCATTCTCTTGATGAACTTCAAAAGGGATTCACCTGAAATGGTCTTCCAACAGTCTTGAAGGAGTTCCCAGAGATGCTTAGCACTTGTTGGCCCTTTTGCCTTCACTTTGCGGTCCAGCTCACCCCAAATCATCTCGATTGGGTTCAGGTCCGGTGACTGTGGAGGCCAGGTCATCTGGCGCAGCACCCCATCACTCTTCTTCATGGTCAAATAGCCCTTACATAGCCTGGAGGTGTGTTTGGGGTCATTGTCCTGTTGAAAAATAAATGATGGTCCAACTAAACGCAAACCGGATGGAATAGCATGCCGCTGCAAGATGCTGTGGTAGCCATGCTGGTTCAGTATGCCTTCAATTTTGAATAAATCCCCAACAGTGTCACCAGCAAAGCACCCCCACACCATGACACCTCCTCCTCCATGCTTCACGGTGGGAACCAGGCATGTAGAGTCCATCCATTCACCTTTTCTGCGTCGCACAAGGACACGGTGGTTGGAACCAAAGATCTCAAATTTGGACTCATCAGACCAAAGCACAGATTTCCACTGGTCTAATGTCCATTCCTTGTGTTCTTTAGCCCAAACAAGTCTTTTCTGCTTGTTGCCTGTCCTTAGCAGTGGTTTCCTAGCAGATATTCTACCATGAAGGCCTGATTAACACAGTCTCCTCTTAGCAGTTGTCTAGAGATGTGTCTGCTGCTAGAACTCTGTGTAGCATTGACCTGGTCTTTAATCTGAGCTGCTGTTAACCTGCGATTTCTGAGGCTGGTGACTCGGATGAACTTATCCTCCGCAGCAGAGGTAACTCTTGGTCTTCCTTTCCTGGGGCGGTCCGCATGTGAGCCAGTTTCTTTGTAGCGCTTGATGGTTTTTGTGACTGCACTTGGGGACACTTTCAAAGTTTTCCCAATTTTTCGGACTGACTGACCTTCATTTCTTAAAGTAATGATGTCCACTCGTTTTTCTTTACTTAGTTGCTTTTTTCTTGCCATAATACAAATTCTAAAAGTCTATTCAGTAGGACTATCAGCTGTGTATCCACCTGACTTCTCCACAACACAACTGATGGTCCCAACCCCATTTATAAGGCAAGAAATCCCACTTATTTAACCTGACAGGGCACACCTGTGAAGTGAAAACCATTTCAGGTGACTACCTCTTGAAGCTCATCAAGAGAATGCCAAGAGTGTGCAAAGCAGTAATCAAAGCAAAAGGTGGCTACTTTGAAGAACCTAGAATATGACATATTTTCAGTTGTTTCACACTTTTTTATCTATGTATATAATTCCAGATGTGTTCATTCATAGTTTTGATGCCTTCAGTGTGAATCTACAATTTCCATAGTCATGAAAATAAAGAAAACTCTTTAAATGAGAAGGTGTGTCCAAACTTTTGGTCTGTACTGTACGTGAGTAAGCCAAAATCCTTCCGGGAAAACGTCTTGTCGGCAGTAGATACCAAAATAGAGCTTTTTGGCAAAGCACATCATTCTACTGTTTACTGAAAACGGAATGAGGCTTGCTAAGAAAAGAACACTGTACCTACAGTCAAATATGGTGGAGGCTAAATGATGTTTTAGGGTTGTTTTGCTGCCTCTGGCATTGGGTGCCTTGACTGTGTGCAAGGCATCATGAAATTTGAAGATTACTAAAGGATTTGGGGTCGCAATGTAGGGCCCAGTGTCAGAAAGCTGGTTTTGTCTCCTAGGTTATGGGTCTTCTAGCAGGACAATGACCACAAACATACTTCAAGAAGCACCCCTAAATGGATGGGAATAAAGCACTGGAGAGTTCTGAAGTGGCCAGCAAATCCCATTGAACACATGTGGAGAGATCTTAAATTTGCTGTTGGGAGAAGGCACCCTTCAAATATGAGAAACCTGGAGCAGTTTGCAAAAGAATACTGTCCAAAATTCCAGTTAAGAGGTGTAAGAAGCTTGTTGATGGTTATAGGAAGAGAGTGATTTCAATTATTTCTTCCAAAGGGTGTGCATCAGAAATGTTCGGTCCCTTTTTGGAGTTTTGCGTGAAATTATATGATTTTTCTCCGTTTTTTTGTGTTCTTCCAATACACACAAAGGAAATAAACATGTCTATAACAAAACATGTGTAATTGCAAATAATTTTCTGGGAAAAATACTTCATTTCCTGGAAAAATACAGTCCTGATCAAAAGTTTAAGACCACTTGAAAAATGGCAAAAATCATATTTAGCATGGCTGGATCTTAACAAGGTTCCAAGTAGAGCTTCAACATGCAACAAGAACAAATGGGAGTGAGACAAAACATTTTTTGAGCATTCAATTTAATGAAAACAACAAATAAACTGAAACAGGCTGTTTTTCAGCTGATCAAAAGTTTAGGACCACACCTCCCAAAAAAACCTAAACCCCCCCAAAACAGAAATCCAACTTCCAAAACATGAACTCAGTAAGTAGCTCCGCCGTTATTGTTTATCACGTCAAAAATTTGTTTCGGCATGCTTGATGCAAGCGTTTCCATGAGGTGAGTGCAGGGCCGGTGCTACCATAAGGCAGACCAAGCGGCCGCCTTAGGGCGCACCCTGGGGGAGGGCGGAAAAATGTGACATGGAGGGAGAGAAATGTGACATGGGGGTCTGATGGCTGACATTGGGGGCTGATGGCTGGGGGATGATGTCTGACATGGAGTTCTGATCTGAGGTCTGATTAACATTGGGGGTCTGATTGGGGCTGTGAGCTGAGGTCTGATTAACATTGGGGGTCTGATTGCTGGTCTGACCTGAGGTGTAATGGAAAATATTTTTTTCTTATTATCCACCTCTAAAACCTAGGTGTGTCTTAGAGGGCGAAAAATATGGTCCTTAAACCAGCCATTGTCTGAAGCAGAGAGAAGATACCAGGACCACAGAGAGGAGAAGCGTGGGGGGGGGGGGGGGGGGGCGCCAAAATGTAGCTTCGCTTGTGTTGGCAAAAATCCTTGCACCGGCCCTGGGTGAGTGGGAACATTTCTCCAAGTGGTGAAGACGGCCGCACGAAGGCCATCTACTGTCTGGAACTGTTGTCCATTTTTGTAAATTTCCCTTGCCATCCATCCCCAAAGGTTCTCAATTGAAATTAGTTAAGGGGAACACGCAGGATGGTCCAAAAGAGTGATGTTATTCTCCTGGAAGAAGTCCCTTTTCCTGCAGGCATTGTGTACTGTGGCGTTGTCCTGTTGAAAAACCACACAGATGAGGGCCCTCAGTCATGAGTAATGCTCTCTGCAACATCTGGACATAGCCAGTGGCCGTTTGACGCCCCTGCACTTCCTGAAGCTCCATTGTTCCACTGAAGGAAAAAGCACCCCAGACCATTATGGCGCCCCCTCCACTGTAGCGCATAGAAAACATCTCAGGTGGGATCTGCTTGTCATGCCAGTAACATTGGAAACCATCAGGACCATCAAGGTAAAAAAAAATTCTCATCAGAGAATAAACCTTTCTTCCACCTTTTAATGTCCCATGTTTGGTGCTCTCTTGCAAAGTCCAAACGAGCAGTTCTGTGGCGTTCAAGGAGACGAGGTCTTTGAAGACGTTTTTTGTTTTTGAAGCCCTTCAGTCTCAGATGCCGTCTGATGGTTATGGGGCTGCAGTCAGCACCAGTAAGGGCCTTAATTTGGGTCGAGGATCATCCAGTGTCTTGACGGACAGCCAATTGGATCCTCCGGCTCAGTGCTGATGAAATTTTTTGGGGTCTTCCACTTGACTTTTTTGTTCCATAACACTCAGGTTCATTTAAAAATTTAAGAAATTCCAAATGACTGTCTTACTGCGTCCCACCTCAGCAGCGATGGTGCGCTGTGAGAGACCCTGCTTATGTAGTTCAACAACCCGACGACGTTCAAAAAGGGAGAGTTTTTTTTTGCCTTTGCCATCACAACGTGTGACTACCTGACAGAAAATGACAATGAATCCACATCTTTGCACAGATTTGGCCTTTTAAAGGCATGTGGTCCTAAACTTTTGATCAGCTGAAAAACTGCCTGTTTCAGTTTATTTGTTGTTTTCATTAAATTGAATGCTCAAAAAATGTTTTGTCTCACTCCCATTTGTTCTTGTTGCACGTTGAAGCTCTACTTGGAACCTTGTTAAGATCCAGCAATGCTAAATATGATTTTTTGCCATTTTTCAAATGGTCTTAAACTTTTGATCAGGACTGTATACACACATACACACACGCACACACACCTGGGAGTGCTGGTATTTAGTGTTCTCATTTGCAAAGACTTGTAAGGCTTTTGAATTGGTGCCAAAGAACTTCAAGTTTGACCCCTGAAACCAAACATCCTAGTTGTGAAACCCTCAGTCCCCTAAATGTCATCATAATAATTTTCCTAGTCTCATTTCTGATTGTGTTCATTTAGCTAGAGATTTTATGTAATGCGAGTTAGGAACTTAAAGGGGTTGTCTCACTTCAGTAAGTGGCATTTATCATGTAGAGAAAGTTATTACAAGCCACTAACTAATATATTGTTATTATCCAATTTCCCTCCTTTGCTGTCTGGATTCCTTTTTCCATCACATTATACACTACTCGTTTCCATGGTTACAGACCACCCTGCAATCCATCAGTGGTGGTCATGCTTGAAAAATATAGGTAAAAGCACTAGCCTATGTGCGCTCCCATGGTCCCGGCCACCAGAGAGGCTGATGCTTTTTCCTATAGTGTGCAAGCACGACCACCACTGATGGATTGCAGGGTGGTCTGTAACCATGGAAACAAGCAGGAGGGTAAAAGCGGATTGGAAGATTCGTATGTCACTGCATTTAGAAAGTGCAGAAGAATCCTATTGTGAGACGCTATCCCTTGATGGAGAGTGAAGCAGCGCGGTCCTCTACCTAAAGTGCATAATGTGATGGAATGTGATGGAAAAATGAATCTAGCTAGTGAAGGAAGCAATATGGACAATCACATTACATTAGTAAGTGGCTTAATTTCCTCTATATAATAAATGCCACTTACTGAATATTCAGTTTTATTGATTTTTACCGATTTTCTTTCAGGGGGATATCATCAGTTTAAAAATTAAGCTAAGAGCATGAAGGTTGCTGCTTCACTGGTCCTCAGTGGTGTTTATTTTCACGCAGCGGTGATGTGTTTTACATCTGTATGACTGCTGCCCATCACTGGTCTCAGCAGTCTTGTGCCGTGCAAGTTAGCCATTTATTGGCTGCAGTGCAGTGGTTATGTTCCATGTCATCAATGCATGGAAATAACCCAAGAGCGCAGGGGACCATCTGGGTGTTGAATCACCTGTCATATTATCTGAATCCATTTAATTTTGGTTCTCTGTGTAGACAGCCGGTGGCTCTAAACACAAAGGTGGCTCTAGGCAATGGCAAAAGCAGATGATGTGGTTATGTTCTATATTCATACCTTGGGGAACTTAGACTGGTAACTGACCACATACCACTGGAATAATTATAGTGTGTGTAGAGGTTGCAGCCATACCCGGTCTTTTAAAGGTTCCCAATGGCCCCTGTATTACACAGGAGAACCTTATTATTATAATGTCACATGGTGGTTGGGGGGCTTCACACTTAAACTACCCATAAACAGAACCATCAGGGGAAAGCCACAACTATCAGACACTCACCACCCTTGTACATTGGCTGCTGATCAGGGAAGAACAATACTTTTTCCTGATCATTGTCCCAATGCGAACATGCTGCTGATTACCCAATAAATGAAGTGATCACATATTTTATGAGGCAGTAAAAATGATTGTTTGTCAGCAGCACATCACCCCGCATAAACTGGGATTGTTCTTCTCTATAAAATCACTGCCACATGTAATTGTCAATTAACGAGCACCAATCAACATGCTGTTATTGCCAATTGGCGCTTGTTAACAGGCAGAATATCTGCGCTTGCAAAAGTTTACTATGTCCTACATAATCATTTACAAAGTGGAGATGTGCAGATACAGAAAACTGAAAAAGCAAGACAGTCAGTATAAGATCTTATTTTAATGTTATTTTTTCCCTTTTTGGCAAACATTATTTTGGCGAACAAACACCATTTTGAATGAAAAAAATTTGTTTCAATTTGCACTTAAGAACAGCAAATGTATCTATTTACAGACAAATTGTCAAAATACATCACATTTTAACCATGTAAAAATAATGTGAGTTTCTGAGAGATAATACTGCAGTCTTTATGGTTTCTTACATATATATATTTTTTATACTCTTTTAACCCATTTTATACATGATGGAAGGGGCAGTATTCCCTCATCTGCTAAAGCTCTCCTACTACAGATCTTATAGAACCTAATGAGAAACAAACAGTGAAAAAAGTCATTCCATATTTCTGTCTTCTGCCCAAAACCTCGTTAGAATAAGTGGGACATTTTAATAACACAACATCAACAAATGTCTAAGATTAGTAAGTGGTCACCTACTATACCTCCCAAAAGCAGAAAATTATTACACTGAAGATGGTCAGTCTGTCTTAGTTCACCTCAGATTCACATGCCATTAGCTTATATAATCATGGAACCGTAAGTGAAGTCAACCTAAAATATATAGTTGATTCTAGAGTGCTGCACGGTCAACAAAGACACAAAGGTGGACATTTATGAATACTGTTGCATAGGAAAAGTGCAGTAACCCAAACCAAGCAATAAGTGTGCCAACATCTAACTGATCACGTGGCCACAGCACTCCTTGGTACATCAGTTGTAAATGTCCCAGACTTGATTTGACAAACCTCCTCTTAATTTCTGATGACAATTCTGAACATGACCTTACACATGTGTAACACAGAGCCTGACCTAATTTTCAGTAGGAGATATGTACATATCTAACTAATATTGGCTCATAATTTGCAAGCACTTTGTGATTGCAGGAGCCTATTCCACCAGAAAACATTTTTGTTGAGCAGAATAGCACAGCCTGCTATGCCATTCTAAACACGGAACTGCCATTCAGTCATTTCTATCATGAAGTCAATGAAATAATTGGTTGAATGCATGGAAGGTTTCAGCTTTCATCTGCTATGTTCTGAATTTCTAATCATTAGAAGCAGAACCATCAATAATTGAAATTAATTATCATTGTGAAGAAAGCCTTAAGGTACCCCTACACATTAGAGTTTTCTGGGCCGGCCAACATGTGTATGGATAGTATTGTGCCGCTGAATTTCAATGCACAATTCTTTTGTCCTCCAGGGAGGAAAAATCTGCCAATAGACATGTCTGTCAACGACTTTCTCCTGTAGATAGCATTTGACTGACAGCTATTGGGGGTGTGAGTACCTTTAGTCCATAAGATGTTTTCATCTGTCAAGTTCTATTATCCTCTTTCTAGCTTTATATGGGTCGTTCGGCAGGATCATTTTAGTTAGAATTGGTTCAACTCAATGAACCCCACTGATCTCAACTCCTGGCCTGGCACCCAGGAAACGGCAGAAGATGCCTGCTGCTGTGCATTAAATTCGGACTCGGAAGTTGAGACCATCGGTAACACAGTAACCATTTAAATGGCAACAGCGGAGGATCGGTGAGTATTATTTATTTTACTATTTTAACCCATTCTATCCCTCTAGTTGTCTCTGGGAATACTGGGTGATATCTAAGATGGCCACCATAAGGAATCCCACGGTTGTCTCTCAGCTTGCCTATGATTAGAGAGGGAAACATCAGCCAAGAAAAACTGGGCAATAAACCATTCACTGGCTAAGAAGGTCATAACAGGTAATATGTTGGGTTATCAAATAGCTTTCCCAGGTTCTGAATTGGATGAATGAAATTTTGAACCATTTGACAGAAGAGGACTGAAGGACGTACATTTCATTGCAATTTATCCTAATCATACATAGTAACAGATCAACATCTTCATAGACTTTCACCATGCAACATTTTGAACATCGAACAGACATCAGTTTCGGTTTGACTTTTACCACTATTATATTTTAAAGAAGCAGTACTAGATACATGATTTGTTTCTATAAAAAGACTGGGTTTAGCAGGTTGTTATTCATGTTCATGTCTGTAAATTGTAATTATACATATACATGCATATATAATATACACACATATATACAGTAAATGTACATAGTATACAAACATGTGGCTTTCAGCTATTCATTTCAATGTCTAAAACCACACATCTAGGATTAATATATACTAAGATATTTTATCTTTGAAACGGTACAATGTCAGGTAAATCTTGATGTCTGTGAACTATATTGACAAGGTATATATTTTTTCACGTTAGGTTGGATAATAGAGATGCCTTACATCCCTATCACCATTAGTGGGGCAAGTTAGATAGAGAAGACAGAGAGGTGTCCAGTAATTAGCACTAGTTTCTAAGGCCTCTTTCACACTTGCGTTGTCCGGATCCGTCGTGTACTCCACTTGCCGGAATTACACGCCGGATCCGGAAAAACGCAAGTGTACTGAAAGCATTTGAAGACGGATCCGTCTTCAAAATGCTTTCAGTGTTACTATGGCACCCAGGACGCTATTAAAGTCCTGGTTGCCATAGTAGTAGTGGGGAGCGGGGGAGCGGTATACTTACAGTCCGTGCGGCTCCCAGGGAGCTCCAGAGTGACGTCAGAGCGCCCCAGGCGCATGGATGACGTGCCATGCGATCACGTCATCCATGCGCCTGGGGCACCCTGACGTCACTCTGGAGCGCCCCGGGAGCCGCACGGACGGTAAGTATGCTGCTCCCCCGCTCCCCGCTACACTTTACCATGGCTGCCAGGACTTTAGCATCCTGGCAGCCATGGTAACCACTCTAAAAAAGCTAAACGTCGGATCCGGCAATGCGCCGAAACGACGTTTAGCTTAAGGCCGGATCCGGATCAATGCCTTTCAATGGGCATTAATTCCGGATCCGGCCTTGCGGCAAGTCTTCAGTTTTTTTGGCCGGAGCAAAAAGCGCAGCATGCTGCGGTATTTTCTCCGGCCAAAAAACGTTCCGTTCCGGAACTGAAGACATCTTGATGCATCCTGAACGGATTTCACTCCATTCAGAATGCATTAGGATAATCCTGATCAGGATTCTTCCGGCATAGAGCCCCGACGACGGAACTCTATGCCGGAAGACAATAACGCAGATGTGAAAGAGCCCTTTGTCAAGAACTACAATAACTGCATGCTTAGTTTCAGTCTTAAAGGAGTATTCCCAGCTCAGACACTGATGGCATATCACCTCTGAGACCCACTAATATTTCCAAAACAGACCCCCTGAAGTGAAGGCGAGTGCACCATGCAAGCATGGCTACCATCCGTCCACTGCTATGGAAGGTCTGAAAATAGCACTGGTTTAACTATTTCCATCTGTCACATTACGGTGGAGAGGTATGTGGATATATTGTATGATTCTTATAACCAAAAGTGCTTGATATTTCGCAAAGAGTAATTTATAACATAAAATCTCTTTATAACTAACAGATTTGTCAGGGGGAACAGTGAGCCAACGATAAGATGTCTCGCTGACCTTTGGCTTTTTTTACAAATTTGGAACCACAGCAGCAACATTAGTTTACAATACAGAACTACAACCATCTAAAACGCATTTTGAAAAAATTGAAGTCTGAGCCCTAGAAATTACAAATCTGGATGTTTTGCATTGCTTGCCCTAGCCCTGTCTAGTACTGCTTCTTTAATAAGGAGAGGAAACATACTGCTTACTAACAATTACCTTTCTTTAGCTCACAGTTATTGTAACATATAAAAAAATATGGATGATCATAAAGAAAAATAGAAAATAACATACAAACACACATTCATGAAGCCTGGATCCTTACGATGCATTGTAAAAGCAGTACAAATTTAGTGGTAGTCGACGGGATGGGATGCTGGGTATAGGCTGTGCCACTCATGGGACCCAGAGAGAACTTGGCGCTGACCGTGCGGTGAGCTGGAGAAAACGATCGCTATGGAGTGCATTTGGTGGAATCTTATAACAAACCAAGATTTCAGTATAGTCATTAGATTTAATCCAGCATGAAGAATGTGAAGTTAGAAAATTCCACAATATCGGAACATCTCCTTAAAACGAGGCAAACTTATTTCTAATGTCTCTGTAGTAGATAATTTGATCATTTTTTTCGCTGTTGCAGCACGAGTCAGCCAGTTCATGTCTTCTGTACTGTTGTCAAGTCAGCGTGGCCATTGTGTTTTAATAAAAAAAGATATTCTCACCAGTCATGGAAAGCAGCCATGTGTATCCCAGCGGCCACTAGCACAGTCATTATTGATGTCCATCTCCATGTGACAACCACTTTGTTTCACAGTTAAAATTCCAAAATCAGGCCTTTTATGCATCTTGGGGTATAGCCTCACTACCACCAGTGCAAACAAAAATAAAATCAGTGTTGCAGTGAGTTATTTCATTGTACCATTTGCATTTATAATAGTTCTCTATATACCAAAAGTCAATTATGTCATTGCTTTAACCAATAAGGCTCCCTATTGGGTTCATTTGGCACTAGGAGTAAACCAGATTATGGCCAGCAGCAGGTTTACAGTCTGCACTTACTTTGCAGGCAACAAAACAGCTTGGACAAAATGCAGAGGGGGTGACAGCACATAGAACATCCTTGCCAACTTTATAAAGTGTGTGGAGAGGGAGTGTCCTGTGCAGAGTCAATCTGCCCACGAGGAAGGAGCTGGGGCCAAAAAAGAGTTGGGTCATCCCTCTCCAGGAGGCACCACAGTAACTTCTATGACATACATTACACTTTAAAACATAAACAGCAAATGTCTGATATATTTTTGTGGGTCACCCTAAAAGTTATAATGATACCTTTTCAAAAACTGACCCTATAAAAGAAAAGTTCATTAGCAAACACCCATTGATACGCATTGATATGTTGCCGCTTTCCAGCAGGAACATCAACATCTACCTACTCTAGGAATATGATAAAATACACATCTATTTCTTAACTTCACATAATCTTTCAATAGCATTGATACTCGAAGCTCAGCACATAGCTTCAAAAAAGCAACCATTAACTTTTCCTTCCTCATCTCACCTGCACTATAAAAATGTCTGCCTATAAATAGTCCCTGTACATAGCTTACAAAACGTCTTCCCCCACTGCATCTGCTCGTGAAAAATGCGTCATTTGCTGGTGCTGATGGTTGATAAAACTTCTCAGCTAAACACCTATGTTATATTTCTATCCAATGCCAGCCCTGCCCCCAATTGGCAGAAAATGTCTGAAGGTGCCAATTCTTTACTTTTATGCAAAAAGAATACTGCAAATTGTAATTCACATAGAAGTGAGCTATAAGATCATAAGCGTGTTACTGTAATCCTCTAACTGAAGAGTCGTTTGGCCTAGCATAATGTAAGGTAAAGGGTCAAATTCATTGTTTGGCACTCTGAGAATAAGGCGGATATCCAAACACATATTTGAAAAAAATGTTTCACTTCCCAGTTTTAAGACTGACTTTGCAACCTCAGAACATTTATACAAGACCCTTCCATGGTAGGACGTACATTTACAACAACATATTGGAGCAAGCCAAAGGAAAATGAATGGATCATGAGGGTTACTAGATTTGCATTGAAATGAGAAGTCAATATGACTGGTGCTTTCATGGCCCAAATACCCATGTATGATAAAGATGGTCCTTGAAATGGATCTCAGATCAAGAAGCTAAGAAATTGAAATAATATGTTTAAAAAAGCAATAAAAAAGAGCTGTAAACTGAGGCTGTAAACACTGCAGTCTAATTCATTGGGCCCACAAGACGCTCACGTACAGACTGAAGACCAAAGCTGGAACTGGACATCAAATAAAATGGAGTCAGTTTGGCACATCATTTTTTTTCATCTCCCGCAGCAGACAAGATAAGAGCTGATTTTCCAAGATATCTGATGAAGAGTTCCCGTGCTGGCTTGATGATGAAGAGCATGTACAGGATGGTCAACAGTTTCTTTTAAAGTCATAAATTGCGGCCTACGGTGCTTGCGTATGTGTGGATCTTAATAATCCAGAGTGAATCTACAGTCGTGGAAAAAAGTACATTTGCTCAGGTGTAGAACTGGCCGAGCTGAAAACAGAACCATAGAAAGTTCATAGAAAAGTAATATGAGGCTTCATTGACTCCCGTATGTCAGCTATATCTCTTAGCAGGAAACATTTCTTCAGTTTTCAATAGCACCTGGAAATAGATAATTGTCATGAATCCTATGTTGATAGAATTAACAACGAATGTCAAACTTATTTTATTATTTTTGCTAGAGATGAGCGAATTGAAGCTGACGAAGTGGAATTCGATATGAATTTCAGGAAAAATTTGATTTGCACCGAACACGAATTTCCTCACGCTTTGTGCTAACTAATCACATTTTTTCCTAAAATGGCTGCTGCACGTGTGAGGACATGAAGCAAGGAACTCTGGGAAGGCGGGATCACCCATAATGCCATGCATGCAATAAATCATCAGCCAGCCCTGTGATGTCACAGCCCTATAAATAGCCTCAGCCATCTTGGATTCTGGCATTTTCCGGTGTACTTAGTGCAGGGAGAGACATCAGCAGGCGCTAGGGAAAGTGCTAGAAAAAAAACTTTTATTGCGCTAAAAAAACTATTTACAAGTGCAGGGAAAGATTATTCAAGGTGTAGGGAAAGGATAGGGAGGAATCATTCCACAGCATTTATGTAGAACAGGGTTCAGTAGGGGAGGTTACAGCCTTGGTAATAGGAACAATCCTATTATACCTTGCTGCACTGACTGGGGATCCAAATTGCCATTATATAGCTCTGTAATTTCAGCAAACCGTTCTTGTTATTGGGGTGCAAGTGCTGTTTGATACAGGCATTAACAGGGTTTCTTAGAAGGAAATAATTATATCTCTTATTCGCCATTGTGTGGTGCAGTTATATGTTCTAAAGCATTTTTTGGCTTGTATTAGTGGGAAAAGAAAAATATACAGTGGGATGCGAAAGTTTGGGCAACCTTGTTAATCGTCATGATTTTCCTGTATAAATCATTGGTTGTTACGATAAAAAATGTCAGTTAAATATATCATATAAAAGACACACACAGTGATATTTGAGAAGTAAAATGAAGTGTATTGGATTTACAGAAAGTGTGCTATAATTGTTTAAACAAAATTAGGCAGGTGCATAAATTTGGGCACCACAAAAAATAAATTAAATCAATATTTAGTAGATCCTGCTTTTGCAGAAATTACAGCCTCTTAACGCTTCCTGTAGGTTCCAATGAGAGTCTGGATTCTGATTGAAGGTATTTTGGACCATTCCTCTTTACAAAACATCTTTAGTTCATTCAGGTTTGATGGCTTCCGAGCATGGACAGCTCTCTTTAAGTTACACCACAGATTTTCAATTATATTCAGGTCTGGGGACTGAGATGGCCATTCCAGAACGTTGCACTTGTTTCTCTGCATAAATGCCTTACCGGATTTTGAGCAGTGTTTAGGGTCGTTGTCTTGCTGAAAGATCCAGCCCCGGCGCAGCTTCAGCTTTGTCACTGATTCCTGGATATTGGTCTCCAGAATCTGCTGATACTGAGTGGAATCCATGAGTCCCTCAACTTTGACAAGATTCCCAGTCCCTGCACTGGCCACACAGCCCCACAGCATGATGGAATCACCACCATATTTTACTGTAGGTAGCAGGTGTTTTTCTTGGAATGCTGTGTTCTTTTTCCTCCATGCATAACGCCCCTTGTTATGGTCCAAATAACTAAATTTAAATTTCATCAGTCCACAGCACCTTATTCCAAAATGAAGCTGGCTTGTCCAAATGTGCTTTAGCCCACCTCAAGCGGCACTTTTTGTGCTGTGGGCGGAGAAAAGGCTTCCTCTGCATCACTCTCGCATACAGCATCTCCTTGTGTAAAGTGCGTCGAATGGTTGAACGATGCACAGTGACTCCATCTGCAGCAAGATGATGTTGTAGGTCTTTGGTGCTGGTCTGTGGGTTGACTCTGACTGTTCTCACCATTCGTTGCTTCTGTCTATCCGAGATTTTCTTGGTCTGCCACTTTGAGCCTTAACATGAACTGAGCCTGTGGTCTTCCATTTCCTCAATATGTTCCTAACTGTGGAAACAGATAGCTGAAATCTCTGAGACAGCTTTCTGTATCCTTCCCCTAAACCATGATGGTGAACAATCTTTGTCTTCAGGTCATTTGAGAGTTGTTTTAAGACCCCCATGTTGCTACTTAAATTAAAAGAGGAGGGAAACTTACAATTGACCCCCTTAAATACTCTCTCTTAATTGGATTCACCTGTGTATGTAGGTCAGGGGTCACTGAGCTTACCAAGCCAATTTTGAGTTCCAATAATTAGTTCTAAAGGTTTTGGAATCAATAAAATGACAACAGTGCCCAAATTTATGCACCTGCCCAAATTTATAGCACACTTTCTGTGAATCCAATAAACTTAATTTCACTTCTCAGATATCACTGTGTGTGTCTCCTATATGATATATTTAACTGACATTTTTTATCGTAACAACTAACGATTTATACATTTAAATCATGACGATTAACAAGGTTGCCCAAACTTTCGCATCCCACTGTATATGCTGTTCAGCGGTGCAGTTATATGTTGTAAAGCCTTTTGTTGCGTGTATTAGTGGCAAAAGCAAAATATATTTGCCGTTCAGCAGTGCAGTTATATGTTCTAAAGCCCTTTTTGACGTAAAATAGTGGCAAAATAAAAATATATTTGCCGTTCAGCGGTGCAGCTATATGTTCTAAAGCCTTTTGTGATATGTATTAGTGGCAAAAGAAAAATATATTTGCCGTTCAGCTGTGCAGTTATATGTTCCAAAGCCTTTTGTAGCGTGTACTAGTGGCAAAAGCAAAATATATTTGCCATTCAGCAGTGCAGTAATATGTTCTAAAGCCTTTTGTGGCATGTATAAGTGGCAAAATAAAAATATATTTGCCGTTCTGCGGGGCAGTTATATGTTCTAAAACCTTTTATGGCGTGTATTAGTGACAAAAGAAAAATATATTTGCTGTTCAGAGGTGCAGTTATATGTTCTAAAGCCTTTTGTGGAGTGTATTAGTGGCAAAAGTTAAATATATTTGCCATTCAGCGGTGCAGTTATATGTTCTAAAGCCTTTTGTAGCATGTATAAGTGGCAAAATAAAAATATATTTGCCGTTCAGCGGTGCAGTTATATGTTCTAAAGCCTTTAGTGGCGTTTATTAGTGGCAAAAGAAATATATATTTGCCGTTCAGCGGTGCAGTTATATGTTCTAAAGCCTTTTGTGGCGTGTATTAGTGGCAAAAGAAAAATATATTTGCCGTTCAGCAGTGCAGTTATATGTTCTAAAGCCCTTTTTTTGCGTGTATTAGGGGCACAAGAAAAGTATTTGCCGTGTTGTAGTGAAGTGAGATTTTTTGGGGGGGCATTAGCAATACTGATGGATTACTGACCAAATGCTGACCGAGTAAAGATGGATCCTCAAAAGACAGGATATGGTTTTTGGGAATTATTGTTCTGACGGATCAGAGGAAGGGCAAAATAAACAGTGACATCAACACAAACTTACTGCTGACACCCTCTCCACTCTGTCAGAGGGGGCTCTACTTGTACAGGTCCTTCTCAAAATATTAGCATATTGTGATAAAGTTCATTATTTTCTGTAATGTACTGATACACATTAGACTTTCATATATTTTAGATTCATTACACACCAACTGAAGCAGTTCAAGCCTTTTATTGTTTTAATATTGATGATTTTGGCATACAGCTCATGAAAACCCCAAATTCCTATCTCAAAAAATTAGCATATTTCATCCGACCAATAAAAGAAAAGTGTTTTTAATACAAAAAAAGTCAACCTTCAAATAATTATGTTCAGTTATGCACTCAATACTTGGTCGGGAATCCTTTTGCAGAAATGACTGCTTCAATGCGGCGTGGCATAGAGGCAATCAGCCTGTGGCACTGCTGAGGTGTTATGGAGGCCCAGGATGCTTCGATAGCGGCCTTAAGCTCATCCAGAGTGTTGGGTCTTGCGTCTCTCAACTTTCTCTTCCCAATATCCCACAGATTCTCTATGGGGTTCAGGTCAGGAGAGTTGGCAGGCCAATTGAGCACAGTAATACCATGGTCAGTAAACCATTTACCAGTGGTTTTGGCACTGTGAGCAGGTGCCAGGTCGTGCTGAAAAATGAAATCTTCATCTCCATAAAGCTTTTCAGCAGATGGAAGCATGAAGTGCTCCAAAATCTCCTGATAGCTAGCTGCATTGACCCTGCCCTTGATAAAACACAGTGGACCAACACCAGCAGCTGACATGGCACCCCAGACCATCACTGACTGTGGGTACTTGACACTGGACTTCAGGCATTTTGGCATTTCCCTCTCCCCAGTCTTCCTCCAGATTCTGGCACCTTGATTTCCGAATGACATGCAACAGTCCAGTGCTGCTTCTCTGTAGCCCAGGTCAGGCGCTTCTGCCGCTGTTTCTGGTTCAAAAGTGGCTTGACCTGGGGAATGCGGCACCTGTAGCCTATTTCCTGCACACGCCTGTACACGGTGGCTCTGGATGTTTCTACTCCAGACTCAGTCCACTGCTTCCGCAGGTCCCCCAAGTTCTGGAATCGGTCCTTCTCCACAATCTTCCTCAGGGTCCGGTCACCTCTTCTCGTTGTGCAGCGTTTTCTGCCACACTTTTTCCTTTCCACAGACTTCCCACTGAGGTGCCTTGATACAGCACTCTGGGAACAGCCTATTCATTCAGAAATTTCTTTCTGTGTCCTACCCTCTTGCTTGAGGGTTTCAATGATGGCCTTCTGGACAGCAGTCAGGTCGGCAGTCTTACCCATGATTGCGGTTTTGAGTAATGAACCAGGCTGGGAGTTTTTAAAAGCCTCAGGAATCTTTTGCAGGTGTTTAGAGTTAATTAGTTGATTCAGATGATTAGGTTAATAGCTCATTTAGAGAACCTTTTCATGATATGCTAATTTTTTGAGATAGGAATTTTGGGTTTTCATGAGCTGTATGACAAAATCATCAATATTAAAACAATAAAAGGCTTGAACTACTTCAGTTGGTGTGTAATGAATCTAAAATATATGAAAGTCTAATGTTTATCAGTACATTACAGAAAATACTGAACTTTATCACATTATGCTAATTTTTTGAGAAGGACCTGTATAATTGTTTAATAGAACAGGTTCTGTAGACATCTATGTGGAATCAACTGGTGTAAAAGGAGTGCGCTAACACCGACCTGTAAGGCTGAGTTCATACTTTAGTTATTTGGTCAGCTTTGGCCCCGTGACTGCCCAAATATGTGAAGTGTGCAGTGATTCTAAGAGCGACGCCTGTCATCTGCATGTCATACTGACTCACAGTATTGTTTCACTACCACAGTAGACTCCCTATGCGTGTTACTGCAAGGCACAGTGTTCTACGCCATTATAAAGGCTGTCTGCAGCTAGGAAATAGCCGTTTTTTTGCGTGATTCGCCACGTATAAATTCGTATCGAGCCAATTTTTTTCTGAAAATTTGGCGAACTGGTCGAATAGAATTTTTGAAAAATTCACTCATCTCTAATTATTGCCAATGAGTATTAATATCTCAGCTAGCATCAGTTTGCCGGTTTAGATTCATGTCTCCACTGAGCTTCTGTCGTTTAGATAAATGAACTTATGATAATACTAACCTGCATTTGGAACCACATCTGAATCACATAATGGAACATGTGGTTCTACAGCAGGTGAGACAGTGAATCGGGTGAACTTCAGTGAGTCCATCAGGTTTCCTTCCACTCGCTTCCCCTGAAGTGCAGGAGGTACTGATGTAGTAGGACTTATTGGTGACTTGAGAGCTGCACCTTCAGCTGCCATGGGAAGGAATGTGGAATTTTGGGTCATCAAAGGGAAGTCATCATCCCATTCAAAACTTCCACCTATCAGACATAAATTATACATTATGATGAGAAATCATACATTAGAGCAATACTTTGGTACCTAATGTATTAGGTATGCAGGCTGCTCCAGGCTTTACTCAGAAGACATCATGTCAGGCTATTCAACAGCATATATGTAGAAGCTTTGTATTGACCCCAAGTGAAGGTGTTAGTACCATGATGCCTGAAGGTGTGATGAAAAGGACATAGAAGAAGCTGAATGTTCAAAATAAAGCCCTTTTTAGAAAGTGGAGAGTTGCAGTTACAGCTAAATCAGAAATTTCTGGGTTATTCACACTAAATATGATTTTCTAATACTGTGAATGTTAATGGTTTACAGGACGTTGAATGAAAAAGAAAGACATTACTTACTAAAACCATCAGTTGATGAAAAGGCATCCAAACTTGACTCCAGGGAAGGATTCTGGGAAATCTGATCATTATCTGGTGTATTCTGATTACTCAGTTCATTAGTGGGAGTCTCCTAGAAAAAAAGCCCACACAAAGCAGGACATCATCTGATGTGCACTTGGCATCTGAGGGAGGTTGAGAAACATACTGTAAAATAGGGTCCATTTACATGGGCCCATACACAGAGCAATGATTGTGAACATACCGTTAGCTGCATTGACATCAGCAATCATTGCTGCTGTATAGGGTGCCGGGTTACTGAGGGAGTTATGACATAGGGCAGGAATCGGGAAAAAGTGTTCTTAATAACGTTAGTTCCCAATAATTGGCCTGGTAAGTATTCTCAGGTTACTGAAACTGAGTACAGTGAAGAACAGCACTTATGGATTTCACTGTACTTTAATTTTAGGGTTGCCTCAGAAACATAGGTGAAGAAATTATCCTAATGGTAAAATCTTAGCAGTACAGTATTTTCTGCTTCCATGCAGTTCAGTGCACCGATGACTAAAGGTTCTTTTACACGGACTAATATATCAAGCAATTATTGGTAACGAACCAGACATTCCCAATAATTGCCTGAATGTCAGCTAATATGAAGCTGCAATCACCTCTGCTGTATGGGTACAAGCAATCGATGCAATGATTGATTGTCCCCATAGAAAATCATTGTTCCTGGGCAGCGTGTAAAAGGACCTTTAAACTATGCTTTATACAGTATAAGACCATTTTATATACATATACGGCATTTCCCTACAAATTTTCACTACTGACCAATTCTGACCATTCAGATCGAGGTAACAGATGATTGGTCTGTTAGTATAGAGCCAATTCTCTTCTTCATCATCTGTTACCATCATCCTAAAATAAAACCTTTCAATTCCCTATGATGGAGTCATCTTTCGCATATCTTTTACATGCTGCTTATACACTACAATCATTGTGCTTGGCAGACAAATTTTTAAGCACAGCAGATCAGTTTTCCGGCATATGAGGGAAACTTGAATCAGCTCGACTGGCCACTCACACACTAATTTAGATTGGTATTGATCTGATTGGACAGAAACAGGTCAGATATCAGTATGTGTAAAGGCACCCTAAGGGAGCCGCAGGTTGGCCAGCCCTGGAGTTGCTGCATGCAAATGCAGGTAACAAGTGGCGTCCAACATGCTTTATCTATGTTACAGGATGCTCATATCTGTGTATTAGGAGACAGTGTCCTAATCTGTCTCCTAATCTCCCGTATCCAATAGTGAGCTAGCGCTGTAAGAATTACATTACATCCTACAGTGATGACAGGTCTGCAGTGCTATTTAGAAGCAGAACGATGATTGTGCACTACAATAGTTTTTCTATATCATTGGAGGTGCACTTTACCACTATTCACCATCTTCTAGATGTACAACTTATATGCACAAAAATATATAACCACAACAAAACCTATAGGAATCTTCTTACCAAGCAATGAAATGCAGCACAAAGACAAAAACAAAAAATCAAGACTATATCATAAAATCATTGTTAAAACACTAATGACTCCCTGAACATTTTTGTTACCTGGTCAAACAAGTAAACTGTTACATCATCAAAAAAGGAAACCATTTTTCGCTTTCGATCAAGATCATCATCCACCTCATCAGCAGATTTAGGTGATTTTAACAGACTCCGGAGGTTACGTCCATCATCCATCTCTGTTACCACAATTGGAACTCCTGACACCTCTGCTTCAGCTTCTGAGCCTGTTCTCTGGTGGTCTTGAAGACCAAAGCCCTCATCTTCCTCATCCTCATATTCCTTGTTGAAATTTGCATCTCTTTTTTCTACATCATTGTCCCAAAAAGACTTGCGTCCACTGGAGCCTTGGAATGCTTGAAGGTTTAAGGGTGGAAGAGACAGAGAAAGTCTGGCCACTTTTGCTGCAGGAATGCAGAACAGATGAAACATAATATTTTTAGCATATGAAAGTCCTTTCAATAAAACTCTGTAATAAAATATACTCAAATTTAGTTATTTGGATTGCAAAATGTAAAGTTTCAAAAGCATTTATTATCAATAGTGTGTCTCTGTTAGTGAAATACCAGATAAAATATACATGAGGCCCAGTAATGCTTGGACAATGTGAAAACAGTTCTCAAATCATTTATTTTTTTTGTTTTATTTAGGTATTTTTTTTGTTAAGGCCCTATTACACGGAGCAAATATCATACAGATTCTTGAAAATCGTGTGATATAATAAGTATGAACGGGAATAAATCCGTTCTTATAATATGGAACAGTCTACTAACTGACAATCTCATACAGTTGCAAGAAAAAGTATGTGAACCCTTTGGAATAATATGGATTTCTGCACAAATTGGTCATAAAATGTGATCTGATCTTCATCTAAGTCACAACAATAGACAATCACAGTTTGCTTAAACTAATAATACACAAATAATTAAATGTTACCATGTTTTTATTGAACACACCATGTAAACATTCACAGTGCAGGTGGAAAAAGTATGTGAACCCTTGGATTTAATAACTGGTTGAACCTCCTTTGGCACCAATAACTTCAACCAAACATTTCCTGTAGTTGCAGAACAGACGTGCATAACGGTCAGGAGTAATTCTTGACCATTCCTCTTTACAGAACTGTTTCAGTTCAGCAATATTCTTTGGATGTCTGGTGTGAATCGCTTTCTTGAGGTCATTCCACAGCATCTCAATCGGGTTGAGGTCAGGACTCTGACTCGGCCACTCCAGAAGGCGTATTTTCTTCTGTTTAAGCCATTCTGTTGTTGATTTACTTCTATGCTTTGGGTCGTTGTCCTGTTGCAACACCCATCCTCTGTTGAGCTTCAGCTGGTGGACAGATGGCCTTTAGTTCTCCTGCAAAATGTCTTGATAAACTTGGGAGTTCATTTTTCCTTCGATATTAGCAATCCGTCCAGGCCCTGATGCAGCAAAGCAGCCCCAAACCATGATGCCCCCACCACCATACTTCACAGTTGGGATGAGGTTTTGATGTTGGTGTGCTATGCCTCTTTTTCTCCAGACATAGTGTTGTGTGATTCTTCCAAAGAACTCACCTTTGCTTTCATCTGTCCATAGAATATTTTGCCAGTACTGCTGTGGAACATCCAGGTGCTCTTGTGCAAACTGTAAACGTGCAGCAATGTTTTTTTTAGACAGCAGTGGCTTCCTTTGTGGTATCCTCCCATGAAATCGAATCTTGTTTAGTGTTTTACAGGGATGTTAGCATATGCCAGAGACTTTTCTAAGTCTTTAGCTGACACTCTAGGATTCTTCTTCACCTCATTGAGCAGTCTGCGCTGTGCTCTTGCAGTCATCTTTACAGGACGGCCACTCCTAGGGAGAATAGCAGCATAGAGAATTTGTCTTACCTGGACTGATGAACAGCAAGGCTTTTGAAGATACTTTTATAACCCTTTCTAGCTTTATGCAAGTCAACAATTCTTAATCGTAGGTCTTCTGAGAGCTCTTTTGTGCGAGGCATCATTCACATCAGGCAATGCTTCTTGTGAAAAGCAAACCCAGAACTGGTGTGTGTTTTTTATAGGGCAGGGCAGCTGTAACCAACACCTCCAATCTCGTCTCATTGATTGGACTCCAGTTGACTGACACCTCACTCCAATTAGCTCTTGGAGATGTCATTAGTCTAGGTGTTCACATACTTTTTCCACCTGCACTGTGAATGTTTACATGGTGTGTTCAATAAAAACATGGTAACATTTAATTATTTGTGTGTTATTAGTTTAAGCAGACTGTGATTGTCTATTGTTGTGACTTAGATGAAGATCAGATCACATTTTATGACCAATTTGTGCAGAAATCCATATCATTCCAAGGGGTCCACATACTTTTTCTTGCAACTGTACATGCCTTTTGACCAAGAATCTGTCCTACATCTTTACATGTAATAACAAGGAACAATTTAAAAGTGAATGAGTAATGACCGTAAGTACGAACAATTATGTATGTGTATAATAAGCAGAATTTCCGTTGCTAATGATGCGCTACATCTTCGATTGTTTATTGTGGTCTGTATGACATCTGCTAGTGTGGTAGTATTTTTAGGCTGAGTTCATACTTCAGTCATCTGACCAGTTGTTTCCATCAATTTATTGTGAGTCAAAACCATTAGTGAAGCTCAGGGATAAGCTATAATGTAAGGATTTGGTTTTGGCTCACAATAATTGCTTAACTGTATTCTCTCTTTGCCTCCACTCTAGCTTTGTTAAGCCTTGTCAAAGGGACATTAGTTATCCCACATAAAGCCTCACAGCCTAAGGTGCCCCATGCACACAACCATATCCATTTTGTGGTTCTCAAATCGCGGATCTGCTAAATACAGATGCAGTCCGTGTACAGTCTGCATTTTATTTGCGGATCCATTGTCTTCAATAGGTCTGTGGTCTGCATTTTGCAAACATATTCTATCTTTTTGCGGAACAGGCATATGGATGTGGAAAGCACATGGATGATCTGTGTGCTCTTCACATCTTTATGTCTGTTCCACAAAAATATGGAACATGTCCTATACTTATCCACAAAATGCAGACTGCAGACCCATTGCAGTCAATGGTTCCGCAAAAATGCAAATGCAGCACGGACCGCATCCATATTTTGTGGACAGCAACATAGATACGGTCATATGCATGGTGCGTAACTGCCATGAGTAATGGTAGACAGTATTTCCATAACAAGGCCAGTATACAGAACAGAAACTGTTGTCAAGAGCACCTTACAAGAGCTGAAACTGCAAGCTTTGGACCATTAACTCCAAGCTTGAAAATTCAGCATAAATTTAATATATAAAAGTTTTATTACACTAAGGGCTCATGCACATGAGTGGAAATCATACATTGCCGTTGGCTAACACGGATACCGGCCGTGTGCATTCCACATTTTGCAGAATGGCCAGCCTCTAACAGTCCTATCCTTGTCCGTAATGGGGACAAGAATAGGACACGCTCTATAATTTTGCGGATGGCATGGAACAGACTTTTGCGACCCAATTGAAGTGAATGAATCTGCATCCGACCTGCAAAAAATGCTGATCAGATGCAGACCCAAACCACGGTCGTGTTCATGAGCCCTTAAGGATGTTTCACAAATTGATTTAGAAAGGTCTACTTTAGGTACTGTGAGTGCACAAGGGTGTAAGGTTATGAATAAGGTTTTCTGACTGGTTGGCTCATTAACACCTTACTTGCCTTTTGAACTATTCCATTTTAATGATCAATGTCGAATTACCTTTTATAGCTTCACTTCCACTATTTGCTGTAGAGCCAAAGTCTAGAAAATGTTTTGACTGATCTTCTGACTGTTCTTGTACTTGTTCAGCAGAAGTCTCTTCTTGTTTCTTCATACAGTTTTCAAGGGTCTGCTGTGATAACAGTTCAACATCATCATTTTTTTCTGTGTGGATTTCATCACAATTGTTCTCATTTTCATCTTTGTGTACAAATAACTCTGAAGGATTACTAACTCTATCTGAAGATGTGTCCTTGTTGATGTCATCTGTGTTAGGTTTGCATTCATCAGGTTCATAGTTTTCAGATGACTCTTTGAATAAAGGTTTATTATTTACTGCTCCTTCAATAACTGCATTTGATCTAGGCTCTATAGACCACAACTTCAAAACAGCTTGGTCTTTTAAGACACATGAGTTCACAGTTCCAGATTCAAAGGTAGACAGTACATTCCTTGTTACGTTTTCTCTCAAGGAGACAAGCAGCTGCTCTTTACAAACTTGAACTACAAAACCACTTTCTGGTTGTTTTTTCAGTATGTTCTCAATTGAATTTCTCTGGTCGATAACAGTTTGAGATTTTTCATATTTTTCTTCTGTTACATCAGTGCTATTACTTTGAGCAACTGAATTACTTAAGTGCTCCTCTGGGACTAAGTTCATCCCACCATTGCAATTCAAAATTCCATCTTCACCATCTGGGACTACATCTTGAATATACTCTGTATTATGATGGTTTTCCTCTTTATCTACTATTTTTACAGGCAACTCATCTGGTATTTCCTTGACATTTGCACAATTTTCTATATCATCCTTTTTCCTATTTTCAGCTTGAAAACTTTGAATGTCCTCAGCAGTTGATATGACAACAGATATTTCTTCACTGCAAACTCCATTGATATTTCCATCATCAGTTTTTTGTCGAGCTACTCTATTATGTTTATCAGGTTCATTGTCATAATCAGAAAAATATGCAGAATCTCTATGTGGTGTGGCCAGATTTAACGTCCTAAGAGAACTGTCTTCTTCCATAGGTGTAGCCTGTGTTTCAGAGAAGTCCTCAGTAAGAGTCAAGTCACTAGTTGATTCTGATATTGGGGTTAAGGGTAACTTCAAATCCTTAAGACCTGTTTCTTCTTCTTCTTTCACTTCTTTGAAAATGAATTCTGGGGAAAAAGTATTTTCTGTTTCATAGCCACTATCCCCAAACTTCTGTACAGGGGATGAGAAATGAGAAGCTGGGCTACATACATCTGATGAACTAGTGTTGGAGGGAATGTCTAAAGAATCAACAGAGTCTAATGTTGCTCGAGAGGCATGTGGTGGCTTTTCTGAATGTAATGTGCTGTGGTTCAGTGTGAACCTATTTAGTACATCTGGAACTATCTCTATTGTCTCCTCTTCGATGCTTTCTGCTAAGGTGGAAAGAGGTGGGATTTCAATTGGAACAATAACACTGCAGTTTGCCATTGAGTTAGAAATTCCAATGAACGGGGAAGGAGGGTGGTTAGAAATACTCTTCTGCAAAGAATCATAACTTTTTACTTGACGGTTATGATAGTTTTGAATGTCATAACTTTTTACAGCTGCTCCCATTAAAGGGTCATAAAATTCTTGGTGTTCTGCTGCACAAAGACTGTCTCCAAAAGGACCAGCATAGAGATCTCCATCACCAAAAGTTCTTGCAGGCATAGAGCACTCTGATAAGGAACCCTGTTCAACTTTTAGAGAGGAATCATCATCTAAACCATAATGCTCTTGATGCATAGCAACATGTGTTGTCCAATCTATTACAACATCTCCACGCAGCATTGCACATGAACATCTCTGCAGACTACCAATCATGCCTCTACTACACAGGGGACAGGAGGGCATGTTTCGATGATTGCTGTTGTCTGTGCTACTGCTACTACTTTCAGTGCTTTGATCTTCCATTAATGAAGGTTCACAATCCCAAGGTGATGCACGATCATCTAAAAACTCTGCCAAGGACTCTGGATCTCCAGCAAGAGTCTCTCCAGCTCCTCTCTCTTCAAGTGTATCTGAATCCCAGCTACTCCTATGATCTTCTATGTCTCTGTAAACATTCAAAATTGAATCAGAAGAAAATACATCAGATAATGTGGGCTCCATTAATGAAGTCTCCTGTACCTGCCTTGATAAGTCTCTTTCAACTTGCCCACGGAAAGGATTTACATAACGAGGCAATTCTCTTCCTACAGTAATAAATGGATTATTATTACTAGGTGTCCATCTATCTATAAGTTTAGGAACTTCATGTAAAATCAAATGAGGAGGAGGATCATCGGGACTGGTTCTGCCACTCTCAAGTGGGTCCCAGTCAGAGGAAAAAAGTGGTTCCAGTGGTGAGGATGGGCTTCCAAGTGATAAACGTTGATGGAGTGATCTCTGCTCTTGCATGTCAAATTTTCTTTCATAGATGGGACTAGGAGCACATACAGTACAGTCCACTCCGCTACCTCTATCTGTATGTTCTTCTAACCGTATATAATATTCACTGCTTACTGAAGGGCTACGGGCGCTGATGACTGGAACAACACTTGGAGTTTCTAAGCTTTGCCGTGAATGTTGATGGCTGGAATCATAGAAAGGATTAGCAGGCACAGTCAGATTCCCATTATTTGGCACATAGTCTTGACACTGTGATGTTGCTTTCCACCGTCCTAATCTAGCTTTCTCCCACATGTACTCAAAGTTCAGTCCACGACTGCTTTCAGTTACAGTCAAGATGTCATCCATGTCTGCATGAAAACCATCTCCACCACTAAAATTATCTAGCAGTGGGAATGCAGAAATCTCATCAGAATGCCTCAGAGGTCCCACTGATGATTTTGTTGGTTTAAGTGCATTCCAACGCCACTCAAAGCTTTCCTCTGTCTGATTGGAGCATTCATTTAGCAAGTAAGTGAGCTGCAGATGAAGCTCTTCTACTGTAGGTCTCTGTTCAACAGTCAGCCAGCAAGACTGCATGACCTCATACCTAAAAATGACAGATGATCAATATGATAAGTAAAAACAAATTGTGCTACAGAGATCTGAAAAGTAATTAAAAAAAAAACTGTAAAACTACAATCCATATTGTGTTACTCGATGTGAAAATGCAATCATATGATAAATCCAAATTTTATTAGCCTAGGTTATGGCTCAGTCATAGAGTGGATTCCAGTCTAAGGAGTCTTGTCTGATAAACAATGAATATTGTATCTACATTTATAGTGATACACACATGTGTATGGACAATGGTTGTGGAACCACTTTACCAAGTAACCGGTTTGATCTAGGGCCAAACACTAAGGGTGCTGACACAAGGTCAGTTTTTTTAATGCAGTTTTTGAAGCCAAAACCAGTAGTTGCTTGAAAAAAAGTAGATAAGTTGTATCTGATCTTAATACCTTCTCTCTTGTTATGATCCACTCCTGATTTTGGCTTCAAAAACTGCTTTCAAAACCCTGAATATGTGGCAGCATCACAAGGGTGTTATTCTGATGCCTTCCCAGTATTCACCCCTTAAACTCTGTACAGGGACACTGCGGGTTAGCGACCAGACCTCTACGTCCTTGGGTGGTTTTATACTTGGCAGCTGACCTACTCTGGTCAAGAACGCTAGTGCAAGGCTCCAGGGTCACAGGTATGGCATTAAACAGAACCAGAGCACAGGCAAATCCAAGGCAAACATGAATGCAGGCAAAAGACAAGACAAGAGTAGATGAACAGCTCACGAAACCAGACACACAGACTACATGCACTTGGACACACAGGCTTCAGGAACTAGGACACTGTTCAGACATAGCAAAACACATGCACTCGGATACACAGACTGATAGAAGCTCCTTATAGACTAGTGCAATGACTATAATAGGGACACAAACAGAAGCCAAAAAGATCTGAGCCAAACATGGTTCAACAGCTTAGGCTACTTTCACACTTGCGCTTGATCGGATCCGTTCTGAACGGATCCGATCATATTAATGCAGACGGAGGCTCCGTTCAGTACGGATCCGTCTGCATTAATAACTTAGAAAAATTTCGCAAGTGCGCAAGTAGCCTGAGCGGATCCGTTCAGACTTTCAATGTAAAGTCAATGGGGGACGGATCCGCTTGAAGATTGAGCCATATGGGCTCATCTTCAAGCGGATCCGTTCCCATTGACTTACATTGTAAGTCTGAACGGATCCGCTCGCCTCCGCACGGCCAGGCGGACAGCTGAACGCTGCAAGCAGCGTTCAGCTGTCCGCCTGTCCATGCGGAGGCGAGCGGAGCGGAGGCTGAACGCCGCCAGACTGATGCAGTCTGAGCGGATCCGCATCCATTCAGACTGCATCAGGGCTGGACGGAGGCGTTTGGGTCCGCTCGTGAGCTCCTTCAAACGGAGCTCACGAACGGACCCATGAACGCTAGTGTGAAAGTAGCCTAAGAAAGACATAAATGCAGAACCTAAGCAGGTGATAGCACTCAAGACAAATCTGAAACTGACACAGAACACAGCAGCTAAAATAGCAGACTTAACTAACTGATTAGTTAGACAGGTACAGACACAAGACAGGGGGATTACCCCACATGAAGAGAATGAGGAGAGATGCAAGTCACAGTGGAACCAATTCATACCCACAAGTATCCATGGCCAGTACGCACAACAAAAGAGGCGGATGTGTATTGCCACACTGACACATGGTCCCGTATACATACCCAGAAGTATCTGGCAACCAGCCCACATGGTATACAATGATGTACAGTAAACAGACATTGTAACTAGAGATGAGCAAATTTCTCAAAAATTCGATCCGGTCGGTTCGCCGAATTTTCAGAAAAGATTTGATTTCTTTCCGAATTAATTTGTGGCGAATGGTGTTAAAAAACAGTTATTTCCTGGCTGCAGAGAGTCTGTAAAGTGGTGTAGAACACTGTGCCTTGCAGCAACACGCATAGTGAGTCTGCTGTGGTAGTGAAACAATACTGTGAGTCAGTATGACAAGCAGATGACAGGCGTCACTCTTAGAATCACTGCACACTTCACTTCTTTGGGCACTTACAGGGCCAAAACTGAACAAATAACTCAAGTGTGAACTCAACCTTACAGGTCCATCTATAACACTATATCGAATATATTCATTTTTTTGAGAATATTCGTCTTGTTCTTTTTTTCAATCTGTACAGTTATTCCACTTCGGCATACTCCTCCCCGACAAGCGTCCCCGTCACCATGGAAACGCCTGGGCGTTAGAATATACCATTGGATCTAAGTTTTTACGATCTCACTGAGATTGTGAAAACTCAGATCCAATGGTATATTCTAACCTCCAGGCATTCCCATGGTGACGGGGACGCTTGTCGGGGAGAAGTATGCCGAAGTGGAAATACTGTACAGATTGTTAAAAAACACAAAACACAAATTCAATATATTCGATATAATTTGTTTTTTAGAATATTCGTAATATTCTAAAACAAGAATATATAGAAATATGGCGAATATTCGAAAAAAAATGAATGTAGAGCAATTTAGCTAATATAGTGCTATAATCTTTGCCTAATAGTTCTAATTTTTTTCTAATCTGAAGTTCAGATTGTAACTATAAAAAAAAGATTATAGCGCTATATTAGCTAAATTGCTCTATATTAGTTTTTTTTCGAATATTCGCTATATTGCTATATATTCTTGTTTTAGAATATTACAACTGTTCTGAAACGAATATAGCACTATATTAGCTATATTGCTCTATATATTAGTTTTTTAGAATATTCAGCATTTTTATCCATCTGAAGTCATGATTTCTCCCTGCTTAAGTACCTTAAGCAGTGAGGAATCATGACTTCAGATGCAAAAAAATTATGAATATTCAAAATAACGAATATATAGCACTATATTCTATAGTGCTATATATTCGTTTTTGACCCACACCTGTATTGATTGCGTAATATTTGCGTATTAGGCAATCATTACCTTGCTGATTTTTTTGAGTAAAAAAAAGTAGAATATAACGAATATTCGAATTAGCGAATATTCGATAAATATTCTACAAAATAAATAGTAGCTTAGGCAGGTAGCCTTAAGAAACCGGTCTCTTTAGTCAAGGTTTAGGTGACCATAGATAAACTAATCTGATGCATCAGGCATTGGTGGGTGGAAATCCTGGCTGATCCATGCTATGGCCCCCACCGCACAAAACACCCTCTCTGATGCCACACTACTGTTGGGGCAGGGCAGCTTTTCCAGGGCAAACGCGGCCAGTTGCGGCCACAGTATCGGCTGCCCGGTATTCCAGCGGATCTTCAATGATGGCTGGCGGGGTGCATTCCAAGTATGCCAACCTGCTGGTTCAGGTTCTGCTCTATGTCTAGATGCTGGTGAGTAGTTTCTTCACTATGCGGGTGAAGAAAGCTGCTCATCAGCGTTTTCAAAAAATTCTGATTGAGGGGTGCAATATACCTGCTTCTACAAAATACTGATTAAGAGGTTTGATATACCTGCTTCCAAAAAATACAGATTGAAGGGTGCAATATACCTGCTTCCACCAAATATTGATTAAGGGGTTTTATATACCTGCTTCCACAAAATACTGATTAAGGGGATTGATATACCTGCTTCCACAAAATACTGCTCAAGGGGTTTGATATACCTGCTTCCGCAAAATACTGATTGAGGGGTGCGATATACCTCCTTCCACAAAATACTGAATAAGGGGTTTAATAGATCTGCTTCTGCGAAATACAGATTGACGGTTGTGATATACCTGCTTCCAACAAATATTGATTAAGGGGTTTGATATACTTGCTTCCACCAAATATTGATTGAGGCCTACTATACACCTGCTTCCACAAAATACTGATTAAGGGGATTGATATACCTGCTTCCACCAAATATTGATTGAGGCCTGCAATATACCTGCTTCCGCAAAATACTGAATAAGGAGTTTGATATACCTGCTTTCACAAAATACAAATTGAGGGGTGTGATATACCTGCTTCGACCAAATATTGATTAAGGGGTTCTATATACCTGCTTCCGCAAAATACATATTGAGGGGTGTGATATGCCTGCTTCCACCAAATATTGATTAAGGGGTTCTATATACCTGCTTCCACAAAATACTGATTGAGGTGTTTGATATACCTGCATCCACCAAATATTAATTAAGAGGTTTAATATACCTGCTTCCACAAAATACTGATTGAGGGGTGCTATATACCTGCTTCCACCAAATATTGATTGAGGCCTGCGATACACCTTCTGCCACAAAATACTGATTGAGGGGTGTGACATACCTGCTTCCACCAAATATTGATTAAGGGGTTCTATATACCTTTTTCCACAAAATACTGATTGAGGGGTGCGATATACCTGCTTCCACAAAATACTGATTAAGGGGATTAATATATATGCTTCCACCCAATATTTATTGAGGCCTGCGATACACCTGCTTCCACAAAAAACGCTCTTCTCTAGGGACTTTGGCACAGGGTCATTTTGAAAATGACAGACAGAGGAAGAGGCTGGCCATTTCGCAGGGGTTGTAGGGGTCGGGAAGGTGCACCAGGCCGGAGCCTAAGTGGGAAGTTGCAGAAGGTGCGTGCGATTACGTCAAAGGAAGCACCAGAGTTGGTTGAGTGGCTCGCTCAGCCTTCCACTTCTGCACCCTCTTCATCCTCTGTATCTGCACCCTCCTCACTCTCTGCTGTGTCCAACCCCAAAGACACCACCACCATAGCCCCTCCACTCGAGTTAGTGGAATTATTTTCCCATCCATTCCCAGACTTTACTGATGCACAGCCATTCTTGGCATCGGATGAGGAACAGGAGGTAGCAACGGCAGCCACCCAGCAGTCTGACGACAGTACCCAGATCAGCCCAAGGAGGGTGGTACCTGCTGTTAATGCCTACTCCAAAATCTCTAATGTCATTGGTGGTGCAGGTGACGATGATTGATAGCGAGCGTGCGTTCGCGAAACGTCCCGGCCAATGTTCGGCCATCACTACTGACAAATAAAGTGCCCTTCTCAAAGGGCACGAGCAAACGGCAGGTGTCACACATGAGCTGCCACTGGCTAACATCAAAGTTACACATGGGGGTGCCTCTGTCCGCCGGTATCATCAAGAAATCGTTTATGGCCTCTCTCTGTTCATACCGTTGGTCCAACATATGGAAGGTGGGATTCCAACGAGTGGAAACGTCGCATATCAGTCTATGTTGGGGGATGCCGTTCTGCCGCTGTAGCTCAAGTAGGGTGTGCTTAGCGGTGTACGAGTGGCTGAAAGTGCATGAAAAGTTTCCTGGACATTTTTAGGATGTCTTGCAGATGGTTTATGGTTCAGCATGGTTCACCATGGTTCCAATTTTGAGTTGTCGTGGAGAAAGCTAGGATTCGAATTCTTGACAAAGGACGTGGAGCCGTTCCTCCCTTGTGTGACGCTGTTCGCCCAGCCAAACTAGGTGCAGAACAGCATGACACCGCCGTATTCTGATGGAATAATTCCTCCCTATCTTTTCCCTACACTTCAAATGATCTTTCCCTGAACTTCTATTGAGCAAAATATAAGTTTCCAAGTCTTTCCTAGCACTGTCCCTAGCGCCTGCTGATGTCTCTCCCTGCACTAAGTACACTGGAAAATGGCTGAATCCAAGATGGCTGAAGCTATTTATAGAACTGTTCATATTTTGAAATTCGTTCATACTTCGTTTACTGGTAAAAGGTGAATTGCGTTATGGATTCCGTTACCAAGGGCCATAACGCAATTCTATGACGGAATGCCTTTAGAGGCATTCCGTTATTCATTCCTTCATAATAGAAGTCTATGGGCTGGAAAACGGATCCGTCCCGTTTCCGTTATGCAGGGGAGTCCTCTCCTGCATAACAGAAATGGGACAGATCCGTTATGAAACATAGAAACATAGAATGTGTCGGCAGATAAGAACCATTTGGCCCATCTAGTCTTCCCAATATACTGAATACTATGGATAGCCCCTGGCCCTATCTTATATGAAGGATGGCCTTATGCCTATCCCATGCATGCTTAAACTCCTTCACTGTATTTGCAGCTACCACTTCTGCAGGAAGGCTATTCCATGCATCCACTACTCTCTCAGTAAAGTAATACTTCCTGATATTACTTTTAAACCTTTGCCCCTCTAATTTAAAACTAGCCCATAGACTTCTAATATGATGGAATGAATAACGGAATGCCTCTAAAGGCATTCAGTTATGCATAATGTCATAGAATTGCGTCATGATCCGTGGTAACGGAATCCATAACGCAAGTCACCTTTTATTAGTAAACGAATCGCAAACTAATTTCATAACCGGAAATTCGCTCATCTCTAGCTGTGACATCACAGGGCTGGCTGCTGATTGGCTGCATGCATGGCATTGTGGGTGATCCCTCGTTCCCAGAGTTCCTTGCTCCATGTCCTAACATGTATAGCAGCCATTTTAGGAAAAATTGCGATTCGTTACAACGAAGCGTGAGAAAATTCGGATTCAGTGCGAAATAAATAATTCCTGAAATTCGGATCGTCAGCTTCGATTCGCTCATCTCTAATTGTATATAGGTTACTTTCTGAATTATATTCTTACCAGTAATCTGAGTGGGGTAGCTTGAGTCGTGGTTTGGCCAGCTTCATCTGCTGTTCTTTAATTACGAAAGCTAGGACTTCCTCATCTGATAGATGGCGATATGGCTGACTTCCAAATTCAAAGAGTTCCCACATTGTTACTCCTAGAGACCTGTATTGAAGTACAAAAAACTTTAGTACGGAAACAACTAGGGGGAAGCCATGGGCACCAATGCATTTGCCCTGCCGCAGCTGATGCAGAGTAGATCTAGTGCTGGCATGACATGGAGGGCATTCAGATGAATGATGGTCCATGTAATATGTAAATGGCTTCAGTCTGCTAGAGTAAGCGCCACTGCTGTTTAATGGTTATTGCTCTGGTTTATATGGATGACTCGCAAATTTATTGTGAATATTATGCGAAAAATTTGCGAAATATCACGAAAACGAATATTGCCTTTGCCGCTCATTACTAGTCTTGATGGGACAACACCTGTAACTTTTTACCTCCTAGGGAAAACCACAAGAGACTCATGCCTTTGTATGCTGGCGGCTGCTTTTTCCTTACAGTAAATGAGGACATTTCTGGGTCTGTCAGCATACAGAATGATAATAAATAGGTATCTTCTGATCCGCTGTCTTAAATAATGCATTACATCTGCATATGTTACTTGTGTACAAGAAAGAGATCAACTGTCTACAAAGAAAACAAGTGAAGAAATCTAGGGCAGAATAAAATTGTTGAGAAGAAATATGGAGACCTACCAGACATTGCTTTCCTTGCTTTGGTCTACCACAACTAAGTTTCCGTGAACTTCATCTAAAAGTTCTGGAGCAACCCAACGTAATGGTATCCAGAGACGATCCGAAGTGATATAGTAGTCCTCCTACATGCAAATAAAATAAGCTACCATATTCGTCTTAACCCTTTTAATAGCACATGAGACATTGCAAGGAACATGTTGTACTAGAGAGAACTTTAGGGAAATAAAGAAATATAAATGTGAGTCTTTCTATGTCTAGACTAGATTTAGTGAAATGTTAAAATTGTCTTCCCTATGAATCGTTTAAACTTACGCAGAATGTCTATGACATGATACCTTTCAAGGAGTTTTTTAAGATTAGAAAAACCTGGCTGCTTTGTAAACTGCACCACACCTGTCCACAGGTTTTGTCTGGTACAGCAGCTCAGCCTGATTCACTTCCATTGAGCTGAGCTGCAATAGCAGACTCAAAGCATGGACACATATGGCACTGTTTTTAGAAGAGAACTGCCATGTTTTTCTAATTCTGGACAACCCCTTTAAACCCTGAAATCAGACTGCTGAATGCACCAGCACCAAGTGCTTACTTCTGCCTGCTTGAGGATATGGGAGCACAATCTAGAGTATGTCCTGCTGATTTAAAGGGGTTGTCCCATCATAGACAATGGGGGCATATCACTAGGATATGCCCCCATTGTCTGATAGGTGCGGGTCCCATCTCTGGAACCTGCACCTACGCCAAGAATAGAGCGAGGAGAGCATTGGCAGGGGGACCCCAGGTTTCCTGGGTCCCGGCCACCGGCAAGCGTTCTCCCCAAACAGTACAAGTGAATCGGAGCGGACCACTCTTAAGTGGCCAACACTCCCATTCATTTCTATGGGGCCAACGGAAATAGCCAAACCAGTGCTCGGCTATTTTCGGTGGCCCCATAGAAATGAATGGAGGGCGACTGCACATTCACCTTTCCCCTCTTTATTCTCGGTGTAGGTGGAGGGCGGCTGCACATGCACCTTTCCCCGCTTCGTTCTCGGTGTAGGTGCGGGTCCCAGAGGTGGGACCCGTACCTATCAGACAATGGGGGCATATCCTAGAGATATGCCCCCATTGTCTATGATGGGCCAACCCCTTTAATAATGATAAACCTAAATTCTATACATTATATAATAAACTACAAATAATCGGCTTGATTTATCATATACCGGTCTTTGATAATCCCATGCGTGGCCGGATGCTGCACCTAATTTGTGATGAGGGGTACACCTGGTCATAAATTAGGCACAGCACTGGCAGTCCCCTGCGTCTGAACTGGTATCTATGCTTTTTGTCTTCTCAGGCCTTCATGTGGCATACTGGTTGCGTATAGTGTAGGGGGGCAGTCAGGGAACTGTCAGGGGACTGGCAATGCCCAGTTGTCAATTTATTTATACATTTCTAGGAGGAAAGACAGAGAAATTGCACAACTTACAATTCAAAGATGTTCTATAAATGTTATTTTATGGGAAATAAAAGTATTTACTAAAACAGATATGTAAGGAATGATGACAGCTCCTCTTTTACATGAAACTTTTTACTGACCTTATAATTGTTGTGAGATATGCCATAGTCTCCAATTCTGACAGTGAGGTCAGAGGTGAGAAGGCAGTTTCTTAGGGCAAGATCACTGAGTAATAGAGCAAAATAAAATCAATTACTCAAAAAAAATTAAAAATTAAAAGGATTAGAAACATAGAAACATAGAATGTGTCGGCAGATAAGAACCATTTGGCCCATCTAGTCTGCCCAATATATCTGAATACTATGAATAGCCTCTGGCCCTATCTTATGTGAAGGATGGCCTTATGTCTATCCCATGCATGCTTAAACTCCTTCACTGTATTTGCAGCTGCCACTTCTGCAGGAAGGCTATTCCATGCATCCACTACTCTCTCAGTAAAGTAATACTTCCTGATATTACTTTTAAACCTTTGCCCCTCTAATTTAAAACTATGTCCTCTTGTAGCAGTTTTTCTTCTTTTAAATATTCTCTCCTCTTTCACCTTGTTGAGTCCCTTTATGTATTTAAAAGTTTCTATCATATTCCCTCTGTCTCGTCTTTCTTCCAAGCTATACATGTTAAGGTCCTTTAATATTTCCTGGTACAAGTTTAGTAGCTCTTCTCTGAACTGTCTCCAAAGTATCAAAATGCTTCAGGAGATATGGTCTCCAGTACTGAGCACAATACTCCAAATGAGGTCTCACTAGTGCGCTGTAGAGCGGCATGAGCACCTCCCTCTTTCTACTGGTAATGCCTCTCCCTATACACCCAAGCATTCTGCTAGCATTTCCTGCTGCTCTATGACATTGTCTGCCTACTTTTAAGTCTTCTGAAATAATGACCCCTAAATCCCTTTCCTCAGATACTGAGATTAGAACTGTATCACAGATTTTATATTCTGCTCTTGGGTTTTTACGCCCCAGGTGCATTATCTTGCACTTATCAACATTCAATTTTAGTTGCCAGATTTTTGACCATTCCTCTAGTTTTCCTAAATCTTTTTCCATTTGGTGTATCCCTCCAGGAACATCAACCCTTTTACAAATCTTTGTGTCATCAGCAAAAAGACACACCTTACCATCGAGGCCTTCTGCAATTTCACTGATAAAGATATTAAACAATATGGGCCCCGAACAGATCCCTGAGCTACCCCACTGGTAACAAGACCATGGTCTGAATATACTCCATTGACTACAACCTTCTGTTGTCTGTCCCTCAGCCACTGCCTAATGCATTCAACAATATGACCATGCACAAAGACTGCAATTTATTGATAAGCCTTCTATGTGGGACAGTATCAAAAGCCTTACTAAAGTCGAGATAAGCGATGTCTACTGCACCTCCGCCATCTATGGTTTTAGTCACCCAATCAAAAAAATCTATAAGATTAGTTTGACATGATCTCCCTGAAGTAAACCCATGCTGTTTTTCATCTTTTAATCCATGGGATTGTAGATGTTCCACAATCCTCTCCTTAAGTATGGTTTCCATTAATTTCACCACTATTGATGTCAGGCTTACTGGCCTATAGTTGCCCGATTCCTCCCTATTACTTTTCTTGTGAATGGGCACAACATTTGCTAATTTCCAATCTTCTGGGATGACTCCTGTTGCCAGTGATTGGTTAAATAAATCTGTTAATAGTTTTGCTAGTTCACCGCTGAGCTCTTTTAATAGCTTTGGGTGTATCCCATTAGGCCCCTGTGACTTATTTGTATTAATTTAAGACAGCTGACTTGGAACCTCTTCCTCTGTAAAGACACATACATCAAAAGATTCATTAGTCTTCTTTCCTAACTGAGGTCCTTTTCCTTCATTTTCCTTTGTAAAAACTGAACAGAAGTATTCATTGAGGCAGTCAACTAGTTGTTTATCTTCTTTCATATACCTTCCTTCTTTTTTTTTATTTGCTAATTCCTTGTTTTAGTTTACTTTTTTCATGTATGTATCTGAAGAATGTCTTATTGCCTTTTTTCACTGACTGAGCTAATTTCTCTTCTGCCTGTGCTTCAGAAGCTCTTATAACTTGTTTGGCCTCTCTCTGCCTAATCTTATAAATTTGCCTGTCATCCTTGTTTTTTCTATTTTTATAATTACTAAATGCTATCTTTTTGTTTTTAATGATTTTGGCCACTTTTGCTGAGTACCACAATGGTCTCTTCCCTTTTTTGCTTTTACTGACAAGCCTAATGCAATTTTCTGTTGCCTTCAATAGTGCCACTTTTAAGTAGTCCCATTTCTCCTGGACTCCATTGAAACTGTTCCAATCTGATAGGGACTCGTATACCACTAATCTAATTTTAAAAAAGTCAGTTTTTCAAAAATTTAAAACTTTTGTTTTTGTGTGGTGTGACTCAGTCACTGTACTTATAGTAACCCACACTGACTAGTGATCACTAAATCCCAAGCTTTACCCTACAGTAATATCAGATACCAAATTCCTATTTGTGAATACTAAATCTAAAAAGGCCTCCTTCTGGGTTGGCTCCTCAACTGCTTGCTGTAGAGATAATCCCAGTAGGGAATTTAGAATATTTGTACTCCTGGCAGAACTAGCTATTTTTGTTTTCCAGTTTACATCAGGAAGATTGAAGTCTCCCATAATGATAACTTCCCCCTTCAATGTCATTTTAGCTATTTCCTAGTAGATCATTTATTTCTTTGACTTGGCTAGGTGGTCTATATATCACACCTACACAAGTTATGGTGTTAACCCGAACCATTAAAACCAACCATGTAACATAACCCAACCAGCAGATTCACATATCCTCACATTCTCTCATTAACCCCTCACTCACCCTGTCCCTCCCATCTCTACATCCATTCGCCACCCCACTAAACATAACTTTATCACCCACCACAGCAGTGCGGACCGCAACATAAAAAAAAACCCAAATAAGGGATCTCCAACGAGAGTGACCTCCAATTAGCCTACGGTGACAAGAATACAGGTACTTATATTATAATATAATTTATGACCCACACACAGCATCTCATACATGACATACTCACTCAGTAACACATTTGTCTTTTGAAGAAAAAACTCTTTTTCCACACATTGATCAGTCGAAATTCAGACCATACAACCAAACAGAATCACCCAGCACCAGATACACATACAACCGCTCATATTTGTAGAAATTCATATCCGTCTGCATATATGTATTAGTCATTTATTCCTTATTATTATATCATTTTACAAGTTCTATATGCAAGCCTATACTTATGCTTATACAATTATCTCGTCTTTGTTTTAACCTAACAAAATTATTTTACCTATTGATTCGTCCATTTATACCCATGGATCCGTCAATTCATATTCTTATATATATATTTTTATATATTAACTTTCATTTCTAATTTAAATTTTAATTGTATTTTTATACATATTACATCATCAAATTTTGTATTGATCCTTTTAGACTTGGTAAAGGGGTCTGCGTACCCCGAAACGCGTCGTCTTTGCTAATCAAAAAATAAAAAATATTTCGTATCCTCAACTGGGTTGTGAATTACGCCTTGTGTCCATCCACTCACTGCATGAACCCAGTGCAGACGAGCAACCTCCCCATACACCACAATTCGCACCAAAGTGGCGGCTTGGCTCCCGCCCATGGTCAACTTGGACGTCAATCGGCTGCACCAACCCACATCACCCCACGTTTTTACCGCCACCAGAACTGTACTACCAAAAGTACAATCTAACCAAGGTGAGTAGCAACCACTCACCCTGGCTAGGAACAAGTAACAACATTTCTTGTCAACCACCACCTATGAGCGCCTTCTCCCCTTTTCTTTTTGGCCATTTAATCACTTTCCTATATAGAGAGAACCCTGGTATTGTTATATCCCAGTCATTACTCTCATTGTCTCTCATTAGCAAATTGCATTTATTATGTAAAGAAATTTAATACAAGGCACTTACTAATTTATTGTGATTGCCCATATTGCCTCCTTTGCTGGCTGGATTCATTTTTAAATCACATTATCCACTGCTCAGATCCAGGTGTTACGACCGCCCTGCAATCCAGCAGTGGTGGCAGTGCTTCCGCACTATAGGATAAGTGCCAACCTCTCCAGTGGCCATGCATGCACACTATAGGAAGAGGAGCAGTAGTGCACATAGGCACACATATGCAGCCCCTCCACTCATGGCCACCTCATATCTGCTCTGCAGCGGTGACCGTAATTGTGATGAAAAATGTTATCCACCCAGCAAAGGAGGCAATAAGGACAAGCACAATACATTAATAAGTACCTTTATTATACTGAAAACAGACTGCTGAATGTACCAGCACTACAGTAAGTGCTTGCTTCTGCCTGCTTGATGGTAGGGGAGCACAATTGTCTCTAGAGTATTGTCTTGTATAATGAATCATTATAAACCTAAATTCTATTAATAGGGCACTGTATGGAAATATTGTTCAGGCACTATATAGCTGTGGTGGCATTATTTGGACACTATGGGGGAGATTTATCAAAACTGGTGCAAAGGAAAACTGGCTTAAGCTACTTTCACACTTGCGGCAGAGTGATCCGGCAGTTCCATCGCCGTCAAAACGTATGCCAACTGATTGCATTTGTAAGACTGATCAGGATCCTGATCAGTTATAAAAATGCCTGATCAGTCAGAAAATGCCGGATCCGTCCCTCCGGTGTCATTCAGCAAAACGGATCCAGCATCCAGTATTTTGAATGCCGGATCCGGTACTCATACATTCCTATGGATAAAAATGCTGCATCCGGCATTCAGGCAAATCTTCATTTTTTGGGGCCGGAGATAAAACTGTAGCATGCTGTGGTTTTATCTTTTGCCTGATCAGTCAAAAAGACTGAACGGAAGACATCCGGATGCATTCTTTTCTGGTATTGAGCACTTTTGACGAAACTCAGTGCCGGAGAAGAAAAACGCTAGTGTGAAAGTACCCTTAGTTATCCATAGCAAGCCATCAGATTGAAATTTTTATTTTCCAAAGGAACTCTGAGAATGAAAGGTGGAATCTGACTGATTGATATAGGCAACTAAGCCAGTTTACCTAATGATAAATGTCCACCTATATATGTTATGTGTGCACTGTAAGGTGATTTTGGAGCTTTTCTACTGTTTAATGTATTGTAGCTGTAGAATATCCAATCCATCCCACCCACAGTTTTTCCTCTTTATGCAATGTAGTAGTGATAATAATAATCTAGTAAAAAGCACCATGAATGATAGGTAAATAGGTTACATAAAGGGTTGCTATAAGACAGGCATCCTCAAACTGCGGCCCTCCAGTTGTTGCAAAATTACAACTCCCAGCATGCCCGAACAGCTTACAGGTATCAGCCTACAGCAGGGTATTGTGGGAGTTGTAGTTTTACAACAGCTGGAGGGCCGCAGTTTGAGGATGCCTGCTATAAGGGATTGCAGCAGATTGTGTAAATGTCACTGCATCCTATGTTGTTCCAAGCAGGAAAAAGTCTGACTGACAATCCTCTACCTGCACATCCACTTTTAGGCCTCATGCACATAACTGTTGATTTGGTCCGCATCTGAGCCGCAGTTTTTGCGGCCCGAATGCGGACTCATTCACTTCAATGTGGCCGCAAAAGATGCGGACAGCACTCTGTGTGCAGTCTGCATCCGTTGCTTCGTTCGATGGGCCGCAAAAAGAATATAGAATGTCCTATTCTTGTCCGTTTTGCGGACAAGTATAGGCAGTTATATCAATGGCTGTCTGTGCCGTTCGTGCCATCCGTGTTTTGCGGTTAAAAAATTTGCGGACTGCAAAAGACACAATGGTCGTGTGCATGAGGCCTTATATAGATTAGGTGGGATATTCTTCAGATCCACCATGAATTCCAAAAACAGCAGATCAAAGGCTTGGTTAACCCATATATGACAACAATATGCTTGTACCTTAATTCATAAAACTCTTGAAAGCATTCATAGCACTGGTAATGTACCTATGATTTTTACAAACTTCTCATATGTAATACATTTAGATTGGTAGAGGTCTGGGTGCTGAGATCCCACCTGATTGCCCTTTTGGTTCTGCTTTGCATGTGAGGAGAGCCAAGCGTGCTTGTACAGAAAGCCCTTCACCTTCTGTGGATCCACACAGAAAGAAGAGTAACGAGGGGCCCAGCGCTCAGCTGAGAGATTCTCCCTCCTTATTTCAATGATCTGTAGGGGTCTCAGCACACAGACATCCACCGATCAAAACCTATGACATGTCACCATGGACTATGACATATCAATACTATGTAAAAGATGACAAATGCACAGAGCACAGAATATACACTACCTGTGGATGTAATTGTTTTTATGAAGATGCATCAGTCCAAGCGTTATCTCATATGCCATTCTCTGCAGGGTCGTAAGGTCGCATGTTAGGAGGTCAGGGGTCATTCCATCAGCCTTCCTCTGTGCTCTGAGATACCTTTTCAAATCTCCCTACAAAGAAAAGAAAAGATGCAAAAAGAGGTCAGTGCCGAGCATCTGCTAAACTCAAAAACCTGGCAAACAGCACTGCAGATAAAGGGAGAATCTGTAGCAAAATGTTACGTCCTGCACAGAATAGAAATATACAGAGAAGAATTCTGACTAGCCACCCACAGGCCATAGCACTAAATGGGAAGGTCCACTTAACGACTGACACATGGACAAGTGCTTTTGGCCAGGGACGCTACGTTTCCCTGACGGCACACTGGGTGAACATTGTGGAGGCCGGGAGCGAGTCGTACCCTGGGATGGCACAGGTGCTACCGACGCCAAGGATTGCGGGCCCTACATCCATCAGGGTTTCCGCCACCACCTACATTAGTGGCTGCAACCCCCCCAACTCCTCCTCCACTTCCACCTCTGAATTATGATCTTGCAGCACCAGTCAGCCATCAGTCAGTAGCTGGAAGCATTGTAGCACTGCAGTGGGGAAGCGGCAACAGGCCGTGCTGAAACGAATTTGCTTAGGTGACAAACAGCACACCGCCGCAGAGCTGTGGCAGGGGATAAGGGACCAGACTGAGCTGTGGCTCTCATCACTCAACCTAGAACCAGGCATCGTTGTGTCTGATAATGGCCGTAACTTGGTGGAGGCTTTGGAGCTCAGCAAGCTCACACACATACCATGCCTAGCCCACGTACTCAACTTAGTGGTTCAGCGGTTTCTCAAAACCTACCCCAATTTGCCTGAGCTACTGGTGAAGGTGTGCCGCGTGTGTGCCCATTTCCGAAAGTCATTCATCTACAGCTGTCGCTGGTCTGGCAACGCTGCAGCAGCGCTTGCAATTGCCAGCTCACCGACTGTTGTGCGACGTTAGTACACACTGGAACTCCATGTTCCACATGTTGGCCAAGCTTTGTGAGCAGCAGAGGGCAGTAGTGGAATAGCAGCTGCAAAATGGTCGTCACCTTTCCAGTCAGCTTCCGCTCATCACAAGCAATGAGTAGGCATGGATGTCTGACCTCTGTGAGGTTTTACGCAACTTTGAGGAATCAACACAGATGGTGAGTGGCGATGTCGCTATTATCAGCGTAACCATCCTACTTCTGTGTCTACTGAAACGTCGCTGCTCACAATGAAGGAGGACGCTTTTGCATGTGGAAGAGGTGGAAATGGGGGAGACATTACACAGGGTGATAGCCAGACTACCCTCAGTTCATCTTCTCAGCGCGAATTGAATGATGATGAGGAGGAGGAGCAGAAGACGGTTACTACAGAGTGTAGTACCCATAGCAGGTTTATTCCATCTGTTCAGCGTGGATGGGCCGAAGAGGAGGAAGAGGATGATAAGATTGAGAGTCATCCTCCTGATGAGTACAGCGAAGTCTTGTCTGTTGGGACTCTGACACACATGGCGGACTTTATGTTAGGCTGCCTTTCCCGTGACCCTCACGTGGTACGCATTTTGGCCAACACTGATTACTGGTTGTTCACCCTTCTCGACCCCCGCTGTGGTGGAGAGGAAAAGCAAAATGGTGCAATACCAGAAGGTCATTGTGTAAAAATTGCTACAAAAATTTCCAGCTGACAACACTGGCTACAGAGTACGTAGTTCCTTGGGCAACCGAGGAGGTGAGACAAAGGGAAGACACAGCAGTTCCAACAGAGGCAGGGCAACACTCTCCAGGGCCTGGGACAGTTTCATGACACCCTGCCAGCACACTCCCACTGATGCGCGGCCTAGTGTCACAAGGAGAGAAAAGTTTTGGG